>NC_138346.1:217872992-218562992 GCF_046562875.1 Panthera onca
AATTCAATCACACCCTAGTACAAACTCAGGAATATTTATAGAAATGCAGTGATATCCAGCACTCAATAAAGTAAAATTTGCATTGTCGCTTAATAAAAAATCACCAGGCATTCAAAGAAACAAAAAACCCGCTATCAATAGTGAGAATAGTCAGTCGATAGGTGCAGATGCAGAAATGACGCATATAATGGAACCAGTAGGAAAGGACATTAGAATTGTCATTATAATGATACTTTCCACATCAAGAAAGTAAAGGAAAGCTTGAGTGTGTTAAGCGGAGAAATGGAAAATCAATATTGAGCTTCTAGAGGTGGAAAGTATAATGTCTGAGATGAGAAACACACTCGATGAGATGAACAACAGGTTAGACACTGTCGAAGAAAAGATTAGTAAACTTGAAGACGGCAACAGAAAATATAAAAAATGGAATGCAGAGAAAAAATGATTAAAATAAGTGGACAGAGAATCAACTTCAACGGACTAATATATGTGTAATTGGAGTCCTTGAAGAGAGGGTTGGGGGAGAAGAAAATATGTTTGAAAGAATTAATGGGTGAAAATGTCAAGTTTGATGCCAACCATAAACCCAGAGATCCGAGAATACCAAAGAATGCCAAGCGCGCGCGCGCACACACACACACACACACACACACACACACACGCACACACAAAGATGAAAACTACATCATCAAGACAAGTCATAATCAAGTTGCTTAAAACCAATGAAAAAAGGAAAAATTTAAAAGCAGCCAGAGGGAAAATACAAAAAAGCCGCCACAGATGAAAGATGCATTATGTAGAGAGGAAAAAGCCAAGAACGAGGGCAGACTTCTAGTCAGTAACAATGCCACCCAGGGCATAATGGGTAACACCTGCAAAGTACTTAAGGAGAGAACAGTTGTCAGTCTAGAATTCTGTAGCTGCCAACAGTATGGTTCAAACATTATGGGAAAGAATTTGAGAGACAAAAAGCTTAAAGAATTTATTGCTATCAGATTATCACTATAAGAAATGTTAAAGGGAGTCTTTTGGGCAGGAAGAAAATAATACCAGATGGAGATCTGGATTTTTATACAAAGGAATGAAGAGTACCAGAAATGATAAACGTACAGGTAAAAGTGAAACAGTAAAAATATCTTGTAGGGGCACCTGTGTGGCTTTGTCAGTTAACCATCAGACTCTTGATTTCGGCTCAGGACATGATCTCAGGTTCGTGAGATCGAGCCCGATGTTGGGCTTTGTGCTGACACACAAAGGGGAGGGGCAGAAAGAGAGGGAGACATAGAATCCGAAGCAGGCCCCAGGCTCTGAGCTGTCATCGCAGAGCCCAATGCGGGGCTCAAACTCACAAACCGTGAGATCATGACCTGAGCCAAAGTCAGACTAACAGACTGAGCCACCCAGGTGCCCCTGATTGACTTTAAATAAAAAATAATAACAGCAGAGTAGGAGACTTACAGAATATGTAGCAGAAAATGCATACAAATAACACAAGAGCCAACGGGGGAAATGACAGTGCCTTATTTTAAGATTTTTATACTACATGTGAAGTGGCAGCATATCATTTGACAGTAACCTATAATAAGTTGCCGATGGGGACACATAGAAAGCAAATAGCAAGATGGTAAATTTGAACCCAGTTCTCCGACATTCTGCCAGTCGTGTGTGATTATTGCACAGCTCCGTGCCCCAGACAACAGCGTGCTGTCCGCACGCCAGCACCCCCTCAGCACCACTCACTGGTCTTGCTCATGGCAGAGAGCCGTGTCTGTATGTTGGTCACGTCCAGAGGCTCCTTCTCGCGGCCCTGTCTCCCCAGCCCTCCTGCTCTGACCCCTTGCTGCACTTCTGCACCCCGCCATCCAGGTCGGGGAAGAGTCTCAGCCTGTTAGTCTGCAGGTATCTAAGTCCAAGACACGAGGGTCTTCCTGGTATTTAGCTGCCACTCGTGGACCCGGAGGGGTTGCTTTCTTTTCTGCGCAAAGCTTGTGGCTGGTAGTACCAGGAATGTGCTGTCTCGATCCTGTCTCCTTGACCGCGTATTTCTCAGCTGCCCCGCGTCTCTGGGAAGGCCTCGTAGGGACAGCTACAGGTTTTTTGTGGGAAGAGAACGCAGAGCCTGCTTGCATTGCGTAGGTGCTGAACATACATCTGTTGAAGGGATTTCGCCATCCCTGAGCCTATGGGGAGGCTGGTGGCTAAGCGAGTTGCTCGCTGGTCAGGGGCTCAGCTGGGCTTGGGTCTAGGACCTTCTGAGCCCCACTCTGGTGCTACATTCATGCTGGACACGGTCTCTGGCAGTGGTCCGGCTCTGCTCTGCGGTGCTGCTGCTGAGGGGGGGATGGGTACAGCTTTCTGCAGGTATAGCTGGTTCTTGGGGGTGATGGCCCCTCTTTGTGCTGCAGGCCTGGAAGGACCCGTCAACTGCCTACCCTCCTCCCCGACGGAGGTTTCTGGATCCCTCCAGCCTCCTGGGTCAGACAGCTCCACCCCGTCCTTACCTGTCCCACCTTTCCTGGCCCCCTCTTGGAATTAGTAGCTGCCTGGGGGGGCCAGCGGTCATTGCTGTTAGTTCCTGCTCTTGGCTGCTGGGTAGCAATGCCCAGGCAGGAGAGTCTCTTCTCTGCTGTTTTCTAAGAACGCGGGGGCTTCCTCCAATCTCCTGACCCCACTCTCCTGATCACCCCCTTCCCCTTGGTGATAAGGGGCAGCTGGGGACACAGCACAAGACCTTCTCCTGTGTGAAGAACTGCTAGTCTGTGGCTCACGAGTTTTCTGCTGACAACCAGACAAGAGACCTAAGGTGAATGCACTCCAGAATCCCAACGCATTGGCAATTTTCTCTCCTTAGCTCAGAACACCCCTTGTGCTCCCCCCTTGCCACCAGGGGCCCCCTCAATCCATACCATAAAATGTACAGTGTCAGTTTGTTCGACTAAGGATCCTGCTGAGTATTTAATCCTTATTTAATGCTGATGTTTATTTTATTGTAGAGTTTAAATTAATCAGCCTCTGGATACAAAATTAGATAAGGCAGGGATTTAGGTCCCCTGGAATGATTCATTGCACATCAAGCTTTCTTAACTCTTTGGCTGCAGGGGGGAAGTGTCTGTATATTTCCTGGAAGAGCTGCCCCGGGGCTGGCCAAGTGAGCTGCTGTGCTCCCTCCTCACCAGCCTCCCAGCCGGGCATGGTGCGCTCCGATGCAGGGGTTGAAAATACATCTTAACAGTAAGAAATCCTCACAAAAGGGAAGAGAGATAACATGAAAGTAGGAAAAAGTCCAAAGAACCTACCTGTAATTCTACCACCTGAAGATCACCGTTGTTACCATCCGGGCACGTTTCCTTTCATTCTTTATCAGCCCTTTGGAACGATTACGCGGTGTTACGAACGCACAAACCCGTGTAGAGAACAATGATATCAAACTTTCCCATACCTGCCGGTGAAGCTTAATGCATGCCAGCTTTATGACACGTTTGCTGCAGAGTGCATTTTAAGGACATAATACAATGTAGCTTTTATTGATGCTTGACTTACGTGCCCCTTATGTATTCTACCTGCCTCTTTCCTCCTCGCTGTTCTGAAGTCAGTGTCTCCCCTTTTCACGCATGTTTTTTACACGGAGTACGCATATGCCCATGAAGGGCGCATAGTCTTTTGTTTGGTTTTGAATTAAAAAAAATTTTTTTTAGGTCTATTTATTATTGAGAGACAGAGAGACACAGAGCACGAGCAGGGGAGGGTTAGAGAGAGGGGGGAGACACAGAATCCGAAGCAGGCTCCAGGTTCCGAGCTGTCGGCACAGAGCCCGACTTGGGGCCGGAACTCACAAACCGCGAGATGGTGACCTGAGCCGAAGTCGGTCGCCCAACCAACTGAGCCACCCAGGCGCCCCTGTTTGGTTTTGAATTTTTACACAAACAGTGGTCCACATGTATTCTTCTGCATATGCTTTTCCCCTTCACCCTGATTTTTCAGAGGAGTCTAGAGTTGTGCGTCTCTGACAAGCAGGTGGTGCTCCCCTCCCCCAGGTGCTGCTGACGTCCTGGTCCCCTGGTGAGGTGGGGTCTTGGGACCTGTCCGTCTTTATTTGTGCCGGTGAGATGCAGCCGACCAATGTCTGAGGCTGGGGTGCCCCCTACACTCTCATCTGCAGCTTGCAAACTCGTTCATCTTCCATCAACATTTGTTGTGTACCTCATATTTTGCCCACGGGGTGGGTGTGAAATAATATTTCCTTGCTGTTTTAGGTTGCGGTTCCCTCATTACTATGCAGTGGCATACCCTGCGTTACATTTGTTACCCTTTTGGGTTTCTTCCTCCATGAATGGTTTCTTTGTCTCTGGCTCATTTTTCTACTGGGTTTTCGGTTTCCCCTTGCTGACCCGTATGATTTTTTTTTTTTTTTTTTTTTTTTTTTTTTTTTTTGTCATCTGGAAATCAGTGCTTTTGTGGCCAAATACATTTTAAGTATGTCTTCCCTATTTGTGCACTATGATTGTCTTTTAACTTTATTCATGGTCTCCTTTGTCAGATCAAAATTCTACTTTTAAGGGCTGTCAGTATTTTTCTTTCTTTTTTAAAAATGTTTAAATGTTGATTTATTTTTGAGAGAGAGACAGAGCACAAGCAGGGGAGGGGCAGAGAGAGAGGGAGACACAGAATCGGAAGCAGACTCCAGGCTCTGAGCTGACAGCACAGAACCCAATGTGGGGCTCAAACTCACAAACTGGGAGATCATGACCTGAACTGAAGTTGGACACTTAACTGACTGAGCCATCCGGGAGCCCCTGTCAATATTTTTCTTTATGGTGTTTGTTTTTTGTGTTTAATTAAAAAAAAACAAACAAACCTGTGTCTGTCTACTCTGCTGTTATAAAAACACTGTCCTGCATTTTCTTCTAAAAACTGAAGATTTGTTTTTCACCTTTTGTTTGTAATCCTTTCGTCACGTGTTCTGTAGGAAGTGAGGTAGGGATCTGTGTTCGTTAGCTCCTGTGCATAACAATGAGCGCAATTCTCAGGATCCCTGCAGAAGTGGGCTGGAGTCTGGGCTGGCCAGGCAGTTTGGCTCAGGATACAGCAGGTGTCCTGGTGTCCCTCCTGGGGCCAGGGGCCAGCCTGGGCACGTCCTTCTCATGGCAATGGCAGCAGCACAGAAGGCAAAGGGGGCACGGAGGTCGCTGGAGACCCAGACTCGGAACTGGCACCTGTCACTACCACCACATTCCATTGACCAAAGCAAGTCACGTGGCCCCAGCAGAAGCCGGGGTGCGGGAAGTTCAAGTGTGGCCCTCATTTCTGCTGGTTGTCACCGTGCACATATCAGAAGGTGCATTTGCAGAAGGGAGGCACTAAACGGATAGTGGACTCGAGGGAATGAAGACGGGGTGGGGGGAGCGAGAAGGGACGGACTGTATTTGGCGTGAACGAACTGTCTTCGTGTCGGTCCCTTCCCGTCATCCTCCCTTAGGACATGGTTCATCTCCACTCTCTTAACCGGGCATTCCGGGCGACAGCAGAAAGGTGTGCATCCCTTCTGGCGGAGGGTTTCAGAGGCAGGCTGTGGCCGATCCCGCTTTCCTTTCTCAGCCTCTGGAACTGTGCAAGCAGCTTTGGCAGAAGTGTCCCCTCTGTCTGAGTCCCTGGGTGACTATGATGAGCCCCCCCAACCCCGCCTCTCCCTGTGGTCCTGAGACAGCCATGAAACCTGAGTGGAGCTAGCTGTTGGTTAAGCGCTGAGAATTTTTTACGTTCCAGCAGCATGAATGGCCCGTCCTGACTGACGCGTGGCCCCACCGAATCCCCCATGCAGCCCGTGAGACAAGTGGTGTTTCCCTTACTTCACAGATGAAGGAAATCTCACAGCGAGGGATGGCATTGGGATTGGAACCCAGTTCTGTCTAAGTTCAGAAAAGGGGATTAAAATAAATCATTGGGGGGAGGGGGCGGGGGGAGCGTCTGGGTGGCTCAGTTGGCCGAGCGTCTGATTCTTAGTCTTGGCTCAGGTTGTGATCTCATGGCTTCGTGGGTTTGAGCCCCAAGTCGGGCTCTGTGCTGACAGCATGGAGCCTGCTTGGGATTCTCTCTCTCCCCCTCTCTCTGCCCTCCCCCACTCAGACAGAGTCTCTGTCTCTCTCAAAATGAATAAATAAACTTAAAAAATAAAATAAAATGTAAATCATTGACGTGTGGCTCATTGGACGGTGCTGGGGATGTTTCCGGTTCAGAGGCAGGAGGATTATAAATCCACACGTCAAGTTTTTCCTTTTGTAAAAACAACCAGAAGTTTCACCTGCAATGATGCCCAAGAAGGTCCTTAAAAAGTGAAAAGGCCTGGGTGGGTTGGACTTCAGTTATCATTCCTGACCCCTGGGACATGTCTCCTGTTCCTTTTTTGAGAAGCCAGCCTGGGGCCAGACCTCAACAAGCTGCTGTCTCAGGGGGCAGCCCCACAGAGCACAGGAGTCCGGGGATCACCTCAGGGGTGTCCCCACAGAGCCCAGGAGCCCAGGTCACCTCAGGGGTGGCCCCACAGAGCCCAGGAGCCTGGGGGCACCTCGGAGGGGCCCCATAGAGCACAGGAGCCCGGGGTCACCTTGGGGGCGGCCCTACAGAGCACAGAAGCTTGGGGGGTCACCTCGGGGCGGCCCCCCAGAGCACAGGAGCCTGGGGTCCCCTCGGGGGCAGCCCTACAGAGCACAGGAGCTTAGGGGGGTCACCTCGGGGGCGGCCCTACAGAGCACAGGAGCCCGGGGTCACCTTGGGGGCGGCCCTACAGAGCACAGAAGCTTGGGGGGTCACCTCGGGGCGGCCCCACAGAGCACAGGAGCCTGGGGTCCCCTCGGGGGCGGCCCTACAGAGCACAGGAGCTTGGGGGGGTCACCTCGGGGGCGGCCCTACAGAGCACAGGAGCCCGGGGGCAGCTCGGAGGGGCCCCACAGGGCACGGGAGCCCGGGGTTCTGCTCCTGCCGACACACCGGCTTAGCAGGTCCTCACTGAGTGCTGTGTGTGCAGAACGCCACGCTGAGCCTGTGAGATGAATAAGCCTTCGTGTCTGCCTTCGGTTCGCTGGGAGGAAGATGGTCCCCCTCCTCCGGGCCAGCTTCCTTCCGCAGCCCCCGAGCAGGTGCTTCTCCTGTGCGTTTTCCTAGAGCCCCGTGCGGCTCTCTGTGCTGTTTGTGCTGCCTCTTCCCTCTGCTCAGACGGCGCGCTCCCTCCCTGCGGGCACAGAGTGGAGAGTCCGCCTCTGGTCCCCCGTCTCACCGGTCCTGCGCATAGTAGGTACCCAGCAGACACCTGGGGCGGGGGAGAAGGAAGCACACGATGTACCCCTGTCTGCCCTGCTGCCCTCCTGTGCACACAGGTGCATGCGTGCACACACAGACACACACAGGGCAAACGGGTGCGCACACATGTGGACACAAACACGCGACGTGTGAGCACGTGTATCCGTGCTGCACACGCACACACAGGTGCACAGCCCTGCTGATGGCTGACGGCTGGGGGGAGGGGACCTGGTCCTTGGGGCCGTTTTTCCCTCTGGGTGATGGTGCTTCGACTTCCTGACTGTCCACACCAGCAGCCAATAAGAAGAACCCTCTCTGCTCAATTGCAGGCTCTTCTGGACCTTTCATTCATATTTTATAAGCAGGTGTTTATTTTCCTGGGCAGTCTCGATTCTGCCATCAAATGCCTGGTTCTGAGGCCAGGGGCGCTCTGAGATCGCCAATTTGGCTGACCACCTTACGAGGCTTGTGCGTTCTGGCTGAATCCTGCTGGCTCTGATGAGCCCTGAGAGCTGAGGCCCAGCACCCGCCGTTCATGCTCTGTCCGGAAGACGTGGTCCTCTGAGCCACCAGCTGCTTGTCGTGGACACCGTGACACCCGCTTTCCACGAGCCACACACCCTGCCCAGGGCCGGGCCTCTCAGCCCCTCACCCCAGCACACCCGTCTCTGTGCACCAGGGCAGGACCCCGGCAAGGGGTGCTCGGGGGGTTGGGGAAGAAGCACGAGTGGTCTTGGCATGATGCTCTGGGAGGAGAAGTGGTGGCCGGGTGCCCCCGTCGTTAGCTGGGGTCAGGTCACCTACTGAGGCATTTGGAAAAGTGGATAATGAACAGTCCCGCGACCCGGGAGCCTGAGCGGCTGTGCTCCAGTCCGGGAAGAACCCTGGGGTCCCGGGAACTGTGCCTTGTCAGAGGCCACTGGGGAGGCAGCCTGACACCCCCACAGGGCTCTGCGGCTGTGCGGTGGAGGGGGGGAGGGCTCCTCACACGTGATTAGAAGCATCCAGAAGACGTTTATAATCGAAATACTCGGCCTTGGGAAGTCCGGCCCAGCGAATGCAAGGTCAAAGGCATCCTCAAAGCAGCCCTTAGGCACAGGGCCCTGGCAAGGCTGTGGAATGCAGCTTCCGGGAAAAGGGGCTCGTGGCATGTGGGACTGTGGTGGGGAAGACGCCGGCTTTGGACACAGGCAGCACTGGGCCCTCATCTTGGCTTCTGGAATGATTTGCTCCGGGCCGTTTTGTCACTGAGCCCTGGCCTCAGTCCTCTGCTCCTGGACGTGGGCCGGACCACCTGCTCTGCCGGGCCGTCCTGGAAGCACCTGGCACTCGAGGGGTCCAGGTGAGAACAGAGCTTTGGAGTCAGGCAGTGTGGACCTGGCCTGAGAGCAAGCTGTCTATGCCTCTGTGAGGGGAGTGAGTGTTCCTCCTTCCTTCCAGGGCGGCCAGGATTTTCCTCCTCGGTCATCCCCCTGACTGATGTTTGCCGCAAGCCAGGGCCCCAGGAGGGGTGCGGGGTGGGAGGCTGGGGGCTGGCGCCGGGGCTTTGGCTCTTGTGTCCAGCTGGAAGGCAGCAGTGGTGTTAAGGCTTCTCGTGGGTCCCCGGAGCGGGCCCCAGGCAGCTCGTGATCACTAATTTCCCTAGCAATTACGGTCACAGCAATCATCATGAAGGTTCATTTGCGCTTAATGTGAATGTGCACCGCGTGTCGTTTGCAGGGGTTGAGAGAGTGGTTAGGGCCCAGGGGGAGGAGGTGGCTCCTGGCAGGGACAGGTTGTCTTACAGAGTCTGTGGTTGGGGTGGGGGTGTCGACCGAATTTCCCCGGAGGTAAGAGGGCAGGCGTATGGGGTGGGGGGGCGGGGAAGAGAGAGAGAGAGAGAGAGAGAGAGAGAGAGAGAGAGCGAGCTCACATACCCAGTACTGGGATGCATGGGAAATTCTCAGGCAAAGACTCACTTCCCCCCAGCACCACGAGGCCCCAGATGCTGTTGCAGATGTGGCCGGGAGCAGGAGAGGGAGTTGGCTCTGGGGTTCACCACACGCCTGGCAGGAGCCCAGAACATTCACCGAGGGGTGCGCAGCTCGATGTGTGTGTTCGGGTGTGAGACGGCTGTGCAGCCCATGCAGATCTGAGCAGTGGGTCCTGGGGGTCAGCACGGGGTCAGGACGAGGAGGATGTACGTCTGGCCTCGTGCTTTTGTCACTCACTAAACCTGCGTGACATTTTACCTATTATCTCTCTCTCTCTCTCTCTCTCTCTCTCATCTATCTGTCTATCTATCATCTGTCTGTCTGTCTATCATCTATTATCTATTATCTATCATCTATCTATGTATCTATCTATCATCCATCTCTATCTATCTATCTGTCATCACCTATCGTTTATTTTGAGAGAGAGCATGTACACTCCTGCGGGAGAGAGGGGCAGAGAGAGGAAGAGAGAGAATCCCAAGCAGGCAAGCTGCTAGCACAGAACCTGACATGGGTTTCAAACCCACAAACCCAGCGATCATGACCTGAGCCAAAACCAAGAGTCGGTCGCTAAGCCGACTGAGGCACCCAGGTGCCCCCCGAGAACATTTTAGAGGTGAGGGTCTGGAGGCTCAGGGAAGTGGGATGTTCCACCAAAGTCACACCACACTAAGTGCAGGAGGTGACATTGGAACCATGTCTGTCTGGGTTTGTCATGCCAGGCTGCTGGCCTCCCCCGGGGACGGATCTGGCAGATGATAGGAGGCAGCTCGTGGATGCCAGATCTGACCACCGTGTCTGGCTCTGGACCCTGTGGGCTAGCTGCCCGGAGGACTTGCAGGGGTGGGGCCAGCAGAGCAGGGGCCAAAGCAGTCAGGGCCACCGGTGGGGTGGGCCCTGGGCCGCGGGACTGGCCGTTGGGTGAATTTGAGGCCAAGCCCGGAGTTGCTACCCTGGATTGAACTATGTCCTCCCTCACCCCTCAACCCACACATTTCAATTCTTCACCCCCAGACCTCAGAATGTGACTTTCTTTGGAAATAGGGTCGTTGTAGGCAATAGTTAGTTAAGATGAGGTCATGCTGGAGGAAGGTGGCCCATCTCCCACAGGACTGGTGTCCTTATAGAGGGGAAATTCGGACACAAAGACACGCACAGAGGAGAACTCCACGTGGAGCCTGAGTGAGGCTTGTACAGCCAGGGACACCATGGATGGCCAGCAAACCCCCAACAGCCGGGGCCAGGCCCGGAACAGACTCTCCCTGAGAACCTCCGGAAGGAACCGGACTTACTGACGCCTTGATCTTGGACTTGTGGCCTCCAGAACGGTGAGGCAGTAAACTTCTGGTGTTTAAATCACTCAGTCCGTGGTTCTTTGTTCCAACAGCCCCAGTAACTAAGGTCCGGCTGGGGGTGGGCTCTGCCCGAGGGCGGGAGAGGCCAGGCGATGCCGTCCACGTCTGAGCGCAAGCTTTCAGGGCCGCTTCAGCCGTTCCGTCCCCGGCCTGCGTCCTTCTGCCATGAGGTGGTGCTCCTGCAGCCTGGATCCTGGGGGAAGGAGCCTCGGCCAACGTGTGACACACAAGGGAGTGCATCCCGATGCAGCTGTGAAGTTTGGCAGCCGTGATGGCTGCCCGGTCTGGCAGGTGGTGACCAACAGAAGGCCAAGGCCCCTGCTTGCGAGGTTGGGGGTCAGGGTGCCGGGAGATCCCCGGATTCGGTCCCCCTGGGTCCTCCTGTCCTTGCTACGGGTGGACTTAGGCCTCCTGGAGGGTGGGCCCGGGCTGGGCCACAGGGCACATTCGGTGAAGACTTACCGGAAGGCGGGAGGAAGGCTCTTGCAGCAGACAAGGCCGTTCCTGTCCCAGGCAGTTGTCGCCCAGGGGACAAGACTGTTTTGTAACAGCAGCGTGATTTACTCATGTGCTAATCCATGCTGTCTCCTCAGGGCTCTGTGTTCCTACCTGCAGGCCTCTGGGTTTTCTGTTGGCTTCAAGGGTCTCTGCTAAATCCTTAAACAGAACCGCAGGAGGGCCACCTGCGTGGCACAGCTGGTTGAGCGTGTGAGGCTGATTTCTGCTGGGTTCATGGGATCAAACCCTGCATCTGGCTCTGCTTTGACAGCTCGGAACCTGCTTGGGATTCTCTCTCTCTCTCCCTCTCACTCTCTGACCCTTCCTTGCTCTCTCTCTTTCTCTCAAAATAAATAAATACACATTAAAAAAAAAAAAGAACCACAGGAAGCCGGCCCCAGGGCCAGCGGGCTCCCCACCCACCTGTGGGGATGTGAGATCAGGTGCAAATGGCCTCCGTGCCGTGGGCGTGTCTGATCATTCATTTACTTGCTTAGCGGATCTTCCCCGAGCACCTACTGTGCGTCCGGCACTGTCCTGGGTGCTAGGCGTACCGTGGTGACGGAGACAGGTGAGACCCCTGGGCTTAGAGGGTTCCATTCTCATGGGAGACGTAGGCCACGGAAAAATAAAGATGATTTTATCAAGTGACAAGTGCTGAGGGGAGAACAGATCAGGGCATTGGAATCTGTGAGGTTAGGAGAGAGGGAGGGGTTGGCCTGGTGAGACCAGCATGGAGACCGTACCGGTGGGGGCCGGCCAGCCCTGAGGTGACCTCCAGGAAGAGCATTTTAGGGAGAAGGAACAGCAAGTGAAAGGCCCGGGTGGGAGTGTGCCTTGAGGTGGGCGTGGCCGAGCTGTAGGGACTGAGGAGGTCACCACACAGCAGCTGAGGGACCCCCACTCTTGGGCTTTAGCCTACAGAAGCGCCCACACCCCTGGAGGGGGCCTGGCTGGGAAGGGACAGGATTCACAGCAGGGGAGGGTTTCCCCAGAAGGGGTAGAGGAAGGACTGTTTCATGAGAGAGATTCATAGCGGCTACCTTCTGTGGGGTCTCCGTGTGCGCCATGCCCGGTCCTAATACGTGTTTTGTTTAATCCCTGCACTGATGGAAAGTAGCAGAGTGGAGGAACACAGACCCTGATGCCACTCAGTCCTTCTGGTGACCTGGAAAGTTCTCTTCCTTTCTCTCTCTTCAGTGTCCTCATCTGGCAGATGGGCTGATGATGTTCCTGCCTCAGTGGGTTGCTGCTGAGGGGGACACATCAAGTTCACACTTAGGGCAGCTCCAGGCACTGAACACTACTGGCCCACTTTCCAGATGAGCAGAGTGGGGAACAGAGAGGGGAGTTATGCCACGTGCCCAAGGTTACCTGGCCAGCTAGTGGCCAAGTCAGCATCGAGCCCAGGTCATCTGGTCCCACTGGAGCCACTCACCCACCTGTTATACTCCGATGCGCCATTTTCCATGGTGATGGAGTTACCACTGGAATGGAAGCCATGGTCCCCGTGTTGACTCTGACTCCTCTTGGGGCTGCTCTTGTCTGCCCCCCGTCTCCTCTTTCCTGGGCCCCCATGTCGCTCAGCCCCACAGGTAGATTCTTTAGAAGTCCCCTTTGGGTCTGCTCTTTCCTCCCACTGCTGCCCTGCTGCCCACTCCTCTCCTCCCTCCACACCCCATGGGAAGCACGGGGCAGGATGATGGTGCATAAACTCAGAAGTCAGTCCTCAGCACCTATCTCACAAACTGAATGAAATTGGGGGCCTGAGAATCTTTGCTGCATAATTAGTCTAGGAAGAGAATAAGTCTCAAAGTGAGAGATAACTGAAGACTTATCCAGTTTCTCATCCTGAGTCCATCTTTCAGGGCCGTAATCTTGTGGAGTTGCAAATATGTGTTTTTTCGGGGGCCAGACGGTCACATGAATGAGTGGATTGAACCTGCTTTGATACAATAGGTAGTTGTGGAAAAGTGAGTAATGTGACCAAATACAAAATATTTGTGCTAAGTTTCAGTCTTGGACCACCATTAGAGACCCCTGGCAGATAGGGAATGGGTTGGGGGAGCTCACCCCCCACAGGGATGTTGTACAAGACTGTGAGCCCTAAGTCAAGGAACCTGGCAGTGGGGATCAGCATTGTCCATGTATTGGGGGATTGATCGAGTATATGGGGGCAGACAGTCACAAATATTTTGGCTGAGGGCTGTGTTGAAGAAGCTTAAGCCATGGTCCATCCTTGGGTTGACATTTTGATGGACAGACCACAGATGGACCTCTGAGTGCTCTGAGAAGGGAACAGTGTGACTCAAAATGGAGGGTGAAATATCAAAACTGGTCCTAGGCAGGATTACCTGGGCACAAGGGGCCTGTGGCCTCCGGCTTCCTCTCTCTCTCACGCAATGTCTCTGGCTGATGTGCTCTGATCCCAAGCACACTGTGTGGCACCAAAATTTACTCAAGAATCAAGAAGAAATAGAAAGCCTGAGGAGTCCTATAACATAAAGAAAATGACATCTTTCCCAAAGAAAGCAGGCCCAGATGGTTGTATGGATGAGTTTTACAAACTTTCAAAGAACTGATGATTCTAATTGTGTGCCACACAGCTGGAGCTGGAATATTGTCACTTGATTTTTCATGAACCATGTTTCCAAACTCTGCAAGCTTGAAGGTTGATTGGCATATGTGTTGGAAAAGCTGTGAACGTTGTGGGATTCCTTGGGATTTTAGTGTTAAGAGAGGCCTTGTCTGCATTAGCTTTTCATTTATTAACAGTTACCAGTTAATGGAGATTCTTCATGCATTTATCTACAGCCCTATTTTACAGGAACAGAGGCATATTATACACATTATTCTGCACCTACATTTTTTACTTTAGACCATATGTTTGGCATTGTTTTTGAGTGCCCTTTCTTTATTTATTCTTTTAAAAAAATCAGCTGCAAAGCATTCTGGGTTCTAATATAGATGGCTGTATTTTAAATAGCCCAGCTTCAGGGGCACCTGGATGCCTCTGCGGCTTGAGTGTCCAACCCTTGATTTTGGCTTAGGTCATTTATGATGCCAGGGTTGGGAGATCAAGCCCCATGTCAGGCTCTGCACTGAGCATAGAGCCTGCTTAAGATTCTCTCCCCCACCTGCCTCCCTTTCTCTCTCTTTCTCTCTCTCTCTCTCTCTCTCTCTCCCTCTTCCCCTCTCCCCTGCTTGTGGTCTCTCTCTCTCTCTCAAAAAGAAAAAATTAACATGGCTTCTGTTGAAGACCATGGAGGCAATCTCCAGATTTTTGTTCATTAAAGCAGTAGTATGATAATTAGAATTACTCATATGTAAGTTCAGACACGAGGAATGTATCAGCAGGGTAAGTTTCTGGAAGTGAAATTGCCGAATTAGATACATTCATTTGGAATTTTGGTAGATACTGTTCAATCACAATCAATAAAACTCTACCAATTCATAGTCCCAGCCACAGTTTTTGAGTACTGCTGTAACTACTCCAACAAGGTTTATCAAATTTTTGATCTTTTCCAAGCTGATGAGTGAAAAATGTTACCTCGTGATTTTGCTTTTCTCTTATTATGAGTGAGGTTGGTCATATTTCCATTTATTTAAGAGCCATTTAGAGCTCCTTTTCTGTGAACCATAATTTTCTATTGGGCTAGTTTCTCTGGGACTTTTTTTCTTTCCAGATTTTTATAGAAACTCTATTTAATACAGAAATTAAGTCTACACATAAAGGAATTGGAAGTATTTTTGTGGTTTATCCTTAAGGAACAAAACAAAACAAAACAAAACAAAACAAAACAAAACAAGACAAAACAAAACTCTGTTTATGGTAGCTTTTACCCAGCAGAAAAGTTTAATCTTTATGTGGTTGATTTAGCATTTATTCTTTTTCTTTTTTTGAGGGGTGGGGGCAGAGAGAGGGAGAGAGAGAGTCTTAAATAGGTTCCATGCCCAGCGTTGAGCCCGAGTCAAGGCTCATTCTCCCAACCATGAGATCATGACCTGAGCCAAAATCAAGAGTTGAATCCTTAACTGACTGAGCCACCCAGGTGCCCGGTGTTTTAGCATTTATTCTTTTAAATTTTTTTTTAATGTTTATTCATTTTTGAGAGATGAAGAGAAACAGAGCATGAGTGGGGGAGGGGCAGAGAGAGAGGAGACACAGAATCCAAGGCTCCAGGCTCTGAACTGTCAGCAGAGAACCCAACATGGGACTTGAACCCACAGACCACGAGATGATGACCTGAACCGAAGTCAGACACTTAACTGACTGAGCCACCCAGGTGCCCCTAGCATTTATTCTTTTGTAGTTCCTGGATTTTGTATCTTTGTTAGAAAGACCTTTCCTTGTTGTGAGATTTGTTTGTTTGTTTGTTTGTTTGTTTGCTAAGCCACGGTTTCATCAATTCTTTAGGGCTTTCTTCCTTCTTTCCTTTCTTCCTTCCTCCCTCCTTCCCCTCTCCCTCTCTCCCTCTCTCCCTCTCTGCCTTCCTTCCTTGTTTCTTTTTTTTTTTTTCTTTTTCCATCATTTAAATCTTTGACTCATCTGTTACTTTCTTTGGTACAAAGTTTGAGGTAAGAACTCATCTTTCTTATTTTTTTTTCAGATGGTTCCCGAGTTAGATTTCTATAATGCAAATTGGATAGAACTGTTCCCTACTGCAGATGTTTTGTCCACACCTCCTGCTACAGGGCATAAAGCTGATTCTGGCCCCCGCCACCTTAGTTCTAGCTCGACCCTCACGCTCCTGCTGCCTGAGAAGTAACACATGTGCTTCTATCAGTGTCTCTCCCACCTTTTCTTCTAGGTATTGGGACAAGGGAGGGGTTAGCAGAGAGCAGGGAAGGTGCATAAATCCACCAGGACACCAGACTCTTGGAATATTTATTTCCTATGTAGAGTATAGACTGTAGCTGCCATGGGGGACGTGTCTCTGAGGGGCTTGGCCAGGTGGCTTCTTCCCCTCCTACCTCCCCGCCTTCCTGGAAGTGCTCTCTCTCTCTCTCTCTCTCTCTCTCTCTGGCTTCTGCGTGTTTTTTGTTCACTGCCAGGGCAGCACCACTAAACTTTGCCAAGAGCATCAGGGAAGGCATCCAGCTTCCTGACATTTACCAAGTGAAATGGCCCTCCTACCAAACCAAAACACCCACCAATTAGATTTCAAATTATCCTCGAAGCCCTCCATCAATGTCACGTAAGATCCGGCTCATTGGGATCAAGAGACTGGTGTCCATCCATTCATTCTCCTGCTCCTTGGATGCCGGCCGCGATGGCTGCTGATGTTCAGCGGCGCTTCCTGGTCCTGATGCCCTCTGTGCCCCTCCTCCCCGTATCCTAGCAACGCTTCCCAGCAGCCTCCCTCCATCACACGCTCAGGTGGTGTTTCTGGAGCAAGTCTCTGCCAGGGATTATCTTGGAGGAAGTGGGGGGGGCGAGCATTTCCAGACCCCAGAGAGGCTGTATGAGCTGCAGAGGTCAGAGGAGCTGGGCCGCACCTCCTCGTGTCCTCTGGCCTGGACGCACCCTGAGTCACCTGCACCCGCAGCCAGCAGGGTACGGTGCATTCAGACAGAGCATTATTCCTCTTATCTCCTCAGCCTGGGTCACATTAATCATTTTCTCAGGGCCCCACAGATACGTCAGCTCAGGCTGGCTCACGCCTTTTCGAGCGCCAGACTCGGAGGCGTTGGGAGTGTGGGAGGTGGTGCTCAGCCGTCCTCTTCTCCAGACTCTCCCGCTGGCCAGCTGGGCACCCTTAGGCACGGACCTGACCTCTGTGCCTCAGTTTCCTCAATGTACACAATGAAGATGCTTTTAGCACCCCCGTATCAGGGGTGTCGTGACAGCTGAGTGATGTGATACGAAAAGGTGCTTAGGTTGCTTTCACATTAGCGATTACTCACCGTTCTCGCTGGTCCGACGTATCGACTAGAATTAGCTTCACCCAGTTATCTTCAGTGCTTTAGAGGAGCGCAGAGGGTCAGGGCTCCCTGGAGAGGGAAGGACACGCACATCTGCAAACAGTGAGTTTTGGGGTCGGGATGACCTGGGCTGAAATTCTGGCCTGCCACTCACCAGCTGAGTGACCCGGGACAGGTTACCTACCCTCTCTGAGCTTCAGTTTCTTTACAGGCAAAGAGGGGATTAAAACGCCTGCTTGCAGGGTTCTTGTCAAGCTCAGAAAGTGCCCTGCCTGGGGCCGGGCACACAGGGAACACTCAAAAAGAAACAACAAAGGCAGCTGCCTCCGTGAAGGTGTCCTCATCCCGGGCCCCCCTTGAAACGGCCCTCCTCTGCGGTTTGGGACCCATACGGACATCACCGCCTCTTGAGTCGGTCCCGAGTCCCACTGGTGCCTCCCGGCATCTGAAGCCAGCCCCCTTGGATGCACCTGACCCCTAAATCCTTTCTTCTGGGGACCGCTGGGGAAACTGAGTCTTCCTCCCCCAGAAGGGACTTCCTGACTTGGGGTCACTCTGGCTTTCATGGCTCTTCACGACCGACCGGCTGCTTCCTCCTGCACCGCTGGTTCCTCGGCTGCCCCGCAGGCAGAGCCACAGGGCTAGCCTGGCCCCTTTCTTCCCCAGTGTAGCCTGCTCACACCTCCACACCCCTGCAGGCTCAGGTCTCTGGCTGAGAACGCCCCTCCCCGTCACCTAGAAGGTCACACTTTCCCATGAGGCCCAGCCCACATCCCCGCCTGCCTGGCCAGCCCTGACCCTCCACACCCCTCCGTTCCCTCTCCTCGAGAGGCACCTGGACACTGTGTCGGGGGTGGGACCCCCGTGCTGAGTGCATTTCCTGCGTTATTCCACACTCACCCCTGCCCTGCTTTACCAAAGAGGAGACGGGGGTCACAGTTCAGCTGTGCAGCTAGACTCAAGTCTCTTGTGACACCAACGTCATGTCATTGGTAACAATCCCGGGGGCTGGCCTGGTTTACCCCTGCAGCCCGACCCCACCCATCCTGTCTTGCCTCCTCTGAGAGCCGGTGGGGGCAGCAGGGAGTCCCTGCTCGGTGTCCTCCATGGGGACACGGTTTCCCGGGTGGCATGTGGTGGCATCTGGGCCTCAGACTTCAATCACTCGTGCCGTTTCTCCTGCTTGAACCCACTGAGGCTCCCAGTTTGCACCTCCGAGCCTACCCAGCTTTGTGGCTCCTGACCTTCAGCTGGGGGTGAGCCGGCACGTGTGGTGGCTTCTCTGGGCTGGCTGAGAACCCTGTGACAGGAAAGGTGACCCCGCCAGCCTTCCCATCTCCCCCCGGGCCAAGCTGGCTGCCAGATTAATGGTGTGTGTGCAGAGCAGAGATATGCATCACTCACCCAACGCATCCAGTTCCCGCCTCTGTCAGAGACAAATGTCCCTCTCTCAGGCTCCCGGAGCGCAGAGCCTCAGCTCCAGCGGAACACAGGGACCCCTAAGTCTTTGGGTCCCACACGGATGCCTCTCCCCCTCCCGGCCGAGTGTTGAAGGCACGTATCAGCCCTGCCATCCGTCCTTCCTAAAGCCAATTACATCCGGCCAAACAAACCCCAGCCTCCAGCTCGGGTTAATTACTGACTTCTCCAGGCATGAAGACGTTTTTCTATTTTTTACCGCCTGGATGCTCTGGAGGGTTTATTGATCATCTGATTCATCTGGACTGAAGATACAGCTTCAGCCTGCAGCAAAGCGAGGAAGGCAGCAGCCGAGTTTGGGTTCTGGGGAACTGTCCCCTCAGCCAGCCCTGTGGCCCATCAGGTCGTCACTTCTTGCTCAGGAGAAGCGGGCGGGTGCAGAAGCATTATGGAGGGGCAGGGGCGGGGCTCCTGGGGCAAATCCTGCTCTGCCCCTTGCTGGTAGAGTAACCTTGGAGGTTGGCCTCACGTTTCCCAGGCGCCATGGCTTCCCAGCTGTAACTTCCAGTGGAGTGACAGGTGGCACTAAGGCCCGTCACTGTCCTGGGTACCTTCTATGTGTTCACTCAGATAACCCTCACAAGCCCCTCATGGGGGAGAAAGTGTCATCATCCTCACCTTACGGAGAAAGAAACTGAGGTTCTGGGAGGACCCCTGCTCACAGGCGTAAGGTTAGCACCTACCTTCTGGGTGATGATGAATTAAGTGAGCGTCACGACCCAAGCACTTAACCTGTGCCTGGCGTGTGTAAGTGTGCTTGCTGCGAGTCCAACTGAGGTTCTGGGGCACGCCGCGTGTCTGCATCTCACAGAGGCTCAGAGGAGGGGCCGGGCCTTACCGGAAGACGCCAGGACTGCAGGCACCTGGTCCACTGTCAAAGTCATGCTTTAGGTGAGGGTCTTCCCCCGGGAGTGTCACTCGGGTTACATCCTCCTTGCCTTCTTTGCTAGAACCCTAGTCAGGCACAATCTGTACCGGCTGACTGATGGCATCCGGGGAGCGCTGGCTGATTTGGAGGGAGGTCTCTCTCAAGTGAGATGCCCCAGGGCTCTGGTGTTGGCACTGATCTGAGACAGATCTTCTTTGGCGACTTGGTGGTCAAATACCAGTGCGCATCCTTAGAGCTCTAAGAGCTGGAGCCTGGTCTAAACGCTCCATACTTGATGAACCTCCCCCCTGCCAGCCCTTCACACAACCCTATGAAGAAGGGTCAACATCCCCCTTTACAGCCAGGAAAACTGAGGCACAGAAACCCCCGGTAACTCGCTTAGGGCCACACATCTCCTCACACGTGTGTCAGACACGCAGGCGGTCTGGCCCGAGCCCATGTTCGCAGCCCCCTGCCCCCCCATGGCCTCCTGTGATAGCTCAGGGCAGGGAGAGAATTTCAGGTGACAGAACCAGGATTTAAAGCAGCTCTGACAGTCTCAAGCGATAGAATCGATTCTAACGGGATGAGACTTAACAGGGTAACGTGGAAGGTTGTGAGCCCGGGTCCCCGAGCCAGCAGCCCGCTACACAGCAGAGACTCTGTGTGCCAGCCAGAAGCGCCCAGGGAGCCGGCGTGAACGCCCGGGGAGCCGGCAGTGCCTGTCCCGACGCCGTGCAGTGTTAGTGGCGTTTGTAGGACCGCGTCCAGAGGAAGGGAGACCGATACCTGAGTCCTCCCTGAACCAGTCAGGCCATCCGCGGAAAGGGAGGTGGATGGAACTAGGTTGTGTCCGGAGGGTTCCAGCCAGGGCGGACAGGGCGCGGGGAAGAAGCAGTTCAGATAAACTCACGGGAGGTCCCGGCAAAAGGCTTCTCACGAGCTTCGTAACCTTAGACCAGGGATTGACAAATTACAGCCATAGGCCCAGATCTGACCCATTGGTTTTTGTAAATAAAGTTTTATTGGAACGCAGCCTGTTCCATTCATCAGCGTGTGGTCTCCGGCTGGCTTTTAAGCTGCGAGGGCAGATTTGGTTAATTGCAACAGACACGGCGTGTCCTGTAAAGTCTAACCCGTTTACTATCCGGTCCGTCCCGGACACATTTGTTTGCCGGGCCCCGAGAACACAGATCAGTCCGCTGCGTGAGCGTTCCAAGCCCTCCTTGCCCCAGAGCCTTCGCGGAGCCACTTCGGGGAGGCCTCGGATTCTCGAGCCCTGCTCCTCACCTGGCTGGTCCGGCTGTGAGTCAAATAGCCGCTTCCTCCAAGGCGCCGTCCTCGTGGTCACTGGGCCTGCCTGTCGCCTCATCCTTTTCTTGTACTTGTATGCGTGAGCACACGTTGACGCAGTTTCCGCTTGTCTGTCGGTGTGCACACCGAGAGCCCCGCATGTGTGTCCGCCTCCCAGGCCAATCCCTGTGCGCGGCCTAGGTCCCGGAGGTCCTGACTTCCCATGGCTGATGGGTGGAGGCTGAGTGGCACCCTCTTTGCCCGTCTCTCCCCCCCCCCCCCCCCCCCCCGCCTCCAGCCTTCTTTCCCAGGATGCTCCACAGGCACTCAGACTCACCACGTCCCCAAGTGACCTCACTGCTGCCGTCTCAGCTGCTCTGTGCCAACAAGCTCCTTCCAGCTCCCAGGCTTGGACCTTTTGGGCTGGGACCTTTTGGGCTGCACACTGTGATGTCAGGGACAGTCCCTAAGACCACCCTCACGTCTGACGTTCGGCAGCTCGTTGGGCCTGGCAGTCGTCTCTAAAAGCTGTTCTATTCTTGGATATGCTTTATAACAGCAAAAAGATGCAGATCAAAATCAGCCCAGGGAACGGACGCGTGGGCCCAAGTCCAGCGAAGTTCCAGAAACTTCCATTGGAGGTGTGGGTAGCACTACATCCTCCCAGGCGAGACATGATGTGTAACCGTAAGACATGGGGTATTGCTGACCCATGAAACTCTCCCGAACCTTGGTGTCCAGTGTCCTTTTTGAGGTCCACCCAGTGAACTAGACCTGATTGGTCACCCATGTGGTTGACTTTGGGCTCCAGCCCCTGGTGAGGTTGAGCTGATACCCCGCAACCCAAAGCTGCCACCCTAAAGCACATCATTAGACCACCTGGTGGCCAAGGCCCCCACATAGTCAAGAACATTCTTATCTTTAGGAGTCACCTCCCAGGAGCCGAAGGCAAAGGTCAGACTCTTTCTGGGCCGGGTTAGAGGCTTCACACACCTCACACCTTCCAGCTCTAGCTCATCCCCCACCCGCCATCTTGTTGATTCTGTCTTCGTCTGTCTCCTGGTCCAGCCCCTCCATCAAGCTTTCCCACTTCTGCTCGACCAGAACCTTCATCCCTCCTGTTTGGGGCTCCTGTAGCAGCCTGCTAATCTCTAAGCCTCCTCCTCTTCCCGACTCCACCCTGTAAGCCGTGAAGCTCCACTGGGTGTGCCGCTCCCGTGGGCCATGCTGGTCCCCAGCGGCCCCTGGGATGCCCTGTCCATCTTTCCCAGCTGGCCGGGGCCGCCTTTACACCAGTGCCTCCCGACCAGCGTGGACCTGCCCCCTTCTCCTCCTCTTCACACTGTCTTATCAAGGTCTGCAGCCCAATTTGCGTTTGCAAATGATGCCCACTCTGCACGGTTAGACTGAGGGCTCATGCGAGGTCAGTGCTTCGGGGGCCACAGCATCCTCTCACTGGGTCAGAAGCCCCAGGAGGCAGGGACATTGCTGTTTCCCGCTGTGGTTCGCGGGGCTGGAGGAGGTCCTGGAGCAGCAGGGGGGCTCTGTGAGGCCGGATGCATCAGTGAGGGGAGTCAGCAGGGCACAGCTATGCATCCTGGGACACACGGCCCAGGAGCCAGCCCCGAGCTGGGTGGACAGCACTCTGGGGGGAGCGGTCTTACAGCGGGACCTGCACGTGGCGGGGCGGGGGGGGGGGGGGGCTCGGCACCTCTCTCCTTGCCCTCCCTCCTCCAGCTGGCTCCTGTGACCTCTCCAGAACCCTTGGCTCAAACTCTGGCCCTGAAAGTCGCCAGTACACTGTCGGCTGTGTTAAGGAGGGCACACATTCATCACAACACAAGTGGTTCCAATTTACTTTCAAAATGTGCCCCACAGTTCCTGGAAGCAGGAAGACAGGTGGTGACAGGGCAGGGTATGACACCTGGGCTGGCAGCGGTGGCCGAGGGAAGGAGGGTGGTCCAGGAATCTGGACTTCCTCAAGCCGTTGTCCAAGGACACATTTCACAGCAGAGGAAACAGCTGTGGCTCTTACGCGTACAAAAAGCGAGTGACCTCATCCGTAGTATGAAACCTCTTTGGAATGAGCATGTTTTAATCTATTGGATTGACAAAGACGGTAAGCAGACAGTCGTTTTTGTGGTGGGAATGTAAATTGGAATAACCTTTTTTGAGGGGAGGACAATTTACTGACATCTGTCCAAACTTACGATGCACACAGCCTTTGCTTCATCACGTCCAAGCACGGGGTTTGATCTTACAGACATATTTGCACACGTGCACAAAGACGTGTGTGTGAGAATATCCACTGGAGAAAAGAAATGGAAAGATCCGAATGTCCACCAGCAGGGGCTGGATGCATCCGTTAGGGTGCGTCCTTGCAGTGGAACCCTCTGGAGCCTTTGAAGAAGGAGGCGGAGCTGGGCACATGCGCCCGGTACGGTCTTCAGGGCCTACCCCGAGAAAGCTACACAGCTCACACGCCGTGTGCTCAGATGTGCTGCTTGTGCTGAGAAGGGACACGTGTGCACGCTTACGTGCGTATGGGGCACAACTTGTCTAGAGTAACGCACGAGAAATCTCCTCATCACGTTTAACCTTCGGTTCCTTTGGAACCCCTGTGCGTATATCACCTGTTCAAAATCGGCGACAAAACCAGCCACGCTTCTCGGTGACAAACCCCCGCCTAAGGGCCTTCCTGGTTGAAGACTGTTCCCTCTCTCCAGGCTCAGCAGCCGAGAGGCTGCTGCTCACACTTTACTATGCGGTTTGCCATATGCAAATAACCAGATCTCTTTCCTTTAATTAATTTAATTTCTTTTTATTTTTACTATTTTTTAAAATGTCTATTCATATTTGAGAGAGAGAGGGAGGAAAAATATGGTGCAAGCAGGGGAGGGGCGGAGAGAGAGGGAGACACAGAATCTGAAGCAGGGTCCTGACTCTGAGCTGTCAGCACAGAGCCTGATGCGGGGCTTGGATTCATAAACTGTGAGATCGTGACCTGAGCCGAAGCAAAACGCTTAAGCGGCTGAGCCCCCCCAGGCACCCCTCTTTCCTTTAATTTTAAAGGGTTTCCACGTGAAGCGTGGGGCTCTGTTCCTTCCCTCCCCAGGGGTACTTCACAGAAGGATGGGGACTCGTGTGCTCTGTTTACTGCTCTGTCTGCAGGCCCGTGGAGCACTCCCAACCCCGAGCAGGAACCCCACGAAGACTTGTGAGTCTGGAATGTGTTCCCCTAGGCAGCGCATCTTACTCCTGACCACCCCCGTCCTGGCTGAGGGTCGAACACCGCCTCCCATCCCCTGAGACCCTCGTCTGGGCCTTTGGAGCAGAGCCACCCGGACCGATGAGACGTTGGCTGAGGTCCCAGCTGAGAATAAGGGAAATCTGAACAGAAACAGACAAACTAGCCAGATAAGAGCATGGCCACGAGCTTTAACAAGCATCTGGGAGGTGAAATCCCTTTCCTGACATGCGATATTTAAATGAGCCCTGAGAAACTCTACTCCAGATCACAAGCCTTCCAGCAATTTGCTTCGTTAAGCTTGTTACAGCGGTGACAGGAGAAGCTGGCTCAGATGGCAGATGGGGGCCCGCGGTGCAGAGCCCGTGCCCTCGTGTTCTGCGGGAGCTGCGTGCGGGGGCGACCAGCCTGTGGTCCTGCTCCCGTGGCCTCCACCTGGGGAGTCTCCCACTTGCCCCCGGGAGCCGTGTGGGCGGGGGGAGGTTCTCTGGCACGTCCGTTATCATCCCCTGATGTGAGATACGTTAGCTCATTTTTGCAGAGCTTCCGATGCCCATCAAAACAAATGTTTTCAATAGTGAACTTCACCCTGCAAGTTAGAAATGATTTCCCCCTGGATGTGACTTGCCCAGGGGAAGTGTCTTAGCTGCCGCCGAGCCCCAGGAGGTGTCGGGGTGGGGGAGTCGTTTTCTGGTGGGCTGGGCCAGCTGTCGGTCAGCTGGGGTCCCCAGGACGCCCTTGGAGGCACGTGCACTTGGATTCTGAAATAACAGACAAAGGACGGCACTCACCACGGGGCCTTGTTTGGTTTTCTGGGTCCCGGGAAGGGGCTTTGAGCTCTCTGGTGAGAACGTGCCTTGTTATATCTCGAGGCTGCTTCTGTGTCGGTCAAAGCCCAGCCCCAAGTGGACAGTTGTTTGAACCCGGGACCCTCGTGGCAAATGTAAGCATCTCGGGGCACATCCTGAACATCCCCTCCTGAGGTCAGGCCCCTTGCGGGGAACCCACTACCTTCTGTGTTTCTTTGCAGGCTAAGAGGACTCTCAGTGATTTACTACAAGGAACGAGAAAAGGGATTTTTCTCAGGACGTAAGTTGTGCTCCTGACGCGGCTGGGCGGCCTCCACCTGCCCCACCTGCGTTCGCCTACCTGGGCGTCGGTTCAGCGTTCTGGACGAAAGTCCGTCAGTCAGGCCCCGCTCTACTCTCTCAGCCTGGCTTGTGCTTCTCACAGGACTGATCCCAAATCACACGGATACTTGTGGGTTTGCTTCCTGCCCTCGCTGTGGGGTCTGGGAGCACTCCCCCGCTGCCCGCCCCCTCGGCCCCCAGCGAACACAGTGCCTGGCACGCAGTAGATGCCCGGGCACACGGACTGAATGAGCCGATTGCGTTTCTGTCTTAGGGCTGTCGTAACAAATAACCGTGGACAGGGATGTATTTTCTCACGGTTCCGGAGGTCAGAAGTTTGACATCAAAGTGTGGGCAGAGTCATCCTCTACCGGACGGTCCCCGGGGAGGATCCTCCTCCCTTTTCCCGCTTCTGTTGTCGCCGGTGTTCCTGGGCTGGCGGAGGCACCACCGGCCCCCTCCGTCCTCACAGGGCCTCCTCCCCCTGTGGTGTCTCTGTCGGTGTGCAAGCCTCCCCCTTCTCACAGGCACACCCATCATTGGATTGGGGCCCAACCTCATCGAGTACAACCTCACTGCAACTTGATGGCATCTGCAAAGACCCTATTTCTCTATAGAGGCGCACACACGGGGGTCGGGGGTTAGGATTTGGACAAATCCTTCCGGGGGGGACGCAGTTCAGCCCCTGATACTGACAGGTGCAAAAGTGGCAAGAAGAGGGAAGCCTGGCTCTGCAGCCGGGTGGCTGCAGGATTTTGAGAGGAAGGAGTGGGTGGTAGGCAGCACGCAGGGCCCACCCTGGGCTTCCTGCTGCCATTGCTGCGGCTGGGGGATGACGACAGTGAGGACATCCAGTGTCGGCCGAGTGGCGCCCCTGTCAGGCACAGAGCTGCACGTTTTATGGGGTCTTCTCAGTTGATCCCCATGGTGGCTCTACAGCGGAGTCGCTCACGTGCACCTGCTTTCTTATCCGAAGCACGTTAGGGAGAGTCTCTGCTCTCTGCCGTGAATGCCGCCACCGTCATTTCCAAAGCCTCCAGTCCAGGAAAACCATTGTGGAGTTTCCTTTCTCCTCCCGGTCCCTTCTCAAATCATCGCCACTTTCCCCCTCAGTGCACTGCCTCCTCATAAATCTTGTAGCCCTCAAATTACATTTCTGTCATTCGCCCATTCATTTTAGTACCTGCCGATAAAGGAAAGGTCAGCGTCGGTAATCCCAGATTTCAGAAGCATTTATTCATTGCTGATAAATAGAAATCCTTTCTCTGAAAAGGCGAAATGATAGCATTAAAATTAGAAAAAAATGTTGTCGGAATATTTTTGAGAGCGCCGTAACCTTTCTGTCTGACCTGCTCTCTGGTGAGCGAATCAAATGACACAATTATGTCTTCCTTGAACTTTAGCAGCTTTGAGTCTTAATGCGGTAGGTTTGGCTTAACGTAAAGAATGGCCTTATGATGGTTAGTGTTCCCCGGATGGAGTGAGTGTCCTGGGGAGGCAGTACATCCCTCCCACAGGAGCTGGAGATTCGCAGCTCTGGGAATGAGTGGGAAGGTGACAGAGGAAGGGGCAGCAGGAGAGACCCTAAATGTCCACAAAATAGCCACGAGGGTTTATTTTAGTCCCAGCCATCAGCAGATGAGCCCACTAATTGGGTTGACCTACTAATTCTTTCATTCATTTGACAACTGCGCTTCGAGAATACTCTCTTTTTTAGCTTTGGTAAGGTATATATGATATACAAAAATCTGCCCACTATTAGGATACACATGTTGATGTGTTTGGACACATGCCAACACCTGTGATGCTCTCAAGGTGCTAAACCTGTCTATCCATCACCTCCCAAAGTGTCCTTGTGTTCTTTGGTGTGTGTATGGTTTTGAAAAGAATATAACATGAGGTTTACCCTCTTAATGTATTTTATTTATTTATGTATGTATGCGTTTTTTTAAAATTTTTTTTTTAACATTTATTTGTTTTTGAGACAGAGAGAGACAGAGCATGAACGGGGGAGGGTCAGAGAGAGAGGGAGACACAGAATCTGAAACAGGCTCCAGGCTCTGAGCAGTCAGCACAGAGCCCGACGCGGGGCTCGAACCCACATACCACGAGATCGTGACATGAGCCGAAGTCAGACGCTTAACCGACTGAGCCACCCAGGCGCCCCTATATGCGTTTTAAAGTTTATTTTAAGAGAGAGAGAGAGAGAGAGAATCTTAAGCAGGCTCTGAGCTGTCAGTTCAGAGCCTGATGTGGGGCTCGATCTTCTGAATCATGAGATCATGACCTGAGCTGAAACCGAGAGTTGGATGCTCAACCCACTGATCCATCCATGCGCCCCTTATTTTTATTTTATTTTATTTTATTTTATTTTATTTTATTTTATTTTATTTTGTTTTATTTTATTGACACAGAGAGAGAGTGCGGGTGGGGGAGAGGGGCAGAGAAAGAGAGAGAATCCCAAGCCGGCTCTATGCTCAGTGCAGAGCTAATGCAGGGCTCGATCCCACAACCCTGGGATCATGACTTGGGTACTGAAATCAAGAGTCGGATGCTCAACTGACTGAGCCCCCCAGGGGCCCTCCCCCTTAATGTATTTTAAGACACATGATACCGTATTGTTAACTGTAGGTATTCCGTGTGCCAAGCGTGGGGCTAAGTGATGGGGCTGCAAACATGGTCTCAGCTCTCAAGAGGCTTCTGGAATCATAGGTGCATGATTGGAGTCCATAAGGAAGCGTGGAGCTGTGGGTCAGCGGTATCCCTCTGGCCCTGTCTGGGGGGCATAGCTTAACTAACAGATGCAGCAACCCTCACTGATAAAGTGACTGTCACCGACCCAGTAACCCCCACCGATGCTTTGGGCTCTTGGGTCTTTCTCTGTCTCAGCTCCAGCACCTACAGATGGCATGAAGGGGCCTTGCAGAAATGGAATCAGGGCCCAGACCTGTTCAGACTCCTTAGGGATGATGAGGTCGCGAATGGCCAGTCCCTGCCCACGGATGGGGTCTCTGCTGCATTGCTTTCACCGTATTTCTTAAAATGCAAGCATATCCTTCCCCTACTGTCTACCTGGAGAACAGATTTCTTTCTGACAGTGTCTGATGTGTGCATTTTACACTCTGTATCACACTGGCAGCTTTCCAGTCCTGTGATCTCAGGGGATGTTTGAGGCCCTGGAGAGGCCAGTGGTCTCTGTTCCCTTTGCAGTCTGGAACTGGAAGGGATTACTGAGGTGGGGAAGGCTGAGAGCTGCTGTTACCATGGACACGGCAGCCGTGGGGACCGGAAACCACCGACTAGCCACAGAGAAGAGCCGTGAACTCCATTGTCACGGGTGCCATGGGGGGCCCTGGGTGGAGGGGCATGAGCTGGGGCCCCAGGCAGGTTCGAGAAGGAGGCAAAAGGAACCGAGGGCTTGGAGACAGGGGCCCCGGAGTCCTGCCCAGGGCCACACTGAGTGGGCTATGTTTTTGCGGAGCCCAGAAAGGGCCTGGGGGCTGTCACACGGGGCTTCTCCAACACTTTTGTCTGGGTGGTGTTACCTTGATGTAAACTCCCAGGATACCTTTGAAGGAAAGGGAGGAAGAAATTGCCTGAGTTGCTTGATTGAGGAACGTGGGGACATGGGGGTCCTCTAACCCCATGTCGACAGTGGAGGATTCTTGTCCCTGCCGTCCTTCAAGAGCTGAGAGGCCCTCAGGGGGGTGGATCACTTGGAGGTCATCGTAACCACCCGTACCTGAGAGGGTCTCACATCACTGGAGCAGCGGGTGGTGAGGGGTGGGGTGGCGCAGGTGGGTTTCTGGGGTCCGCTCAGGGGTCCGAGGAGTCTAGCATCAGCCTTCATCCCCCTCGCCTCATCTCGTGCTGAGTAGTCTTGGGAGGAAGCCTGGTTCGCTGGGGTTATGTGTAGATTCATTCACGTCCAAGGCTGTTGAGGCATTCTGTGGGTGGAGTCATTCATCCGGCACACACGTTGGGCTTCTGCTCCGTGGAGGTGCCACGGGAGGCTGGCTGTGCCGTGGACACTGACAGGGGAGCAGGTCCTCCTGGGTGTCTGCGTGAACACACCCACGATGATGAACAGGCGTCACAGGTGAGGGTCTTTATGGTGACGGAACTGTCCCGTATCTGCACTGCGGTGGCCACAGGGGTCTGCGCATGTGGTGAAATTGTGTAGAACCACGTATACGCGCACAGAGAGACACAGACACACGTGCGTGCACAGGGACACGCACGCGCACAGATGCACGCACGTATATGCACACACACATACTCCTATGCAGACATATACTCTCCTTCACACACACAGACACACACACGAGCGTATGGAGAAGCCAGCGAAATCTTCTCACGCCTGTAGATCACAGCAGTGTTAATTTTCTGCATCGGGTTTTCTACTATGGTTGTGTTGTTGTCATCGGAGGGAACTGGGGTCAAGGTCTGTTGGAACCTGTGTGTTGTTTTTGCAAACTGCTGTGGGCTTGTAATTATGTCACACGTGAGAATAATTTAATAGTTCGACATTTAACACATTCTTTAACATTTAATAAATGTCTCTTAATTCACTCTGATTTATATTAAAAATAAATTAAGTTAAATTTAATAAATTTATATAAATATAAATAGCGATCAACAAATGCCTGCACTGGTGGCTTAAATATTTAAAGCACATTCTAGTAAAGTTTTTAGATGATTTCATAATTATGAAAAAAATAAATGTGCAAGGGAGCACAAAATCAACCAGAGAATGGCAGGTTTCCATGAGCACAAAGGAGCAGGTCACTAGGTGCTGGATGGATGAGGCAGGAAGGTGTGATCAGGGCTGTCTCACACCAGGTGTAGAAGGGAGGTAGGCTGGGGCATGGTCTCACCACATCAGGTGTAGAGGGGAGGCGGGCTGGGGCATGGTCTCACCACGTCAGGCGTAGAGGGGAGGCGGGCTGGGGCATGGTCTCACCACGTCAGGCGTAGAGGGGAGGCGGGCTGGGGCATGGTCTCACCATGTCAGGCGTAGAGGGGAGGCGGGCTGGGGCATGGTCTCACCACATCAGGCGTAGAGGGGAGGCGGGCTGGGGCATGGTCTCACCACATCAGGAGTAGAGGGGAGGCGGGCTGGGGCATGGTCTCACCACATCAGGAGTAGAGGGGAGGCGGGTTGGGGTATGGTCTCACCACATCAGGCGTAGAGGGGAGGCGGGCTGGGGCATGGTCTCACCACGTCAGGCGTAGAGGGGAGGCGGGCTGGGGCATGGTCTCACCACGTCAGGCGTAGAGGGGAGGCGGGCTGGGGCATGGTCTCACCACATCAGGCGTAGAGGGGAGGCGGGCTGGGGCATGGTCTCACCACATCAGACGTAGAGGGGAGGCGGGCTGGGGCATGGTCTCACCACATCAGGCGTAGAGGGGAGGCGGGCTGGGGCATGGTCTCACCACATCAGGCGTAGAGGGGAGGCGGGCTGGGGCATGTTCCGCCTCTACCTCCATCTCTCTTTATATCTCTATAGCATGGTCCTTTCAGCTGTAAATTCAAATTCGGGGGAGCCCGCTCACCTTCCCTTTGGGGGTGGCAGGGTGCAAGCATCCCCAGATGGCAGGTCTGCGAGGCCGGCCCGCGCCCCGCCACCCATCGCTGCCGGGCCACAGAACGGGCGGGGGAGGTGGTGAGCACCTGTTCCGGGGCCGCCCGACTTCCTCCGCTCCCTCAGCTTTCTCAGGGCGTGCAGTACCCGCCATAAGGGGAACATAAAGATCACTTGGGATAGCCATTTAAAAAAAGTGATGAAACCACCTATAAACCAGCAAATTATACAGGGGAGGCATTTTATGTCTTGTTTTCTTTACAGCCTTTCGGAAAGGGAACATAAAAGTCACTGGAAAGTTCCGGCTCCTGCCACCTTCGGGCCTCTTTTGAGGCTCCACGCACGACTCATTTGTCACCAGAGGTCTCTGCCTCCGTGCTGGCACCGGGAGGGACAGACTGGGGGCTGCCTTTAGGATTCTGTTATCAAGAGGAAGTAAATGTGTCCCCTGTGTCAGGAGGAGTGAGATTTCCTGGGCATGGAGTAAGAGGTCCGAGGGCGCGGGAGGAGTCAGAGAACAAAAGGCACTTCTTCAAGCCTCAGGCTCAGTCCTTATCTGCAGCCTCCAAGTGTTCCCTCGGTGGCAGTACCTTTGGTACCCTCCCCATCTGCGGGTGGAGACGGTGATGGACAGCAGCCTCTGGTCTCTGCAGCTGCCGCATGGGAGGTGCCTTCCAGAAGGGTGAAGAGTCATTCTAGGGATGAGGTTCAGGGTGGGGTGCAGGGGCTTGAAGGTTTCGGGTAAGACTGAGGACCCTTCACCAAGTGGCCTTGGGCCCCTGGAAGTCACTTATGCCTCTGGGCCTTGCTTTTATCACCAGTAAAATGAGCAAGTAACACATTTGTCCTGATAGAGTTGATCTGAAGAACAATGGACCTGTGCACGACGCTTTGAATTGGGCAGGAAGAACCCTCTAGAGCCTCGCTGGAGCAGATTCGTGTCTCCGGCTCTTACCCAATCACATCCTGGCACATAGACAGCTCTTGGTAACGCGAGGAATCGTGGGGAATGCGGGAGACTCCAGAGAATCAGAGATAAGGACACATTCCAATTTCAAAATGGGGAGACAGGCAGATTCTAGAAACTCCCCAGACCAGAAAGCGTTTGGGTGGCCAGAATCTGGGAACTCACAGGCTCACTGTATTCCATACTGGTTAGACTTACTTGGGATGCCTTTAATGTTTGGTCACACATGTAAAACCATCATTTATAAATCTAAACAGATTCTGAAGAGGGTTGAAGCAACAAGCAGTGTTTATGCTGGAGTGGAAAAGTTGAGTAGTTGGCACGGTAGCTGCCTTTGGATGTTGGATAGATATTTCTATGAATGGGAAAAAACTCATTTCTCTGTGTGACCTTGAGGGCAGAATTGACATTGTGGAGAAATAGGTTTTCAACTGATAAAAGAAAGGAGCTTCTAAAAGTCTGAGCTCTTCAAAGTTGCAATAGGCCACCCAGCCAGGCAGCGAACAGCCTGTTCCTGGGGCCGCCTCGTTGAGGCTGGGCTTCCATAGGTATGACTCATGCAGGTAGATCCTTGATGGGCTGGGGTGAATGGATTAAATGGTACCCAGGTTACTCAGAAAGAGCTGAGGTCTTGGACAGTTAGCACAGGAAATTTTTTGTGTGAGATTTTTTTTTTTTAAAGGGCAGCCTTCTAGCATTTTCCCAACGGGAATCCAGTGTGTGCTTCCAGTATGTGCCTCTCTGCCTGCTGGTCATTACTGTCCTGTCTCATTTTATCAGGACTCCAAAGGATGATGCTCATGTGGTGATGAGGCTTGGCAGTTAGCTAGGCGCTCTCTCCCCGGGGAGCAGGCGCTGGCCTTCGCAGACCTACAGCCCCCATCTGGAGTCTACGACACCTGCCGTCATGGCGGGGCTGGAGCTGAGCTCAGAGAAGCTGCCCGTGTTCCGTTTGCAGCCCTGAATGCACCGCTTTGTAAAGTTCAGCAAGTCCAGGGGCCAATCCTACAATCTTGTCCTGAGTCTTGTGCCTGGAGCATTTTGCCCCACATGTAAGTACCACTCTCCACCAGGAGGGCAGGGAGAGAGAGATTGAGAGAGAGAGAGAGAGACAGAGAGAGAGAGGGAGAGAGGGAGAGAAGGGAACACTGTCGTGTCCCGTGAACGATGCCACTTCCTGTTGTAGCTGTGGGTTTTGCATCCAGAAAGCAAACCTGATCTGAGCTGTTATGTGATGGACGGATCACTCTGGAGAGGTTCAAACCACTCATAGCAGAGAGCATAACGATGGGAAAACCAGGCGCCATTTGTACCTGGAAGAAGAAGCCAGTTCTCTCTCCCTGGTCCTGGCACTGGAGCTTGCTTCCTGCTCTCCAGCCCCCTGCACCCCCCTTGTCATTGCTGGCACCTTCCAGCCTGTTCCACTGTCTGCAGACAGCAGATTTCCTCTAGGCCGCCTCTGGCCCTATTTTGTCCCCATCTGCTTTATCTTTTGCTTTCTATCTGGGCGGCATTACGCCCATCCCGCCAGCCTCAGATGAAAGCAGAGGAGAGAGAAAGAGACACCAGTTAAACATGATAGAGCCTCTCTGGTCCAACCTCCTACCTCAGGCTCTGGAATCAGCACATTCGTTGGTTCATGAAATGTTCTTCACGCACAACGGTGGAGAAGATATTTGCAGACTCCGTTTGTGAGATCTTAAAGGGAACAGCATCTTGAAGGGCGTCACTTCTTTGGCTTTGCAAAAAAAGTCTAATAAAAATAGCATGATGTCTTTCTTATTTTAAGTCTACATTTGTGACTTGTAGATATTCAAAAAACAAGGCTATCCCTTTTTTCTTTAAACAAAAATGTTCATGGAACCGCGGTAGATAAAAGAGGCAAAAACGAGTTATTCTGATTGTGGTGGGAGCAGCACACCCATCCCCCCACCCCCACCCCCGACATCCGAGGCAGCTCCTAGAGCCAGATTTCCAGCCTGCTCTTAGAAATAACCGGGCCCCAGCGCCTTGTGTGCTTTAGGTAGGAGCTTTCCAGAAGCTCAAGACTTCCCCTAAGAGTTCACAGCCCAATTTATTCATTAAACAACAACAACAACAACATTTACTGAGCACCCGGCATGTGTCAGGTTTTGTTAGGTGTTTGGGACACTGTAATGGATGAGGAAAACAAGGTCCTTGCTTTACAGGGCTTACATTTCAGTGAATGACACAGACATGGCGTGCTAAGTGGTGCAAAGGAAATAAACAGATTAATTAATGAGGTAGAGTGACAGGGTATGGGCTGCTTCCTTAAGACCTGTCCTCAGTGACTTACGTATTTGGACTGGACGGAGTCCTTCTCTCCCTGGTTCAATTGTTTCTCAGAGCCACATGTCATCTGGACCAAAGCCCCAGCACTGCCCCAGGCGGGGGGTTTGGGGGGATCCTGTCCAACGATTCCTGGGCGGATGCATGCCCCAGGGGTTCCCGAGGCAAAGTAGGGAGCAGAGACACCTTCTGGGAAGGATAGAGGGAGGAGGAAACATCTGTAAGACATCAGCCTTTTCTTGAGAATGATTACGGTACCATGCATGATTGTGGGCATTTGTGGACAGACTGAGGAGCATGGCGGGTTTAGGTCTTCTCTCCGAGAATTGTAGGTTGCTTATGGGGCAGGGGCGGGGGGCGGAGAAATTCCTCCTGGATTTGGGTCCAGGAAGACTCTCAGGGAGGCTGTTCAGCTACCAGAGCATCTGAAAAGTCAAGGTAAGTTGTTAACAAGTATTCGCCCTGCCAGCATGAGCTGAGTGCGGAAATGGCGGCCTTGATCCCACACCGGTTCCTTCTCAAGACCAGTGAGTCTTTCTTGTTCTCTGTGTGGAACTCAGGGCGGTCGGTCTCTAGGGTGGAGCGAGCACAGAAAAGCATGAAAAGTTACAAGAAATTGTGGAAAAGAAACATACGGGCAGGCCTTCTCATAGAAAACTATTTTATTCCCAACAATTATGCCCCAGCCGCACTCGGATGAACCAGATTGCATGCAGTGGAAGAACTCATTATTAAACAAGCACAAAATAATCTGCGAGTAGTATTTTCTAAAAGTCAGCTTTATTGAGGTATAGCTAACAGAAAGTAAATGATACCTCCCCCCGTTCCAAGGCTGAAGTCCTAACCCGTATACCCCAGAATGTGACTGTATTTGGAGACAAGGGCTTGAAAGAGGTAGTTCAGTTAAAATGATGTCATTAGGATGGGCCCTAATTCAATATGGTGGATGTCCTTACAAGAAGAGGAAATTAGGACACAGAGAAAGACCAGGTAAGGACACGGGGAGGAGACGGCCATCTACACGCCAGAGAGAGGCCGCAGGAGTTACCAACTCTGCCGACCCTTTGATCTCAGACTTCCAGCTTCCGGAAATGTCAGAAGACAAGTTTCTGTGGTTTAATCTACTCAGTGTGTAGTACTTTGTAATAGCAGCCTGAGCAAACTAAGACATTTTCAGAACAATGCAGGTAACGAACACATCCATTACTCTAGATGTTTCCTCATGGTGCCTTTGAATCCTTCCCCTCTGTCCCTCCTGTGGCCCCTCCCACACTATGCCTAGGCATGATAGATTAGTTTGCATTTTCTAGAATTTTATAGAGATGGAATCAGATTGTATATACTCTCTGTTTTTAGGAGGGGTGGAAGTCTGGTTTCTTGCATTCAGCATCCTTATTTTGAGATTCATTCACATAGTATGTATCAATAGCTCATTCCTTTTTACATTTCTGAGAAGTATTCCACCGTGTAGATGTACCATGACTTACTCATTCATTCACCTATTGGTGGACAGTTTCGTTGTTTCCAGTCTTTGACCATTACTAGAAAGCTACTAGAAATATTGGTGTATAAGCCTTTGGCATGAACACATGCTTATATAAATGTAAACACCTGAGTTTGGAATGGCTGAATCATGTGGTTTGACTCGTTAAGAAATTCCCAATTATTTTCCAAAATAGCCGTACCATTTTACACATCCCTTAGTATGAGAGTTCTGGTTCCTCCATGTACACACAACACTCGTATAGAACATCTTTTCAACTGTGGACTTTGTAATAGATGTGCAGTGGGATGTCACTGTCGTTTGAATTTGCATTTCTCTGATGACTTATGACACTGAGCATCTTTTCACACTCTTCTTTGCCATCTGGACATCTTTGGTGAAGTATCTATTCAGATATTTTGTTGCTAAAAATTGGGTAATTTATTTTCTTTTTATAAGTCCTTTAAGTGTTCTGGAAACTTAGTCTTTATCGGAAATACGCGTCGCAACTATTGTTCTCTGGGTCTGTACCTTGTCTCTTCGTTTTATTCTGTATCTTTCAAAGAGCAGATGTTCTAAATTTTGATGAAGTCCAATTTATCAGTTTGTTATTGTGTGGATTGTGCTTTTGGTGTCGCACAAAAATCTTTGCCTACTCAAGAGCACAAAAGCTTTCTGATAGAAGGTTTTTGGTTGTACACTTTTATCAGTTTTGAGTTGACTTTTATACACTGTGCAAGGTATGAATAGAAGCTCACTTTTTTTGGTTCATGGATATCCAATTGCTCCAACACCATTTGTTGAAAAGGTTATTCTTTCCCCACTGAATTGCCTTTGCACCTTTACTAAAAAAAAAGAAAACCCAGTTATCCATATATGTATGTGGATCTATTTCTGGGCTCTATTTTATCCCATTGATCAGTTTGTTGATACTCATGCAATAACATACTGTCTTGATTGCTGTAGCTTTATAATAAATCTTGAAAGCAACCAACTATTTTTAAAAATGGTTTCAGCTATCCTAATTTCTTCATGTGCATTTCTACATGAATTTTAGAATCAGCTTGTCAATTTCCAGCAAAAAGCGTGTTGTCATTTAGAACAAGATGGCGCTGGATCTGTAGATCTGATGGGGGGAAACCGTCGTCTTCGCTCGAATGCATATTATGACCCATGCACACTGTATACCTTTCTGTTTGTTTAGGTCATCATTAATTTCGCATGGCAATGTTTTATAGTTTTCTGTGTATGGATATTGCACATTTAAAAAAATCAGATTTATCCTTAAGGATTTCAGTTTTGATATTCCATGAATGGTTTATTCTTTCTGATGTTAATTTCTGATTGTTTGTGGCCAGTATATAGAAATACAATTAACTTCTGTGTATTGATCTTGTGTCCTGAAATGGTTAACTAAACTCCCTTACTCATCTGGAGAATTTGTAAGGATGCACCTGTCTTGTTCCTGATACTGGTAACTTCTGTCTTCTCTCTTCTTTAGTCTGATCAGTCTGGCTAGAGGTTTATCAATTTTATTGGTCTTTTCAAAGGCCAACTTTTGGCTTCATTGATTTTTCTCCACTTTTTCCTTCTATATCACTGATTTCTGCTCTGATTCTTATTATTTCCTTTCTTCCACTTCCTGTGGGCTTAATTTCCTCTTCTTTTTCTAGTTTCTTCAAGTGGAAGCTCAGGTCATTGATTACTGTTCAGTCTATGGATAATTATTACCCCGAGGCAAGACATTCTGTGTAGTCTCCCCCAGGCCCTGGGAAGTTGAGGTTCTCTAGACCACCTGGGGTTAATAGGCAGCATCCCTGCTCTGTGTGAGCATTGGGTTCTCTTCTCTCCAATCTTTGGAAAGGGTTTTTTTCTGAGGGCTTGAGATGTTTCCTTGCACTCATGTGCTGGCCAGTACACAGCAGAATACTCGAGGGGACCATTTGCAGATCCCCAGAGGTCTCTATGTCTGTGAAGCTGTCTTTCCTCTGATACCCTGTCCTGCAACCTCTTCCTGCCTGGGTTTTCTGAGACTCTCAGCGAGGCTTTCTCTACCTGGGGAGTGCACAACGCTTGTCTGTGCCACGTCCTGGAAACAGGAGGCAGTCAGTGGGGGTGATTTTAGGGCTTGCCTCTTTCATTTCCCATCTCTTAGGGATCAGTTTATTGCTGGTGTCCAAAGTCTTGAACTTTTTTTGGTCTTTTGAAAATCTGAGCTGGAACATTGGTTCTTCCTGGGTTCGGAGCCTGCCAGCCTTTGTATTGGAACCACACATCGGTCATCCTGGGTGTTTAGTGTGCCAACTCATTCCCCCAGGTCCTGGGACTCGTCCACCTCCATAATCATGTGAGCCAATTCCTTACAGTAAATCTCCTTCCATGGACACATTGCACGCACGCGCTCTGTCTCTCCTTTTGTTTCTGTCTCACTGGAGAACACTGACTACTACAGACTTTTGTTTGTTTCAGGTACGAGGATCAGACTGGTCCCTGTGAGAAGTGCAAGGGCTGAGTCTCATTATTTCCTGATACAAAGAATTGTTTTGCATAACGTGGATAGTGTCTCCATCTTTTGTTGACTTGGGGAAAGTTTGGGTTTTCACGGTTGGGTTTTCCCACGAGGGAGCTCATGGCCACCTTGACAGACATGGCTGGTAGTCAGGAGTGGCAAGTTGGGGCCGGCTGGAGGGGACTCCTCCGTGGCACTCTGCTGTGAGTGGTGGGCATTCTCTGCTTTCAACTGCAAAATGCAAGCCAGATGATACACGGTTTGCTCAAAATTTCCCAGTCCTCCCCTAGTTTGGCCAAATGGTTGCACAGCGGCTGGGGTGCTGGCCACGGAGAAGTAGAGGTGAGGCCGGCATGTTTTCTGCTGCCCTCTGCCTTGTTCAAGCAACAGCTTCAGCCCCTGTCCACGTATTACAGGCTCCATAAAGCAGGCTTGATGACACAGTTATGTTAGCTTGCTGACACGTAAAAACAGCCGACCCTGGGATTAATCAGCTCCGCGCTGGGCTCTCTGGGCACAATGGCCGTCCTGAGGAACATTGGACGGCGTGTCTGCCCTGGGTATTGCACGGACAAAAGCCATTTCTGTTCCCGAGACAGTTTTCCATGCTGCACTTACGAATTTTTATGGGTTTGTGGTGACATTTCCATTTTAATTTGCTAATTATTATTGGTGAAATTGAGAGGCAACTCCAGATTTATTACATTTCACAGTCTGTTGTGTTCCATGTATAGCTGTGAATCTTAACAGCCAGACGGCAACCTGCCCAGTGCGGCCAACGTTAACCCGCTTGGTGCCAGGGGAGCACAGCCTGCCGGGCATAGTCCTGCTCCTGCGGCCTGGGGCCCACAGGGGGAGCAAGTTCGTAGCTACTCCGCCCTCCCCCTTGGGCCAGACAGCTTCTTGGAGGACCAGCCACAGGGCAGAGAGCACCCTGGGCCTTCAGGGCCCCCAGCCTGGTCTTCCTCTATTCCTACAAGCATCGCTGACCCCCCGGAAGCTCAACTCGGACATCACAGGTCGGAGTGATTCTCTGCAGCACTCCACGTGTGCCCAGGAGCGCCTTTGCCCTGGCTCCACTGTGGCTGCTGTTTACAACCCTCAACACCTCTCAGTTTTCCTCTGGAATTAGATTTCTCTGGAGTGTGAGGTGCATGCACACACACACACACACACACACACACACACACACTTTTATTTAGGGTTGGCCGCTATCTTTTCCCATAGTTTATTCATCTATTTTAAATGTTTTTGCACCAACACCTTCCCCCACCTCTATGTGCTCCATCATGGTTTTTAAATTTTTTTTAATGTTTATTTTTGAGAGAGAGAGAGAGAGAGACAGAGCATGAGTGGGGGAGGGGAAGAGAGAGAGGGAGACGCAGAATGTGAAGCAGGCTCCAGGCTCTGAGCTGCCAGCACAGAGCCCGACGGGGGACTCGAACTCATGAAATGTGAGATCATGACCTGAGCTGAAATCGGACGCTTAACCGACTGAGCCCCCCAGGCGCCGGGCCGTTGTTTACTACGTTATCACTGTCCACCCCCGCCCCCAACCTGCATAGATGACAAACTCCTTGAGGACAGAGGCCATACTGGTTCCTCTTCCAACCCAGTTGCACAAGACTGGGAGAATAAGAAATGGGAATGCTTTGATAATTAATAATTTGGTTTATAGGTTTGCTGAAGCATTTACAACCCAGAAGCCCTAGAGATAAATGACCAGCCCCAGAAAAGGGCTTTAGTAAATTATAGTGCTTGAAGAAACTGAACGGTGATTAAAAATTAAACTTTGGAGCCCATAATGATGTGGGGAAAAGCTTATACCTTCGAGCTAAGTGAAAAGGTACGATTAGGATACAGGTAACCTATGATTCTAACAATATGAATATGTTATTATTTTGTTATTCGTGTAAACCCGACCTGTTCCGAAAAGAATTTAAGGCAAATTGTGCAAGTATTTCTATGGTTACACACATCTGAAAAAATTTTAGCTCTGAAAACTGTCTATTCTCTCCCCTACTGAGCGGCATCTGGGAAAAGCCAGGACCGTCCCTCAGGCAGAGTCCCTGCTGTCCACGCAAGGAGCTGATGCTGGGATTCTTTGTCTCCTCAAGGGGGCTGCCTATGAAGACAGGTTTCGAAGCCCATTGTCTGCCGGGATGATAAAGCACAAACACGTCTACTCTGAGCCCTTGTGGTGAACGGGGTCTGTGTCCCCGTGAGGGCTCTGAGGGCGCCCAGGGCGTCCTCGCCAGGCCAGGTGATGCCCATGAATGCTGCACCTGACAGAAGAGGCTGAAAACGCCCAGCTGCCTGGTGGATTAGGTCGGGCATCTGATTCTTGGCTGGCGGCTCTGAGGCAGGCGTGGCCTCACTCCTCACTCCCATCGGAGCCTTGCTGCAGGATCCTTTCCTACCCTGTGTCTCCCATCCCCGGAGCGGCCGCCACTCTGTCCGTGGCAAGGCTGCTGGGTCTCCCACCTTCCAGACATCTGGGGAACTCGGCTCTCTGGCCAGAAGTGAAATCCTGAAAACCACAGGGGAGTTTTCGTCTAGCAAGGAGGCCTTGCTAAGTGTCCCCTGTGGCCTGGCAGATGGGGTGTGGTTCCCAAAGCCTCTATGCTCTGGCTTGGATGCTGGGCTGGGACGTAAGCATTTAACAGGGTTTTAGAGCCTGCAGCGGCCTAGCAGGGTGACTGGGCTCTGTCTCCTCGTCTCCCCCACAGGCTTGCCCAGGGGAAGGAGTGAGACAGGTCCTCCTTGGATTTAAACAGAACCCAGGGTGGTTTGTTTCATACACCAGCTTACTCATGGGGTCCTGCCTCCAGTCACTCTGGACACATCTCTGGGACACCCACGGTCTCTATAACTGCTTTGCAGTTTCTTTCCCTTGAAAGGAAGCCAGTGTTTTTCTTAAGAGGACATTGTGCTCCTTACCGGGTGGAGCCCCTTATCAAAGCGTCTACAGCTGGGTGGACACATGTAAGCCAGCTCAGAACTCTCGCAGGGGGCTTCTGAGACATGCTCAATTTGATTTCGGTGCCAGGCACTCAAGTTTTCATTTATTTCCTGCCCCGGGGAGCGTGGTGCTTCAGTGGACAGGAGGTATCAGGACTGTAGTTATTCTGGGGGCTGTTCTGGAGGATGCCGAGGGACCACCGTCACCTACTAAGGGTTACTATGTGCACCTGTGGCTGGCCGTCCTCTGCGCCATCACACAGAGGCAACAGGTGGTCTGGGCTCCGGGACCAGCGCCTCAGTCCATGTCCCAGGACGCATCTGCTACTTGCCTGGGCCAGGAAGACACGGGCTGCGCCCCTTCCACCCCAGACAGGGTGAGGGGACCGAGCTGCGTGGGCCAAAGGCTGTGATGGATGAGAGCAGACCCCCAGGCTGCAGCATGGCCACTCCAGCCACCTGCTGATGGATTGAGAGCTAATGGCATTGCAACGTGCAGCATTGAGGAGTGCCAGGTAAGCGGGAAGGAATGATTTGAGACCAGAGCACAGAAATTAGTTTGGGGGAGCCCGGGCTACCAGGTGAAGGAATCCAAGCTGTCAGCAAGCCCTCTCGGCTCCCCCTTCAGGACTGACCTAGAATATCCCCTGCTTCCCGCAGTTGGGACAACGTGGTCCAGGCCACCCCCCACCCCGTCTCTTATCTGGATTACAGCAGCAGCACCCTAACTTGAGTCCTCACTTCCACCCTGTCTCGCTGTAGCCTGTTCTCAACGCAGCCAAAGGATCCTTTAAAGACCCATGTCGGTGAGGGTGTGAAGAAACGGGAACGCTCTTGCACTCTTGGTGGAAATGCAAACTGGAGCAGCCACTCCGGAGACCGGTATGGAGGCTCCTCAAAAAATTAGAAACAGAACTATGCAGCAACCCAGCAATTGCATTGCTAGGTATTTTTATCCAGAGGGTACACAAATGCTGATTCACGTCCCCATGTCGGGCTCTGTGCTGAGCCTGCGTGGGGTTCTCTCTCCCTCTCCTTCTCTGTCCCTCCCCAGCTCACGCTGTCTCTGTCTCTTTCAAAGTAAATAAATAAACTTAAAAAAATGCTGACTCGAAGGGGCACACGCGTCCCCGTGTTTATAGCAGCACTATCGACAATAGCCAAGTTATGGAAAGAACCCAAACGTCCATCAAATGACGAATGGATAGAGATACAGTATATACACAATGCGATATGACTCGGTGATGAAAAAGAATGAAACCTTGCCATCTGCAACAGTGTGGATGGAACTAGGGTGTCCTGTGCTAAGCGAAATAAGTCGGTCAGAGAAAGACAAATATCTTATGATTTCATTCAGAGGTGGAATTTAGGAAACACAACAGGTGAACACAGGGGAAGGGGAGTGCATAATGGCTTGTGTACCCAGATTGTTAATGCCTATGCATGTGACACACGTATGATAATGCAAATGAAGGGAACAGGATCTGGCTGTCAGGAGAGTGGGGACAGTCGACAGTCTCCCGGGGCCTGAAGCTGGTTCCTTCCGTTCTGGGTCCGGATCTGCCCACTGAACATCACCTTCTCTCTCCCTTGCCCTTTCTGCTTCCTTGGCACCAGGGCGGGTGCGTGAGCAGAAGTGTTCACGGTGGTCCCGTGAAGAACGTCTGTGGGGCCCCCCGGCTGGGACATCTCCCCTGCGCCCCTCCCTTGGAGGCCAGTGCAGTTCGGGCGCCCCCGGGGCCCCCAGGCAGCTGAGCTGTGGGTGCTGCAGCCTCTGTGGTGAGGAAATGCCGGAAAAAGGAAGAAGGGGGAACCCTGTGTAACAAGCAGGCTGCCAGATCCTGCTGTTGCTTGTGGCTTCAAGCTGGCGGAGTAGACCATTGGCCAAGGCCAATGTCCAAGGACCATGTGGTGGTTTTCCAGTCTGTGGGCCGCCCGACTCCTTGCTCTCCTTCTGCCAGAGTCTTTATTGGCCATTTCACTGCTCATTAGCACCGCTGTTAGGACAGGGTCTGAGGGAGGTGGGGCGGGCAGAGCAGTCCCGGCTGATGCTTGCTGGAAGCCTGGCAGGCAAGCAGGATGTGGGAACCATCGGGCTATTTTCTACCATTTCTACCAGTTCGAGTGCGATTCTGTTGTTTCTGAGGGACCATGTCTTGGGAGTCGGTGCTGTGTGGCCATCCATGTACACGGGCTCAGTCCCCATCTTGATGGCCTTTCCCTTGTCTGGGAGTGGATCGGGCCACACGTGGGTGGGCTCTGGAGGCCCCTGCGGACGTGGACTGTGGCTCCCCGGCCCCATCAGGCCCCTCCCCGGGCCCCTTCCCCTGAGGTCAGGCTGGCGGGCCCGGGCAGGGCGACTTGGCCAGAGCTCTCTGCACCTTTGGGCTCTCTCTGGGGCGCGTTCATCCTCCCACGCTCTTGCTTCTTTCTCTTTTGGGTCGAGGCCTGTGGCTGCCAGCTGTGGACTCGCCACCCCTTGCTACACCGCACCTGTTCTCAGTCAGCCTGATCACACGGAGACACCAATGACCCTCAGCTGTCGCCAAATCCAGTGGAACATTCTTCCCTTTTACCTGATGTTGCAAGACCACTGCCTGTGCAGAGCTTTGCTCTCCTGACCTCCCGCTGCTCTCTCCTCCTGTCCCGGCCATGGGCTCCTGGCCCCTCCATGCTCCACCCCAGGGCCCGTCCTTGAGAGCTGACTCCAAGAATCTCATGCCATTGTACTCAGTCCCACCATTTCCCACCAATGCCTCCCTCCCGGTGTGCCCAGGGCTCACACAGAATCCTCCTTCTGCTATCTGCCCTGTCTTCGCGAGTGGGCCCCCAGCTGGAATTGGGAACCCTGTTGGAATCTTCTGTTCTGCTCCCTGTACATCTAGTGGTCCTTCTAGCCTTTGCTGACTCTTGAATCAGTTTCTTCCTTCCAACCCCACCTCCTTCCTTCAGCTCCGTGGGCCATCACTGACCCAGGAACATGCACCGTGGCCCCTAGCTGGTGCCCAGAGTCCTGTCTTCCTGCACAAACGCTCCCCCAGGCTGCTTAGGGGAGACTCCAGGAGAAAGTCTCAGCGGAAGCCTTTTGTCCGGGTTCTGTGACCACAGGGGAGCAGACAAGGCACACGGGGGCCGGCGGGACAGGGACATATGCCATCTTCCCAACCTCCCATCCCGGCGTTAGGCCCATGAGAGCCTGTGGCACGTAAGGAAGTTGGAGACAAAGCAAGGAAGCCTCTCTCCCTCTCACCGCCTTCAGCTCCTGGAACTGACCGCAGAGAAAGCAGATACCATGTCAGTGACCGGCATGAGGCTTCAGAAGAGGCACCAGGGACATTTTCATGCCACTCTTTCAGAAGCTGGAGAGGTTGCCGACTCCCAGGCTATTTCTCTTTGGCCTCAAAAGCCGCCTCTGTCCCACTGCTGTCGCTGCCACTTGGAATACGATCAGGTAACATTTGTCAGATGTCCGAGCACTTACTATATGCAAGCACTGTACGTGTCCTTTCTCATCGGGGCCTCCCAGTGGCCTTCCCCTTTTAGACGCTGAAGATGAGAAGGGGAGTGAGGACCTGCTTGGGGCTTCGAAGGTAGTGAGGCGGTCGGTGGTGGCCCTGTAATTAGACCCCGAGCAGCCCGGGTCCCAGAGCCTGCGCTCCTGACCATGGAGACATGGTGACCTTCACTGACGGTTTTTCACTGGGCTGTGTTCTTCCCCGTTTCCTATCCTTTCTCACGTACCCGCCTTCCATGGAGACAGGTGACAGCTTGTCGGGTCCTGGCTGAGGGGGGACCTGACGGTTACTCGACACCTGCTAGGTGCCAGGAGCTTTACAGATGTGCCTCATTCTGTCTCCGCAGAGCCCTGTGCATGCTGATTGCAAACTGCCTGAAACAGGGGCCTTTCCCCCCCACCTGAATCCTGTCATTTCCCGGCATGTGGGGGAACTCCTAATATTTAGTGCACGTTCAGTTCTGTTACGACTCCCACTCACTGCCAAGGGACCTGGGGCTTGGGTCACAGCTGTGGTGCGGCCTCTCCCAGACTGCAGGCCCGCACCCACCCCTGACCAGTCCTCCATTCCAAAGAAGCTGCTAGATTCCCTCTTCTTGGTGACATTCGGCCAAGAAACAGATTTCTCTTTCCCCAAGCAGCACAGCCCAGCTGACCATTAAACATTATTCCTCCTGATATCTTTTACCACGATTTATTTGGTGGTTTGATGGGCAAAAAAAGATTCCTGGTCCGTACCTTTAATGTAACGAGGACATTAGGGATGCGTAATGGAGGTGGAAATCACTTTCTAATACATAAAACATAAATACAGCAAAAGTGCACAAATGAGCTATAACTCTTCCTTCTTTTCATGGTCAATAATAAAAAAAAAAGCCCCAATCTTTCCTCATTAATTTGGACCAGGATGAAACTGTGGGGCTGCTGATTTTTCAAAGTGCTTTCTGCAAAATAATGAGGCTGTTTATTAACATCCAGGAGGCGAGGGAGGGCTCGTAGCTACGACAGTTTCTATAGTAACTGCAACAAGAAAAGGGAGGCACAGCTGGAGAAATCTGTGCCACCCTCCCCCCCCACCCCTTGGTAGCAAGGGGCAGGCCTGGGGACCCCGGGCTAAGTGACGAGGTCACTTGGGGCTGTGTCCCCTTGGTTGGTCTTCAGGAGGAAGGCAGAGGGTTTTAGGGTTTGGTAAAAGCAGCATTGATAAGAAGGGGCATTGGCTTTACGCTTGTCAATGGCGTGTGATGTCTTAGAGACGTGGTTGTGTGTGGCCTTGTCTATAAAAAAGGCTAAAAGCAGGTTCTTGAACATCACTTCACACTCCCCGTGATGGCTACAATCAAAAAGGCAGACCACAGCGAGTGCCGGTGAGGGTGTGAATAAACCAGAGCCTTCCTACGTGGCTGGTGGGGAGAGGAAAATAGAGCAGCCCCTTTGGAAAACGGTCTGGCGGGTCCTCAGAAAGTAAATCATAAAGTTTCCATAAGACTGGACAGTCTCACGTCTACGAACGCAGCAGAAAGAAATGAAAGCATATGTCCACACAAAAACTGGTGCAAGAACGTTCACAGCAGCATCGTTCACGATAGCTCCCAAGTGGAAACGACCTGAATGTCCATCAACTGATACACGGGTACAGAAAATGTGGTCACAGCTGGGATACTGTGGAGACACAGGAAGGCATGAAATCCTGATGCCCTGCAGCACAGATGACACATGGAAACGTTATGCTAAGTGGAAGAAGCCAGTCACCAAAGACCACAGATTGCATTAGTGTCCTGAGGCCACCGTAACAAAACGCCACAGACCAGTGGCTTAAACAGCAGAAATGCAGTCCCTTATGGGTTCTGGAGGCCAAAAGTCTGAAATCAAGGTGCCCGTAAGGCTGGTTCCTTTAGAGGGTTGTGAGGGAGAATCTATTTCATGCTTTTTTTCCTGGCTTCTGGTGGCTTGCTGGCCATCTTTGGTGGATGGTCTTCTCCCTGTGTGGGTCTTTGTCCAAATTTCCACTTTTTATCAGGACAGAAGTTATACTGGACCAGGCATGCACTTTGCTCCATGATGATCTCATCTTAATTAATTTCCTGGGGAATGACCTGATTTCCATGCAGGATCACATTCGGAGATACTGTGAGTTAGGACTTCAGTGTAGGAAATTTGGGGGTACACATCCCCAAACAGATTCTGTTTATAGGAAATGTCCGGGATACGCAAATCCACAGAGGAGGAAAGTAGCCCAGTGGTTGCCAAGGCTGGGAAGGTCTGTGGGAAGTGGAGAGTGATTGCCAATGTGGGTAGGGGTTTATGTTTTTAGGGGTGACGAACACATCCTAAAGTTGATTGTGGTGTTGGCCATGCAACTCTGTCAATGTACTAAAAGCACTGAGTTGTAAAATTTAAATTGGCGAATTCTATGGGATTTGAATGCTATCTCATTAAAAGGAGATCCTTGAACATCTGAGAAAAGGAGTGTTTTCTTTGCAGTTAAATGCCTGGCAGCCTTTCTTTATTGCTGCTTAAAAAATTTTTTTTAAAGGTTTATTTATTTTTGAGAGACAGAGAGACAGACTGCAAGTCGGAGAGGGGCAGAGAGAGAGGGAGAAACAGAATTGGAAGCAGGTTCTAGGCTCTGAGCTGTCAACACAGAACCTGCCGTGGGGCTCGAACCCATGGACCGTGAGATCATGACCCGAACTGGAGTCAGCTGCCCACCCAGGCGCCCCTCTCATTGCTGCTTTGACTAGTGCCTGTACAGACTGTTTCAGCCTCCCTTGGTGCCCTGGCCACACTGTTCCCACTGCTTGGGATGGTTCCTCATTGCCCTTTTCTGTCCTGACCATCTTCTACAGTCTAGTAGAAGTCTACTCCCCTCCCTAAACCTTTCCTGATGACTAGTTTCCCCTGAGTCCTTTCTTCCCTGAGTTTCTATAGTATATAACTTTGGGTCTTGAGTCTCAGTGGGTTACCTGCCTCATTCTCTGGTTGTTTATGAGTCCCCTGCCTTCCCAAATAGATCGCACATTGCTCTAGGGCAAGGACTGTGGGTCCTGCACCTGTAAGCCCTGTGGTGTTCAGGTGAGAGTGGGGTATGTATACCTTTAATAATGTGGTAATTTGACTCATCGATCACACCAAAGAGAAAACATCCCTGGCCCTGACCCCGGCCCCAGGGAGCAGATCCATACAAGAGCACATAACTGATTTGCTCATGACTCATTGAATCACGGTGTGACCTGCTCATAGTTGCTGTGAGCCACTACTACTCGCTTCTACTCAGAGAGGTCCCTCTCTTTTAGAGGGAGCTCCTAGCTGCATGAATACCCGAGGCCCCCTATAACGCAGGATGGGCTGGCCCTGGGGACATCATTCCCAATATAGGAGAACCATCGATCCTCTATCCTGTGTGGTCTGCTCTTTGAAAGCCTATTGTCAGGGAAGTAACTTTGTCATGTTCCTTTGTTTCTATAGCTTTTCCTTCCCTGCTTGGGGGTCCCTGGAATCTCCCTATCTGTCCAGACAGCTTAGATTTCTATCTTGATTTCAATTGACTAATAAAAAACATCAACTTAGTGGATGATTCATTTATATCTTAATCCCCAGTTCCAAAAGCTTGGGAAAGCTTTCTAGCTCAAAGTCTTAGGCATTCTAACGGAATGTTTTCCAAGAGATGGCATTTCAGGAAGGAGGGAAGATTTCATTGGAGACACAGAGTGCTTTACATTATTCCTACTTATTAGGCTGGAGAGACCCCACCATCAATGTTTCCTTTCTTGAAACCCTCTCTGCCAATTTTAAACCATATTTCCCCCAAATATTTCATGAACTCTAATGTATAAAGCAGACAAAAGAGGGTATTTCTGGTCAGGATGACACTATAAGTATACACTTCAAGTGCAGACCAAACTCTAAGAAAATATAAAAATGGGAATAGCCAAAATAATATTGAAGAAGAAAACCAAAGTGGGAGGGATGCATCACAATCCCAGACTTTAGCCTCTACTACAAAGCTGTAATCATCAAGACAGTATAGAATTAGACCCACAAACCTTTGACAAACCCAACTAATCTTTGACAAAGTAGGAAAGAGTATCCAATGGAAAAAAGACAGTCTCTTTAGCAAATGGTGTTGGGAGAACTGGACAGCAACATGCAGAAGAATGAAACTAGACCACTTTCTTACACCATTCACAAAAATAAACTCAAAATGGATGAAGGACCTGAATGTGAGACAGGAAACCATCAAAACCCTAGAGGAGAAAGCAGGAAAAAACCTCTTTGACCTCAGCCGCAGCATTTTTTTACTCAACACATCTCCAAAGGCGAGGGAATTAAAAGCAAAAATGAGCTATTGGGACCTCATCAAGATAAAAAGCTTCTGCACTGTAAAGGGAACAATCAACAAAACTAAAAGGCAACTGACGGAATGGGAAAAGATATTTGCAAATGACATATCGGATAAAGGGCTAGTGTCTAAAATCTATAAAGAACTCACCAAACTCCACACCCAAAAAACAAATAATCCAGTGAAGAAATGGGCAGAAGACATGAATAAACACTTCTCCAAAGAAGACATCCAGATGGCCAACAGGCACATGAAAAGATGTTCAACGTCACTCCTCATCAGGGAAATAGAAATCAAAACCACACTGAGATGCCACCTCACGCTGGTCAGAATGGCTAAAATGAACAAATCAGGAGACTATGGATGCTGGCGAAGTTATGGAGAAACGGGAACCCTCTTGCACTGTTGGTGGGAATGCAAACTGGTGCAGCCACTCTAGAAAACAGTGTGGAGGTTCCTCAAAAAATTAAAAATAGAACTACTCTATGACTCAACAATAGCACTGCTAGGAATTTACCCAAGGGATACAGGAGTGCTGATGCATGCAGGCACATGCACTCCATTGTTTATAGCAACACTTTCAACAATAGCCAAATTATGGAAAGAGCCTAAATGTCCATCAACTGACGAATGGATAAAGAAGATGTGGTTTATATATACAATGGAATACTACTTGGCAATGAGAAAGAATGAAATCTGGCCCTTTGTAGCAACGTGGATGGAACTGGAGAGTGTTATGCTAAGTGAAATAGGTCATACAGAGAAAGACAGAGACCATGTTTTCACTCATATACGGATCCTGAGAAACTTAACAGAAGACCATGCGGGAGGGGAAGGGGAAAAAAGTTACAGAGAGGGAGGGAGGCAAACCATAAGAGACTCTTAAATACTGAGAATAAACTGAGGGTTGAAGGGGGGGAGGGGGAAAGTGGGTGATAGGCATTGAGGAGGGCACCTGTTGGGATGAGCACTGGGTGTTGTATGGAAACCAATTTTACAATGAATTATATTAAAAAAAATAAACTGCTGCTTTTGTCTATAAAAAATGGGAAAGTCACAGAGGCATAGCCATCATAGAAAAAGACGTTAAGACATATTTCTCAATAGTTGATAGAACAAGCAGACAAAATAATCTGTCAGGATATGGAAGATCTGAACAACGCAATTAATCAAATTGACCTAATTGACATAAATAAAACCCTGCACCCAACAAAGACAGAATGCTTTTCACTCAAATAAATGAACATGAGTCATTTGCCCAAATTGACCGTACAGTAGCTCATAAAGCAAGGCTTAACCATTTTCAAAGAATTGAAATAATTCAGAGAATGTTCTCTGACCACAGTGCAATTAAGCTAGAAAATCAATGGCAAAAAGATAACTAGAAAATCTCCAACTGCTTAGTAATTAAGCCACACACTTATAAGTCACCTATGGTTCAAAAAAGAAATCACAATGGAGATTCAGAAATTAGAAAATATTTTTAACTAAATGGCAATGAAGACACATCATATTATACTTGTAGATTATAACTAAAGTAGTACTTAGAGAGAAATTTATAGCCTTATATAGAAAAGAAGAAAGGCTGAAAAATCAATAACTTCAGCTCTCATTTTAAGAAGCAAGAAAAAGAAAATCAAGCCAACTCCAAAGAAAACAGAAGGGAAGGAATTATAAAGACAAAAGCATAAATAAATGTAATAGAAAGCAAGTATACAATAGAGAATACCAATAGAGTCAAAAGTAGATTGTTTGAGAACATCAATAAAACTGATAAACTCCTAATAAAACTAATCAAGAACAAAAGAGAAAAAACACTTACCAATATAAGGGGTGAAAAAAGGGAAAGGAAGAATTCTGCAGATATTACAAATGTTAATGTAGAAATAATGTAGAAAATAAGAAAATATTATGGACATATATCTGCTGAAGACTGTGTGTACCAAATAGATAAGGAATTCTTACGACTCAATTGTAAAAGAACCCAGTTGAAAATGGGCAAAAGGTTTGAACTGACATTTTACCAAAGATGATATACCGATGGCAAATGCACACATGAGAAGATGTTCAATATCATTAGACACAAAAATTTAAACTAAAATCATGGTGAAATACTACTACACACCCACCAGACTGGCTAAAATTAAAAAGACACTCCATACCAGAGGTTGGCAAGGATGAAGAATAACTCTGACACAAAAATATTAACTTTAAGTAGACCATTACACATTAGGTACAAATAGTGTAATCCACTGATCAAGCACTAAAAATAATACAAAAGAGTATAACCAAAAATCCAATAGAAAAAAATAAAATGAAAAAAAAAAAAAAAACTATGAAGCATTAAAATAGTCCAAAAGAAGGCAGAAAAATGAGAGGAAATTAACAAAAAACATAGGAGACCAGCAAGATAAATAACATGGGTAAGCTACATTCAACCATACCAATAATCACATTAAGTGTATGTGGCTAAATAACCAAATAAAAGCCAGAGATTGTTAGATTGGATAAAAATATGATACCCAGTTATATATTATTTACAAGAAATCCACTTTTTTTTCAATATATGAAGTTTATTGTCAAATTGGTTTCCATACAACACCCAGTGCTCATCCCAAAAGGTGCCCTCCTCAATACCCATCACCCACCCTCCCCTCCCTCCCACCCCCCATCAACCTTCAGTTTGTTCTCAGTTTTTAAGAGTCTCTTATGCTTTGGCTCTCTCCCACTCTAACCTCCTTTTTTTTTTCCTTCCCCTCCCCCATGGGTTCCTGTTAAGTTTCTCAGGATCCACATGAGAGTGAAAACATATGGTATCTGTCTTTCTCTGTATGGCTTATTTCACTTAGCATAACACTCTCCAGTTCCATCCATGTTGCTACAAAGGGCCAGATTTCATTCTTTCTCATTGCCACGTAGTACTCCATTGTGTATATAAACCACAATTTCTTTATTCGTTCATTAGTTGATGGACATTTAGGCTCTTTCCATAATTTGGCTATTGTTGAGGGTGCTACTATAAACATTGGGGTACAAGTGGCCCTATGCATCAGTACTCCTGTATCCCTTGGGTAAATTCCTAGCAGTGCTATTGCTGGGTCATAGGGTAGGTCTATTTTTAATTTTTTGAGGAACCTCCACACTGTTTTCCAGAGTGGCTGCACCAATTTGCATTCCCACCAATAGTCCACATCCTCTCCAGCATCTATAGTCTCCTGATTTGTTCATTTTGGCCACTCTGACTGGCGTGAAGTGATATCTGAGTGTGGTTTTGATTTGTATTTCCCTGATGAGAAGTGATGTTGAGCATCTTTTCATGTGCCTGTTGGCCATCTGGATGTCTTCTTTAGAGAAGTGTCTATTCATGTTTTCTGCCCATTTCTTCACTGGGTTATTTGTTTAAGAAATCCACTTTAAATATACAGATATAAATAGGCCAAAAGTAAAATAATAGAAAAATATATTTCACACGAAAAGCAATACAGAGAAAGCTGGGGTGGTTACACTAATACCTGACAAAGTCAACTTCAACACGAGGAATACTTCCAGGAAAAAAGAGAGACTGTGCACAATTATGCAGGGTCAATTCACCAAGAAGACCTAATAATTCTAAGTAGCTGCTCACATTACAATAAGGCTTTAAAATGTAGGAAGCAAAAACACAGAACTGAAAGGAAAAATAAACAACCCACAATTATATTCAGACACTTCAAAACTCTTTTCTCAGCAATTGATAAAGCAAATAGAAAATCAATAAGAATACAGAAGACCTGAGGAACACTTCCAACCGATATGACCTAGGGATATTTGCGGAGTTTTATAACTCAAAAGCAGTAGAATTCACACTCTTAGTAAGTGCTTCTGGAACATTCATGAAGATAAACCCTATTCTATGAAAAACCTTAGTAGATTCCAAAGACTTAAAAGAGTTGAAATAATAGAAATTATCTTCTCTGATCCTAAAGATTTAAGCTAAAAATCAATAAAAGAAGGGTATCAGGAAAATCTTGGAAACTAAGCACATATTGCTAAATAACCTTGGGGCGAAAAAGAAGACAAAAAGGAAGTTAGAAAATATTTCAAACTGAGTAAAACTAAGAATGCAACATATCAAAATTTGTGAATGCAGCTAGAGCAGAGCTCAGGGGGAAGTTTCAAGCATTAAAATTAATTAATTAAACACTAAAAATGATTCAATTGATTCAACATTTAGTTAATTATATCAGTTAAATGAAAGGCCTTAAATCAATCACCTAAGTTTTCACTCTAAGAAAATGGAAAAAAAAAAGAGCAAATTAAATGGAAACTTATAGGTGGAGGAAAACAATAAAGAGAATAAAACAATGAAACAGAAAATAGAAAGAGTAATAGAAAAAAGCAACGAAACCGAAAGTTGTTTTTTATTTAAAAGATCAGCCAAATCGGTAAAATTCAAGTGAGACTAAACAAGGATGACAGAGAAGAGACACCAGTGGCCAGCGTCATGAATGTAAGAGTAGAGCCGTTGAAGACACTACAATCACTGAAAGATGATAGGGGAATATTATAAACAATTTTATGCCCATACATTTGACAATTTGGGGAAAAAATATATCAATTGCCCGAAGGACACAAACTACCTAAGTTCACTCAGGAAGAAGTAACGTGAATAGTCATATGTCTATTAAAGAAATTGAATCTGTAGTTAAAAATCTTGCTATAAAACTCCAGGCTTGGTCAGCGTGATAGGCGGATTCTACAATATATTTAAACAAAAATTAATACTAACTCTGTACAAACTCGTTCAGAAAACAGAAGAGGAGGGAACCCTTCTGAACTTAGACTCATACCACTTGATTTCAAGACTTGCTACAAAGCTAAAATCATTAATACATCGCCATGCTGGTGAAAAAAATAGTGCAGAGTAGAGTGTCCAGAAGGAGATCCACACGAATATAGCTGATTGATTTTGACAAAGGTGCAAAGACAAGTCAAAGGAGAAAGGAGAATCTTTTCAATTAATGATGCTGGAACCACTGGACATCCATGTGCAAGATGCCTCCCCCCAAAACCCCAAACCTGAACCCATCCTTTTCTCCTTATAATCCCTAAATGTAAAGCCTAAAACCTTACAATTTATAGAGCAATGCTGTTCCATATCTGTGTTTTCCAGTGTGGGAGCCACCAGACACTTGTGGCTCTTGAGTAATTGAAATGTGGCTAGTGAGACCTAAGAACTAAATTTTAAATTTTACTTAAGTTAATTTAAATTATACAACCCCATGTAGTGGCTACCGTATTAGACAATGGAGGTTCAGAAGAAAACGCTGGAGAAAATTTTGTGTCACTGGACTAAGCAAAAGTTCCTCAAAGATGACACTAAAAATATGATCCAAACAAGAAAAAATGGATACTTCCTGTTTTATCAAAATTAGAAATTTCTCTAAGAAAGACTTTTAAGAGAATGGAAAGACAAGTGATGGACTGGGAGGAGGTATTTGCAAGTCACATATATGACAAATGGCTTGTATTCAGAATATGTAGAGAATTCTCAAACTCAATCAAAAGAAAACATCTCAGTAAAAAATGGGCAAAAGATTTGAATGGATACTTCATCACAGAATATGTGTAAAAAGCAAACAAGTACACGGAAAAGCCTCAATGTCACTAGTTATGATCAGAAATGCAATTTAAAACCATCACTAGATGCCGCTACATGCCTTTTAGAATGGTTAAAAGGAAACAAACAAACAAAGAAACAAACAACAAGCTGACAATACCAAGTGTTGACGGGGATACGAAGCAACCGCAATTGTCACATGTGACTGGTTGCGGGAACGCATGATGGTACTGATGCTTTGGGGAACATTTTGGCACTTTATCATGAAGTTAAATACAAATTCATTGTATGACCCAGCAGTTCCACTCTTGGTATTTACCCAAGAGGAATGAAACCATATGTTCACAAAACATATATCCAAGAATGTTGACATCAATTTTGTTGGTACTGTCCCCAAATTGGAAACAGTTTAAGTATCCATCAATAGGTGATTGGGAAAAGTGTGGTATATCCATACGTTGGGATACTTCTCAGCAAACAAAACAAAACAAAACAAAGCACGCCCCAAAATCAAAACCCCCCCAAAAACTACTGATATATGCAACAACATATTTGAAACTCAAAAATGTCATGCTGACTAAGAGTCCATGCTAATCCTATTTTATATGAAATTTGAAAACTGGCAAAAATAATCTGTGGTAATAGAAAACATACCTGTGGTTGCCTGTTGGAGAGGGATACCTGTGGATGGCGAATGATTGAAGGGGGCATAAGAGAACTTTCTAAGATGATCTATCTAAACATTGATCTTGATTGATAAATGGTATGAAATGTATATCTTGACTGAGGTGTTCATAACATTGGCATTTATACTTGTCAAATTCAAAGTTACTGAATTTTAGAATTAAGATCTAGGCAAAATACTAAATTTAAATTTTTCATTGATTAAAATAAATGAGAGGAATATCTATTCACAGATTTGAAATGATCTCCAGAATAAATTATTAAATGGAAAAACTCAAGGTGGGAACCTATGAACATTTTTGTTGTTTTTGAATAAAACTAATAAGATTACCTCTTTAAAAACAGATCACTCCTGAAGGCACAGATGAAAAACAGAGGACATGACAGGAAGAAAGTGATCCTTTTCTGAATTTATCTTGTTCTATAGTTTTGCCTAGGTATCATGTATAAAATTAAATTCATAAATAAGTTTAAAAAATTCCAAAAGAAATGAAAATTGGAAATAGGGAAAGAGCTGCACAATATAGCGCTTATTAACATACATATCTAATAATACTGTGTTATACACTTGGAAGTTGCTAAGACAGTAGATCCCCCACCAAAAAGAAATGGTAATTACATGATGTGGTGTAGGTGCTAGCTAATGCTACGACAGCAATCATGTTGTAATACAGGAGTATCAAATCAACACATTGTACACCTTAAATGTGCACAGTGTCTGTGCCAACTAAATCTCAATAGAGCTGGGAAAAAACAAAATAGTGGAAAGAATTATTTCATGTCATTTCAGAATACTGTACTGTGATCATATATCCTTACTTGATACACTGATTCACGCAAAGGACACATAGTGTTGCCAAGAAATCTTAAATTTCATTTTGAAAGTCATATTATTTTTAGTAATATTGGTATTACTCTTTAAAATATTATATAAGAAAATAAAGCAAGTTCATAAATTACGTTCATATTTTTAAGGTCCAAGATTTCTAGTGGATAAAAGAGAGAGACATCATTATGAAATCAAAGAAATTAAATAAAACCCATCTACTGGGAAGTTTGCACTGGAAATATCAGTATGATCTTACACTATCTTTGGTCTTTATAAAATGTGAGAGTTGGTGCTACCCACTAAAAATGCCCAGAAGCGAAAAACATCCTTAGCATCAGGACTGTGGTGTCTGTATCCCAATCTTTATGAACAGGAACTGCGGTCTGAGAAAAGAAGTCTGATTCCAGGGGCACCTGGGTGGCTCACTTGGTTAAGTGTCTGATGCTTGATTTCAGCTCAGCTCATGGTCTCATGGTTCGTGGGTTCGAGCCCCCCACTGGACTCTGAGCTGACAGCACAGAGCCTGCTTGGGATTTTCTCTCTCTCTCTCTCTCTGCCTTTTTCTCTGCCCCTCTCCAGCTCATGCTCTATCTCCCTCTCAAAATAAGTAAACATTTAAAAAAGAGTCTGATTCGGGGTGCCTGGGTGGCTCAGTCCGTTAAGCATCTGACTTCGGCTCAGGTCATGATGTCACAGTTTGTGAGTTCAAGCCTTGCGACGGGCTCTGTGCTGACAGCTCAGAGCCTAGGGCCTGCTTCTGATTCTGTGTTTCTCTATCTCTCTGCTCCTCCCCTGTTCTCTTTCTCTCTCTCTCAAAAATAAATAAACATTATAAAAAAATTTTTAAAGAGTCTGATTCCAGTTCTGGGGCAGGAAATATACAAGATGTGCCTGCCGTAGAACAATGGTGTATGCCCCAAACCGGGGAAGTTATTAAAGACTATTGGGGGTTCTATCAAAGAATACAGGAGCCAACATGACAGGACTTCCGTTGGTCAAAGATGGGACTATCTGAGCCTGAAATATAATGATGGCAATGTGTGCAATACATAAAACCCCATAAGTTTATAATGATGTTCCCAAAAGAGGAAGCAGAGTAGGGACAGAACAAGAGTGTTAGAGATGAGCGGGGAGGGCTGGGGGAGAAGGAAAGTTCATTGGCAGCATGAAATTCTTACTCTGAAAATAAGCAATGAAAGGGAGATAATTAAGCATTTGTTCTTTCTCTCCTCTAAGAATTGGATTGCTTTGGTTAATGAGAGAAAGTTAAGAGAAAAAAATCTTAGTTAATAAGTGGTGGAAGGCTCGTCAGGATCAGAAAATAACCATTTTTCATTCCCCAGTGGAATAATCGATTCAGGCAAAGATGGCCAATGGGTGGGTGGGGTGGGGGGCATTGCATGAAAGGCACAGAACGGTAGGGGACTTGCCCCAGGTCACACAGCTAATGTTTGGCAGATGTAAGATTGGAGCCCAGCCCGCCTGGCTCTAGTAGCCGTTGTTGTAACCGTTGTACCATTTTCCCTCGTAAAATGGTGATAGTGGTTAAAATTACTCACTGGTTCAATAGGTCCTGATGGGGTTCTACTACCTGTGAGCACAGCACACACAGTTCCTGCTCTCCTGAGGATCACACTCTTGGGGGTTGAAATCCAGGTGTGTGGGTGTGTGGGTGCTCGTTAGGCTGCGATCTGCATTTTGCTGGAGGTTGGAAAGTTTTCATAATAAAAATAAAAAGCAAATAAGAGATTAAATTCGTATTTTGTTGGCATCAATTTGTCTTGGTAGCTGAGATTCACAACGTTTACTTCTCATCAAGTCAGAATGGAGCGATGTTGATGCACGTGACATCTGAAGCCGGCGGGGGCGGGGGGGGGCGGTTTGGGAGCCCCTTCAGCATCCGACTTATTTCCGAAGCTTCCTGAGTTGGACCTTGGCAGGAAAGCCCCCCCGGCAATCTCAAGATTCTCCTCAGTTAAACTGTCACTGAGGCTTGAAAGAGCGATCTATGTTCCTTATTGTCAAGACCAAAGTTGGACAGGAAGCCATCAGGATTTAAGGACCCATTTAAACCATCTCCGGCATGGCATCATCCCCAGCATCCATGCCGACCGGTTATTTGTAACGAGAGGGAGCCAGACCCTTGGCCAGCACGTGGGTGTGTCGAGGGCACTGGCTTTGCCACCCACCTGCAGCCCCTCCCGCAATGACAGGAGACTTTGTTCCAAGTCTGCCCCGGAGAGGAGCCAACCTGGCTGCTGGTCTCCGAGGTGTGAAACTTTCCACGCAACACCTTGGTGAATGTGTTGATTATTCACTATATCTCAGAATAGTTGAAATATAATTACGATGAAATTTTGTATAATCATTTCTGGAATCCTTGAATGAATTCTGAGGGGCCCCGGGCTGTGTGGTTTGGAAACTCATTTATACCCCTCCTGGGACGTCCTTCTCACTCCACCTTGGGTTGTGGTTATGAGTTCTGAGTTATCCCAGAGGTAGAGTCGTTTTCCTAAACTAGAGTTTAGCAAAGATCTAGGGCCGTTGTTACAAGCCTAATAAACACCGGAGAAATGAATGAATGAATGAATGAATGTAGGACCCCTTCAAGGACAAGGAATGGTCATTCTTTTGGTATCCAGGGACTAAGCATAGGATCTGGCAGGTGGTAGTGAATCAGTGAATGAGTGAATGGAAAGGGTCCTGGCCTCCTGTGTCCTTGCAACATGCATCCCTGTTAGGGAAGGGAGCTGGTGCCATCATCATGTCGCCTGGTCCTTGGCTTTAGAAGACCGGCCCGAGGAATCTGCTGTCTCAGCTCAGACTGCATCATCGGCTGCCCAGTGCTTAAAGGAGCTAGTCCCACCAGAAACTTCCGTGCCCATTCCTCATGGTCGGGGCACCCACGTGCAGCCCCAGCCTTTGAGCTGAAGGTTGAATTTGGAAGAAGTGATTTTGGGGTTCTGTTGCTTTTCTGAGATAGGAGTCTCCCAGGCCAAAGGGCTGCCAGTTGGTGGGTCTGGGAAGACAGAGGGTGTGAGTAGGGGGCTCCCCTGTCTGCTCACCCACGCACCTGGGCCCGCGTGGAATCCGCCAGCTCTGGGAGGCCTTTCCTTTGATGGACACCACTGACGTGACTGGACTTGTCAGAACCCATCAGGGAAGGCAGGTTTCGGCAGTGAATTGAATTTGCAAGCAAGATAATCAGTTATTGATTGGAAGGGTGAGCCACCGCTCTTGTCTGCTTCTGAGGAAATGAACTTCTTCTCTTTCTGGAATATTTACTGGTGGGAGAGAAGCAGGGACAGCCCGAGTCAGCTTGGCTGAAGTGATGCTGAAGGGGCCACATCCACGATATTTACGTAGGTGAAATGGGGCTACGCATGCCCTTGGGGACAGGGCAGCTCTCTCCCACACCCGGTGGGAAGCCCTGATGCCCAGGTGTCTGATTCCCCACCTCTTGCTTCAGGTAAGAAGTCTTCAGGGCCCAGGTGAGGAGGAGGGAGCCCCCCTGCCCCCCAGGCCACTCCCCTCACCCTCAGCTCCCAGGGCCCTTTAGAGACCCACAGCGCCCTCACTTGATGCCTCTGGTCACCAGATTTCCATGGAGGGTCTCTGCCCCCGGGGCCCAGACCAGGGCTCCCCCACCATCCCTGAGAAACCCTGACTCTGGGATACCGTTGACTGTAGAGGGCACCATCGACCTAACAACAGCATGCTGGGAGAGACCGTGAAGCCCCATCATATGTAGCATTCATCATAATTACAAATGTGTCCCGATTCCAGACAAGCTAAAAAGAGAGGAAAAAAAAGCGTGACTTGGAGTCAGGGAAATGTGGTGTTGTTATTTTCATTGTTCACATTATTAATTTGTTTACATCTCACTTTGTACCCAAAGGGTTTGCTGTGGGGAGTTGGGACGGCTGCTCCCACATCCCTCTGACACTTCTTGGCTGAGAGGCGCTCAGTTGGGGAGGAGGAGGGGGAGGAGGCTCAGGCGGCACGTGCATGCATGCTTGGCCCGGGACCGTGTGCAGCCACAGACCTGCGAGGCCCTCCTCACCTCCTCCAGCCCAGCGAGGTGCCTACGACCAGGGAGCATTCTCACCTCCTCCCAGCCCAGCGAGGTGCCTACCACCAGGGAGCACTCTCACCTCCAGCCCAGTGCGTGGTCCATACGACCAGGGAGCACTCTCATTCCTCCCAGCCCAGCAAGGTGCCTACCACCAGGGAGCACTCTCACCTCCAGCCCAGTGCGTGGTCCGTATAACAAGGGAGCACTCTCACCTGCCACCTGTGCCCCCACAGCCCCAATGTACTGGTGCTCTGGGCCCTGGAAATTCAGGTCCTGAGGCCCCAAACCTGTTTCCAAGGCGCATCTGAGTCCATCCTTCCGGGACAAGTGAGAGGGAGCAAGGAGCTGTTGACTGCAGCCAGAGCCTGATCTGAGGTGCTCCCCTCAGGGGCAGGGCTGCCTCCCCACAGCACAGATGTAGGATGGTGGTGAAGCGGATGGTCTGGGGGCCCGCAGGGGTCCAGACCAGCTCTGCTGTGCTGCCTGCACAATTGACCCTTCGCTTCAAGGAGTGGAGAATTCTGAACTCGAGCCTGGCCTTCTGGGTCAAGGGTGAAATTACCTGTCAAGGTGGGAGGCCAGAACATGTTCCATTGAAGCTTGCTGGCCTGATTCTGCGTGGGCCTCTGTTTTACTCTTGCCCTCAGCCTCTGATTGTTTGGGGGCCTTACGGTGACCCGACCAGTGAAGGAACGACCTCGTCTGCATATAGAACGTTCTCTGTTTTCCCCGGGCTGCATGGCCCGCAGCTGGCAGCTCCAGCCCAGGACTTCTGTGCATCCGGCGGGTCGAAGTCCAGGATTAGGAGCTTCCTGACTCAAAGTCTGGGTCTCCCCCTCCTCTCTGGATGGCCCTCAGGGGCCCGGTCTTAGGAGGAATATGCCCCCAGGGGACACTTTCCGTGGTGGCTCCATCTTTGCCGGGTGGGACTTGGGAGAAGTTCGCTGGGCTTATCTCCCCTGCGTCCTTGGGGGGCTTTGTGCTCAGGACTGACTTCAGTCCAGATGCCCATTCTTCCTTCTGTGCAGAGAAGGCTCTGTGCCCCGGGGTGCTGAAGCGATGCTTCCTTCTCTCTATTCCTGGCCACGTCCCATGGAAAGGGTGAGGAAATTTTGCGATTGGATCCCGGGCTGGCTGGAGACCCAGGTGGAATGGTGTTCGTGTTTATTCTGGATGGAGCCCTTTCTACCTGCAAATCGTAGCTAATCCCTGGCTTCACCCGGAGGGAGACTCTGTGAGCTGGACAAAGGTGGGGGCCTGAGTCAGGAGCAGAATCCAAGAGCAGAATCAAGGTTTCTCTGGGGAGCCAGATCAATATAGACAGCTAATCCCCGGGCCTCTGATCATCCCTGGGCTCATCAGAGTGTGGCCTCTGGTCCCCGGAATACTCAGGACCTGGGTATTCTGCCTCATTAATTTTCTGGTCACCTTGGGGTGGGCTGGGGGAAAGGAATGCCTCCTGTTTGCAGATTTTGTGATGGAAAATCACTGAGTGTGGTTCTCTTCCCTGCTTTGGGCAACCGGCTGGGCTTCAGGGAGTCTTGGGCTGGTGGTGGTCGGGCCCTTGTTCCGAAAGCAGTTTGTTGAAGGATGCAGGCCGGAAGTGTAGGGGACTGGGCTGTTTCTCTTCTGGCCCTGGGACATACCCCATGGCTCTCTCATGTCTCAAGCAAGCCCTCCGGCAGGTGTTAGCTGTTCTTGTCAGCTGCCTCTCTCACCCCCGGAGCAGGATGGGGTAAACCACTCCCCGGCAATTCCAGAACGTTGCTGGCATCTCCTGCGATTGAAGCTTCGTTGGATTTTCACGTCTGTTTTGTTTTCTTTCCCTTCCTTCTGAATGATGGAGACGGGGAGACACAATGGCAGTTGCTACGGATTGAGTGGGGGGGAAGCTGGAGGGTGGTCCCTAAGCCGGATGCGTAGCTGGACCACTGCTCTGGGCGGAATCGAGTCCCCCAAACATTTGTATGGTGAAGTCCCAGCCCCCGCTGCCTCAGAATGCAGCTATATTTGGTGACAGGGTCTCTAAAGAGGTGATTAAGTGAAAATGAGACCACTGGGCCCTAATCTAATCTGTGTCCTTATTATAAGAAGAGAAAAGGATGCTCTCCAACAGAGGGAAGGCCATACCAGTGAGAAGCTTGCCATCTGCACACCAAGGAGAGAGGCCTCCGAGGACGCTGCCCCTGCCCACACCTTGATCTTGGACTCCAGAACAGTGAGAAAATGCAAGCCTGTGGTGCTCGGTCCGTCGGCCCCAGCGCACTGACGCAGGTATGCGGGGCTCGATGAGGGGCGGTGGGGTGTCCTCCAGCAGGGACATTCTGGGGTTGCAGCAGACTTTGCTCTGTCAGCACCCAGAGCCCTTCTTCCCACCGGCGGGCTGCCCCGCCTCCAGCTCACCTGCTCCTGGGGGCTGTCACAAGCTAGCCCTGCCAGCTGGCCCGGCTGGAGCCCTGGGTTCAGGGTATGTGGGGCAACTGCTCCTTTTTCTCCACTAATAGAGCCCCATTGGAGAGCCACGGGCTGGGATCGCTGCCTTAGACAATTTCCTGTTCTACGAATGCTAATATTCCAACCAACTGGCCTCAAGTGAGAGATCCGTAATTAACTGAAAGGAGATCACTTTTAAATCATCCCTGGGCACCAATTTGGGAGGCCAGCTCCGGGGCTGGATGGGCTGTGGGCTCAGCCCAGGGCGACCATTCTTATTTTCTTAACTAACAGGGAAGGACATGTGGCCAAGGGAAAGGAAATGTGTCTCTGTGAGTTTTTAAGGGATAAAATAAATATGTTTGCAAAATTCTGCTGGTTGAATTCTCTGGAAAAAAAAAAACACAAGTAAATCGATGATACAACAGTGAGTGACTCGGGCGTCGGAGCCACACGCCCACCTCCGTGTCCTCTTTTGCATCTGTGAGTGGGGGACGCACATTGGACTCCAGACTGCAGGTCCCGTCATGTTCTCTGTATGCCGGGCGCTATAGACTTTGCTAGAAGTACCCCCAGGCGCACCTGGGCGGGTGCGAGCAGGATGCGTCTGGGAACACAGTTTCCCATGTTCCTGGTCTTGTTGGTAGCTGGCGGCAGGGTCTGGAGACCAGGATTTCAGCCTCGGCCTGGTCACATGGCTCATCCCCTATGTCTGCTGGGGCTAGTGACCCCAGACAGTTCTGGAGGATAGAAGTCTCTGATTCGAGTCTTCCGGGCCCCAAATCAAGGTGCTGGTGGGGTTAGTTCCTTCTGCAAACTGTCCAGAAGGGTCTGCTCCTTGCTTCTGCCAGTTTCTGGTGGCCACCTCTGGCCCCCGGCCGGTGGCTGTATCACTCCCGTCTGTTAGTGTGGCCACTTCGCCATCTCCTCTTCGGTGTCTGATGTCTCCCAGCCTCCCTCTTGTGGGGACCCCTGTGATGGCACTTAGTGTCTCCCTGTAATTCAGGATCACCTCCCCAGCTCCTTAAGATCCTTAACTTAATCCCATCTGCAAGGTCCCTTCTGCCAAGTGAGGTCAGAGGTTCTATTTCGTCCTGACCGGCCGTCCCAGCCCGTCTCCAGGGGCGCCCCCCATGCACAGTCAGGGTCCTGCTGTCCCCTAGTGCCTCCCAGACTTTCAGGTCTCCCTTCTGCCCACGCGGCTCCTACCTGCACGTCCCTTGTCCTTCGGCGGAATCTTCTCATCTGCCACATCCCACCTCAACCTCTTCCTGCTCTGAACTGTTTTTCCGTTGAGGTGAAATTCACATCATAAAATCACCCATTTGAGAGTCGACACTTCAGTGGCATTTAGCGCCTTCACAGTGATGTGCAATCACCACCTGTGTCTGGTCCCCAAACGTTTTCATCCTCCTAAAGGAGCCCCTGTCCCCGTGAGCGGTCACACCCCTCCCCACCCCTGGTTAAACGCTGCTTTCTGTCTCTATGGATTTACCGACTCTGGACGTTTCGTAGAAATGGAGTCAGACGATGCACGAGCTTTTGTGTCTGACACCTGTCACTAAGCATGACGTCCCCAAGGTCCCTCCATGATGCACTGCACCCCAGCGCTCACTGCTTTGTACGGCCGAGTACCATTCCATCATTCGCTGCTGTGAGCCTTTGTGCACGTGTACTGGTTTGAGGCTCTGTTTTCAGTTCTTTGGGGAGTGAGATTGCTGGACCACGTGGGATTTCAAAGTTTGCTTTTGAGCAACTGCCAAACTTGGTTTTAGTTTTTGTATTTTCTTCTATTGTGGGTGTTTTTTTTTTTTTTTTTTCAATGTTCTTAAGCCCGAAGAGAGGACCAGAGTGGAGGAAGCTCTTTCGGTAGGGAGGATGTCAGTCGAAGTCACCCCTACTGGCCACCAGACTCTGCTCTGGTTGCTGTCGGCTCCCTGGGGGCGTGGGGCTTGGGACATCGGCATTGGCGACAGGTGTTCTGCAACACTGCTCACTGGCTCATGCACGCAGGGGCCCGGGGGTTTGGGGACATCTGCTCTTGATGAGAGCAGGGTTTATGGGGGAGGGTGGCCCCCTAGTACTGTGCAGAAGTACAGTCGGGCCTCCAGGGACGTGAGACAGGACATGTGCATCTGGAGGCACCTGGGTGGCTCAGAAGGTTGAGCATCCAACTTCAGCTCAGGTCACAGTCTCACAGTTCGTGAGTTCAAGCTCTGCATCGGGCTCTGTGCTGTCAGCTTGGAGCCTGCTTGGATCCTCTGTTCCCCCCCCCCCACCCTCCCCTTCCCCCGCTTATGCTCTCTCTCTCTCTCTCTCTCTCAAAAATAAATAAACCTTAAAAAAAAAAAAAAAGACGTGTGCATCAGAACAACCCTGAAGTCCTGCGGGGAGTCGGTTGGGACCAGGCATGTGCTCCCTGATGGCAATTCCAGAGGGTCTCCTGCTGGGCTGTGTGGGTTTAGCTCGTTTTGTAGGAGCGAATTATGTTTTTGTTCCTCCCCATTCAACTTCATACCCCTGGGAGTGAACTGTAGATGCTCTGCCTCTGTCAATGCAAAAGGTACCAATTCATAATGGTGATGGGATTACAGTTTTGCGTCTCACTCCCTTCCCCCTCTCTTTTCCTTCCTTCTTCCTCCCCCAGACCAGGATTTCCTGAATGTTCCCGGCATGCTGTCCCTCCCACCTTTTTACAAAAGTTTATGTATTTATTTTGAGAGAGAGAGAGCGCGTGTGAGTGCGTGCAAGTGGGGGAGGGGAGGAGAGAAAGGGAGAGAGAGAGAGACGATCCCATGTAGGCTCCCGAGTGTGGAGCCTGATGTGGGGCTCGAACCCACGAACCGTGAGATCATGACCTGAGCCGAGGTCGGACGCTTAACAGACTGAGCCACCCAGGCGCCCCGGTTTATTTATATATTTTGAGAGAGAGAATACCTAGCAGGCTCCATCCACACTGTTAGTGCAGAGCCTGACACGGGGCTCGAAACCCACAAACAGTGAGATCATGACCTGAGCCAAAGTCGAATGCTTAACTGACTGAGCCACCCAGGCGTCCTGCATGGTGTCCCCTTGAGGGGTGCTGCTCACATTGACCAAGGCTGGCATTTTCTTACTCCACTGTCCTGGCCGCCCTCAGGGGATCAGCCGCCAGGGCCCTCTGCTTCCTCCCCAGGACCACAGTGGCCGCCCCCACCCCTCTGTGTAACCCCCGCACCCGTCCTGTCCCTCTGTCCCTCACAGAGAAGTGCACACGATACGATGCCATTTTAGTAAAACAAATTAAATTTAAAAGTAAACATACACGCACCTGATGTCCTTGTTTATGAGTGGATGAATATTGACACCATAGCAGAGGGACACATGGGGCGCATGAGGGTTTTTGCAGCGGGGTGAGGAAGACAACGGGGGGCAGAGAGAGACAGAGACACAGAGACAGAGACACAGAGAGAACTCCCACCTACAGACTGACCCCTGAGCAGGTGCTAATGCTGCAACCTCACACCTCTGCCCTGCTGTTGGAGAAGCTCGCCGCCCCCCAGACGGAGCGGAAAACATACCCTGTGTGGCACGCACCACGGAGGACCCTCCAAGGACCCCAGAGCTGAACTTGAACTACTGCCTTGGCCACACAGGTTGGGGCCGTCCTAGGTGACTCTGGGGAGGGGATTTGGAGACGCTGGACCCACCGTCCGTGCAGTCAGCGCGTGCCTTCGTCCAGGCCACTTGGAGGTTCGACCCCTTGGCTCTGCATCAGCTGCTGTGCCCTGCTGTTCAGGCAGCTGTGGAGCTCACGGCCCAGGGTGCCACACACCAGCTTTGTGCTCAGGCAGCTCCAGGACCGCCAATCGGTTTCCCTTTGGAGGCGGCCGATGTCCTTGGCCTGGGGCCCCTTCCTCCGCCTGGCATCTTAAGTCTCCCTCGTTCTCTGCCTCCGGCCTGCTTCTGTCGTCACATCTTCTCTCTGGCCTCTGCTCGCCTTCATCCTGATGATGGCAGTGAGCCCACCTGGGTAATGGAGGATAACTTCCCCATGTTTGCAGACATTTCGTGTCTGCAAAGTCCCTTCCTGCCACGTGAGGTCACATATCACGGGCTGCACGTACGTGGACACGGACGTCTCCGGGGGCTGTCGCGATGTCTGACATACACACATGCGTATAGACGGACAGAGACACCTGCCTTTCTGTCCTTCTACAACTACAATGGTACATACTTTACTAATAGTATCATTATGCTTGTTCTTTTATGAACACGGAAGCTGTGGCACAGAGAATTTGAGCAACCGTCCCAAGGACATTCAGCTGGCGAGTGTGAGACCAAGGTTTCTCACCCCAGGTCCTGCCTCCAGAGTCCAGGCTCTAAACCACTTCTTTTCTAGATTCTTCCAGAGACAATACCAATAGCAATCAAGGCTGAGTACTAATCACCTGTCAGACCACTTCCGGTGTTATTGGAAATGCAGGAGAAATAAAAGGTAGAACTTCTGGAGAAGTGGCTCATAAGTAGCTGAGGAGAAAAGGCCAACCCAGGAGGAGGTTGGAGAACGTTCAGATACAGGGTTTCATCATCAGATGCTTTAGCTCTGGGAAAGTTCTCCAGGGCGATAGCTTCATGCGCATGAGGTTCTGATCAGCAAGTATCAGAGTGGAGATGAGCCCAGATTGAACCAGGCTTCCCCCAAATGGATCCTTTGATGAAGCAATGAGTGATTTAGCCATGTGCCCAAACACGCACTTATATACATGCATATACACACATATACATATGTTGGGACATAGTCAACATCAGCAGCTAGAGCCACTCAGTGGTGGAGAAGGGCAAGGGACTTTAAGAACACTTTACTGTGGGGGTGTCTGGTGGCTCAGGTGGTTGAGGTTCTGACTCTTGATTTTGGCTCGGGTCATGATCTCACGGATCATGGGTTCAAGCCCCACGTCAGGCTCTGTGCTGACAGCACGGATCCTGCTTGGGATTCTCTCTCTCTCTCTCTCTCTGCCCCTTTCCTGCTTGTACATGTGCTCTCTCTCTCAAAATAACAAACATTAAGAAAAGAGAAAATTTTACTGTGGAATATATTCTTTTTTTTTTTTTTTTAAAGAAGCAAAGTTTTTGTTATTTCCAAGTATGTGCAGTACGAACCAGGCTATGAAGCCTAATAATTATCTGTAATCATCCCTTCCCTTGGACGACTGCGTATCCTTCCCCGAGGTTTGAAGACTGCTCTCGAGTACTGTCCCAATCCACCTACGAGCAAGCTCATGACAAATGAAGACAGCTCGTGACAAAATGTCTGCCTGGTCCCCCTAATAATTACCCCAAATTCCAGCTGAGCATATGGGCGTCGAAGCTTCTGGGCATGTGGAGGGGGCCCCACAGAGACGTGGCAATAGAATGATCTCATGTCGGGTAAGAATAAGCAAGTGAGTGTGCAGACATGCAGAGGGGGTCCTGGAACATGCATAGATGGGTTGACGGACTGGGTCAGGATTCTCAGCCACAGAAGCACAGGAAAGGAGGTTCCCAGTGATCTGTAGAGCTGGGCTCATCTGAGTGCTTTTCGCCAGGGCTTGTGCTGGGGTCCGAGTTGGCGCATTCAACGGTGACTGTGCTGCCTGAGTTGTGCATCAGCTGCGAAATCAGATGACAGAATGAGGCAGGTGGAGGCCCTAGGTTGTCTTTGTTTTGGACACAGCTGGCTGCTGGAGGATGTGGCTGGTGGCTGCAGTCATGCGGGCTTCCTGGAAGCGAGCCCGGAATTAGGTGGCTTCCCCTTCCTCGGTGTTCCTGAGCTGTGCTGGATACCCAAGCCTTCCCTGGCAGGTCAGACCCCAGTGAAACTGAACACACGCTCCCTGGGGGAGGCTGATCCGTTCTTCCTCCCAAACTCACAAATGAGGTATTTTTCATGCCCTGGGGAGGAGCCAGGGAGGAGGCAGAGAAAGACCAGAAGGGGCCCTTCTGCTTGGAAACGCACAGACGATCAGGGGTCCCCACCCTGTGTCCTGCCAACAGCTTGGCCCCGGGCCACCTCGTGCCCTCCCTCTGCACCTCTGCCCTGGTGGTCTCATTTGGTGTCGCGGCTTGGAACAACACACGGAGACGCAGGTGTCTGCATCCGTAGCCGCTTCCCAGACTGTGTTCTTGATGGCTCTGCGTGGATCGCTGACCAACACCACAGACTCATGTCCCCCAGGCCAGTCTGTGCTCGACCTTCCCTGTTGGACGTGGTGAGGGGGGGGGCACTGGGTGGGTGCAGTTTCCCTCGGGGTCGGGGGCTCCACTGCTCGGGCCCTCGCCGTCTCGTTCGCTCCCTTCAGTCGCTCTTTGCTGGGGAGGGGGCACCTTATCTGGGAAGGACTCAAAGTGGTGCCCACTCGGGTCCACCCTTCCTCTTGGGAGCCCTCTGTCCCCGGGGCACAGTCCTCTGATTTGTCACCCAACACAGGTGACATTTCGACTTGCACCTGCCACTTAACTAATTTCTCAATAAGTGGAGAACCCAGGTCAGGGATCACCCCCCAGAAGTCCTAACGTTGGGCACCAGCACCACTTTCTACCTGTGCTTCGAGCCAGAAACCCAGGACCTTCCTCTCCCTCCTTCCCCTCACCTCCGCCCAGCCCCCAGCCAGCCCTGCAGCTCTTCCGGCAAAGGGATCTCAAGCCTCCCTCTCCCCGTGTCCACCACGGCCTCTACAGGCTGAGCCAGCATTTGGGGGCTGTTGCGATAGTTTCCACTGGGGGTCCCTGCTTTCTCTCCTGTTGACTGAAATATAAACCAAATTCGGTGGGTTCCCCTTCTCCTTAGAATGAATTTCAAATCCACTTTGGGCCGAAGGGCGATGTAGACTCTGCCTCCCCCTGCCCCACCGCCACCCTCTTCTTCCTGACGGATCCCTTCATGCCCCTTGAACACAACACTTGGTCCCCAAGGCTGACACACACAGTAGGCTCTCAACAGATATTTCCCACCTGACTGAATTGTTTCATGTGCCGCCCGGGGAAGAAGGAGTCTCAACGAGTGGATCTGGGGGATTCTGGGGCCTGGGAAATCGTCTCTACAATGACGTGGAAGCATCAGGCTCCCCCAGGCTATTTACTTGTCCTGGTTCTGACTGCATACCCACCAGACAGCGTTCTCATTATGGTTGGCATTCCTGGGCAATCTGCTTCCTGGTAAACCAGCGCACTGGTGTTGAGGTCGTGCACGACAAGCTACCAGTTCCATGAACGAGGGCACACATCTGCGAGACTCACATGCTCCCGGTCCCTTAGCTCGTAGGCTGAGAGTAAGACCCTGGTTCTGGCACATTCTCCACAGCAAGAAAGGTTTTCTTGGGAAGTTCTTAGGAAACAAAACTACAGGTTTTCTTCTGGCAGCAAGGCCCCCATCAGAATGGCTGCTTCACTGAGACCCCAAATCTTTCCCGTTTTGAACTTTTTACAAGTGGTGCGACATTTCAAAATTTCCTGTTTTCCTAAAGCAAAGGCTTCCTGGTTCCCAAAGGTCCCCAGGCCCTCAAGTGTGGCACAAAGCCCCGGGTGCTGGGATGGGCCTTCTCGACAGTGTATCACAATAGATGGGATTCCTGTGCAGGGCCCTGATTTTCCTTTTCAGGGAATCGCCAGCTGAGTTTGTCCTGCTGGGAAGCAGTGTTCTCCCTGCCCCTGCACAGCCAGCTGGTGGATGCACGAACTATTCTCAGCCAATCCGATGCCAGCTGGTGGATGCAAGAGCTACTCTCAGCCAATCAGATGCCCCTGGTGTATACATGACATATTATTAGCCAATCAGATGCTTGCCCACAGATTGTTGTGTCTACGGTGAGTGATTCATGCTCACCGGGAAAACTCAAGTGTTCTCAGGGGTGACAATGGTGGGCATGTGGGGCAGGTGACCTTGCTTCGTGACCTCCTGGCTGGCCCTCCATAACTCCTTTGGTTTTAAAGTCTATGGTAAAGCTTGGTCCTTCGTCTTTTCCACAGACTTTGAAAGCACTTCATACCTTTCTAATGTGTGTGTGTTTGCCTGTCCGTTTCTTTGCTTATAACTAAGAACTGATGCCTAAACTGATGCCAGGAGCAGCAAGGAGGCAAGAGAACCTCAGCGACAAGGAGAGAGTCTGGGATTTCTGTCAGTTGCAGGACAGGCTGGAAGATGCTGGGTTGAACAGGCCCTGATGTAGAGTGGCTGACACAAAGTGAACCTGTATTTCTCAAAAGTAACAGTTTGAGTGCTGGGAAGTCCTTTCCCTCCTCAACATGGGGCTCCTGGGTTTGAGATGATGTCATTTCCAAGCCACTCGTAAGAAGGAAGGAGGAATGGCACCTGGGTGTGCCCGTGTTTCCAAAGCTTGATGTGAAAGCTTGGAGTGTACGAAAAATTGGTTAGCTTCTTGGACTGCTCACAGGGCTCTGGTCACCGAGGGAAGAGCCGTTACCTGGAGCGGGCTGGAGATGCCTGCGGACTGCCTCGCCCAGCACCCGTTCTCCTAGCTTAGGTTTGTGGGATAAACTCGCTCCACCTGCACGTGGCCTTGGTGGATTTGTCAACCAAGAAGCCTTGGCCAGATGCACACCTGACCCAGGCTCAGCCAATCAGATTCTCCTGGAGTTCTGGTTTTCGCAGAAACCGGAAATGGTTTCAGTGACCTCAGGAGCCTGTTCCCCTGTGCCTAGGAGGCTGGAAGCGATTTGGGCCCTGTCCTTTCTGGTATTTGGGGCCTCACTTTCCCCTCTTGTTTTATAAAAACAAGTGTCCCTGTGTCCTCCCACTAGATACTTAAATTGGCCAGAGTCAGATTCTGCGTTCAAAGGACCTTAACTGGTGCAGATTATCTGAATATTTCTCACAATAGCTTCAGAAGCCAGGCATCACATCATCCCATTTGGTAGTGAGAAAACTGAAGCCTGGGAGGGGGTCACCCAGCAGGTGTGTGGGGGGGGTGCAGGCAGGTGACTTTGAGCTCTGCCCCAAGTAGCTATGATCCAGGTGGAGAACGGGCTCCTTCTGTACCCCCAGCCTGGTAGGTCTCCTTGGGGAGGGAGCCCCACTTAATGCCCTAGAAAATGATGGGACAGTCTTAAGATGGAATGTTTCTCTCTTTCTTTAAATGTTTATTTGAGAGAGAGAGAGAGAGAGAGAGAGAGAGAATGAGCAGGGGAGGGGCAGAGAAAAAGGGAGACAGGGGATCCAAAGCAGACTCTGCACTGACATTGCAGAGCCTGATGTGGGGCTTGAACTCATGAACCCAGAGATCATGACCTGAGCTGAAGTCGGATGCTTAACCTACTGAGCCTCCCAGGTGCCCCAGGAATGTCTCTTCTGATAGTTCCAGAGAAGGCAGGCTGAGGTTTGTAACCACACTCTGAAGAGATTGGCCAATTTCTGAAGCATCAGTGACCCCGTAGGTCCTGGGGACTCCATGAGGCTAGTTTGCCATGATAGAGCCTTGGTGGCGGTAACTCCATGGGATGGCAAAGTTGATGGCCTTGCAGGGGCAGGGATGGGGGTGTGGGATGGCGGTGTGGGACGGGGGCTGGGCACTGAGGACACTTGGATGAATTACATCTGAACTAATGTTTTTCAAGAAGGCGCATCCAGCCCTGTTGTGACTCCATCACTGATATTTATCACTAAGAAGTAGAGAACATTAGAGTCACTTATCAAGATAGGCCTCCAAGAAGCCAGCGGGTGAATTGGCTTTTTGTCAACAAGTTTCATGAGCCTGTTGGGTCTGGAAGGGATATAGTGTGTCTTCTTCCCATCTGGGCAAGACAGGCCTGATGGAGGGCCCTGGGGCTGAGGGTATGTGTGGGAAATCTCCATGCTTGGGGCTGAGGGAGCATGAGGACCACTGTCCCCCACCTCTAGGGCCCAGACCTCCTGACCTGGGTGGTATTGAAGCTGGAGGGGGAGTGTAGGACCCTAGGCAGCACGGTGTGGCGTGCAACATCCCTGAGTGGGGAAGAATTGGGAGAAGAGGCAAGAAACATGGCGGGAGGGCTCCAGGGCCAACCTACAAAGGGTGTCATTCTCTCACTTCTGTTCCCTGGGGTCTCTCACTTTCCAGCTCCAACTTATGTCTGGCCTTGGGCTTTGCATCCCATATAAGCAGTGTCTACGGCCAGTGTCCTGCCACTTTGGAGGCTCTTCCTGACTGAGTGTTGGTTACAGCCACATCCCCAGTGAGGCTCTGGACATGTGAGGGCACCAAAGACTGCCTTTGAACCCCCAGCTGATTGGGAAGTCCAAGGCTTTCTTTGGGGGTAGGGGTTCTTTGTTTCCAACAGGAATTGAATGTCTGCCTTGGGTAGGGATTGTGGGCACAGGGGCTGGGGATGGGGTGGGATGGGGGGATTCATTTGTGAACAAAGTAGGCCAAGGTGCTGCCTTCTGGAGCCCACATCCCACAAGGGCAGAGGCTGATAATTACTAATGAACATAACAGAGAGTGAGATTATGTGGATTAAGATCTAGTAAGTGCTGTGGATAAGGGAAGTGGGAAAAGATGGTGTGTGCATGCCTCTGTGTGTGTGTGTGTGTGTGTGTGTGTGCGCATGTCCACAGTGTGTGTGTGTGTCCACAGTGTGTGTGTGTGTCCACAGTGTGTGTGTGTGTGTGCATGTCTATGGTGTGTGTGTGTGTGTGTGTGTGCGTGCCCACGGTGTGTGCATGTGTGTCTGGGGGAGAGACAAGGAGGAAGTGTCAAATACGTGGTCAGAGCAGAATTTGCTGAGATGGTAATTGAAAGAAGGCTTGTTGCAGGTGGAACTGGCACAGCAGCCGACTGGATAAGTCTGCTCCAGGCGGAGAGAACATCAGGTACAAATCCCCCCAGGTGGCGGTGGGCTTGGCAAAGTCAGGGAATAGAAGGCAGCAAGTGTGACTGCTGGGGGTGGAGTCTGACATTCCAGGGAGGGTGAGGTCAGGCAGCCCCTGGGGGTCATGCAAGGGGAGCTTGGAGGCCACATTGGGATTTGGCTTTTTCCCTGTTTGTACTGGGGAGCCTTCTGGGGTTTGGGGTGAAGAACGCTGTGGAGGGGATCACTGAGCACTGTGGATGAACAGAGGGTGGAAAAGACAGAAGCAGGGAGACCACGTGGCAGGTTGGAGATGTGGTGGCGTTCTGGACACAGTTTGAAGGTTGGATTTCCACTGGATGAGAGTGTAAGGGACAGAGAAGAGTCAAGGATGGCCCCCCAGACTTGACCTGAGAAGGCGTTGCCATTAACTGAGATAAGGAGGGACATGGATGGAGCCAGTGTGGCAGGAAACATTGAAGTTCAGTTTTGGGCAGGTTGGATTTTAAATACCAAAAGTCAGTGGTGAGTTCAATCCCATGATGGTGGGTGGCAGGGGTCTTCATCTTCGCTTTGAATGTAGTGAGGGGGCTTCAAGTGGGCCACTTAGAGACTTGACATGTGCTCTCCTGACCTTAGAGGCAGGCAAACAACCACCAACAATGGGGAAAAGGTCTCTGTGTTTCTCTCAGACCAGATGTAGACACTGGAGAGAGAACCAGCCTGGAGATACTCAAAACCCTGGCTAGCACGTCCTCCTAGAGATGTAAGGAGAGCCCAAATGGTTGGCCAGCCAGGTTCTCAGGGAGGGGTGCATAAACAGAAGTGGCCAGATGGAGGGAAACGCATCTTCTGAATCATGTAAATGACATGAATCACATTGATACTTCTTCCCTTGGGGGTGTTGAAAGGACTCCCAGTGAGTGAGTCCCAGTAGTGGGCACTGCTTTTATCATCTGAGGGTGTCCATGGCCAGAAGAGACCAACACCTGCTGACATTGGTGCTGGACAGGGGGAGGCTTCCTGCCCTCCTACCTGTCTCCCTGCTCAGTCAGAAGGCGGTGAAGTCTGAAGGCATCAAACTGGTTCTGGCTGGGGGTGGGGACCTTTAACCTCAAAGGATGTTTGGGCTTTTGCCTATTAAATCATAATGGACATTTAAATTACTGAAGTGACAGGTTTCTGTGACCAAAAGTGACTGGAAGACTTTTTGTTATCTGACAATAAACATGCCAGGTTTGGGGCTCTCTTGGGATTTGAGGCAGGATCAAGGGAAGAAGTAGCCAGGCAGACAGGTCTGGCCAACAGCGAGATTAGGGGCAGGCAAAGGAAGTAGTTCCTGTGCTCAAGGTCAAGTTTCCATCAGTCACTCATGGAGCCAGGGGGGTGGGAGGAGGAAGAGGACAGACTGGAAGATGGGGTAGGGTCTGTGGGGGAGAGTTCAAAACACATACAGAGGAAGGCTGAATACATGCTGTTTAACCATAGTCCAGCTTCCCTTTTCTGAAACATTTTTGCTTTTTTCTTTAAACAAGTGATATTTATTTTTTCCCCTAGTTTTGAAAGCAATACATGTTCATTATGGGAAATTGGAAAATGTAAAAGAGTATGAAGAAGAACACAAAAATCATTAATAATTCAGAAGTAATTACTTTGCAGTAAGTACTCCTACATTTTTGGCACATAATTTGGTATACTTTACAGGCTACTTTTTGACTGACTTTATTCTCTGATATATCATGTAGATGATAGAGGCAACATAGACAAAAAAGATCGTAAGTTCAAGCATTATGAGCAAATTTAAGCCAGTAAACTTGAAAACTTAAGCAAAATGGCTAAAATCCTTGAAAAGTATAAATTCCCAAAGCTGAATAGAAATGGGAAGTCTGAATATTTCTATAACCATTAAGAACATTGAATTTAGTTATCTTCCTATAAAGAACACACCAGACCCAGAAAGTTTTTACATTCAGATTTTACTATTCAAGGAACAGATATATTTCTTTTTACACAAAAATTTTCAGAGAATAGTTCTTACAAAATCAACGTATGGAAGTATATAATCTTGATATCGAAACAAGGACAGTTTGGGAAAGGAAAATTATAGGCTAACCTCAAACATGAACATGAATGCAAAACTCCTAAAAATATGCTAACCAAATACAGCAGCAAGGTAGAAAACAGATCATCTATTGTGACAAATTCAGCTTTATTCCAGAGAGCAAAAATAGAAAATGTTCTAATTAACTTTTTCCACATTAAGAGCTTAAGGAAAAAAAATATACGTTCAACTCAATAAATACAGGGAAAGCATTTACTTAAATTCAGTGCTGTGTTATGGTGGAAAGTTATCTTACTCAGACTCCAAAACAGTGATGCAGTTTCTGAAGACCTTTAGCAAACATGCTCAATGACAAAAACAGGTAAAGCATTTCTTCAAGCCAAGAATGTCCATTAGCCCCAGTCCTATTTAACAATGTATTGAGGAACTAAACAGTGCAGTAAGACAAGAAAAACGAGTAAAAATATACAGATTAGAAGGAATAAATAAAGCTGTCATTATGTGTGGAATGATGTGCTTGTTTTAGAAAAATCTGAAGTAATGTATAGACATATTTCACGAGTGAATTAGAGTGTTCGGGCAGAGTACTGGATACCAGATCTATATGCAAGTAAATTGCATTTCTGTACTCCATCAATGATCAGTTACACATTTAAACTAAATAAAATTTATAAACAGCAATGACAATAAAAGGAAACTATGAATAAATCTGAGAAGGATATTCAAGATCTTGTACTGAGAATTATAAACCCTGTAGAGACATCTTTAAAATACTTAAATAAATTAAGAAACATTGCATATTTATGGCTAGGACAAGGCAATATTATAAACAGGTCAGGTATCTCCAAATTGGTCTATAGATGCAGTATAATTTCAATCACACCTCCAGTAGAGTGCTATGTGGAAATTGACCCCATGATTTCAAGATTTATATACAATACCCCTGAAGGAGAGAGAACAGAGTGTGGGAACCTGCCTATTCTGGTATGAAGATCTACTATGAAACTATAGAAATCAAGACAATATGGTCTTATCACAGCAATAGACAAAAGGATGTATCACAGAGGACAAAATGGTATATTGCGGAGGTGACATTGTTGATCAGTGGAGAAAGGAAGGGCTAATCAATCAGTAATGCTGTAACAATTGTTTATTTTTGTGTAAAGGCACTATGTTCACCCCTTCACGCCATTTATAGAAAGAATACATGTTGGATCAAGCACTTAAAAGTGAAAAGCAGAATGTTTGAGAGACTTTCAGACTTTTGTAGGAGAATGGATGTGTGAACATGTGATCCAGGAAAACAAACACACGTCAGGAAATAAATCATCAAGTGAAAGACTGATAAAATTAACAGCATCAACATCTAAATACTTTTATTTATCCAGAGATATCATCAAGAGGGCAAGAGACACTGCCAAGTGGAGAAGATGTTTTCTGTCCATTAACTGAACAAGGATTAGTGCCTTAAAGACACAAAGAAATCTTGTAATTCAGTAAGAAAAGTATGCAAATGTTACAAATAGGCATTTCATCGGAGAAAAGATTTCTGGATTTCCAATAAAACTGATGGAAAGATTCCCACCCTTATTACTAACCATGTAAATATAAATTAAAATCCAAACGAGAAACCATCTCACCCCCAACAGATGAGTACAAATATAAAAGTGATGGGCTGCCTATCATCCTGCCCTACCCGCGTCTCTGCTCCCTCCTTGCTGTACCTGCCTCTCCACGCCTAGATGTGCTACGTCGTCACTTCCAGTGTCACTGGGGTCCAGCCACACCTCTTCCCCAGGCCCCCTCTCCCCTACGGGTGGTACCGGCCTCCTGCTCCAAGTCCCTCCATGCCTCACCACCTCTGTCCCTTCTGTTACCCCTATCCGCTCTTTGGAAAGAAGTCTGTTGGTCAATGCCTCTTTGTGGAGCAATCTGCTTTTTGCCGGGACCCTGACTAATTCAGATTACAACACCAGGAACTGAGGAAGCCACGGGACAGCAGGAGTCTTTATTCATTGCTGGTGGGAGTGCAGACTGGTACCTGCACTGTGCAAAGCAATTTGCCTTCAAAATCCACATTTGAAGACGTACCCCTTACACACCAGCGATCCCATGCCCTTGCACTTAACCCCAGAAAAGCTCGAGGGCACAGGAATGCTAACAGCAGTCTTCTTTGTAATCGAGAAAAAGGAAAGCTGAATGCCCCAGTGACAGTAACACGGTTAAATACATCGCAGTACACGGCCCCAAGTGTACAAGTGACGGGACCACGCAGCATCCTGAGACACAGACAACTCTGAAAAACAACGTTGGCCATAAAAGCAAGTCAGAGGAACATACGCAGACAGTCCATTTATTACGTTTGGAGCCTGGAAAACGAAAGCAACATGCTGTGTAGGAACATGTACGTTTGTGGAAAAATTATGAGAGCAAAAAGGAGAGAGTAACCCAAAATTTAGGCTGGCGAGTGCCTCTTGGAGGTTGGGAGCGGATTATAACTGGAGAGCTGCTCGGAGCGGAGGCGCCCCTGTAACAGAAGCGGTGACCTTCCTACGGGATGTTCTTAAACTGGGGAACATATTTTTATCTTGCACATTGATGTATCTTATAAAATTACTAAAAATAGAAGCAGACTTATTACGGACATTATTTTCCTCCAGCTTCATAGTTAATGCGGGAGAGCTTTTTATTTTATGGCTGCATTGTCGCTGAATCACTCCCCTACAGCTGGACACGAGGTCCTGCCCAGTAACGAAGCTGGGTGGTGCTTTGCCTCACTTGACCAGCATCCCTGTTCTGGAAGATGCCATCATCTCTGGTTTGGGGTGGCATCCAGTTGTCCCCAATGTCACACTGAGTATTCTGCCCCCTCTCATCTTGGGCTCATGCCACCAGCTTGTAGGGTTGGCCTGATGGCTTTCTTAAGGTTGCCTGGGGCCCGGCATCTGCTTGATTTGGTCGGGGTCCAAGGCTGAGATTGGCGGGCCTGGGGCCTGTTCAGACGTGAAACTGCTACAGAGCTACTTCCTGGCCACAATGGGGGACAGTGGCCACTTCCTGCCAGGTGTGGAATGTGATCCGGGCTCAGAAAGTCCCTGAGGCTGGCATCTGCCCCGCCTCCAATGTCCTGCCTGTCTTTCTTGGCCTGGGAGGGGCTGCAGGCTTGGCCCCCCTAAAGGTCTCCACCTGGGTCTGGGTTTTGCATGGACTCCCAGTCCTACACAGCCAACCCCCCAGTCCTGCCTGGAACCCGGTCCCTGAGGGTTGTGGCTCAGCTGCCCCAAACCCTGGACGCAGCCTCGTGAAGACACGTGCCCTCAGGTCACCGCTTTACAGGACCTTTACTGAATCACAGCCTCCAAACAATGGCTCCCTTCTCTTATGAAAATAAAGCTGAATTTTGTAGCACGTTGACCGGGAAATCTATATCCTTTTTTTTTTTCTCTAAATAAACTTGACTTTTCTGATTTTTGGATTAGAAGGTAAGAGCTGTATCTTCTGAGGGTTTGTAGCCTGCCAGTCACTGTGCAAAAATTCTCCCCTTTGTACTTACGTTCTAAGGTTTATCTTCACATCGAGTGGGTGTTATCGTCCCCGTGTTACACAGAATGACACTGAGGCCCAGAGAGACGAAATGTTTCCCCACATCTAAGGGGAGCCTCTGCGGCTTCCGCTCGGTCTGTGTTCTCTGCAAGTTGGTGAAATACCTCTTGCTTCTTGGGCACTAGGCCTCCACGTGAATTTAATGCTGTGCCAGACTGGCCAGTGAATAGGACGCTTGCTCTGTAGACCCTGGTTCACGTTTGTACCGCTGGCCTGATCCAGTCCCCTCTGGGTTGTGTGGCTTCAGTGTCCACCCCCCTGCCCGGCTCCTGGCCTCCTTCTTGTGAAATGCAATGGCAGTCTCCTTGCAGGAAGGGGTGAGGTTGGACGGGCAAGTGCCTGTGTGGTTCTCAGCACAGCATAAAGGCTCCAAATAGTGATAGTATTTATAGGTGGGGCCGCGATGGGAGGTTGTGTAAGAGTCTGAGCTGCAAAGCCTCTGAGACCAGGTTTAAATGGCGACCCTCCTAGTCACCAGCTGTGTGGCCCCGCAGAGGTCGAGACGCTTCCTGGAGCCTCAGGGTCCCTGTGTGTAGAAGAGGGGCACCCAGAATGCCTCATCTCTAGTCTCCAGGAAGAGCTAAGGGAGGTGAAGCAGAAAGAACCTTGAGCTGAGCGTCCGCACAGGTGAGAGGAGAACAGGTGGCAGGCACTGTCTCTAGCGGAGTCACATTTCTCCCGACCTGGCCTCCTGTGGTCGGGAGGTGCAGGGAGATGACATATCCCGGGGCTGTCGCTCTCAGCTTCTTACTCCCTAGTCCTTTTCAGACGGTGTGGAGTGGGGAGACCCCGACCCCGGGAAGCAGGGAGGGCCCCGCCCAGCGACCCCGGGACCTCCCGGTAAGTTGGGGGATGGAGACTCCTTTATGTCCTGTTGCTGATTCTGTCTCCAGCCACCAAGCCTGGCTCATAAATGCCAGAAACAGATGAGGGGAGTGTGGGGCAGTTAGACTGCAATCAGCAAATAGGATGCACAAGGGCCTTTGCACGGGCTGTTGGCTCATCCATGGAGCCTCCCGTTTATTTCGGGCAAACAGCTATTGGAACATGAACGTGGCTGGACTGTGGGCTGAGACCGTGGTCCAGGCTGAAGTGTCAGGAAGGAGAATAATGCAGGTGCGGAGTGGGGGTAAGTATCTCTGGCTCAGGGGGAGGTTGGTGTGTGGTCACCAGCGCTGGGGTCACGTGGCCTCCCTTTGCTGCTGGGTCTCAGCTGACGGGACCGAATCACAGAAACAATGAGGATTTAACACACCTCGTGTGCTTACATTCCAGTCATGGTTTTAGGAGATCATTGCTGGTCAATTAATTAGTGTTACCGATTGTCACCAGGGGCCCCCGGAAAGAAGGCACCCCCATTTGGCTTCCTGTGCAAGCCAGACACACCCAGGTGGGCCCAGCCTGAGCCTGCCTTGTGGGAACACATGGGGCCCGAGGTGTGGGGTGCGGGGCAGGGACGTCGCAGCCGTGGGCTCACAGGAGGGGCTCTGTGACAAGTTTATTCCCTGCACGTGTTTGAGGACTCAATCGTGCTAACTCAGGGGCCACCGTAGGGGTCAGAAGTGCCAAGTATTAACACAGCGCCTGGCCCCCCAACACGTCCTTGACAGACGGTCGCCACTAGCTATTTTCGTCCACGACTTCAACACCAGCTTGCTGTACGGCCCTGGGCGAAGCACCTCACTGTTTCCCGCATCCAGAGTATGGACACAAAGGTCATCATTCTGATAACAGCCATCACTACTGAAGACTCAGCCCTCCCCGGTCCCGTGAGCGCACCTGCAGGTGCTGTCCATGGTGCTGGCTGAGTCGGAACACCGGCTGGTGAGCTCCGGGAGAGAGCGCCTGTGTCTCTGGTGTCTGCAGCACGGTGCGGACTTCGTAAGTGTCCGGCGACACGTTGATCTGAGCTGATGAACACATACAAGGGTTCTAGCAGAAGGGTCCACCGGGAGGAAAATGTGAGGGGGTGTAGCTTTGCACGTAAGCGCCATGAGGGCAACTGTCTGTCTGTCCTGTTTGCCGCTCTGTCCTCCAGACCCTGGAACAATGCACGGCACATAGTAGGTACTCAACGAATACGTACTGAATGGATGAGTAGAAGGCACATACGATTCCTCTGCAAAGGACTCTGAAACCGATAAATAAGGCTGCACTGGGCACCTTCGGCCGAGTCAGGACCCTCTGCACGCTGATGAGAGAACTTGTTCTCGGAAGGATAGGTTAGAAATTTGAATTCAGATCTTATCTGTGTTTGTTTAGTTTTGAGTCTCAGTTTCGTCTCAGGTCCCGGGTTACTCTGGTCCCGGTCACTCCGTGGCTGGGAGGGAAAAATGACACAAGGCAAGTGCTGGCACACAGTAGGTGCCTGATGAATGTCAGCTGTTATTAACCCCTTCTGGGGTGCCAGGAAATGTAGGTTTAAGTTTCATATCTCTTTATGGGGCTGCAATCGACACAGAAAGTGTCTTTTACGGTTCTCCAGCTTTTAGGAAACACAGTAAATCAGTGCCCAAGTGTGGCCATTTGGACACCTCGCAGCCCTGCAGGAAGAGGCTGGAGCTTGCACAGCCTCTTGAGCCGGACACAGATCTCGTACCCCGTCCATCACCCGTGCCTCAGCCCCCCGAGCCAAGTCTGGCTTTTAGGGGTAACTTGGTCCTCCTTTCTGGAGGTGTCCTGGCCTCTGCCCTGCCTCCTGAGGCTCTGACACCTTCTCAAGGGTTCTCCGGCAGATGGCCCAGCAAAGATGCTGGGGGCAGTGCCCGGCCTGGGGGAAGCCCTTATCATTCTCATTACCTTTGACCATACACACGTGCAGTGATATATTTGGAATCCCCCTGTGGACTAGGCTGTTAGGTTATCATCTGACCGCTTTGTATAAAGCCTCAAATAGTGTGTGCCTGCCACCTGGGTCCACCCCTGGAAGCCGGACCCTTTCCAAGAACTCAGGGCACTCACTTGAATTTATAGTCATGGCCAGAGGGTCCAGAAGGGCCGGTGGCTAACCGTCCATTCAGGTCAGATAATAGGCTGATGATCCGATCCTGTTGTGGGTCAGTCTAGTTTTAGAACACTGAAAGTTCAGCTCAGCATGCTACTTCTTGAGCCAAAAGTAAGTATTAGGAACACTTTTAAAAAATTCATTTTTTCTCTAACCAGCAGGTGCTCTGTGTCTGCCACGGTGCCTTCACACCGTGTATGGAATGAACTAGGGTAGGAATAAATGGTGGGCTTGGGAGCTCGCTCCTGTTCGGGGTTCCTAACCTTGGGCACTGAAGTGGGAGGCAGAGGAGGTGGTCTGGTCTGGGTTTGAGGGCATCTGGGGCCTGTCCTCGGTCTCCATCTTGTAGGGGAAGCATGGCTGGTCCTTCCAGTTCTGCAGTGACGTGTTCTGATCTGCTGACGGAGACCAGAGACAGGGACAGAGCAGAGATTCCCTACCTTTCCTGGGACCCTAACCAAAGCCCCTGGAAGACAGGTCTGCATGGAGGACTGGGTCAGCGGAGCAGGGCAGGGAGGCAGAACCCTCTCAGCTGGCCCACAGCAGGCACTGGGAGGTGGGGGGGTCCTGGTGCCCTGGGATCCCCTTGGCGGCTTTGTGCACGCCCCCCTGGCTCCTGTGTGCTTTGCTTCTAGCAGCCTCCCTGGGCTGCAGGAGAACCTGGCCATGTGCACAAGGAGCCGGAAGCAGCCGGGAGGAGGCAGCCCCCCGGTGGCCCATAATGATGGCTGAATGTTTGCAGGAGGATGTCTGTCCAGCTCCCTCTCCTCAAGCTGGGGGAGCCTCTTGAGGGGTGGTTGCCCGGCCCCACCTCTTGTGGAGCTCTCAGACCCTTGTCTAGGGGCCTGCCTGTGGGGGTGCACCTGTGACATCCCTTCGCCCCAGGCGGTTGGAGGTCCCTGAGTGGCGTCAGCAGAACCTCCGGGAACACTCAGAGCTTAGGGACAGCTGGCAGAAAGCCTGGAGGGCTTCCTGGCTCCGCTAAGGTCCTACCACATCGGGGGTCACGTGGCTCAAAGTGGGCTGAGGGCTTGGCACCCAGGACAGAAACCAGCCCCAACCTTGTCTTCCTGCTCTCGGGCCTGGGAAACCCGTTACCTTTCCGACAGGGTCCTAAGAAGTGCCCCAGAAGATGGCTGGGCCAATGGGAAAAGGTTCTGGAATGTGCTGCTTTGGAAAGGCTGGTGAACAGAGGACAGCTCTTCCCACCCCTTCCCTCATGCCCACCCCCTGTGATGCCCCCCCAAACCCAGTTAGAGGCCAGCCGGAAAGGCTGGTGCCCACCAGAGGGCACGGGGAAGACCCCATGCAGGTTCGCTCTGCCTTGGTGGTGTCTGTGCTCCTAGATGGGACACTAACTCCTCTCAGCCTCAGTTTCCTCTTCCATAAAGTGGGGACACTGTCTGCCTTTCCCTGGGGTTCTCCCCTGGGCACTTGTCCCACCTCCTCTGCAAGCTCGGCTGTCACAGCTCCCGGCTCAGGAAGTGAGAGTCAGACATGGGCTGTCCTGGATGGCGCCCACACACACACACCCCTCCCTGCAGCCCGAGGCGGCCGGTTCTCGCCCCTCCCTCCTCCCTCCTGCCCAGCACACACAGCAGGCAGGTGTTGAAGTGAATTACGTCTGCGTTGTTTTCCTCTCGCCGACCGTGGCTCTTGGAAAAGTTCCAGGTCATCATAGAGTCTAATTTGTGTGCAAAGTCACAGATGCAGGAGACTGTCCCGCTTCTCCGCCAGGGAGGGACCCGGCCCTCAGGGTCTGGGCTTATCAGGGTGTGGGGCAGAGAGGTGACAGGCAGATGATGACAAAAGGTCTCATCTTGGGGCTCCACCTCATGACCCCGTCTGAATCCAGCTGCCTACCTCCTGGCATCATCATCCTGGGGGTTGGGGTCTCAACATGGCGGATTTTGGCTGGGACGCCGACACTCTCGGTTGCTGTGCTCCCCCCAGAACCCGGCCGTCTTGCTGTGAGAAGCCCAAGTGTGTGGAGAGGCCAAGTGTAAGTGTGTCAACCGCAGCCCCAGCTGAGCCCCCAGCTGCCAGCCACGTGCCCGGCTCCAGGGGCGCCGTGGCTCAGGGAGAGACGTATCTGGCAAGCCCCGTGGAAGGAAATATGACCTGCTGCTCTGAGGCACTGAGTCTTGGGGGGGGGGGTCCTTCCTCCACGGAAGGTGGCCGCCCAGCCACTGCAGGCCATTGCTCTGACAGCTCCCGGCCCGCGGATAAGGGTCGAGCATTGTCACCGTCCAGCCACTGAGCACTGTCACATGCTCCTCCCCGCCTGCTGGCCTCTCTCTACCAGGCACCAGCCATCTGCAGCTCTGCAGGACCGTCCAGGGCACTGATGCTTCCAGGGTCACACTCACCTCCCCGGCCATGCCTTCCCCTCCCCCTCCCTGGCCTTGGTCGTGGTAACCCGGCCTCCCCAGGTACACGCCCTCCTTCCTTCCGTGCCCTTCACCTCGTTGTCACCGGCCTTTCTTGCAACAGCTACCTTGGTTCTGCTCACGCCCAGCCCCTCCTCTCCGCACACCCTTCCCTGCAGGGCTCCCTCGCTGCAAAAGAGCCCCCCCCCCCCGCCCCTGCTGGCCCACCTGCCGGCTAGCCCAGATGCCCCCTTCTGTGCTCGAGGCCTGTGCCCTCCCAGAGCGCTCCGGACTGCTCCTCCCCTGGCGACCCTGCAGCCCTCCAAACCCCCCGCCACTCACGGACACCCCCAGCTCCCACAAGCCCCCACCCGCCTGTGTTCTGCCTCGTCGCCACACTTCCTTCCAGGCCACGTGTGCCTGCTGAGGCCGGCCTCCCGCCCTGCCCCGGAACCTTAGTGTCCTCCTTTCTCGCCTCTGCACAGCCACCTTCTCTTCTGCTCACCGGTCTCCCTCTGACCCGCTGCTGTCGCCAGCCTTTCCCGCCTGGAGCAAGAACGCCCCCGCCCTGGCTCCCCCCAGCTGAGCTCACTCTCCGTGTCTCATTGTCCAGATCAGACGCCTCCGTTTCTTTCCCGTTTCCTCCCCGACCTACCCGAATCGGACGTCTGTGACATCCCACCTTCCAAGATCTCTCTCGACATCTTGGTTTTTGTTCATGCTTGTGGTAGCATTTGAGAACCAAGTCAGGGATGCAGTCCCCTCCCCTTGTGGGAGCACCCCCCGCCCCTCCCTTCACGGGCCCCCAGGCTCCCCTTGTGCGCACCTGCTCCGCTCAGCTTCTCCCCTGCAGTGAATGACAGCCTCCTCCTTGGGCCGCACCTGGATTCCGCCCTGTTCCCCTCTCTCGTGTGTCCCGTGGCCGACCTTCCGGCAAATCTGGCCAGCACCACCTCCAAGAAGGTAGCTCTGCCTACCCGGTCCACACCACCACCCACCCCCTGTGTGAAGAATTCTGGGACGCTGCCTCGCTGGCCGCCTGCCACCCGTCTGTTTGGGCAGCGCTCAGAATGATCCTTTAGAAGTGTGAGTCAGATCACCTCATTCCTCAGAAGCGCCCACTGGCTTCCCATCCCCTGAGGCGTAAACTCCTTCGAATGCCCTAGCAGGCTCTGCCACGGTCACCCCTCTTGGACCTTCTGTCCTGCTCCCTGGCCACCCCCGGGATGCGCAGACGTGTGCCCAGCTGCGCTGAGCGGGCTGGCTCTGTGCTGGGCCCCGAGTCCACGGCCCCGTCCCTGAGGAACTCTGCCCAGTGTCGGGGGCAGCTGGGGAGCCCCAGCCGGGACAGGCCCCCTGGGAGAAGCGGGGTCCAGGCGTGACGTCCAGCTCCCTGGTGGTGCGGCTCCGTGCCCAGGCGGCTCGGGTGCCAGGGTGGGGTGGCCTGTGTGGGCTGTTCATCACGGGGTGCCCCCCGCACGTGATGTCGTGCACGCAGCCAGCGGGAGCTCTGATGGATCCCCACGAGGGGCGGCCGCCCTGAGATCCCTTCACGTGAATTAGTGCTGAGTTTTGCCAGCACTGCTTGGCCCAGCTGATGGATGGGACAGGCCGGCACAGCCAGGGATGCAGAAAACCACTCATCTTCATGGAGGAACGGGAAGGGATTCTGCCCAGGAGAAAATCTCGTGGTTCCCGGGGCCTTCTTTCTTGGAGCCTTTCTCCTCGAGCACCTGGGAGGGAGCCTACCCCCACCCCCACCCCCACCCCCACCCCCACCCCACCCACTGTCTCAGGGGGCAGGGCAGGAAGGGGACCATTTGTCCGGCACAGTCCTAGCATTTTGTGGGTGGTAAACTGAGGCTCAGGGAAAGGACCTGACCGGGGCCACAAGTCTAATCATTAGTGAAGACAAACCCCGGCTTCAACCCCCCTCAGTCAGCATGCAAAGGTGCCGTGGCCTATTCGAGGGCACTGACATGCCCCATCCATGACCTGTTGCTGTGAGACCGTCCCCCTGGGAGCTCTTTGGGTCAGGAGGGATAGAAATTTTCTCGCTGCAGCCATGCTCCTGGGAGCTGAGTGGGACCCCAGAAAGCAGGAAGGGAGGAGCCTTGCAGGGCATGAAGACTTAGAAGGGCTAGTTCTGGGTCCTTCTGACCCAGAAGGGTCTAGTGGCAAGAGCCCAGCCGTGTCACCCCAGAGCCACCGGAGCCTGTGCTGTATGTTCATTGAATGAACGCACGACTGCCTGACCCCCGCACATGCCTCAGCCGGACGAATGGCCTCAGGCTGGCGATTGTCATCAGTGGGGTTCACGTCTGTTAAAGCTTTCGTAGGCCATACAGGGGCTTTAATGCAGTTGTCGCCCCCCCCCCCCCAACCCTGGGAATTTCTGGGAGGTGGGCTGATGGCACTAGGCTGCCATGGAGAGTGGGTTCCTCACCTGTATTAGAATTTGGGGAGTCACTTCTGGGGCAGCCGTTGTGACCAGCCCTGCAGGAGTCCCCGGAAAGAGACACTGTGAAGAGAGCCTTTGTCCAGGTGGCAAGCTTGGGGTCTGCCCGCGGGCACAGGTGCCACAGGGCCTTGGGCAGGGCTCAGCCCTCATTAGTAGGGGTTTGTGTCCCTCGGCCTCCTGTGGGCCAGCTTCCAGGCTCTGGACACAGCGCTCACCATGCACACGCCGTCTTTGGGGAGAAGAAACTCCATCATTACCATTTCAATTAAAATTGTTCTCTGAAGCGGCAGGTCCCAAGGCAGAGCTACCAGATTCCAGAACACGGGGAGCATGTACCGAAACGATGGGTCTCATGCCAGCTGTTGGTTCCTCCTGGGAAACCGTCATTCGGGTGGAACCCGGGGTCCCACAGCCTGGGAGGACGGAGGGGCCGACCTCGAGAACGGGTTTCTAAGTGGCGGTGATGTTGGGAGAAGCACCGAGAGAAGGATGAGACGAGACGCAGCTTGGCGTGTCTGTGGCTGTCATTTCCCCAGCGCGTCCTCAGGGAGGAGGAGAGGGGCCAGGGAGGTGAGGCCAGCCCACCCAGCCTCCAGCACTTGCTGTAACAACTTCCTTCTGGTTTGAACGCCTTCTGTGCATTATGGAAACTCAGAAAATGCACGGAATAGACAGATGAAGATCAAAATTGGTCCTTGATCCCACCTCGAGGGACGGCAACTGGCTTTTTTTTTTTTTTAATTGTTTGCATTGCCTTTGACATATGTTAACTCGAAATGTCACAAAATTGAAATGATGCTGGATACTCGGGGTTGGGTCCTGGTTTTTATTTTATTTTATTTTATTTTATTTAAAAATTTTTGAGAGACAGAGAGAGACAGAGTGTGAGTGGCGGAGGGACAGAGAGAGAGACACACACACAGAATCCGAAGCAGGTTCCAGGCTCCGAGCTGTCAGCACAGAGCCCGATGCGGGGCTCGAACTCACGGACGGTGAGATCATGACCTGAGCCGAAGTCAGATGCTCAATCGACTGAGCCACCCAAGCGCCCCTCGGTTTTGATTTTAACCTAACTTTATGGAAGAAATATCTTCTTGTATCTTAAAATATTCTTTGAAAACAGGACTTTTTATGGCTAGATGGTATTCCTTTTCATGAGGTCCCATAAATAACATATAATTTCCATGACTTGATCCCTTGTGGGTGTCCTTGGATATCACCTTAACAGAACCCCCGCTTCCTTTCCTCATGGGACACTCGCTGTGTGTCCTTCAGGCACCACATGGAGCCCGTGGTCCACTTAGCTCCATCCTCTGCTTTGTTACCCCCCTTTGATCCCCTGCATTTCAGGGGGTTGTTTATCATGACACCCCACCTGTCCACCTGCACCTCCAAGGGAGCCCAGCCATGTCCCTGCAGCGGTGCTGGCTCCCTCTCTTTGGCATCTACTAGAAGGTTCCAGAAGCTCCCCACCTTGCCCTGTTGGGATGCAGAGAGGCCACAATTGACTCCAGGTGCCCAGACCTTCTAGAATTTCCAGGGAAGCAGGATTTGGAGTTGGGGGCAGGTAGTGTAGCCTGGACAGGGGTCTGGAGTCAGACACTCCTGAGGCCAGCTTAGCCTCACTTGAGCACAGTCTGTGTCCTTGAGCAGACGGTCAGCCCTGTGGCCTCAGTCATCTCCTCTGTGAAAGGGGGCAACGACAGCGTCTGTATCTTTGGGTCTCTTTGAGGATTCAATGCCTTGGCATAAAGCCCGACGCTGGTTGTTGGGGAAAAATTGGCTGTGGAGACAACGCTTTCCAATTTTCTCTGAGCTTCTCAGCAACTAGCACTGGGCTGTTTCCTTCCCGAGGACAGAGGCTTTGCTACTGCATCAAGATTGTCCAAGAGGCATAAGTTCTCTCCCTTGTTTGGGCTACTAGAGACCCAGTGGGGGAACCAGCTCAGTACAAGCAGTGACACAGAAATGAATACAAACAACCCAACTACAAGTATCACAGAACCCAGTCCACACTAGCTTGACAACAGGGATTCATTTTCTCCTATAAAAAGAATTCTGGAGGCTGGCGATGGCTTGAGTCAGTTCTGCTCTTCATCGATTCCATCAAAGGCCTAGCAGTGTGCTGGGTTTTCTTTCCCTCATGCTTGTTGCCTCATGGCCCCAGAATGGCTGCCACAGCTCCAGGAAATGCATTTGTGTCTGTGGCAGGAAAAATGGCAAAGGAATTGTATCAGTGAACACCTCTATTATGTCCAAACTTAACAAAGGAAAAGGTAAAACCACCCCGGAAACTTGATCGGGCATTCGCTCCTGATTCCTCTGTCATAAACAGGTCAGCTGGCTACCCCTAGCTGAAGGGGAGGCTGGAGGAGTTAGCAGCTGGCTTTTTCACCCTTTAAGTGGGATCTGGGCAGGCAGATGTGGGAACGGCTGCTGGCTGGCCAGTGAACCACAGATCCTACTGTCTGTGTCCCAACTTCTGTTGCTGGGTAAATAGCCTGCTTCCATTTTTTAATTGTAAGTGGCACTTTAATGGGCCATATATGTACTATTTCCCCACATTTATGATTATTCCCTTACAACAAATTCCTTTAAGTGGAGTTGTTAGGACAGCAGCACATGCTACGTGTGTGGATGGGATGGCTGTCATCTCAGTTAATAGCAACCCAATCGTCTCCATCCCCCAGGCCACTCCCCAGATCCTTCTCTCGGCTCCTCCTCGGCACAGGCACTCAGGCCGCCAGCTTCCGGACTGTATATTCTGCCTGCCCTCCTCACTGCCTCTGTGGCAGTACCCACTGCAGCCTGGGCCTCGCCATCTCCCTGCCATTAGGGTCTGAGTGTCCTGTTGCTGTTAACATTCTTCCTCTGCTGGGCACCTCGGGGTCTCATTGTGCACCAGGTAAAGGCCAAAGCTGCAATGGGCTTACGAGACTCTATGGGATCAGGTCCCATCATCCCGACCTCACATCCTACCACCTCCCCCACCACTCCAGCCACAGGGTCCCCAGATGCTCCTCAAACCCACCACACTCACCCCAGCCCTGGACCTCTCCTTCCCGCCAGCTGCCCCTCTGCTGGAGCGCCCACCTGGAATCTGCACTGCTCAGCCCCTGCCGTGTCACCGTCCAACTGTCCCCCTGCTTGTAATGCACAGCCCATGAAGGCTGGCTTGTCCGTCTTCCTTGGTGCATAGCCACGCACCCAACTGGTGATCTCTTTGCCCATCCTCAGCTCCCCCCCACTAGTGGTGTGAGTGGCCCCTGCACTTCACCCCTCCCGGCCAGCAGCAGCTGAGGAACTTGGCCGGGACACCAGAGGTTTGTCCCAGGCTGCCCACTGCCAGACGGCACCTTTGCTTCTCTTTCGGGCCATTTCCCACCTTTTCAAGGCAACTCCTGTAGTCATGAGATGGGGAAGTGTCAGCTGTTCTCTGGAGCGGGAGGTGGAGGGAGGGTAGGACTGTGGACGAGAATGGCTCCCTTGTTTCTGCGAGTGGATCCCATCCTTCCGGAGTGTGGGAACAGGACTCCCTGCCTGGCATCCACACAGTGAGCTCAGGCAGAGTCCAGGATTCTTGTGCATTGACGTCTGGGAAGGGGCCTGGGCCTGGGGACACTCGGGGCCACAGGGTTTCTGTGTGTGGGGACCTGCCCACTTCTGCTGGAGGTGGGTCCTGTTGGGGACACTGATGCAAAGCTTGATGTTCAGCTGATGTGTTGCCTGGACCCTGCTGTCCACAACCCAGAGTAGACAGACCAGTGCCGAGTCAGGGAAGTGGGGGCTCTCTGTGGGAGCCAGAGAAGGGTTCCCAGATGAACCCAGATGCCTGGCAACAGCTTTTTGTTGCAGACAAAGCAGGGTGTATACTGTGGGGCTCAGTGGGGGCAAATGGCTGAGTTCTTCCTCCTGCAAGGATGCGTTTGCTTCTTATGACAATGCCCCTTCCTTTGTGAAGCATGCTATGCTCTATGAAGACTTTCAGGGATGGTGCAAGGTGGACAGAGCAAGCTCCCGTGCACTCATTCTGCAGATAACAGAACAAAGGCTCAGGGAGTTTGGCCATCTGAATCAAAGCCACTCAGCTGCCCATTGGCAGAGCAAGACCCAGGACTGACTCTGCCCATGAATGTGGATCAGCAAAGGCCAAGGCCTTTCTTGACTCCTTGATAAAGGTGGTCAGGGTGCTCCAGAGATGGACTCCTCAATATGTGGAGCAGTGACAGTTCTGGAGGTGGGCAGGGCTCTACCCGGCTGCATGCTTGCAGGAAGGGAGTGGGTACAAGTGCCATAAGGCTGGGGCTTGAGGCTGGTTGCTGCTGAGGGTTTTGAAAAGAGGGTGGGTCCTTCCAGGTCTTGTCTATTCCACCTGCTCTCACCTACTTGCCAAATCAACTTCTCTCCATCCCTGTACCTCCAACTTGATTTCTTCTCATTTGGACTCCTGCAAACCCATGTTCGCTCTCACTCCCTTTCCATACATTTTCTACCCAGGAGATGTGATGATATTTTAAAAATTCAATTAAGATAGTCTCACTGGTTTGCTTATAATATGACCTATAAGGCCACCCCCCCACCCGCCAACCCAGACCCTCTATCACCTTTATGGCCACCTGCCCTTTTTTTTTTTCTCTCTTCCTCTCAATCACTTTCATTAAACACATTTTTACTGTGCTTCTCCTATGGGTGAGTCCCCATTTGAATTGTAAAGTTAAACAACTGGCAAGGTCCAATAGTCCAAGTGCAAGCTCGACGTCCCCAGAAGTCATGGGAACTGGATTGCAAGTTTATGGCAGTGTGACTCAATCCAAACCATTGTTGGCTCAATTTTTCCTTTTGCTTTTAGCATCCTGCTCTTTTCTGGATTTAGTTTCCTTATCCCTGAAGTGATCCATTGGTAGTTCATTCTGGAAGGATTAGGAGGAAGTAAGTTCTTTATTCTTTCTAAAGCCAGAGATATCTTTATTTCATCCTTTCTTATAAATGATAGTTTAGCTGGGTACAGAATTCCAGATTGACAATTGTTTTCTCGTAACACTTTAAAGTCCTTCTAAATGCCATCTTTTTATGATAAATGGTCTGCTTTAGTCCAGATCCTTGCGGGATCTTCTCTTTCTCTTGGGTGTTCTATAGTTTTATTTCCCCATGTCTCGATGTGGAATTAATTTTATTTATCCTGTTCAGACATTGGAGTGGATTTTCAACCTGAAGACTCATATCTTTCACCAGTTGTGGAAACTTGGTCATTATCTCCTCAAATATCACCTCTCTCCCACTTTTTAGTCTCTTATTCTGGAACTTCTATTACTGTATTTCAATCCCAAGATTCAATCTCCCCCCCCCACCACCCTCAACACTACATTTCAATGTCTAAGAAAATTGGACGCATCTGGTAGTTGGTAGTTTCTCACAATAGCTACCAGCTCAGTGGCAGCTGTGAAGTGGTTTCCATTGCCTACGCATGATCAGCTTGGCTGTTATTTCTGGCGGCAGATGCTACAGTTTCAATCTCTCAAAGCTACAGTCAGCAAAACATTTAAAGACCATTTGAGGAAGGAGTGTGAGTCCTGCTTGTTTCTCAAAAACCTCCCATTGACATCCTTGGATAAAATTAAGATAGTTAGTCAACACTTGCAGAGTGAATGTCAGTGTTTTGGGAAAAATTCTAGAGACAATAGTGGAGCACTCGTTTGAAAACCATAGTTATTATCAACTGTCTCGAGAACCCAGAGGGCTAAACTGTTTGGGGAAAATATAGATGTTGTCTGTTTTCTGTTGGAAGTGATCCAGAAATGTTAGACTCCGAAGGTAAGGAAATTGAAGACAATCTTATTTTTTGCTTACATTTTATTTTCTACAGATGCATGAGCATTTTACTAAGTCTATATAATTCACAAAAAGCTTTTCCACTAAGTAGGAAATGTAGGGAATGGACATTCCAAGTCATAAGAAAACATAAGGTTTTAGTTTAATTGGAAGCATTATTTGTGTTACAGTGGCCCATATGATGTTGGTGTGGCATCCAATCACTGATGTCTGAGATATGATAAAATGTGGTAGATGTATTTTGGAGTTCTTCACCCTAATCTTCTTATTCTTCTTTTTAATACAAATGATCTTATTATTATTATTATTATTATTATTATTATTATTTGTTAATGTTTTTTTATTTTTGAGAGAAGGAGACAGAGCAATGAGTGAGGGAGGGGCAGAGAGAGAGGGAGACACAGAATCTGAAGCAGGCACCAGGCTGTGAACTGCCAGCACAGAGCCCAACGTGGGGCTTGAACCCATGAACTGTGAGATCATGACTTGAGCTAAAGTCGGACACTTAACCGAACTCTTCCTGCCATAGTCTCCATCTCTATTTTTCTCTGTTGTGCCCTCAGTAATTTCCTTATTTCTGGGGTTACATGACCTAAAGTCACTGCTACTTTTCTGACTTAACCTCCTACTAACCTACCTATCTTTCTACTGTCTGATTTCCCTAAGATAATGGAGCTTTTATGAGGGCAGGGATTTTTGTATGTTTTGTTCACCATTGAATGCCTAGCACCTGGAACAGTGCCTGGCACCTTGCAGGTGCTCAGTAAATGATGGATGAATGTTGACTGACTTGCCAAATTGCTTTCTAGAGAGACTGAACCAATTTATGCTTTTACTATAGTTTTTTTTAGTAATCATATTTTCATTTTTTAAAATCTAAATGAATTTTAAAATTCATATCCACTCTCATTTTATTTGTTTAATTTTTAAATTAAAAAATGTAATGTTTCTTTATTTTTGACAGAGAGAGAGAAAGAGAGAGAGAGAGAGAGAGCACAAGCAGGGGAGAAGCAGAGAGAGAGGGAGACATAGAATCTGAAGCAGCCTCCAGGCTCTGAGCTGTTAGCACAGAGCCCCACTTGGGGCTCGAATCCACGAACTGCGAGATCATGACCTGAGCCGAAGTCGGATGAGTGACTGAGCCCCCAGGCGCCCCTAACTTTAAAATTTTTGTGTCTTAATTTCTTATTTCTTAATGTCTTCTTCATAAAAATCTTTCTCTTTTCACCTCACAAGTTATTTGTTTTAAAATCTGTGTCCTACTGGTCCATAAAGTTAACTCTATATTCTGTGCACTCATGCTATTTGCAATTTTGGATTTTGTTCATTGGCTTTTCTTGGTGTTTAATTTCTTTGTGATTTGATATTTGGGCTTGCAAGTTCTTCTGAACCACAGGTCTTTTCTTTTCTTTTCTTTTCTTTTCTCTTCTCTTCTCTTCTCTTCTCTTTTCTTTTCTTTTCTTTGGCTCTCTGCTCCCCTGAGTTCACTGCTTCCCATCTACCAGATTTCCATTGGACTCCACAGGGGTGTGGACTCCATATTCAGAACCAGGTCTGTGGACAGCGTCCAGGGCTCCCATCACCCCAGTGTTTGGGAAATTGCTGCAAATATGTGGTTACTAGTCGCAGTGCTGTATTGTGGTTACCTGCGTCCTTTGATTCACAACTGGTGAATGCCACAGGGGCAGAGCAGTAAGCCTGGTTCCTGCAGGGTAATGTTGATCCCATTTCCTCTTAGGGGTGGGATTCCTACATGTCTGCCAAAGCCCTATGCCAAGTGTCCAGCATTTCAGTCCTGTTCTGTCCATGGAAACAGTTACCGTTATTAATTAATTTGTTTGTTTGTTTTAGCCTGGCTACATCTTGCTGACTTTCTCTTCTTTTATATTTCCCACCATTGTCTTATGTTCAGAGCAGACATATTAAATACTAGCCGAGTGCTCTCCTTGTACCAGAAGCTGACTGTCTTATCTCCACAGCACTATCTAGCCACACTCCCCTCATCCCTTTTGGGGTATGCCTCTTGCACTAGTTTGAGAACCGGGAGGCAGGTGCCGGAGCTCCCTCACCCTCGTCCTCAGGACCTTGCACAGACCATGGAACACAGCCACCATTCACATTCGCAGGACCATCTGGGAAGCCCCACCTGGCACACAGTGATGACCAACTTTGGGCAGACACAGATCAGGATTCACAAGTCCTCACTCAGCCACTTTCTAGCTGAGCCCACTTGGAACCAATCACTGTGCCTCCTTGGACCTTTGGCTTCACCATCATCTGTGGGTCGATAGCTCCAGGTCGTTGCGATGGTTAGATCTGGCAATGCTCTTGGTTGGGCGCCTGGTTTGCTGTAGGGAATCCAGACAGACCAGATATTGTTATCATTGGCTTTGACCCTCATAGGTCTGGGAGTGACAACGTGTAAGGGATGCATGTTAAAGGGTTATAGACGGAGGAAATGAGTTCACAATGAAAACCCAGGGGTGTTGTACTCCAGGAATTATTTGCATCAGCCTGATGTGTGTGTGTGTGTGTGTGTGTGTGTGTGTGTGTGTGTACATGATGGGGGGGGGGGTAAGCACGAGGATAGCAGGGCCCTGCATAGGGCCTTCCTTTATGCAAAGACTGGAAGCAGGCAATTAGAGCCAACCAGTTTTCAGCCTCGCTCAGGGAGAAGCAAAGAAAGAGATCTGGGTAATTTATGCGTCTCTGTGTTACAACATGTCCTTATGAATATAAATACCTGTGAATGTGGATTGTCCTTGATAATTGCTCACAATGTCATCTTTTTAATGAAAATTAAGTGCTTCAGGAGCACTAAGTAGGAGCTTTGCTGACACATTTAATTGCTATGCTGGGAGATGATAGCACCTAGGACGATTGGCTACGACTCCATTTAAAACTATGGGCCCCGTTAACTTAAAAGAAGAAAATATTTTCTGAGTTACTCCTGCCTAATTGTACTTCCCTTTATTTTACCTCAAAGGGATGTGATGAATTAATTATGACACAATCTGTTTTTAATCCGGACTTCCATGCGACATGTTGTCTGGAGCCGGCCCCAGTCCCCCGAGTCCGCCTGGAAGCTGTTAGGTCACGTGCGGGAGACGGAAAGTGGAGTGTGCGTGTCTCCCATATCAGCTTCCTCCTGATTGCAGACTGGATTCCGCAAGGTGCACCAAATCCAACACGAAGAGGTTGCGTATGAAAAAAGAAAGACGAAGGTGTGAATAATTAGTCAAGAACATTGCACGATCTTTGAGCTCAAATGGTAACATTAGTTGCACGTGATTTTTATCTGTGTATGGAAACAGCTTTTCTCAGCTTGACGAGGATAGAGCAACTGTTTACAAGGAAACTTCTGAAGTGATCTTCAGTTGAAAGCCTTTGTTCTCCGAGACTGTCTTCGGACAGTAAACCCACATTAATGAGGTTTTACTGCATTCAAACTTGGAGGTTTGGGTTGGTCTGTTTTTCTATTTTTCTTCCTTAAACCTCCTAAAATGAAGTCTTTGCCAAAGGTGAGCTCTTCGGAAGTGATGGAAAGAGGAACCATGACTCACCTGGTAAATCACGTGTGTGGGGATTTTTGTTGCAGACAAAAGTGTGCCACACCTCATCTGAGTGTAGCAGTGCTGTGGCCAAAACCATGTGCTAAAGTCCTAACCCCCAGGATCTCAGAACTTGACCGTATTTGGATATAAGACCTTTAAAGAAGTAACTGATATAAATGAGGTCACTAGGGTGGGGTCCTTCTAAGAAGAGGCAATCTGGACGCACACACACAGAGGAAAGACCACTTGCGGACACAATGGGAAGGTGCCTGTAAGCCAAGGAGAGAGCCCTCAGGGGGAGTCAACCCCTCCATGACCTTGACCCCAGACTTGCAGCCTCCAGAGCCTCAAGGGAATAACCCGTATCAGGCACGCAGCCTGGGCTGAGTGGCGCCTGAAGGGAACCATCACAACAACACGACCCTGGCTGAGGAGCCATGGGGGCTTGGACATCCCCACATGCCTTGTCTGAAGTAGCTTTGTGCACAGAGTGTTCAGTCTGGAAATAACATCGAGTTATGTGACACGCACTTCAGTCAAGGCATCTTGAGGGGTGGTAGACAGGGGTGGGGGGTGGGGGGGAGCAGTCATGGGTCATGCAAGTCATAGGGGGCTTGCAGGCTGAGAGCAAATCTTACAAAAGACAAGGATGTGCTGAGAGGGATTCCAAACCCGCCCAGGGAGAATGCTCCTGGGGTATCAGCCCCCTTTTCTCTGAAAACATTATTTGAGGGATTAACATGAAATTTCTTTTATCAAAACTGAAGACAAACATGACCCGGTAACATTGGTTAACTCTGGGTGGCAGATACGGGCGTGTGGTATATGCTTCCCGGGCTTCTCTGTTTTTAGAACTAAATTTAGCGTTTTATTGTAGAAGATTTCAAGCATAAGCCGGGATGGGCCATCGCCAACTACAAAAATCATCTACCTCACACTTCCAGTCCTGTTTTTTCCATAATCCCATCTATTTCTTTTTTTTTAATTTTTAAATGTTTTTATTTTTGAGCAGAGAGAGACAAAGCATGAGCAGAGGAGGGGCAGAGAGAGAGGGAGACACAGAATGCAAAGCAGGCTCCAGGCTCCGAGCTGTCAGCACAGAGCCTGACGTGGGGCTCGAACTCATGAAACGTGAAATCATGACCTGAGCTGAAGTCAGAGGCTCAAGTGGCTGAGCCACCCAGGACCCCCAATCCCATCTATTTCTGCCCCCTCTCTGGGGTCATTAAAAAAAATATTTTTAAAGTTTATTTATTTATTTGAGAGAGACAGAGACAGCATGAATGAGAGAGGGGCAGAGAGAGAGAGAGAGAGGGAGAGAGAGAATCCCAAGTGGGCTCCACACTGTCAGCACAGAGCCCGACATGGGGCTCGATCCCATGGAATCATGAGAACATGACCTGAGCTGAAACTGAGAGTTGGACACTTAACAGACTGAGCCACCCAGGCACCCCAAGACAAGTTTTCTTTTGCAAAATAACTTTCACACCAAAGATGGGAACAATATAATGGGCCACATCTCCCAGACTCTTATTCATGATTGACTCAGGAAGGCACCTGCTGTGTTTAATTCTTGAGACAACCCTATGAGCTCTCCTTGTCCCCATTTCACAGGTGGGGATACCGAGGCCTGGGGAAGTTGCTGGTCTCACACAGCTGGTGATGGCTGAACCAAGCACAATTCTTGGTCGTTTTATCGCCGTGATAGGTAATGACATTTGGAGGAAAGAGTGCCATGTGGCAAGAGGGACTCCAGGGGCAGGTCTGCCTCTGGGCAGATGGGCCCTCCGCTGTGCTGGCCAATCAGACATCAGAAGAGCAGGCTGGCAGCGGGATGCCCCTGACAGCCCTGGTGATGCCCCTCCACCTGCTGGGGTGACCCAGAGCAAACCTGGATCTGGACCAGCTGGCCAGTCTCTTCTTCAAGGGCCAGCTGGGGGAAGCTGGGTATGTTGAGCAGGTCCCTCCAAAAACGTGATGCCAACCTGGGGATGGATTGGAGGACGCCGACTGGGAGAGACCCTGGTGAGGGCACACGAGTGGTGGGACCCTTCAGAGAGCAGGCACAGGGCTGACCCCCGTGCAGGTGAAGGAGGGGAGGACCAGGTAGGGAGATGTTCAGGCCAGATGTCTGGGCCAGGCTGAAGGGGAGTCCTGGAGGAGAGGGTACCCCTTTGGGCTGCAAAGGCTGGATTCTTGAACTCCCCCCCCCCCCACCTCAATCATTGGCTGGGAGCAACCTGGGAACCACTCGCGGCTGTCAATCACCACCTTCCCCACAGGGGCACCCTTGATGGGACCTTCCTGACGTCCCTCCTCTCAGGGGGCGGGGTTTGCTGCTCAGAGGATCCATCCTGCTGGTGGGAAGGAAGAAGGAATCACAGAGGTAACGCCCCAGGGAGGAGCTGGGAACACTTACTTCCCTTGTTCTTCCAGGGCACAACGTTGTGATGCGGCCAGGGCCCAGTGGTGCGAGTGCCTCGCAGAGCTCATGGCCCAGCATGGGAGCTGCTGACAGCCAGCAAAACAGACAGTTTTGGGCTCACACAGTTACACGTTGTGAGACTTTTAAGAAGGAAACAGACACACTGCCTAAGATCGAGGTTGGAAGGGGTTGTACAGGGTGTCTTTTCCGAAGAGTGCCATTTATATTGAGAACTGAAGTATGAGAAGGAAGTTACAGGAGGCCTGGAAGGAGGGGCCACAGCCTGTGCAAAGGCCCTGAGGCAGAGAGGAATTGGGTGCATTTGCAGAATAGTGAAACCCAGCGTGGCTGGAGCAGAGTGAATGAGAGACAGAGACACAGGCGAATTAGAGAGAAGGGGGAGAGTGCTAGCAGGAAGGTCTTGGTCCTGTATGTTGGAGGTCCTGGGCAGCATTGAAGAAGGTGAATCAGGGGGTGCACAGAGTGCCCCGGGGCTGAGGAGGGGATGGTCCAGAGGGACTGCTGTGTTCCCTCTGAACCAAAAGCAGACAACAGCAGCAACAAAAACCCGTATTAGTTCCCGTAGCTGCTGTAGCAAATCACCATGAATTTAGAGGCTTAAAACAACACACGTTGACGCTGATGCTGTCACGGTTCTGAGGTGGGAAGTCCAGGCAGGCCTGGCCGGCGCCTCTGCCCCAGGACTCAGCAGCTGAAACCGAGCTGTCTGCTGGCCTGGGCTCCTCTCTGTGGCCTCTGCTTCCTTGCTCTTTCTGGGCGTGGGCAGAATTCGCTTCCTTGCGGTTGTAGGACTGTGTTCCCGTGCTGCTGGGGCTCCCAGGGGCTGCCTGCGTTCCTGGGTCGACACCCCTCTCTCCATCAGGTGGATCCCTCTGGCTCTTATCTTCTCCTAAGTCCTGCCTATGCCCCATTTCTCCTGCTTCAGCCAGAGAAGCTTCTCTGCTTTTACAGGGGTCTTTCTGATTCAATTGAGCCCACCCAGATAACCCAGGATAACCTCCCTCTTGGAAAGTCCACACCCGTTCCCCATTTACTGAGCACCTGCTATGTGTTGAGTTCACGCCATGCTGAAAGGACAGTCTTGTGGTCACGTCTTGCCCAGCCCAGCACAGGGACAGTGGGGAAAGGATGGAGGGGTCCCCAGTGTAGAGCTGGAACCTTCAGGGAGCAGGCAGGGAGCAAGGACGGAGGTAAGGATTGAATCACTAAGGGGCCCCACTGAAGAGCAGAGTGTTCTGGACCTGCCCACACGAGTCTTCACGGACCCCGTGTGACTTCAGTCACTGCTGCCTGACAGCAAACCCAGAGGGCACTTTGTGATAGTTCCAATGTTTTCAAAAGAAAAACCGATTTTAAAAAGAAAGACTAGCTTTGGTTGCAGCTGGGGTTTCAGAGAGGGTGAGGGTCGCCCTCCACCTGATGGGCAGGGAGTGAGGGGGTGGAGGTGGACCCTCCCCCACCAGACTCAGGAGGCTCCTCAGCAGAAGCCACACCCCTCGGGACTCAGTTTAACAAGCAAGGGAAACTGAGGTCAGGAAACAAGGTTTTTCTCCAATTCAATCGGTCAGCTGATAATGACCAGGACTCCTAGCCCAGTGCTCTTTCCCTGCCTGGTGCCAGCGATGTCGCATTATAACTTCTGCAGCCTGGACGGGCTGGAACGCCAACTTCTCTCGGTGAGATCACTTGCCGACGTGGATGAATTCGGGTTTGATGATGCTCTCCCCCGCCCCACCGACTTTAGCTCTATTCTCCTTGCCTTGTTCCAGGACCTGGAGACACCGACGGCACCAAGCCCCTTGCAGAATATTTCAAAGCCCTGAGATCCTGGTCCCACGCGGATGATCTCTCCTTCTCTCTCTCCCTCTCACAGAGCTGTCCCCCCCCCCCCCCCCACCTTGCTTTCGCCACTTTGGAGGAGGGTAATGTCAGGTTTGTGCCCAATGGGAGCGCCCAGCTTTGTGCCGAGACACCGGTCTGCAGGCTTGCTCTTTGGAATGTGTTTTTGTTCGACGCTCGGTAGACTCATTCTGCTAATGTCCCTTCTGTGGCCCATCAGCTCAGCACTTCCTGCCTCTCAGCTCTCTGTTTGCTAGAGAGACTCAATTAGGTCCTGGACTCCACACAGGGCAGATTGATGGGGCCTCGCAGGCTGCCAGAGGCTTGCATGCCCGCTGCATCAGCCGGATGTATCGGGGCCCTGGGGGCGCAGCCGGCCTGTCTCCTGGACCCCTTTTCCCGTCCCCGTGCCTCCTCCCCATCTCCCTACTCTGCCCTCTCCCTCTGCGTCTGGGATGCTTCACAGATGCTCCGGGCTGCTGGGTACCACAGTGGTCCAAGGAGCTGTTGTTCTGTGGTTACTTCTTTGGGAACTGGGATACTCAGTCCTTGCTGGTGGCTTTGCTCTGCTTTCCAGAGGAAACTCAAGGCAAACATCCTCATTAGCTGAGGCCCCTCCACACGCCTCTAGCCAGCCCTGCACGGCCACGGTCATCCCCCAGCAGGGAGGTCCGGTAAGCCACAACCAGGAGGTTTTGCTACCTTCTGCAGGAGACGTCTGTGGGGCCAGAGAGTCCCACCCCCCCCCCCACCCCCCCCAGTTCCAGCTGGATGGAGGTAAAGGGAGGACACGGGAAAGGCAAGAATGGGGGGTTCCAGGAAACCAGGGGGAAGTGGTATGACCCCAGGGTTAAGAAGGGGGTCGGGCTGCCCTAGCAGCCTCAGCCGTGTTATTTGTCTTCTGTTTCAACCTGCTGGTCTGTGCAGTGGACAGATGCCTGCACCCACAGGACGCACTGAGCACGAGTTAGCTACTATCATTCATGTTATAACCCTTTGTTTCCCAAATGTGGGTTAAGTGCGTGAATCTCTTGGGAGGAAACACTTTCTCTTGGAGGAGATCTCTGAAACCCTTAGAGCTCAGTTTAAGGAATAATGGTTAGGAAAAGGAGGCATCTAGGAAAAATGGTGTTTCCTGGTCAATCATCTTTGAAGTGTGGTCTTTCCATCTGGGAGGAAGTATTTCAGACTCACTGAGCTAGAAACAGCAAAACTTAAGTTCTCAAGGAATGCGCGGACCCGGAAGGATTTGTCCGGGGACCTTTTGTGCAGAGCCGCCTGAAGCAGGGTGGGGAGGGGGAGGGGGTGGGGGTGCGATAAGGGGGGGGCGTCAGGCAGGGCAGGGCTGGCGCTCGGGGGTCCAGGACACAGGCCTGGTTTCTGGGAGCTGGGGTTCACTGGACGTGCCCTGCCTTGGTTCGTGGGGTGCAGCCTGTTCCAGCGCGTTCTCGGAGGGTCCTCCTCTCCTACCCCCAGCTCCCCTCCCCCGCCCCCTCCACGCTGCTACAAAGTAGTGGCTGGGACAGCCTCTCCCAACCATCCCCCAGCCCAGCCTCGTGGCGGTGGCGCTGCCACCTGGCGGCAGGCACTGCGCACTGCAGGCTCCCCTTGCCCAAGCTGGTCCGGAAACCTCCGGGATCCTCACTCTCCCCCCACCCCCCACCCACACCCCGCACCCCCGCCCCGCCGGCTTTCAGGGACGCTCCTCACGGTGGATCGGGAATGGGTCCCTTTGCATGTGTGCCTGCACCACCAGTGAGCCTGATGCGGCAGAGCCCTGTGCCCAGGGCGCCTCAGGCCAACAGGGGACCCTTCCTCCCCAGTCTGCCTCCTCCTGGGCACCAGGTCTCTGTCTCCGGGGAGGAACCCCAGCCCGCCCCTCTCCAGGATCCACTTCCTCGTCTGCTGCTCGGGTTAGCCCCTGCTGCCCGCTGCAGAGGGAGCGTGCGTTGGGGTCTCCAGGACCCTGGGAGTTGCACACAGGGCCTCTGATTCGCTGTAAAGGCCTGCGCTGCCCTTCGGTCCTTCTCCAGAAGCAAAACGTGCTTCCGGAAAAAAAAAAACAAACAAACAAAAAAAAAAAAAAACAAACGTGCTTCCGAATCTTGGCAGCCAGCCGACTGGGGCCTGATGAGTTAACACGAATTTACCAGCAGAACTAACTTGCTTTAAGCATCTGCAATGGCTTCTCGCTTCACACATTTAACTGGTTCCAGGCCTGGGAGGGAGGGCTTTAGAGGCCTCACAGATGAGGAGGGCCCTGAGCAGGGAAGTGAAGGCAGTGGAAATGGGGCCGGGATTCTCAAGCGCTCTGCTGGAGGGAGGGCTGAAGGACTTCAGATGATGGAGCGAACTCTCCATAGCCCAGAGCCCCTGGAGGGAGTTCCCGTGTGTGGTTTGGGGACGGGGCTTGAGACTGCATTTCTAGCAAGTTCTCCGTGTGGCTAATGCCCCCAGGATCCCACCTTGAGGACCACAGACAGCCCAGCGGCTCTCACCTTGGGCTGTGGGTTGGAATCACCTGGGTAATTCTCAAAGTGCAGATACCTGGGTCCCCACTGGAGAGGTCATGTTATTAGCACAGGGTGGGGTCAGGCACTGGGGACTCTGAAGCTTCCTCGGAACGTTCTAATGTGCCACCAAGGTTGAGAACCATGGCAATAGCTCAACCTTTTCATTTTGGGGAGACTCAGACCCCCAAGAGGGGAGATTTACCCCTGGGTCAAAGGGCTAGTAGGTCCTTCTGGGACAGGGTCTTGGGTTGGTGCGAGCACATTGGGGTGTGGCTCTTTGGGGTGCATCTCTGTGCATGGCCACACACAGGACCTGGAGGGGGAGGGGAGCTCGCTCACACAGGACCTGGAGGGGGAGGGGAGCTCGCTCAGGAGGCAGTGAAGGAGGGGCAGCTTCGAGGAGCCAAGTGAATGTCCTGCTGTGCCTTCTGACTCTCCTTCCTCCAAATCCAGCCCAGGAGCACACACAAGGAAGAGATCCAGACCACAAGCCCAGGTCGGGAGCCAGGCAGGAAATCAGCAGCACCTGGAAAAGGGGGCGGCAGGCAGCAGTTGGGGCACAGGAGGTCCTGAGCCCCAGAGTAAGGTGGCCAATGGCTGGCAGAGCTGCTGGTGTTGAAGGAGGGAAGGAACCGGGCAAGAGTCAGCCAGTGCTGCGGCCCGGGCAGTGATCCAGTCTGTGGTCCCAGGTGAACCCTGACCCTCTCTGCTATCTTGGCCACGTGCCCTACCGGGCACCTCAGTTTCTCCTTCGATGCCGTGATGGCACTCAACCCCGTGAACTCCATGATGGAGAGTGAACACGCTACCCCGATGTCAGGCATTCTTGTCGTCCTTGTGCACTTTCCCACTGGCTGAGGTGGGGGGTGGGGTCACCCGCCTCCCGCATCCATTCTGCAGGGTCCGGGTGCCTGTTCCACCTGCCCACAGGGCCACATGCTATGGACAGCTGACCACACACACCTGGTGCACGGTCCAGCCATTAAGCCACTCGCTTTGGTGGCACATGCAAATGTTCCCCATGGGAATGTGGTGTGTTGGCAAGCCCGGACTATAAATTATTTAGTGAGCCACCTCCCCATTAGTTAAAAAGAGGCAGTGCTTCCAAAAAGAATGAGATAGATGGCCCCATGCCAGAATATTCCTTTCCCCATACATGTAAATATTACAAACAAGCACACCTCACAATCCATCCATCCACCAACCCCAGCGAATTGACCCATGAGAGGCGTGTACTCCTAGGGGCCACTGGGGAGCCCCTCACTGCCTGGCCTCTCTCTGCCCTAACCCCGGCCTTGCAGAAGGAAGCTGGAGGCTTTCACGGGCAGCTGAAGTAGCGAGACTGGGTGCTATTATCCTAACGAAGCGGGAGGGTTGTCTTATGAGTTTCTCCCCAGCCACGGTGCGTCCTTGGAAGGGTGCAGAGAGAAGAGTGCCAGCCCTGTTCTCCCTTCCCCTTAAGTCAGGAAGGCAGGAATGCCTCGCTTGTTAAGAAAAAAGCCCCAGTCTTTTCTGGGGCAGGTGACTCAGGAGCTGGTTCCTGACAACACGAGGACTCTACGGGCACCTGGGTCAGCGGGGTCTCACCGTCTGCCTCTGTGTTCTGACCATTGGGCTCTAGGGATGAGGCCTGGCCTCCTTCAGTAATGTCGCAGGACAAGCTAGCCTCCAAGAGGGGGAGGAAGGCAGCTCTTCTCTGCCCTTGGGCCACACACTTGGAATGACAGAAATCCCTCATACCGTGGGTGTCCATCTGTCCACCCATCCCTCACGCGTCTGTGCTCTTGGGAAGGGGAAGCAGTCTCTCTTGTGAAGGGCTTCTCCCCCCTCCTGCCCCATCTCCCTGCCTGATCCCATGCAGCCATTCCTCTGGCCATAGCACCCCCTGAACACTCTCTCTGCCTCCCCAGCAGAGGTGAGCGGTGCCCTGCAAGGTTCCCAGCAAACAAAGGCTTGGCTGGTCATTGCCCGGCTCCTCTGGCCAGCCTGGGTGCAGTCTGTGGGTGAGGTCGACCTTTCTTGTTCCTGAGGCAGGGGCAGGCACAGAACCTGGGGTCCATGAAGGGCTGCTGAATGGTCAGAGGGCGATGGTCCAAACTACTGCGTGATTGGTGGGTGGCAACCACACCTCCTGCCTTGGACTTCTGTGTTAGCCATGGCCGGCATGCCATCCATTGCCAGCTGGTGGCCTTGAAACAACGTGCTCACGCGCAGACCCTCCTATGGCTCTCTCTACCACACACTGAGCCACCAGGGAAAGTCCCCAGGAACTCTGCGGTGTCTGAGCAGGGCGGTGTCCTTGGTCTCACTCATGATGAGTCATTACTAGTTCCCTGGCGAAGAGGACAGGAGACTAGAACTGGTCGTGGCTGCTGAACGTGGGTCCCAGGTCTTGGAAAGGAGGCTGGTGCTCACCAATAACCCCAGATGATCCCGTGATCAGTTCCTATCGAAGCACAGCTTAGTGGCACTTGGATGGCAGTGATGAGTGTCCTGCTGGGGCACTCTCCCAGACAGCAGACCTCAGGGGGCTGCCCACCAGAGCTGTGACCTGCATCAGGGGGTGAAGCCCACAACCCTGGGAGGAGGGGTTGTTGCTGTTTGCTCCACGTTTTGGGGCTCCCTGCTGGGGAGGCCATGGCCCTGGACCCTAGGAGCCAATCACCAATGAATGGAGACCAGACAGATGACTCCTCTTCCCCATTTTGGGGACATGCCTCTCGAATGTGGATGCAAAAAACACAGGCTTGGCCATGTTAGATGAGGGTATTTTCTGTGAACATTGAGTCGGAGACAGAGCAAACAGCATGTTCAACGCTAATTAACACAACAGATTTGTGTTGGGAAGGCTCCTGTGGAATGAGCGGTGATAATGTCGAGGTCAGCAAACATCTGGGGAGATCTCGCCGTCTACCGAGCGCCACGGTGAACCTGTTGGCAACTTGATCCTCCAACCGTGAATGCCCCAGCAAGGGTTGTGCCGTAACAACCCCCTCTCGCTAAGTCAGAAAACCTAGTGTCAGAGGGGACGGGCCCCTGGGAGGAGGTGTTCAGCTTGGGAAGAGGTCTGGGTGGGACTTGTCACGACTCCAGCATCCCCAGTACCTGACATCGGGTGGAGGGCTCACTAGGACGTCTTTACTGCTCGACAGTCAAGCCGTTATTACAGTTCACCAAAAGTCCCAAAGATTCACTTTGGCGAATTTAATCCCATTGTGACTATTTTCCGTGTCCTGTCACATTTCAGAGGGTACGTGACAAAAGGCGTTGATATTTGGGCTAACGTTGTGCCATTGTAAGCAATGATAAATTAACCCTCATTTAATGACCCACTCTAAGAGTGGGGGTGACTATGTTAATACATGATAAAAAAAACCCTTGGTGTGTATATACACAAGACCCTGGAAAATGCATTAAAAATTAATTACAGTAAAATCGATATGATTAGAAGCAAAAGTCCTTTATGCAAAAGCAGTAAATGTGCTTAAGATCTTACGGGAAAGAAAGAAAAGGAACGTTCCATGATTAAATTGCTGAATTAATTGCTTATGGAAAACTTTTAATAAAGACTCACTCCTCAGGCAGTTTGGATGACAGATAGAATGTGATTCTCTCTTCCCGATGCAGTCGTATGAAATGGTCCCTGTCACTCTTTCTTCTTCTGTTGGGGCGTCCTGGTGGGGTGCAGGTGCCTAGCGCCTTGTCCTCTTGGCGGCCACTGGCTGGGAGTCCCTGCATGCTGACCTGACCCTCTGTCAGCCCCTGCGTTGGTCAGGACGGGCTGGGTTGTGGCGTGGTAACAAACAGCCTCCACTCAGGACTACCTCCAGCAGAGTCCCTCACACGGGGGGTCACCGCAGGGCTCAGAACTCTCCAGAATGAACCTCTGTCTCTTCATGTGATAGCTGAGAATTGCACCTTCCTGTAAATGTGCCCTTCCTAAGTCACTGTGGCTGGATAAGAAGGTTCTGGATGGTCTTGCCCCAGTAGCATGATGCCTCTTCCTGGAAGTGACCCTCATTTCATTGGCCAAAGAAATTCATAAAGCTTGGGGCGCCTGGGTGGCTGACTCTTGATCTCGGCTCAGGTTATGATCTCACAGTTTGTGAGTTCCAGCCTCGTGTCGGGCTCTGTGCTGACAGTGTGGAGCCTGCTGTCTCTGTCTCTGTCTCCCTCTCTCTCTGCCTTTCCTCCTCTCTTGTGCTCTCTCTCTCTCTGTCTCTCTCTGAAAAATAAATAAGCATTAAAAGAAAGGAAATTCATGAAGCTATTTCCTGCCTCACAGGGTAGGCAAGGACAGTCCCGTGTCCCTGGAGGCAAGATAGCAGGGGTACTGAGGAGCCCCAGGCTGCCTTGGGGACCCCCTTCCCAGGGGAGAGGTATCCACTGAGTGGGAGGGTCTCAAGGGGCCCCTGACTGAAAGCTCTCTTCTTGCTGCCCGATTCTGAAGATGGTGGGAGACGTCCCAAGTTGTCGTGGGGGCGGGAAGAGTGCCACCTTCGGGCACAGAGAGGCTAGGTAGGGTTGCAGCTTGGGTGTGCTGGCTCATCCCTCCCCAGAGCTGGCTGGACCTGCTCCAGCCCCAGTGCTTAGCCAGGCACAAACTCCCTCGGGCAGATGGAGGTCACTTTGCAGCCAACCTGTCCCCAAGGGGAGGACAATCCAGATGTACTCCCCAGGCCTGGTTATTCTAGTTTGAAAATGTACAAGTATTCAGGTATGGGGAGGCCTACAGACCCCAGGAAGTGGGGACACAGCGTGCCATTGCTAGGACCCACAGGGAGGCACAAGGGCGAGTCTGGAGGTAGAAGGAGTGAGGGGGAAATGTGGGCCTGAGGCTTTATCAGGGTTTCTGTGGGAAGGAATGGGTAATGGATGAGGCAAAGTCATAGGCTCAGCGCTGGCCAGGGCTTGAATGGTTTTATCAGGCTCTGGGGTGCATTGGGATGCCTCCTAGTGTTCTGATACCTGGCCTGGGGTGATTAGGGCAGGGGGACAGTGGCCCAGGGTATGAGAGCGCCATAGAAGAGGAGGTGGGGCTGTGAGCTCTGCACTGGCTGCTTTGCATAAGAAAAGTGTGCTTTGCAAGGCTGGTCACCTACTATCTCAAGGGAACTGTCTGGCCCTAGGAGGGGCTGTCTCTCCAGGGTCAAAAAGGCACCAGATATCAAAGCATCAGAAAATGAGAAGGCGTGATTGAACCCTCCTTGCCTGCTATGATAGGAAGGAATGGGTGGAAGAAATTGCCTTGAAATCCGACTTTGTTGGCTGCTGCTTAAGGACCTTCCGGGCCTATCCTGTCACCCGCATAGTGATTCACTGAGGAAGGTGATCATTCCCATTACAGGGATGGAAGCTCGGGAGGCGAGCAGGCAAGAGCCCACCCAGCTCAGGGTCTTTTGTGAGGATGCCATTGTCTCAGGGGACTTCACTGAGGCACTTCTGCCCCAGCCAGTTGGGGAGGATGCTGGGTAGGGAACACAGACATTCCCCAGATCCTGGGGAGATGACTGCCAGTGCTGAGCATCCGAGCCCACTGTCCCCTGTGTCTCCCAATGTCACCTGTCCATTTGTCTTCTCGTTCATTCTAATCACGTCCCAGCCAACGTTTGCCCTACCTCCGAGATGTCCCCTCAGTGGCTGAGCGTGCTACCTGTGGTCACCTGCGCAGCCCTGGGGAAGCAGCCAAGCCCAAGGTCCCAGCTGGCACTTGGGGTTCATGGCCTCGCACCCTGGCTGGGGGACATGTCCTGACAAATCTTCATTTTGCCCCAAAGTTCTGAGCCATTCTGTTTCTTGGACTTCTCTTCCTCTTCCTCTTTTTTTTTTTTTTTTCCCTCTAGGCTCCTTCTGGACACTGCTCAAATCTTCTGCCTCTGATTCATGACACGGCAGCCATCTATGCCAACAAGAAACCTGAGTCTCTGGGTGAAGGAGCTTTTAGGAATAAATCCAAACAAAACTTTAAAAAAGTCACACTTAATCACACTTTCTCTTTGTATCTGGGACCCAGCCCAAGAACTGATTTGCGGCCCTTTAGTACAACTTGGAATTTGCTGGATTATCCTTTGTATTTATGTAGCTCGTAAGTCTCCCTTGACTGGTGGGATGTCTCCATAAATACTCCGAGGCAGGAACGCTGTGAGTGTGGATTTGCTGGCAATGGTAACGTTCATATTTCAGAAATGTGGGTTTCGGGTGCCTTTCGTGCTCTGCAGTCTGAGTTGGGCTTGGTGGTATGTGTGATGGGTTTGCTCTGTTTTCTTCCTCTCTGTCATGCCTTGACCTTTCTAGACCGCTCCTGCTCTGTGCATTTGGTATGTCTCAGATGGGGATGGCTGGAGGATCTCTGTTCATCCTTACTGGAGCACCTTGCAATGGGTGTGAAGCTTCCACTTAGTGGTGAGTATGTGAGGTGGACAGAGGGTCAGTAGTCCAAGGTCATTCACTTGAAAGGTTCTGGGATTTGGTTCTAACCCCATGCCACATATTTAATGTTTCAAACCAAAATGGAGCCCTTTGGAGCTGGGGATGAAGCCTGACCTAATGCTCGATGCCTCCTGGTGCTCTCTAGGGTCAACCCTGTGGCATATAGGCTGGATCTCAATTCCAGAATACATGTGTACAGTCATGGCAAGGGGACTGCTGTGTGCCTGTCTATGTCAGAACAATCACCACCATAAACCGATCTTCTCAAGAAGGTGGACCTGGCTTCCAGGGAAGAGTTGGTTTCATCTGTGGGTAAATAGGACCTGGGATGAAGAGACAGTCAGGTGGCCCCTGAGTGATGTGAGAGGTGGGGTGTGGGGCGTGGTGGGGAGGACAGAGGACACTGAATGATGAAAGCCTCAGATGCCAACAGGGGCCATGGGAAGACGGGCTGGCAGAAATGCCATTAAAGATAGATCGAGGCCATGAAGTCATGGGTAAATTCTTCATCAAATATGTTGCTGGAGAACATGGAAATTCAGATGCAAAGCATCCATTTTCTCGGCTCTTCAAGGCAGCCAGGTTTAGTAAATTCCAGTTAACTTCTCCCAAACAAGAGCAGGCTTAGTAATGAGGCTTGATTTCTGCTCTTTCTGCTGAAAGGGGGCTGCGAGAGGCTGACTGGAGCTACTGGACCTCAGAGAAAGCACCCAAGTCAGCAGCACTCTGACGCAGGAGTGCTTTAACTGCCGTGTTCCAGGGCCAATATTTGGACAAATTTGAAATTGCATAGAATATCATTTCCAAAGGTTACTTCTTTCTAGTTCAGAATATTCAGTTAGTCAGGATAACCCTGGCTCAATAATTTTGGGGAAAATAGACTTGCTCTGGAGAAGCAACCCATAATTATTTATGTATTTATTATAATTTCAGCAGAATGAAATTGAGCAAGACATTGCTCCAGAGAATCGTCTGCATGGATCCAAATGGGACCAAAAGCTTAAACCCCAGCTTCTGTTTTCATATTTTATATTCCTCTTTACCTTTATCTACTATACATGTATCTACATATATAGACACAGATGTAATATTATGATTTATAGATAGATAGAGGCATACATAGATGCATGGATAGAGGATGGATGGATGCATGCATGGATGAATAAATAAGTAGATTATAGATAGACACATACATACACATAGATAGATTGACAAGTAGATAGGTAGATAAATGCATAGATGGATAGGTACATAGATAGATAGCTTATAGATAGCTGGATGGATGGAAGGATGGAAGAATGGAAGGATGGATGGATGGATGGATGGATGAAAGGATGGATGGATGGATGGAAGGAAGGATGGATGAATGGATTGAAGGATGGATGGATGGATGGTTGGATGGACTGATAGATGGTTGGATGGACTGATGGATGGTTGGATGGATGGATGGATGAGTGGATGGAAGGATAGATAGATAGATAGATAGATAGATAGACATATAAGCATAGAAACAGATAGTTTCTTCCATCTAAAACAGAATATTTTGCCACCAGGGACTGGTGTGAACATTCCCCCTGTCTAGTCCAGCAGGGCACCCAGTTTTCCAGGATCCTTTCTTCTGGGTAGAAGTTAACGGTCGTTACAATTGAGCTCTTCTCTCTGTGCTGCCTGCATACCTTCATAAGGACCCGAGTAGGTGGTTGTATGGACTCTTTCTGAATGCCTTTGCTCACTGTGCCTGGGCCCTGCTGCAGTTCCCATGGCTCGTCATGCTTTACCTCATACTTGTTTAATTGCATAGGCTCTGTTCTTGGTGCAAAGAGGGAAGAATGCCTTTTTGCTCGTGGCTGCGTCCCAACTCCAAATTCAGTGCTTGGAGCATAGTAGGTGCTCCCTAATTGCTTTTGAAAGAATGCATGAGTCATGAATTAATTAAAATACCTATGGAGTGCCTGGGTGGCTCAGTCGGTGAAGCGTCCGACTTCGGCTCAGGTCATGGTCTCACAGTTTGTGAGTTCGAGTCCGGCATCGGGCTCTGTGCTGACAGCTCAGAGCCTGGAGCCTGCTTCGGATTCTGTGTCTCCCTCTCCCTCTGCCCCTCCCCCACTCACGCTCTGTCTCTGTCTCTGTCTCTGTCTCTGTCTCTCTCTCTCAAAAATAAATAAACATTAAAAAAATAAATAAAATACATGTAAGGTCACACGTCCTCACCATGGCTTTCACTCCCCTTGACAATCCAGACTGCTTGTCTGCTAATCCTTCTTCCCAACACACTCAGGATTTCCTACCATATTGAGAATATATTCATTGTCCCACCAAATACTGATGAGAGGACCTGGGCTTTCCATGAAAGAAGGAAAAGGCCCATCCATGCCAAGAGGGATGTTCTGCTCCTGCCTTAGTTCCTGGTAGGGGAAGCCTGTGTCCCCTGAACAACATCTGTAGACCACCCCCAGAGAGCCACTGCTCCCCACAAGGTTTGTGTCCCGGCAACTCCCCATGTGGCTTACCTGCAGCGATTGGGGTCCCATCCTTGTCCTGAGTCCCCCTGGTGCCCTTCACCAGCCAGAAAGCCTCAGTTTTCCTAGATATGAGGGCCTTTCAGGGTCACCCTAGAGATGAGAGATGGGCAGGTGCTTGGCTGTATGGACTTCTGACCGCAGTCTCCTGGCAGGTCGGCTGGAAACAAACTTACCAACCAGCCTTCCTCCCACCTAAGCCCCTCAGAAGCTTGTTAGAGGACCATCCACACAAGTCACCGGGGGCTCATTACAGATGAGAATCCAGTCTTACCCCAGGCTCCCCTCAGTGGGGTTTGGAAAAGGCTGAGCATGGCTGGTCCCACAAAAACACCACCCCCACCTCCACCCCCCCACGTCCAGGTGGTTCTCATCCCCACAAGGTGCCAACCTCTTCACTGGAAAGTACATGGGTCTGGGGGCCACCCTGGCTTCTTGGCGACCACCTGTGTGGCTTTGGATGAGTGCCTCGACCTGGCTCAACCTCATGTTCTGTCTGCTTCGAGGAAAGAGGGGTACCTTGCTGTATGGATGGGGCTTCAGTGCATGCGATGCATTGGCCACCTTGTCTGGCCCCTGGCAGATGCCCAGATGCTGCGAATCCCCTCGTCACCCCCTCCCCAGTGCTGGGATGCAGGAGACCCCAGCCTGGGGAGGGGGTGTGGGGACACCCTGAAAACCAGGTGTGTGTTTTCACTGTGTGTAGTTGAGAAGATGGCCCTCTTCTTAGAGGGGAGGGCTCTCAGGCGCCGGAAGACAGATTCGCTGTATACAGGCTCCATTAGAAACAAATATTTTACAGCTTTTATGGTAACCAGCCCCATTTATGTCTCATAATTTTTAGTACTAATATTCTGACAGGGCAGAGAATTACAGGCCAGAAGAGGAAACAGGGCTGCTGGGAATGTGTCCTAATTACGCCCACGCCACTAGCTGTGCGGACGCAAACCCGTGCACATGATACCCACATGCCTGCACACCTGCACACCCGCACACACATGGATATGTCTGCACGTGCATGGACACACCCACACCTGCACACGCACACCTGCACCTGTTCACGCACATACTGCCTGTGTTTATCCAGCAGCTCCTTCCCTGCGATGGAGGGAGGGGGTCTTGGAGGCCAGACCCGGGTCTGGGTGGTCTGGCTGAGCACTGCAGCCAACTCATTCAGGGCCAGGGGCCTGGGGTCCCCAGGAAGGGGCCCTGATGCAAGGCCGCTGCCCGATTAGAGGAGGTGGAGCCGGGCCCTTCAGCCTCACCCTGGAAACGGGGAGATGGAGTCTTCACTGCTGGGTCTTTGAGCCTTGGCCTCAGTCCCCACCCTGCGTCCACACCGGGGCATCGAGGCATCCAGCTGCCACCTTCTTCTGTTTGCTGACTGCTGTCAGGGGTAGCAGCTGCTTGTTCATTCATTCGTCCATCCATCCATCCATCCATCCACCCATTGATGGGGAGAAGACTGTTCGTAGTGGACTGCATGGTGCCCTCCCAAAAGACATGCGCTCATCGCTGGACACTAAATATCACTTTCTTCAGAAAGGGGGTCTTTGCCGATGCAGTTAAGGATCCTGAGATAAGATTACCCTACATTATCTGGGTGGCCTTAAATCCAATGACAGGTGTCCTTACACGAGAAAAGAATGCAGAGGAGGAGAGGCCCCTGTGAAGATGGAAAGGGAGATGGGAGGGATGTTGCCGGAGCCTGCACACCCGGAGCCCCCAGAAGCAGGAAGAGGAAAGCGACAGACCCTTCCCTGTGGCCTCCTGGGGGGGCGTGGCCCAGCTGGCAGCTTGATTTCAGACCCCTAGGCTCCAGGACAGGGGGGGACGATATAGTTCTGTGGTTTCAAGCCACCAAGTTTGGGGTAATTTGCCATGGCAGCCACGGGAAACAAACACAGTTATAGTGAAGTGGGATCGGGAGGGTGCAGGGGCCTGGCAGGTGTAGCTGAGGGTCAGGGGCCAGAATACCTCTGGACAAACACAGCTCAGGAAAAACAAAGGCAAGGCTGGAGCTAGGTGTCTCCTGCATCTGCCCTCACGGCGCTTCCTGGGCGCTTCTGCCGTGTGTGCCTGGAGTCACAGTGACAAGCAGGTGTTTGGGACGAGTGCAGCTGGCAAAGAAAACCCGCAAACCCCAGCAGCTTTTGGAGCTGGCTGCTCTTCAAATATTCAGCCGCCGGGGGGTGTCCTAAACAAAGGCAGGAGGCGCCTTCTTGCCCCCAGTGACCCTGTGAATGTCGCTCCCTGTTCCCGCCTGGAGCCACAATCCCTGTTCCCGCCTGGAGCCACAACCGCCTTCGGTTCTCCCCCGAGCCAGGCTCCGTCCGGGCTGGGTGTCGGGAGCGCTCCGGGCCATCTCTGAGCCTCTGACACGCCCTTTCCATGGTGGACCCGGGGCAGCAAAGCCCAGTCATCTCCTTCCAATGCCGACCCCGAACATCAGGCTTCTACAGACGGAGCACGATCCATACTTGAATCTTGGAAACAAGGACTTCCGTCTGACGCTGCAGAATTCCAAGGGGGGAGAAGAATTCCCGGACTGAAAACTGCGTGTTGAGAGAGGCTCCTCAGGGCGGGGGACAGCCGCTGTGATGTGACGTAGCTGGCCCACCTCCTGCTTCGCAGGGACCCCGTCTCCCTGGGGACGGGCTGGCCGTGGGTGCCGGCATGATGCTCGTCAGCCACCGTCCAGCTGGAGGCCTCCCTGCTCTAACACCTGCTGTGCCAGACCCAGACTTGGCCTTCCAAATACGCGATTTTGTCTGATGTCATAGCAACTCTGTTTTGTGGGTGTAAAGAGTTACCTGGGATTCACCCAAGCTCACTTAGGTTCCCCAAGGGCAGCGCTGGGATGTGGCCTTTGTTCTCTAGGAGCCATAAGCCAGAGGGAGTGTGGGGGGAGGCAGACAGGTAGGGGACGGTTTGTTTCCACGTGGTCCTCGACAAGGTCCCTCTCGCATCCCAGTGTCCAGCTGCAGGGCTCGGAAGGACTGCCGATGTGCCCATTTAACAGTAGTGTCCTGACACGTGTCTCGATTTTCAAATAAATAAATGAAAACACCGCTGTTGACTCAGGACAGGGACCCGTGTGTCATCCAGCCACGTGGGAATATTTTACACACATCCATTTGTTTAGTTTGGGGCTATTTGAGAATCTTGGTTTAATTTAATTTGTTGAGATTTGACTCGATTAAAGGGTATTGATCTGGAATGCCTAAGATTGCTACCATCTGTCAATAATGGCTTGCTTGTAAAATCTCATTGTTAATAAATCAAGTCTTGGGCTGCTCAATATGTACTTATTACAGTCGGGACACAGATGAAGCTTTCCCCTCTGGCGCACTGTGACAGATTAATGCCATTAAAAGTTGCAAACACGCCTTTCAAAGGTTTGCCCTTTGTTTTGACTTGGGCTTTTTTTCCCCACCTCTAACTTGGGCCGAAAGAGAAAAGTTCAGAGAAGGCCAGAGAGTTCCCAAGTTTCTGGAAGGACGGCCGGGCTTGTGTTGGAAATTCCGCACCCGGGCATCGTGGGGTCGCCTTGTGGATTCGTTGGACAGAGAAGGGAGCAGATCTGGGGACCACGCCTGCCTTGAGAGTCTGGTTGTTGTTTTCCCCCTAAGCTTATTTATTTATTTTGAGAGAGAGAGAGAGAGAGAGAGGAGAGAGAGAGAGAATAATCCCAAGCAGGCTCCACACTGTTAGCCCAGATCCTGATTCGGGATTTGAACTCACAAACCGTGAGACCTTGACCTGAGCCGAGAGCAAGAGTCGGCTCCTTAGCCGGCTGAGCCACCCAGGTGCCCAGAGAGCCCCGTCTCGATAGAGCGGTGGCTGCAGTGCTGGGTGACCGCTGGGGACAGGACCAAGTGCGGCAGGCGGCTCCTAGGGCCCTCTAAGGCAGGGATGACGGCACCAATTAATCAGCCGTGCAATATTTATGAATCACCTTCTTTGTGTTCACAGTTCTGCTAGCTCAATAAATATTTGCTAATACATATTTTTGTATTTCAGATAAGAGAGGTTGCCAATGGATAACTGGACCAGAAGACGGTCTGGAGACGCTCATCGAGAGGGAAAATGAGGGTCTTTCCCCAGGATGGGCGTGACCTCGGCAGAGGCTGTGACCCAAGAGGCCCGGGGCCTTGGGAGGGAGGTCACTGGTCCTCGTCCTGTTCCCAGGCCATGCAGGGAGACACTCGTGTTCCCAGGACAAACCCCGGCATGGCAGGAAACTCTCGCAACAGCCCGTGGTGCCCTTGCACGCATGACAGGGTCTGTCTCTTCCCAGGACGCTGACCGACCGCACCGCCCTCCGAGCCATCCGTCCGGTTTGCTCAGATCTGTCTCTTCCCCGTCGCTCAAACCTCACTGGCACTGGATGAAAAAGCCCTTTGAAAGGCCTCTGCCCTCCCGAACACTTCATCTTCTCGTTTCGAGTCCGGGAGATAGATGGCTTTTCTCTCGGTCTCCTTTGTTCTTTCTTTCGCGCTCTGCGGCGTGCCCGTGCTGGACGCTGCCCTGGGGCAGGCCATCCTCTGCCGAGGGAGCCAGGGGCACCCGCTCACCAGGGGACTCCTGTCCCAGCCCGGCCCCCGCAGGACCGACATGTTTCCTGCAGATGGCCGACTGCCTGGGGCTGTAGAGGCGGGCATTCCTAGCACCCTCTGCAAGCACGCAGGACGCACGCTGGAGGGCGCGGGGCTCTTTTCTGTTACTGATTTGTGCGTCTTCTGCCTTCGGTGCCCAAGGGGTGGCCTCAAAGTCCTCCTCCTGAGTTGTCCTGGGGCGGGAGGGGGGGAGGGGGCGCTTGGATGCTCGGGAGGTCAGACTTCCCGCTCCTGGCACCTTGCGGCATTGCCAGGGACGGTGCGTGTTGGACTGGGGGGCCTGTTGGGTCTTGGAGGAGAGCCCTCTGCTGGGCCGAAGGGCTGGGAGGGGGATGTGCTCCGGGCTGTTTGCGATGCACAGAAACCACCGAGACTTGTTTTCTAACATTGTTCTTTTATTCATAAGCCCACGTTCAAGAGGTTTGTAATGACATTACCCATTTTGCATTAAGCAGGCCTGGCAAGCCCGGTGGCGGCTCCACATTTGGGGCTTCATTTGGAGGGCGAGACTGACTTTCGGGCCAACTGCTTTATTAGGCATCTTAAGGATATGCCAGTACCTTGGTTTTTCAATCTAAAATGCATTAAGGCGCTCTGTGCTGGGTGGAACTCGATGGGCACAGCACCCTGTTTCTGTGTCCTTGGTGGCTAACTGGGGAGGGCACGGCTGATCCCCGACCCCCAGAGCTCGCTGCCTCCTCCGCCTCCAGTGAGGTGCTCACGTCTCCGGGAGCAGGACCGGGACCGGCAGACGGGGCTCAGTCTGTCAAGAGTATGCTAGAGGGGTTCCCACTCAGACGGGGCAGGGCCGGCCGTGGGAAGCGGAAGCATCCTGGGCTGGATTCGGAGAGGTGGAGTGGACCCATCGTCCCTGCTTCCCCCACCGGTGGTTCTAAACTGGCTCTGAGTGGCATCACCAGGGAGCTTTTAAAAACACGGGGCCTCCAGAAAGGAGGCAGAGAACCCATGTCCCTCTGGGGACAGGTGGGAAATGCTTCCCTTGTACTGGGTGAAAAAGGGAGACAATTACTTGGCTGCAGGCACAGCACTAGCCCGGTGTGTCGTCAGTGCACATCACATGTTTGTTGAATGAATGCATGAGTGACTTTGTATTGTCTCCCAGTTTGGGGAATCCTTAGCACTGACTAAAAAAGAGATATAAAGCCAAATGGCATTCATTGCTGTGGTGGGCCCAGACTTCTCCTTCTGGAATGCTCTGCTGGATGTCAATGAATGTTGTATACATCTGCACAGAAAAGAGATTCTGTGGTCAAGTAAATCTGGGGAATGCTTGGATAAACAAAGTTTAATTGCTGCAAGCCTTCTCAGGGCCTTTAATCAGTTCATGAGTACTGGGGAGCATCCATCCAGATGGCGATGTAGCAATCAATGTTTCTCACTCTTGTCTGAGTACAGAACCTTTTTTTTTCCTTTTCAATTTGAGAAATTCTGGAAATGATTGACAGCTGTACTGTTCAATTTGGTAGCCTGTAGTTCTATGTGGCCTTGAAAATTTAAATTAATTACAAGGCACCTCCTCAGCCACAATGGCCACGTTTCAGGTCCTTGGGAACCACATGTGGCTGGTGGCTACTGAAATGGACACTGTAGAGGAGGACGTGGCAAGTGTTCTAGAAAGTTCTGTTGGACAGCGCTGGTCTAGAGAGATACTGGTACTGAGAAGACTGTGTAGACAGACCTTGAAGGGCCCCTGAGAGTCCTCCGGAGTCATTGTTCTCCAAGCCCCTCTGTAAATATCTCTTTCCTGGAGAGTCGGCATAAAAATGGTGAATATTTACATAGTGTTTTCCGTGTGCCAGACTCTGTTCTTAGTACTTTATACACTTTGTCTTACTTAATCTTCAGAAGAACTCCCAGAGCTAAGTGCCATTCCCAGTAACCTAACTTGACAGGGCTTCCAAGGCACAGAGAGGGGAAGTCACTTGCTCAAGGTCACACAGACAATGCATGTCTAAGCTCCAGATCAAAAGCCGGGCAGCCTGAGGCCAGACCTTGTGCATTTAGCCCCCGAAGGAGGCTCTGCCGATTGCCCTGGGGTCCCTCGGCTCTGGGTCACTCGACCTGCACCGGGGACGTCAGACTTAGTTCCTGTGGACCTGTAGCTGTTTTCAAAATGGTGTCCGACTTCAACAGATGAATGTGGCCCGCCACCAAGAATAATACATCCTGGTTCTGAAGACAGTCTCTGGAGGGGAGCCCAGGAACGTGTTGTCTGTGCCAGCACCGCGGTGGCCGAGCACGTTCAGCCCAAGGTCATCCACCGCGATGCAAAGATGCTCGTGATCAAAGTGGGCGTTGAACCCCACGCGTGGGGGCGGCACATGTGCATATCCTCATGTGTGTGTGTGCAGGGGGTCCTGGGGGGGCCCTGATGAAAGAGCTTTCTTCTGCGGATCATGGGGGTGAAACCGTTCCAGTGCTCAAAAGGGATTTTAGGGGCTCCCAGGTGGCTCAGTCGGTTGAGCGTCTGACTTTGGCTCATGTCGTGATCTCACAGTTCATGAGTTCGAGTCCCGCATCAGGCTCTGTACTGATGGCTCAGAGCCTGGAGCCCGCTTTGGGTTCTGTGTCTCCCTCTCTCTCTGCCCCTCCCCTGCTCGCACTCTGTCTCTCTCTCTCTCAAAAAGTAAATAAACATTAAAAAAAATTTTTAAAAAAGGGATTTTAAAAATAGCTCGGAGGCTGAGAGCAATGCGTCCGTCCCAGTCAGTTCTCCTGACTATGCTGCCTTCCACCCGGCCACACGCTGGACGCATCCTCGGAGCCTGCTGAGCATGCGTATTTCAGAAATGGAAATAGGGGCTTCCGGCCGAGCCTGTGGAGCTGAGCGCTGCCTTGTCCGCTGTCTTATACATGGAGAGCACCGTGGCGGGAGGCTCTGGGTCAGCCTGACACGGTGTGTGAGCCAAGGCAACAGAGGGTCTCACCCCTGAACGCCCGCCTCCCTTTCCAGTGGGTCCACCTCCACTCTGGGGCCCAGAGAAGGTCCAGTGATGGGAAAGGAGCCACCCGGGAGCTCAGGGCAGGGCTTCCTTCTGAGCAAGGCCAGGAGGAATGGCCTCGGGCCACCTGGATGGACACGAGGCCACACCGTCAGAAGGGCCCACGTTTGAAGATTGTATTTATTTGAGAGAGAGCGAGTGAGCGAGAGTGAACACATGAGTGGGAGAGGAGCAGAGGGGCGGAGAGAGAACCCCAGGCAAGCTCTGAGCTGTCAGCACAGAGCCCGATGCGAGGCTCCATCTCACAAACCCCGTTATGACCTGAGCCGAAATCAAGAGTCAGACACTCAACCGACTGAGCCCCCCAGGCGCCCCAAGGGCCTGCGTTTGGTTTCCTGCTTGTCGTCTCCATCTTGAGATTCTTAATGGCTTTCTAACGTTGAATTTGTGTTTTTCGAGCAACATCTGACGGGCACTGGAGTGTGGCCGTGAGTCGGGCAGATGCCTGTGGTATGTGTGTCCACCATTCGGGGCCACCCCATTTGCACGTGGCACTCACGATGTGGCCTGAACACAGAATTCCAGGGGAGGCACGAAGGACCAAGGAACCTTATCTCCTTCCTTACTGATGTCACTTCCCTGTGTGAGGTCACGGTGCACTTCCTTTCCCTCGCGACCCTTCCTCACCGACCACTGTCCAAAGCAGAGCCCGCGGCTGAAAGGGGAACAGAGCTCGCGGTGTGTATGTAGCATTGCCACTGTCCTGCTGAGGTTGAAGTACATAGTCACGTACGAGCCACAAAGTGCGAGTCGCACAATTTCAGTGATTCCACGCTAGAGTTGGGGGCACTTGCACTGGCATTGCACAATTTCGGGATGAGTGGTAAAATCCACGCTAATAACTTAAAATGTAAACGTTTCTTTACTCAGAATGCCACTACATAGCAAATAAAAGTCACCACGATCGGGCACCCGCGTGGCTCAGTTAAGCATCTGACTCTTGGTTTCGGCTCAGGTCATGATCTCACAGTTCGTGAGTTTGAGACCCGCACTGGGCTCCGTGCTGAAATGTGAAGTCTGCTTGGGATTCTCTCTCTCTTGCCCCTCTCTCTCCCCTTCCCCCACTCTCCCTCTCTCACTCCCTCTCAAAATAAGTAGACATATAAACAATATATTGAGAGGCCTCTGGGTGGCTCAGTCGGTTCAACACCTGACTTCAGCTCAGGTCACGATCTTACGGTTTCTGAGTTCGAGCCCGGCATCGGGCTCTGTGCTGACAGCGTGGAGCCTGCTTAGGATTCTCTCTCTCTCCCTTTCTCTGCCCATCTCCCCTGCTCTGTCTCTCAAAATAAATAAATAAACTTAAAAACAATTTAGAAATTGCCACGACAAGCTAAAAGACTGGAAGAAAAGGGGTCCATGTTTTAGTACCTTTATGGCACTTTTTGAACAAAGAATGCCACTCTCACTCTGCACTGGGCCTTGCAAATTCCGGAGCCAACTCCGGCCAGACCCTCCCACCTGAACGGGCCTGCGGGCGGGGTTCCCCTTCACCGGGGTCTTGGCGACCCCTCTTCCTCTGGCCTTTGTGGATACGTTTCTTGTTGTGTGAAGGTAAAAATGGGCAAGGACCCTCTGTCCCTGCCGTTGTCCTTCTGTCTTCTGCCAGTCTGACAGTCCTCCCTGGGATCCGGCCCTGTGGTCTCGAGCACACGACTTCTCTGTGCGAAGGGTCTGTAAGGACACGCCGAGCCCCCATTCAGCCCCGGCCAAGCCCCATGTGCCACACGGAAGCTGCTGAGAAACTGACAGCCAAGCTGCCTTTCAGCATCTCTGTTTCCGTGGACGCTCCTGTCTCTGGTGGGTCTGCCCCGGAGCTGCTCAGAAGGCTTTTGTTACATGAAAGGGTGGATGAACGGAGGCCTAGGTCATGGTGGACGGATAGTAATTCCTCAAATATTTATCGAGTGCCTGCTCTGTGGCAGATACTGTTCTAGGGGCAGAGGACGCATCAGAGAGCGGAACACACACCCCTGTGCCCCCGAGAGCCATGTGAGGGCCTGGAGAATGCCTGATTGCGTACACGAAGGAATGTTCCACGGTGTCTGCCCCAAGGAAGACTTCGGCTCAGTGGTGGTTGCAAAGCCGACACCCACAGCAAAGGCGTGTGCCAGCAGGTGCCGTGTGGGCTGGGGGGACACCCGGGAGCCAGGGCACCGGAGAAGGGGGCAGAGCCTCCAGAGGAGAGGGGGGCGGGGTGAAGGGACCTGCCTGGGAGAAAATGCAAGACAGGTTTGGCCTGCCAGCCCGGGTGCCAGGTGACTGCGGATGTTGGGGTGGGTGAGGCCGGAGGGAGGGGCCTGGCCGCAGCCAGGGTGGTCGTGCTGAGGGGGGCCAGGAAGGCCAGATGGCATGCGAAAGAGAACCACTGAGAACCGGGGGGGGCAGAGACCTTTGTCACGTCCCTGAGCAAGTGGCTGTTCCTAACTCCAAAATATAGGACAGTGGGGTAGACAAAGTACAGACCAAGCCAGAAGGGACTCAGGCAGGCGGGGCCGAAATCCACCAACAGCACCATCACTGTCCCTGGAGCTCGGCACCGGATCTTGGGAGAGAGACCCAGGGACCGCACTGGATCGAGGATGCGGGGGTGAGCAGAGGGCTGACCGTCCAAGTGCGAGCCCCGGGGTTGGCCAGGCAAGGAAGCCAGCAGAGGTGGGGGGCAGCCAGCACTGGGCCGAGTACCTTTCCCTCGCAGCCTCACGGGGCTGTTCGGAGGCTCCAGTTAGATAAGCGGGTGCAAGCATAGCACGACTGGGTGTTACTGAAATGATCGTCAGGGGTGTCCCCTCCCCCAGGGCCCATGGGGAGTGTGGGGTGGGGAGGGTGAGCCCACTCTGCCCTCCCCTTCTCCCTTCCTCCCTCCGGTCCCTCTGGTCTTGGGGACCTTGGGCGGAGACCAAGAGAGGTTGGGAGGTTGCTTAGTAACACAACAGGATGTGGGGCTGCTTCCCTGGGCACAGCCAGACCCTTCGTGGGCCACCGGTGTGGGTGGGCCTGTCCCCTTGCCCTGCCGTCCTGCCATTGGGTTTGGACAGCCGAGCTCATGTTTTCCTAGAAATCTGCCGTTGGATACCAGCCTGGATTTATTTGATAGTTTCCAAATGTGCCTAATGCGGCAGTAATCAAGGCCCTGCTCAGACTTTCCAGAGATACAGTGACCCTAGTATTTTATTCCTCGCTAACCTTCAATTTCTGCTCCTGACCTTTCTCTGTGAAATATTTCAATATAAATAATGCCGTTTTGCAAACACATTGCCCTGATTACTTTGTAGGGCCCCGATTCTCCATGTGTGAAAGTCTGAAGTAAGTAGTAATTTGTTCCCCTTTCTGGTAATTGCTGTTTTAGAAATAGCTTCTTCAGACGTCTGTCACAAATTGGCAGATTCCCGGCTCTCCGCTCGGTGGCCAGAAGCAGCTGCTCGGCACATGTCTTCTGCAGAGTCTGTGTGCAGAGTCCCAGAGGCAGACGGCCCCGTGGCTGCAGAGAGGGAGCTGCAGGCTTGTGGCCAACCCTGGTTTGTGGACCCTGAGGCACCCCTGCCTGGGGGCCCGAGAGAGAGGACAGGGGGTGCACTGTTTCCCTCGGACTGCCCCCCTCAACTCGGAGGCTCGGAGGTGAACAAGCCGGGGCCCCCGCGGGGTGCAAGCCAGTCCTGACAGTGTGCTGGGCGGACAGGCGGGAGGCGTGCACAGAGGCACGGCCTTGGTCCTGTCCTGGGAGGAGCCCGCAGACAGATGTGAAACTGGAACTTGTCTGTCACGAGTGTCCCAAAGTTGCCCTTTACGTTAATTTCCAAAATAAAACCGTACGTTACGCGCCCTGCTGCTCGCTGTGCTCAGTGTCCACGGTTTCTGTCACCGATTCTTTCTGCTGGAGGCAGTTTCCGTTGTCCCTTGTTGGACCGGTTGGCGGGAGTTTGTTACAGCCACAGAAAGTGATACGGGAGCCAAGAGGGGACAAGGGACGGAGGTGTCCCTGTGAAGGTGCTGGCATTTGTAAGGATGACCTGGGCAGCACTGGGACACGGGCCTCAGACCCAAGACAAGAGTCACTTGGAGAAGGGGACAAAGATGTCAACCGGAGGACAGACTGCAAGGGACTTTGCAGATCTCACCCCGCCCGGCCGCAGGACAGGGGGGCAGTTCCACAATGCACCTGCCTGACGGAGGTGCGCCTGTCTGAGTGCCTACGGCAGCCGCTGTCTCTTCGAGGTGCTCCCTGAGACAGACCCCTCCCTGTGACACCAGGACCATTCTTTACTCCCCGTGTTCACTCATTCACTCATCTCCCCGCCTCCCCTCCCCACTCCACCCCACCTCACCCAGCACAAAGTTCCTCCCGGCTGCAGGGCCACCACCCGCCTCGCACCTGTGCTCCAGCCATATAGCAACAGGAATAGCAGGACCCATCCCTGTGTGTACAGCCACGTACTTGCAAGTAAGAATGACATGGCTGGAAGACGGACTTACCCAGTGACAGCACAGTCACAGACAGGCTCTGTCCCACTTGGAACCTGGGTCTGGCTGTCTCCATGCTTGACACGGGCTGGTCCTGCCTGGAGAGCCTCCCCCCCACCCCGAGAGACGCCCACCCAGGCTTGAGACGAAGCTCGAAGTGTCGTCTCCTCCATGAAGCCCTCTTGGCTTCCCCCTGGAGAGCTCCCACAGCCCCTTTCTCAGGTGCCCAGGGCACCCTCTGCTCGCTGTGGTCACGCTGTTAGGATCACGTGGTTCTGGGTGTCCACTGCACTTAGACTCCCCCGACGGCAAGGACAGGTCTGGTTGATGGCCACGTGCTTAGCACTAATGCAGCTCCCAGCATACTGTAGGTGCTCAATAAATGCCCCGTGACTAGGCTAGTGGATAACATAGGGGGCAGAAATCTTGCTCTGAAACACAGGGAGCTAGAATCTGCTTATCTTAACCTCTGTTGTGGAAGACAAAGCTCTTCTCTCCAGAGAGTGTGTGGCTGATGGGTTGGTCCAGTGGAATGAAGGCTGCCAGCGTCATAAATGGTGGCACCCTTTTCGTCTGCCTGGGTGACCGCTGGCAGCCTGAGGCAGGCGGCCAGGGGCTTCTGGTTACCCGCCCCCCCTCACTGCCTGCCCCACCGAGATCAGCCATATCCAATACCCTACCCAATGGGAGGCCTGCCAGGGGCCGAGGGGGTTGTGAAGAGAGGGGGGGTGGGTCTCTTCCTGTCCCGGCAGGCCTGACCTTTCACACTCCAGGGCTGTGAATAGAACATGCTAATCCAAATGGCTGTTTTGAGCCATTGGTGATTAATTTCCTCAGAAGGTTAAGATCCAAGAGGAGGGAAAAAGTCAATGATGAATCTATTTAGCTCCTGGGGTAACTTAATTTACATGTTTTTAATGATTACTTCCTGCCTGGGCCTTCCGGAAACTAAGTGGACCCGAACTGCTGTGTGCGTTCTAAGGTGGGCTTGTGCGGATGAGGACCACAGCTGCGGGGGTGGGTGGAGAAGCTCTTATTGAACAGAACGCTGCCAGTGGGGGAGCCCCCGAGGCTTGGCTCACTTTTTCATGGTGTGTACTCTCCCCTGCTGACCATCCAGTCGCTGTGGGCTCACTTCTTCATGGGGGTCTCTGACCGTCTTTGGATGTTTTCTTTGGCGATAATCTGTGTGCTTCAGTCTTCTCCAACCCGTCCCTTCCAGAGCCAAAACAAACAAACAAACAAAAAACCCAAAACCCAAAACTCTGAGCAAGTCTGTGGTGCTGGACTCCAATATCCATTTCTCTAGGGTCACAGCTCCGGATGTGACAGCGATGCCTTCCAGGGAGGGCTCTGCCAGACGCATGATGATCCGGATAGCGGAGTGGGGCACTGGGCTGGACACACGAGCCAGGGGTCTGGGGAGCAGACCAAGAGGGCAGCTCTGACTTTCTCTAGCAGGTGGTTTGGGGGACTTGATCATGTCATCTTGTGTTGCAAATGGCTTGAGACTCTGTTGGCATCACTGGGCACTGCACTGGATTGAAGTGTGTCCCCCTTTCCCCCCCCCCCCCCACCAAAATTCATGTCCACTCACAATGTGACCTTACTGAGGAACAGGGCCTTTGCAGGTGTAGTTAGTTAGGACGAGGTCACACTGCACTGAGGTGGGTCTGCATAAGAAGAGGACAGACACACACAGGGAGACAGCTGTGTGGTGATGGAGGTATAGCACCAGAGCCAGGAAGGGGCATGGAGGTCTCCTCCATGAGCCAGGATGCCCTGGAGATCTCCTTCCCTAGACACTTTAAGGGGCAGCACAGTATCCAGGGAGAGGGGACAGGACCAGGGGCTCCAGACAGGTTGCCGGAGAACTTTAGGGGAGACAGCTTGCTGAGGAAAGAGCTCAGGGTTTGCTTGCTTCCCCACGGGTGCAATGCCCACGGGACTAAAAGATCCTGTTGCGGGGGGACAAATGGGCAAGACGAGCCGTGCTCAAGGGGAGCCTCTGTATCAACAGCTGTAGCCCTACATGCCTGGGCTGTGGCTGGCCGAGGCAGTGAATGTGAGCGGGAGGTTTTGGCCTCCCTTTTCCTTCTGACTTCTCCTCTCTTCCCCCGGGGTACGACGACTGTCAGCTGTTTTGTGACAATGCAGTTTAGCAAAGCCCCTCTAACCTCAATGACTCACAACAATGAAAGTGGAATTTTCTCACTCATGATCTGCAGGTGTCTCTGCTCCAGGCTACAGGTGATGGCCGACAATCTAGAAGGACAAGTGGACACACGCAATGCCCCTTAAGGCCTGGACTTAGAATGGACCACTGGTCACTTACGCTAACATCCCATTGACCAAAGCAAGTCACGTGGCTAAGCCAGGTGCATGGGATGGGGAAGCATACTCCGCCCCGAGGAGAGCTGGGACCAGGGAGGGGACAGAAAGACTTGAAGACAAATACGTCCCCACGGGGCCCTGGGGGGCCCATACCTGCTGATGTCGTCTCCTATGCCGTTCGGTATACACATGTAGTCTACACTCCCTGGATCAGGTTCTTTATGTCCCAGGGCTTTGAATCTTGTCTGGAGTCATGTGAACCTATATAAATAGCTATAGGCCATTCATGCTGATTGGAGACCGTTCATGCTGGCTAAAGACCATCAATAAGATTGTAGACCACATATGCTGATTGAAGACCATTCACGGGGCTGCAGACCGTTCATGAGGTTGAGGTTGGAGACCATTCATGAGACTGCAGACCATTCATGCTGGTTACAGACCATTCATGCTGATTGGAGACCATTCATGGGGCTGCAGACCGTTCATGAGGTTGAGGCTGGAGACCATTCATGATTTTGCAGACCATTCATGCTGGTTACAGACCATTCATGCTGATTGGAGACCATTCATGGGGCTGCAGACCATTCACATTTTCCACTGGCGTTGCCCTGTTGTCACAGAGACGTTCCAGAACTGCTTGACTCCTGGGACACCATTCCTCCCTTGATGACCCTGAGGGCTCCCCTCACACCTTTCTGTTAAATTCCATTTTTGCTCAACTCACTCGCAGCTGGAGAATGTGCACTCTTGCAAAAGGCTTGCGGAGAAACACGGCACCTAATTCATAACTAGGCTGTGCACACTGACCTCCCAAAATTTCCCTGGGGAACCAGCCAGGCTCCTCCTCCTCTGGGTTTGTGTGGTCATGGTCAGGACTGTGCTGAGGGGGCTCCTGGGGGGGCTCAGTTGGTTAAACGTCTGACTCTTGATTTTGGCTCAGCTCATGAGCTCACAGTTTGTGAGATCGAGCCCTGCATCGGGCTGTGCGCTAACAGTGAGGAGCCTCCTTGGGATTCTCTCTTTCTCTCCCGGTCTCTCTGCCCCTCCCCTGCTCACTCTCCCTCTGCCTCTCTCTCCCTCAAAATAAAGAAAGAAACATTAAAAAAAAAAAAGAATGTATTGAAGACTCTATTTATGTGAGACGTCCAGAACAAGCAAATCTACGGAGACAGGAAGTAGACTAATGGTTGCCTGGGGTTGGGGGACATGGGGTTGGGGGAATGGGTCATGACTGCTAATAGGTATCGGGTGATAAAAATGTTCTAGAAATGATGGTGGAGATGGTTGTACAGCTCTGAATATACTAAAAACCTTTAAATGGGTGAACTGTATGGTTATATGAATTGTATCTCAATAAAACTGTTTAAAATTTTTTTTAATGCTTATTGATTTTTGAGACAGAGAGAGACAGAACGCAAGCAGGGGAGGGGCAGAGAGAGAGGGAGACACAGAATCCGAAGCAGGTTCCAGGCTCCGAGCTGCCAGCACAGAGCCCGACGCGGGGCTCGAGCTCACAAACCATAAGATCACGACCTGAGCCGAAGTTGGATGCTTAACCGACTGAGCCACCCAGGGTTCCCTCAATAAAGCTGTTTCAAAACAAAAGGAATATACTGGGGCATTATAACAGTGGTTATCACCCAGGGGCAAAGTCCGCCCCCACCCAGAGGGCATTTGGAAGTGTCTGGAGAAGTTCTCGGTGGTCACAATGGGGTGGCGTTACTGCGTCTAGTGGGTGGTGGCCTGGGATGCTGCTTGCATCCTGTGGGCGGGGGACAGTCCCCACTGCAAAGAGTGATTCCGCCCCAAATGTCCACAGGGCTGTGATGGAGAAACCCCGGAGGAGAAAGGAATTCATAAGAGCAGGCTTCCTGGAGTCACACTGTCCAACTGTAAACCCTGGCTCCAGCTGCGGACCTGGAAAATTATGTGATCTTCCTGGACCTCGGTTTCCCACCGGTGAATTTTGGGATGTGTGTAATACACGGCCTGCTCTGTAACAGGCCCTGGTGCAGAGCGGGGCCCGATGAGGGTCAGGCTTCTCTGTCTTCTGTACCCCACAGTGATGAGCACTCACACTAGCGGGGTCTGGGACACCCCTGTCTTGCCTGCATTAAGTCATTTAGCCCTGTGTCAATAATCTAAGTTAAAAACCAAAGAGACCGTTTTGAGGGTAAACTTGAGTTTAAATTATGGGGGGATTTATAATAACAACGGTACAAGGAGGGATTGCCCTGGGTGGGGAGGGTGAGCCCCAGCTTTGCGCCTGGCTCCTTGAGTGTGGCTCCTTTAATCTTTGAGGGAGGGAGGGCTGACACTGTGGAGGAACCTGAGGTCCAGGGGCTGGAGGGGCTCAGCGGACGTGGCTGGTAGGGGCCCTGTGTGGACACCTGTGTTCCGTCCCTCATCCTCTGAGGCCAGCGCCCCTGGGGAGGCCCCCGCCCTCTTGCAGCCCAGGGCTCCTGAGACCCGCTCAGATCAGCCGACCCTCTCTGGTCCCCTCTCCCCGTGCCGTGGTCAGCATTCAGTGGCAAACCTCCCGTCTGTACCCATCCTAATGGCTTTAGACAAGCCCTTCGACTAAACCTCGTGGCAATGGTTTTGCTTCACCGCATCGGGTTGGAGTGGCTGGAAGCAACCGGGGCAGACAGACAGGTGTCGCCACGGAGGCCAGGACCCTGATTCTGCGGGATTGTTGCTGTCTTCCTGCCCGGCTGGCTGGCTGTCACTTCCCATCTGGGGGATGCCGTGAGAAGAACCTGCAAGGGTGACATGTCCTGTGTGAGAGCCGAGCCAGAGTCAGGGACACAGGGTTTTCCCGGCGCTGCTGTGGGTCCAGTGTAAGAGGGGCCTCACGGCGGGACCTCAGGGCCCACGGTGTCCGACCGTCAGCACCCCCGCTGGAGACAGACAGACCTGTCCTCACCGCAGGGGTCAGGAGCAGGCCCGGGTGTGTCCGGATGTCTGATGACATCTCCTTATTCTGAACACCGCTAGAGCCAACGTGCGGGGATGTCTGGCCGAGCTCCCGTCCCGGGTTTGAACCCAGCTCTGTCGCTAACTGAAGGGCGACCGTCCCGAGCCCAGTGTCTAAAATAGGAATGGCAATTTCTTTCCTGGAAGGCATTTGTGGGAAGCAGGACAAGTGAGGCGAGACAGTGATCTCTGGAACCAGCACGCCCTCACGGTCACGGCGGCTGCCCCTCACCTGTTAGTCACCCGGATGGTGGGGGTCCCCTTGGTGGGAGCCCCTCGAGATCTTAATGTGTGGTGTGGGCCATGGGCATGAGCTGAAGTAACCATGGAAAGCACTTCAAAGAATCCTGGGATATAGTACGAACTCGATTAATTTCGTCACTGGAATTAGTAGCCGTGTTACCAATTGAGTTGGAGTCGTCAACTCTCAGCCATGCTTTTGCTGGTGTTGCAGGAATGTCTCCGTGATCACATCTTGGAGAAAATGCAGTCGGTTTCCCCAAAGTGGATTTGCTTCCAGTGAGCTGGAGAGGTGCAAGGAATATAAGGAAAGGTCTAGATGCCCACGTCAAGGCGCCGATGGAGACTTCTGACACTGTGGACACTTGTGAGCTGACCCCCACCCCCACCCCCCGCCCGCTGTGTCCGCGTGCACCCACGCTTTCATTCTCTGCCGCTCAGGGAAGCAGCAGCTCCTGGTAGAACCTTCCCGGGGGCCCCTCTGTCCTCAGGAGCCCTCTTCGCTTCCCTGCAGGCATCAGCACGAGTGGTGCTGGTTCATTTCCTTGAGCAGGTCAGCCATTGATTAAGCTATTAATTCGCTCCTTTCTCCCAGCATCCTCCAGAGCCAGGCGCACGGAGTGTGTTTGTGGATGAATGAAGGATCTGGAAGACAACGTCTGTCTTGCAATGAGGTCAGTAGCAGAAAGCCAGGAAGATGCACAGACCCTGCCCCCAGGGCACCTGCCCACAGACCCTCCACCCACAGGGCCAGAGAGTGTCACCTCTGCATGGGGGCGTAAAGCGTATGGAGGAACCTGCAGGCAGGGAAGGACATGGGAGGCAGTGAGGTGGCAGGAAGGGGCCTGCGGGAGCCCAGAGGCCCGGCAGGACTGCATCTAGGTGGGTGTGAGGCTGAAATGGGGGGAGCAAGACCGAGGAAGGAAGAGTCAGACAGCCCGACTTCTCCATCATATGTTAACCAACACATTCATCTTCCCACCAACACCTTTGCATATTTAATTTTATATATATTTTTTATGGAGGAAGGGCCATGGGAGTCATACGGGGGCCCTTTTGAAAGACACGCAAAGGAGTTTGAGCTTTTCCTGAGGCCACGAGGAGCTTCAAGGACTTCCCAGCAACAAAGGATCACCTGACCTGATGCTCAGGGATGACCTTTGGGGTCAGCAGGGGGTAGGTGGGGCTGGGTGTCCCCGGGGCTTGCTTCCCTGTGTCTGGGGGTGGTTGCCCGCTGGGGCCGGAGAGAGAGGAAGGGCCTGTGTCTGTGGCTCTCAGTCCGGAAATGGGCAAAGCCTGCGGCTGTGGCTGAGGGTTCCTGGGTTGCTTAGTCATCGTTTCTGATCTGTCGGCCCCGGGACTGCAGGAATCTTGCCAATTCTTGTCTTCCTGGCATCGGGTCCAGGGCCTGGCACGTGTTAGGGACGGCCTGCAGAGTTGTGAGTCGGTTGTTGAAACATTCCCTTGACTTTGATTTCAATGTGTCCCATGTGAATGGAAAGTATTGGCAAGGTTGTCTTGGGCTCCTGGGGGGTGGGGGGAGCACCTGTGGCTGTCGCCTCCTTGCCAGGAATTTGTCAGGTGGGGTGACTGTGCTGGGACACTCGGGGACCATCCTTCTTGCTAGTGTCCACCCATCACAGCCCTGTGAGCAGTGGTTCCTGAGGTCTCTGTGCCTTTCCCTGAGGCGAGGTAGCATTTGGCCCAGCAAGGAGCCGGCAGACGGGCCCGTTCTTGGGGCCTTGGCATCAGTCGTCAGAAGATTTAATTAGTGACTTTCCATCCATTCTTCTAAAATGGATAGGTGTTCACTTGCACCCTCCAGAAATGACTCAGCCCTGATTCGGAAGACAGACGGGCTTTGATAAAGATCGGCCAGGGAGCGAATGGGCTTTTTTACTTGAAACTTGGGTGTGGCCAGGAACGCTTCTCACTGGGCCACCGGGGAAGGACTCTAGCTGGTGGAGACAGTAAAGGTCAAAGCCACATAGACAGCGAGGTGACTGAGTGTGGCACAAGGCAGGGAAGCCTGAAATGGCCTCTCTGGTGACCAAATATCTCTGCCATCTCGTGCCCAATGCTATGGACTGAATGTCTGTGTCCCCCCCAGATTTGCATGTTGAAGCCCTAATCCTCAATGTGACCGTATTTGAAGATGGAGGCTTTGGGAGGTCCTTAGGTTTAGTTGAGCTTTGAGGGTGGGGCCCCACTGACGGGATATGTGGACAAGAACTCTCTCTCTGCCACGTGAGGACACGATGCAAAGGCAACCGTCTGTGGGCCAAGAAGCAGGCTGTCACCAGACACCGAATGTGCCAGCACCTTGATCTTGGACTTCTATCCTCTGGAACGGTGGGCAATGAATGTCGTTGGCTAAGCCACCTGGTCTGTCCCTGTGTTAGAGCAGCCGAGCTGACTGATACACGCAGGTCAAGAAAGCTGTCCCCTCCTCAGACAGGGGAGGAGCTCATGTTTCTTAGGTGTAAGGAGAGGCTGAGCTGAACACAGATGGTGGAGGGTGTGAAGGAAGAAGGATGTTCTGTGGTGGAGACGCCTGGGCTTCTGGGCGCTGCTGATTTTGCAGGATGGTTTGAATGGGCTCCTGCTGCAGGGTGAGTGAGGGCTGGAGAATACGACCTCGTGAGATCCTCCTTTTCCCAAAGCCTCTGGGGCTCAGTGGATCCTGGGAAGCTTCTCGAGAGGGATCAGAAGCACAGCCCCCTCGTGCCCAACGGCGGGCACTTTCCGACAGCCGGTCGCTGGGTCTGTGCTCACGGTGACCTCAATTCACAGCCTCCCGGAGGGCTGAGCAAGCCTCCCGCGTGGACGGACTGGACGAGCACTCACGCCTGCGGTGCCCATAAAACCCTTTACAAGAGTCTTTACCTGCTTTAGAAAGCAGAGCCTGAAGCCAGTGTGGAAATGCTGATGTTGTCTTTGGCAGGCGCAAGCCCAGGGCAGCAGCAGTGAGAGGGAGCGGGAGGCAGAGCTAGAGAAAAGGCACAGCGATGCTGTGGGATTCCGTGCCTCGTCTTTGCTCTCTGTAAATGAGGTGGGGGGTGCGCTCGCCCAGCGAGTGGTACCTGGGAACAGTCTGTGAAGGGGAGAAAGGCTGGGGGCTCACCTGTCCCTCCTTCCTGCCTTGTCCCGCCCCAAAGCCGACTCCCCTGCACCCTGTCATTGGCCCTCTGGGGGCTTCTAGGAAGCCACCCCTTCTCAGAGCAGCTGCCTTTTGTCTTCTCATGTGGGCCGGAGGTGCTGTTTAACTGAGTTACCCACTCGCAGGCACAAAGGCCATCAGCCTGAGCAGGGCTGGGGACTCAGCTGCTGTGACAAAGTGCCACCCTGTGTTGTGGCATTTTGCCCAAGTCTGGTCACGGAGGGGCACTGGCCAAGAGAGAGGCACCGAGGTGGCCGAAGGAAGTGGGAAGGCGTCCGAAGGTTCACGCTCATAAGCACCGAGAGCCGGGACCAAGGCCTTCCTGCCTTCAAGACGCCCACGGGGAGGGGACCCGTGCACCCGGGGACGGCGGGTCACCAGCCGATGGCACACAGTAGCTGCTGAAGGCCAGTCACGGCGCAGTTGTAAGCTTGACCAAGTACGTCCGTACCAATACGTCTTCGTTTGCTTGCTTGTTTGTTTTCTCTGTCCCTTTGGCTTAGGAATTCTCTTTCCATCAGTACAGTCAGGCTCAGAGAAAGAGTGGGGACAGGCAGCAAAAATACTGACACAACGGGGTGATTTGGTTCAGTGAAGTTTGGATAAAATGGAGAAGCAAACACAAAACAAAACAAAACAAAACAAACACCCAAAAAAACAAAAGCAAAAAAAGCTGCATATGTGCCACCGATTTCCCCATTTTAACGTAAAATGTGTAACATGTATTTCATTGTGCTGGTCGTTTGCTATGAGACAGAGCCCCTTTCTCTGGGCTCCGTTTCCCTGATCGGAATTCCAGTCTCAGCCTCCCTCCCCCTCTCCCCCATAAACCACACAGAACAATAGCCAGCTTTTGATTTCTAGTTTAGGACTGAGAACTTGAAGTCATATATAAAGCAATCTGAGGTTAGAATCCTGGATTCATGTGATTAACTCTGCAATCTTTCATGGTCGACTGGCCCAACCGCATGATAGTTAAGAAATTACCTTTGTTTATTCTTCCTAAAACAGTCTCTTTTCAGAGCGGCCGCCCTTTTATCATCTCCTAAGGGTTGGCTTATGTGCTATTTAACTAAATTACTTCATTACAATAACAAAGGCAACCGCCTAAGCAGGTCTGGGGACTCAGCTGTGGTAACAAAGTGTCACACACTGGGTGGCTCCCTGTAAATCATTCTCCCCTAGGTCTGGAGGCCCATTGTTCTGAGATGGTGGGCGTGGGCAAGGCTGGGTGGTTCTGAAGTCTGGGAGGAGAACCTGCTCCGGGGTCCGTGGGGACTCCGTGGTGCTCCCCAGCTTGAGAATGCAGTCCCTTAACCTCCAGCTCTGCTGGCACATGGTCTCGTCCCCGGGTGCATGTCTGTTTCTCCTCTTACGAACACCCCAGGCACTTCATATTTAGGGCCCGCCTTAGTCTTGATGGCATCCTCTTAACTCGATGACATCTGCGAGTGCCCTAGTTCCAAATAAAGTCACATTCACGGGGTCTGCGGGTCAGGACTGCACTGTATCTTTTTGGGAGACCCCAATCCAACCCGTAACAGTAAGCTGTGGTTCCTGGTGGGAGGCAAAGGGCGCAGGCTCACTTTAGGGGAGGCTCCCCTACAGGTGTTCGGTGAACACAGGGCAATGGCGTGCAGTGTGGCCTATGGGTCCGGCAAGTTGGTGAGATGAGGAAGGTCAAGGGAGACTCTACCCTGTGACCTATGACGTGTCGGATCCAGCAGTGGGGGCGAGGTTCTGAAGTGTCCTCGCATGGCCGGAAGGACCTCAGCCTCCATCTGAGACCTGGAAGGCAGGTCCAGCTGTCCAGGCTGGGGCCAGAGCAGGAGCGCACTGGGTCTCGGGGGCCAGGAGGGACAGACAAAGGCCTCGGTGTCTTGGAGTTCACCCCACGGGAGTGCTTGACCAAAACACAGACCAAATCGAAAGTCTTCCCCCCACCTTTGTCCTCCCCAATTTGATCCATCACCAAGCCCTCCAGTTCTACCCCCCCAGCGTTCCTCAAACTCCTCTCCACCTTTGGTTCTTTGGATCCCAAGCTGACCCCAGAGTGGGATGTGACAAAAGGCTTCCCGGGCTCAGCTGTGGTCACAGCTCCAGAAACACTTATTAAATCATTTGTGTTGTCACCTTTATTATTAGTTGATTGACAAGTAATTATTGAGTGAGCACCTGCTGTAAAGAGACTTCCACTTAAGGGGGGAGCCTCAGCCAGCACAGGAAGTACAGAACAATGCCTCATAAAGTGTGTCGCTCACTCATATGGGGATGCTTTGAGGTCCAAGGCTGAAAGCGAGAAAGAGAAACCCATGGTCCCAGGAACAAAGAGGACCCCGTGGGTGGAGGCCAGGCGGCCTGGGGTCACTGGCTGGAGGGGCTGGGACTCAGGGCCCCCGTCAGACTCCACAGAAGCAGTGAAAAGGAAAAATTACACGCCAGGATGTACAGAAAATGGGACAGCTTCAAAGGAAACGTTAAAATAAGTGTGTAAAGTATTTCAAGAGGAAAAGGGAAGAAAAGACACTCCCAGGCAAGAACGTGACATTGGGGGGGAAACGCAGCAGGGGGTTTGTAGGAGAAGGAGGCAGAACCATAGGAAGGAATTAAGCAAAGTGAAATGAAACCAAATAAAACCCAGTGGGAGCACTGGTGGTCAGCTAGAATTAGTGATTTAGGGGAACCATCCCGTAAAGGGAAGCTTTGAGTCCCGGGCAGAAGGAAGAGTGGGTCTGCGACCGCTGCAGAATGTGAGTGTGGGGGAGGGGCCGGGGCCAGGGGAGGAAGCCAGTATTGAGTGTGATGGCCGAGTGTCCACCAGACCCGATGGAAGAAGCGAATCTCTGGGCAGGATGAACCTCTGAACACGCACCTGTAGAGACAGATTGTGCTCGTGTTTGGTGACTGCAACTCAAAGAGAAAAATCTTGGCTGCCATGGGAAAGAAACACGGGCATTTTTGCACACGGCTGGGGGGAATGCGGGTTGGTGAATCCTTTCTGTGGGAGGTAATTTGCCAGAACCGGTATGAGTTAAAAAAAAAAATCCACAAACCCACGTAGGAGTCATGTTCGCTTCCAGAAATTTGCTCTAAGAAAATAGTACCTGGGGCGCCTGGGTGGCTTGGTCGGTTGGGCGTCCGACTTCGGCTCAGGTCATGATCTCACGGTCCGTGGGTTCGAGCCCTGCGTCGGGCTCTGTGCTGACAGCTCGGAGCCTGGAGCCTGTTTCAGATTCTGTGTCTCCCTCTCTCTCTGCTCCTCCCCTGTTCATGCTCTGTCTCTCTCTGTCTCAAAAATAAATAAACGTTAAAAAAAAAAATTAAAAAGAAAAAAAAGAAAAAAAAGAAAATAGTACCTGATATGCACAAGGGTTCGAATTCAGCAGTGTTTGTAATGGCAAAAACAAGAACCAGAAGAATCTAAATTATTTCTAAACCAACAGATACGTATAAACCGTGCTGCTGCCCGTGCACTGAAATGGGACCCAGCCATAAAAATTATGTTTAAAACAGTATCTCGTGATGTGGAAGGGTGATTCGTTCGCGTGATTCGCATGGTTATTAACCTAAACAGAAAGCAGATGACAAACAGCGCATTCTTCCTTTGGCTCTGCACGTGCTCACGTGTGTGCCGGTGCGTCTGTGAGTGCGTGGCATTGGGGAGATTTCACGGTCGCGGCAATTGTCTCCGGGTCGTGGGCACAGCAGGATTTCGTTCTGTGTATCTGTACTTTTACACGCACGTCTTGCCTGTGCCACTGGTAATAGACGGGTATTAATATTGTTGTCATAGACGTATTACCTCCAAGCCCCTTGGAGGCGCCTCATTGGCCAGACCACCAGCAGCCCAGGGGTGAACGCTCCAGAGCCCCACGGCCTGGCTCGAATCCCTGCTCAGCCACTGGCCCGTTGCAGACTGGGGCAAGTCACTTAGCCAATCCGGAACATCACGTCCATACCTGTGACGAGGGGCTGATGACCCCTGCCCGTGTCTGCAGGCTGGGGAGCATTAAACGCTGTAACCTGTAATGCGCTTAGGATGGAGCCAGGCACAGGGTGGGTACGAACGAATGAGTTGATTAAATAAACAACACTATTTCTGAGTATGATACTTCAGCAGCTACGCTTCTATGTCTTGTAGTCTTGCCAAGCCTCTGCTGCAGAAAGAAGTCAGACAGGCAAACGGAAGAGGAGAGAAGCCTGATAAGAATGCTAAGAAAGGGGGCGCCCCGGTGGCTCGGTGGGTTGAGCCTCCAACTCTTGGTTTCCGCTCAGGTCGCCATCTCATGGTTCGTGGGTTGGAGCCCCGCGTCAGGCTCAGCACTGACAGCGCAGAGCCTGCTTCGAATTCTCTCTTTCCCTCTCTCTCTGCCCCTCCCCTGCTCATGTTCTCTGTCTCAAAATGAACTTTAGGAACAAAAAAGGATGCTAAGAAGGGTTCAGCATATACATGGGGAGTAGACACCTGAACTGTGGATGGAGTTCAGGTTCGGTGTGCTCTGGCCATGCTCGTAGAGGACAGATTGGTAAGAGGTCTTGGAGCAGATCATCTTCTGAGGATGTAAGCTATCATGCATGAGTCCTGCGCCATTCGGTGACTCAGAGTCCTGTCCAGAGCAGCCAGGGAAGCGCAGGTGACTGAGGGCTCCTGACAGCCGGGTGGGCAAGCCTGGGGAGCAGGGGAGGGCTTCCAAGCCTAGGAGGGCTGCTGAAGCTTCTGGAGAAGCACGGTGGCCTCTCTGGAGGACCAGGACGTTCCAGCTCAGGGCTGTGGCGTATTGCACACCACAGGCTAGCCACAGCTGCCCAAACAACGGCCCAGGTCACGGTGAAGGGGGTGGGATTCAAGCAGGTCCTTGCTGAGAAGAGCGGCCCTGGCCCCAGCCACCACTGCTCCCCGACTCTCTAGTCCTGATCCCCTTTCCTCTAAGGGCCTCAGTCAGACAGAATGACTTTGGGCTGAAAGTCAGCGAAAATCGCGCTGAGCCGTGGATTAAACAGAATAGAGATTTCTTTCTTTCTCCCACAATATAAAATTACTGTCTGATTTAGGCTAGAAGAAGGGAGAAGGACAAAGAGCGAAAGGTATTGTCACCTGAGTCGGCCCCCTTTGAAGAACTGTAGTTGGTGAATCAAGGCCCCCAGTTATGGCCCCTAAGGTGTCAGGTCCTCACTCCTGGAACCCGTAAATGTTACCTCATGTGGACATAGGACCTTCGCAGATGTTAGGGATCCTGGGATGGCTGATTGACTGGCCTGTCAGGTGGGTCCTGAGTCCACCACAAGTGTTTGCATGAGAGCAGGGGAGGGGGGACTCGACTCATACAGAGGGGAAGGGGCTGTGACCACAGAGGCAGAGATGAGAGCATCACAGCCCCCCGCCCAGGGATGCAGGTGACCACCAGCCGCAGGGAGAGGCAGGGAGCCGATTCCTCCCTGGAGCCTTGAGTGGATCGTGACTGGGAGGGAGAGCGCCAGGCTGCCGATTCCTGGTCGGGTCGTCATTCCCCCAGCAGGGAGGGGAAGCGAGACGAGGGTCCAGGTGAGGATCTTTGAGCTGTGTGGACCTATCGTGCTAAAATCCCACTGGCCTGAGCTTAAGCACGCGGCCACCCTCACCTCCGAGATGGGGCCAGCTCGGGCTGCTAAAACAAAATACCACCGTCCGGGCAGTGTATACAGCAGGCATCTATCTGTCACAGTTCTGGAGGCTGGAGGTCCAAGATCAAGGTGCCGACAGCTTGGGTGTCTGGGGAGGGAACTGCTTCCTTCACGTGGGGCACAGTCAGCGGGTGAATGAGCAGTGGTTTCTTCCTCTTCTTACGAGTGAACGGATCCCACTGCAGATCGCTTGGTGTAGTGTTGAAAGGCGTCTGTGGTCTGTGCACTCAGTACCAGCTCCCGCACGTGGTCTCCACGGGCACGTGCCTCCCGTCTTGGCACACGTTTGCTCCCCCCGCCCCCCACCGGGGACACCCACCATCCCTGCCTCCTGAGGGACTAGGGTAAGGCTTCCACGTGAACTTCTGGGCGGACGCGATGCAGCCCACGTCAGGTTCCTTCTTTGCAGCTCCTGTGACCTCGTGCCCGGCACAGAGCCCCCCCTCGTGGGCACGCGCCGACCCACTGCCGGGGAAGTGAGTGAGTGTTTAGAACAAAAAGGGATGACCTCACAATCTGCCAGCTCTGGTGCTAACTTATTGCACAGTCTTGGGAGCTCAGCGTGGGAGCGCCCTTCCTGGACAGAAGCGCTTCGGAGGTGGGGGCAGACAGCCGGGATCGGGGGGCAGGCCCAGCTCTGGAGGCACTGCGGACTCCACGTCTGACCACACTCGTGTTCACAGGGAATGACTGGAACCAGCCTGGTCCACCCGAGAGCTGCGGAGAACCCCCCCAGGGTGGGCTTTTCCAGAAGCAGCCACCGGTAGGTGGGTGCCCGGCCGACGATGTGAGTCTCTCCCCAGGAAAGTCACACCAGGCACCCAGTCTGGACGACGCAGGGACACAGATTGCCCGAATTCAATTCCTCGGCATCCTCAGGACACTGGAAGGGACAGCACAGCCCTTCTCGCTGCTGCCTTTGCTGGGAAGCAGGGAGAGGCCTCGCAGTACATGTGAGAGCATCACTCACCATGGCTCCCTTCTTCCTCTCTTGGTGATGAGCCAGGAGCGGGCACATGCCGGCAGCCCGGGCTTCTGCCTGAAATATTTAAACCCCGAACTCCACTGGCCCAAAATGTAATCCCGTGTTAAATTATGGAAGGTCTCTGGGTTTGGCTCAGCCGCTGTAGAAAACGAATGGGCTGCCGTAATTCATGAAGCAGGCTCATCACTAACTGCCCATCCAGAGAGCGATTTTGCATAACAGGTGAATGGCTTCACCGTCAGAGGGGGGACCAAAACTCCGTCTAGGCACTCGGGGAGAAGTCAAGCCTCCAGAGCCAGGCCTTGTCCGTCAGTCAGTCCAGGACGGTGATCTTAGCTGGAGGCACAGCCGTGAGCACCGAGGGGTTGGTGTCCATGATGACCAGAACTGGGCCGGTCGGTGTGGACGGACCACGCACACCTCTCGCCTTGGTCAGTGGGGTGGGGTCGACACCAGCGCTGTGGTGAGCCCTCTTGTCTGGGGCCTACCTACTTCCAATGATGTCGAGGGGTGCCTGGGTGGCTCAGTGGGTTGAGCGTCTGACCTTGGCTCAGGTCACCATCTCACGGTTTGTGGGTTTCAGCCCCACGTCGGGCTCTGTGTTGACAACTCAGAGCCTGGAGCCTGTTTCCGATTTTGTGTCTCCCCCCCTCTCTGCCCCTCCCCTGCTCACGCGCGCTCTCTCTCTCTCTGTCTCTCAAAAATGAGTAAACATTAAAAAAGTTTAAAAAAATGATGTCGACATTGGACACAACCCCTGCCTTACACATTGCTAACTCCTTATTTTAGTCGGCTCAGCCTCCTAACAAAACACTGAGGATGCTTAAACCACAGACGCTAATTTCTCCCAGTTCTGGGGGCTGGACCTCCAAGACCAAGGTGCTGGCTGGGTGCATCTTCCTGGTGAAAACCGTCTTCCTGGCGTATAGATGATGCCTCTTGCTGTGTCCTTGCGTGGTGGGAAGGGAGTGGTGGTCTCTGTTCCTCATCTTACAAGGGCACCGATGCCATCAGGGGCCCCACCCATGACCTCATCCAACACTAACCACCTCCCCAAGGCCCCACCTCCCGACACCATCACACTGGGGGTCAGGTTTCTGCCTATGGGTTTCGAGGGGGCGCAAACATGTAGACACAGGCCTCCTTCTTCCTGGGCATCCCCTGTGAGAGGTCATTCCTCTGAGCCTGCTGGCGGGCACTCATCCTGTAACGCCCCACCCCTCCCCACCTCAGCTGGGAACCAGATGCAGGTGACGGGAAGGTGGGACTAAACATGTCTCCTACTAAGGAAGCTGGGGGCCCAGGGGATGGTCTGTTCCCTGGTTCCTTCCAGAGGCTGTCTGCACCACTACCAGCCCCGCCGACCCCTCTTTTCCCTTAAGCGCCCCTGTGATGACATGTGATGGCATGGGCCCCCCGGACCATCCAAGACGCTCAAAATCCCTGATGTAACCATGTCTGCAGTGGCCATTTTGCCAGGGAACATCGCACGTCCATAGGCCCCTTGATACGGACGTGCACGTCTCTGGGGCCCTCATTCTGCCCCTGGGGCAGGTCCTGTCCTGAGACTGGGGTGCACAGTCGTGGATGGGCGCACACAACTCCGGCCCCCGTGGGCTCACATTTCTCTCCACACCATGTTCTCTGCAGCGGTGGGTGTGGAGGGACGGAGCCCAGAGCAGCGCTTTCCCGTGAGAACTTCCGTGAGGGTAGAAACGTTCTCTACCCACGTCCTGCACAGTGAGCAGCGGAACCTGGAATGTGGCCGGGGAGACAGAGGACTGGAGGCAAGGTGTCCTTTGTCTTAATGAATGAGAAGGGCCGTGGCCGCAGCAGGCCGGTGGCCCCCGCACTGGGGGGCATCCCTGCAGTCGTCCTCCCCCGGGGAGGCCCGGGAGTGCCTCCGGTCACATCCGCCCGCTGCCTGGTGCGGTCTGCGTCCCCTTGGACACGCACGCGGCAGGCTGTGCTCGCTGGCTCGCGGCCCCTCTCCTTTTATTTTCCTTTTGTTTGCTGAACCAGGCGTTCGTGTTCTGACATTTTCCTCTGGATTCTTTCCTGTGGTTAGGAATATGAAATCAATAAGTCCTAAGTCTGCCAAAACCGCTGTTTAAACAAATCTTTTCCTCATTACCTTCCTGATTCAGAAAATCCCACTCTGGTGTCTGATCCTGCCAGAAAAATCTTCCCAGACCTGGCCTCTGTACACGGCCACCTTGCTCACCCCCCTCCCCCAGATACAAGACTGTTTAGTAGCCCTTTTGCATCACGGCACTGACTGTGTGCCAGGCACTTCCTGCACGCTTTGAAGATTCTAGTTCTTAGTTATTTGTTCTAAAACACACTTACTTATTTATTTATTTAGAGAGAGAAAGAGAGAGGGCAGAGAGAGAAGGAGACAGAGAATCCCAGGCAGGCTGTCAGCACACAGCCCTGTGCGGGGCTCGAACTCACGAGCTGTGAGGTCATGACCTGAGCCAAAACCAAGAGTCGGATGCCTAACTGACTGAGCCACGCAGGCGCCCCACTAATTAATTCTTTATCAGTGTTGCAACGTAGGTCACTCGCCCCGTTTTTGCGGGTGAAGAAACTGAGTTACAGGGCGGTTGAGGGACGTCCTGAGGCCCACGGCACTGGGGACAGAGCCAGGACTCAACCCGAGGCCGTGACAGAGGTGTGCTTGGGCCCGCCCTGCCACACTGCTTGCATTGCTGGCTTCTCCACGAGTCCTGACCCCCTAAATTTCTCTGTCAGCACCTATGGCGAGGACGCCCCTGGAAGTTTATGTCCCCGTTTCTGCCTGTGAGCTGTCCAGCGTTCCTGTCCTGTTTCCTGCGGCTGTCATTGCCCTCAAAAGAGGAGACACCTGTGACTCTGGCCTTACCCTTCATCTGCTCCTTCCGGGGACCCCCATCCCGCACCCTCTGGCTTAGAAGCTGAGACATTGTACCCCCCTCCCCCGCCTTAGGAGCCGTTCACCTGGAAACAGCTTCTTTCCTCTTCTGTGCTGGTCTAACCTGCTGGAAGTTTCTCTTTCCTCGCTCCTGTGCAAACAGCGAGCCCAGGAAGCCCCCGCTCCCCCTTTGCATCTGCCCAGCACGGTTCCTAAGGTCTCTGTCTTCCTCCGGAGGAGATCTCGCTGTTTGGACACTGAATCTGCGTGTCTGACCTCTTTTAGTCTCCCTGCCGCACGGCTGTGTTTTGAGAGACACGGGAGGTCTGTTCTCCAGCTCCCTGCCTCCCCTGAGCCAGTCTGGTTCCCAGAGGCACAAAGGGCCAGGTCTGAGCTTTAGCTCCCCGTCTTCTCAGCCTCGGGTCTGCAGCGACCTGCACCCCATGCTCGTACAGGAAGGGGGCCCTCTGCTTCCCAGCCGCCCTCAGCACCTTCTGCTTCTGCAGAACAGAATGTAAGTGACCGACAACAAAGGTCCACTTGAGACCATCTGTGACAGTTACTTGAAGGACCCAGGGTTCCAGGTTACTGTCTTTACAGCCCCTTCTCTTTCTAATTGCCTTGAAATTAGAAAACCAAGAAAGGAAGGGAAAAGCGCCTCTCTCTGCGTGCTGGGGGGGGGGGGGGGGGCTGGCGGTCAGAACCTGGCACCCTGGCCTGGCTCTGTGCAGGCTGATCGCAGCTGCCCGTGTGGTGTTCGGTCCCGCCTCCCTGGCCCGCCAGCCCGGTGGAGAAGCAGTTCAAAACAGCAAAGATAAATGGTCCTATCCCCTGATGCCTTAAAGTCTATGTACCCAAAGACTATCATCAAAGCCGTGCTCTCCCCGTGCTGCTAAAATGCACGGGCTACAGAGTAGCCACTGGCCTGTGGTTAAAGCCTCCATAAGCCACAGTGACCTGCCAAGGTCAAGTTCTGGTAGAGTTCCAGTGTAATCCGGCCCGAGCCCCAGCGTGGCCCACCCAGGCTGCACGGTGAACACGGGCCGTACCCCCGTCCTGGCCGCACCGACCTTGCCATGTCCACAACGTCAGAAACCCATGGGGGCTGCCGGGCAGGTGCCAAAGCCTTGCTTCACCTGCTCAGGTCCGTCCCCATCATCTCTGTGCTCCTGGATTCTGTTCTCAGTCTGGTTCATCCACACCTGGAAATGCAACAGGGATGGAACTTGAGTGAGTTGTCGCAGAGCACGGCCTGCGAGTAGAGCGGGATGCAGGGACCAAGGTAAAGAGTTAAAGGAAATCATGTTCATTTCTGGCAAGGCTGTCGGAGAAGGGGTGACCAAGGTTCCATTGGTGGGCTTGCTCATATCCCTGGACAGCTGGCCGTGCACAGGTCGGAGCCCCCGATGGAGCTTATGACACGGTGCAGGAGAGGGGACCAGGGTCTGTCCGCTCCGCAGGCAGTGCTGGGGCAATCGTGCCCACTCCTTCCCTGGTGCTCGGCTAACTAACGTCCGCCCCCGTCGATGCCCACGTCCTGACCCTGAAATCTGTGAATACGTGACCTCATAAGGCAAAGGAGACTTTGCAGTTGGGATGAAGTCGTGGGCTTGGATGGGGAGACTTCCCCGTGAGCCCTGGGTCATCGACAGGGTCCTCACAGAGGAGGGGCGGGACAGTCAGTGTTTGCAGAAGGTGCTGCTTTGAAGGCGGATGCCAGGGTCAGAATGATGAGGCCGTGGGCCGAGGGGTGTGGGCACTACCAGGAGCCGGAGAAAGCAGGGAAATTCTCACCCCGGAGCTTGCAGCCCCGCCCACCCACCTGGGGACTTCTGCCCTCCAGAACTGTAAGTTAAAAAATCTGTGTTGTTTCAAGCCACAACATTGGTAGGAATTTGTTACAGCGGCAATGAGAAGCTAGAAGAAAAACCGAAAGTCACTGACGAGCCAGTCTCCCTTGTCTGGGGATGAGGGGATGTGTGGGAGGCAGAGCAAGGCTGGGGACATCCGTCCACGTGCAGAGAGCGCCTCCCGTCCTCCCCATCCTGGAGGATGGTCGTAGCTGTCTAAACAGAGGGAAGCCCGGGCCCTGGAGCGTGTGCTTCCTGACTCCCGGCCCCGTCAGGACACAGCGAACAGAGGAGGACCCGTGTCTGCCCCTCGTCGTGGTCACGCACACGGCATCGCCTCGCGGCCGGCCGGCCTCTCAGGGAAGCGGGCTCAGGGCTTGGGGAAGAGAGACAGGGTGATCCTTGCCACAAGGTCGCACAGATGCGACAGCGCGCTCTGAGCCTTGCACACAGGGATTGGCTGCTCGTTACTCATCCCGACCGATTTATGCCTCTCGGTGGCTCGACTCAATTCACACCACAACTTCTGCTTCCAAGTACACGCGCATCTCATTTCCCCATTTGGCAAGGAGAGCAGGACACGGAAGCCGAGTGGAACCCGCTGGCCCCGTGTGACCCTGCTGGGCACCCTCCCCCCTGTCTTCCCCCCGGACACTTGAGGCAGCACCTGGTCTGCCCGTAGATGCGGCTCCTGCTTGGCTCGGGGGGTGACATCACCCCCGGCCAAGTGCTATTTTAATCTGCTTATTTATTCACAGATATTTGACGAGAACCTGCTAGGTGGTGAGGACAGAGAGGTCACCCAGACCTGGCCCTGCCCTCACAGAGCTGGTGGTCACAGTCAAGTGCGTGTGTTCTGTTCCTCGGCTGCGGTGTGGGTGGGGGGGTACGGTTTTGGGAACCCCAAGACCCTGGCTCAAGTTTCCCTCCAGCCCTTAGGAGCTGCTGACTTTGAGTGTGTGATGATGACCCTCTTCGGCAGCAGTGGCCGTTCTAGCACCTTCCCCCGGGTGCATGACAGTGGCCCCTGGCCTGGGAGCCCGGCAGGAATGCCAGTGGGGACTGGGGGAGTCCCGCTCCCTGCCTCCCCTCCAGGACCTGCCTCCACCGACCCCTCCTGGTCCCCCCACTGCCCATCCAGACACCTGACCACCCACTGTCTTCAGCAGCCCTTTCTGGGGTGTGGGCCTGGGAGGACCGGGTTCGCCCTTTGGTTATTAGAGAAGATTAAACGTAAAGAGTAGTTCACAGAGCATCAAAGACCCTCTACGTGTGGTCGTTTCCCCTCCTGCTTCCCTCCCAAGAGCAGGGCTTTTCAAACTGTGCCGTGCTTGGGGGTCACTTCGGAGGTTGTTAAAATGCGGATTGTGACTCAGTAGGTCTGGGGCAGGGTGTGGGAATCTGCACGGTTTAACAGACGCTGGGCTGGTGCCTGTGCTGGGCCAGGGACTCCACTCTGAGTAGCAAAGTCTTAGGGAATTGGGGGCTGGAATTGTGCTGGTCGGTGACCCTGGGACCTGAAATGGAGCCCGTGCATAGTCGGGACTCAGTTTCTGTAGGCAGGTGGCTGTTTGACATTTGGGGGCTGGCAGCTTGAGTATTTCCAAAGATGGAGTGGACTCTGCCTCGGTATATGAGGACAGAGGGGACCCCAGCCCTGTAGGGTGGAAATGCTGCCCCCGCCCCCCCTAGAGAATTCAGAGGCTTGCCAGTGTTGGTCATCTTGACCCTTGTCTCCAACTGTTTCACCTGTTCCTCTGTTACCTGAAGGTGAGTGTGGCCCAGGTGTCTGTCCTGATCCTGCTCTCCCCTGGTGAGTAGGTCTGGAAAAATTACTTGACTCTTCTAAGCCAGTTTCTTGACCCTTAAAATGATAGAGCTCGTCATCTCTAAGAGGTGCCCTGGGAATCACAGGGGCAGTGTGCTAAGCAAGGGGCTGGGGGTCTTTATGGATAGGCAACTGACCTGGAATGTCCTGCCCACCACCCACCCTCACCCAGGCAATTCCAGATTCAGGGATCACCTGGGAGTCACCTCTACCTGGAAGACTGCCCTGATTTCCCCGGGATAGATCCGGTGTCCTTCCTCCACGCTCAGTGGCGCATTTGTTACCACCCCTGCCCACGACTGGGCTCCCACAGGTGCCTCGTGAGGGTCTGCATCCTTAACGCCTGGCTCAGCCCCTGGCACTTAGGGAATGCTCCTTAGTGAAGAGTGAGTGGAGAAATGAATTTCCCTGTTGAACTGAGTCTAGGGGAGTAGAGAAGCAGGGAAGAAACTGAGGTGACAGGCAGAACTGGGGCCCCTGATACTTTTGGGGTTCATTAAGCAGCCCCAGAAGAGAAGAGGCAGATACCGTCTCTGTTTCATCTCTAGGTTTAAGGGAGAGGCATTAAAGAGATAGTGTGTCTTTCTAGTTTGACCTACTTGCTTCCCTAGGGCCAGGCCACACCAGGACTTATCTGGAAATAGGGACCGAATTTTATCCACAGTATCTTCTGTGCTGGCTGAGGGGAATCCAAACTTTTCAGGCATCAGAAAACGAACGTGGCATCCTTTAATCCTTCCCGACACTATGAGGAAGGACACTTTCCCTGGCAACCTCCTGTTCATCCTTCAAGACCCAACTCAAATTGCCCCTTCCCTCCACCCTATATATAAGACCCTTGGCATTTCCCAGTCCACTCAGGCTAAGTACAGGCCCACGATCCCCACTATATTGGAAGCCCCTGGAGAACAGACACTACTGGATCATTTGTCTTGAATCTCTAGGTCTTTCCTAGGGCTTGGCATACAATAATTGCTCAAGAAAAAAATGTCGGAATACATGGATGTTACTTTGTGCCTTTCACATTGTACCTGACGGGCACCAAACAAATCCCCTTCTGTTTATGTGGCTTCTGCTGATTAGATTGTCAAAAGCCCCCAGCCCGTCCCCACACTTTCGGCTCCTGGGGGTGCAGGGCTGGGCCCTTCCAGAACCAGCCCCTGGCGTCGCTCCGATGTGCTCAGGCAGAGAGAGGTTTGGAACTCGTAGTTGGGATTGATTTTCGTCTTTATGATTTAGGCTGCGATTGATTTTCTCAGGTAGAGGCTTTGCACTTAATGAAGTATGTGCCACCCAGCTCCATCCAGACAGGATTACGTGCATGGACAATTACCCTTCTGGTGACAGCTCCTCTCTTTTTAAAATGTATATAACACAATGAAAATAACTCAGCCGATGAGGCGCGGTGTGATATGAAGCAGGGGGGGGGGGGTGACATTAGAGTGGCCCGCGTGCCATTTTCCCACCGCCGGGGGAAGACATTGTTAGGAGGATTGTATTACTACAGTGTGTGGGTTTTGTAAACTTGGGAGAAGCGCACGGTGTTGATTTAGAATAAAGCGATGAACTATTTAGGTTAGCAGGAGGATGTTTTAGATTTGCTTTCCTTTGGCAGAGACGGAGATCCCTCCACAGGGTCTGAGCGAGGCTCCTCGGAAAGTAACTACGAATTCTAAAGGACTCGGCTTCTGCAGGGCTGTGTGCTTCAGAGACAAGAGAGCCAGGGAGTCGGCAGAGGCTCGTCCAAAGCTGTGGTCTGAGCAGCAGCAGGTGCCCTGAGGAGCTCCCGCCAGGTGTGATCACAGGAGCTGCTGAATCCAGGTCCCGGGGCCCCTGCACGGCTGTCATCCGCGTCCTCCGGAGACGGGAGGCCGTCCCCAGGGCTGCGATGACTGACCCTGGGCCGTGTGCGACCAGCTGTCTCCCCACCCCCACTGTCTTTGTTGTCCTGAAGCGTTAAGCAGACCTACCTGCATGCTAAGTGAGCGGCTTCAAAGATGATCCCAAGTCACAGCGCGAACCCCGCACCAGGAAGCGAGCGGGGGAGGTGACCCTTCTGTCCAGTTCTTCCCAGTGTTACACAAGCAGCCCTGGTGTGCCGGGGACCCCGGACATGCAGGGGTCGTTCCTGCCCTGAGCCTCCGTGTGGGAGGAGAGTGGGGGGGGGAGGGTGCTGGGAAGGAGGGGCCAGGCGCCCCGTGTTAGGCGCTGGGGGTGGGGGAGAGCAGATAGGAGCATCCTGGGCGAGGAACCCCGGGGGTTTCGGGGGTCAGCTAGCAGACCAGTTTGGAGGAAGGTGAGTTGGAGGGGTGGGTGGGAGAAAGCCCAGCCTCGTTGCCTTACATGGTGTGATGTGCACCCCGATACTTACAGGGTAGATACGGAAATCAGGGTGACCTGCGGCTGGAGAATTCCCAGAAAGTGAACACGGTATCGGGGCCAAAGCCATGGTTTCAGGCAAGTGGGGCCAAGCTGGTTCACTCCTTGTGTTCATCCTGATCGTTCTTCAGAAAAAGAAACAGATGGTCAGAGAAGTCCTCAGGCACCTGACATCCAAACTTGTGTTCCTTCCAGTGTCTCTCCGTGAAGGCACCGTGCAGTGGTTATGGGGACACAGACGGGGTTCCCAGGCGGGGTGTGGGCAAGGCCCTGGGCGTGTTGCTGACTGTGCAGGGTGGTCACCGGCCCCGGTGGGTTTGCCATTCTCCACCACCCCTCCTGGCTCCATTTCACAGAAGACATTGGGCGGGGGCGAACATTCACCTTCTGTGTTTGAGATGTTGGCTCTGGCTGTCACCAACTTTCTTAGAATGAGAGTCCCGAGGGTAGGACGGCCGGTGGTATGGTTGAGGGCTTTTAAGGAGATTGCACCACTTGGAGCCCTAATTAATGTTTGTTTTATGACGTTCCGGGGAATGATCGCTCGATAAGATAATGCAAATGGAATTTAAAAACAGCGTATGTTCAATTTAAACAGTGGGTATAAACAGACGCATTGCAAAGTAGCCTGTTGGAAGATGTTGTTATAAGAAGGGACATTGCTCTTTCTGCAATCTGTGCTTGGTAATCATTTCATTAACTGTCAACAGACGCGACTGGGTGCCCGGTCCCCTGCCCACCGCAAGAACAGGGGTCAGAGAGGAGAAAGCCCTTCAGGCACCGATGCTCTGCCGAGCTGACTTCCTGGCATCGGGCAGCCGGAGCGCGGGGTGCGGCGGGGAGGGAGGCTCTGGGCTCGGTTCTGGGAAGTCAGGGTCTCTGGCTTGGCGGGGATCAGGGCATCCCAGGGGGAGCAGCCCAGGGACCCCCTATTGTGGAGACAGACGTGTTCAAGTCTCCACAGCTGCAGTCACCAATGCCACAGAGCCAGTTCTCAGATTAACACACGCTGAGTTGCTGCCTTACTGTTTCCGAGGTCCGAAGTCCCAAACGGGTCTCACTGGGTGGCAGTCAAGGGGCGGGGCGGGGCTGCGTCCCTTCTCAAAGCTCTAGGGGAGAACTATTTCCTTGCCTTCCCAGCTTCTGGAGGCCGCCCACATCCTTGGCTCTGGGACCTTCCCCCCGACTGAAAGACAGCAGTGGTTGGTGGGAACCCTCTCAAGCTGCCATCTCTCTGTTCGGACCCCTCAGCACCCGTCTTCTCAGTGAAGGGCCCTCGTGATGACACTGGGCCCTCCCAGGTCTCCCCATCTCACGGTGATCTGACTAGCATCTGCCTCAGCTCCCCCTTTGCTGACTGGCATCTTCACAGGTTCTGGGGGACAGGATGTGGACTGATCCATCGCTGTGCCTCCCGTGGGCGGCAGACACATTTTGCTTCAGGTCACATCGAGCGTGCTTTCATTTATTTAGTTTTTTCTTATTAGGAAAAGAGGCACGGAGGGTTCTGGAACGGGGGCCGTGAGGTTCTGTCTCAGCGATGTCACTAACTCGGTGTTCAGCCCTGGGCTGCAGGTGTCTGTCCTTCTGAGGAGCATGAAGCTACGTGTCCTAACCGTGTCCCCCGGGGACACACAGAAAAGGAGGTGGACTCAGAAATGCTCCAGAAAAGGTATAAATGCTATAAAATGAACCGTGATTGTACCGCCAGTGTTTCTGGCATTTTCTCCAAAGCCCAGGCTCCAACTGGTCCTCCACAGGAACACCCCCATGGGTCTCCAGAATATTCTATCTACCAGGTCCAGTCCCACCCCAGGGCGGACACAGGAGAGCTTAGAATGATGACCCTTTTAGGGAGAGCTCACCCCTGCTTGTGCCTTGGGGTGGATGGTGAGACTTTCATTCATGTTCTCAGCCCTTTGGCCATGGGCTGCTGCCTGAGTGTGGCACCAAAATGTTTATTTATTATTTGTGAGAGAGAGAGAGAGACAGAGTGCAAGCAGGGAAGGGGCAGAGAGAGAGGGGAGCAGAAGATCTGAAGCAGACTCTGTGCTGAGAGCAGAGAGCCAGATTTGGGGCTCGAACCCATGGAGTGTGAGATCATGACCTGAGCCCAAGTCCAGTCTTAACAGACTGAGCTCCCCAGGTGCCCTCCGAGCGGGGCGGCTTCTAGGAGCAAGGCCACCGCAGTCTCTGTCCCGTCGGCCTGGTGGCTATGGGAGTCCCCATTTGAGTTTTGTCAAACACACAACATGTGTCACTCTAACCCTACCAAGATACAGAACCACACAACGTCCCTCCCGCCTCTGCCTCGTCTGTCCAATGGGCCCCGGCGGCCAGAACTTTTAAGGTCACGCGTGAGGTTCGCTTGTTCCGGAACATCACCGGACTGGAACCGGCCAGTCTGTGTTCCCGTGCCGGGCGCGGTTGACCAGCGTGACGTGTGGTCTCGTGGATCAGCACGTCCTTCCTGTTTGCGGCCAACTAGCATCCCATTGGGATTAGGTCACTGTTTCCACCCGCTCTCCCCCTGATGGGCCCCTCGCCTGTTGCCAGTCTTTTAATTATTTTATTTATTTTTTTGAGAGAGAGAGAGAGAGAGAGTGCCAGCAAGCCCGCACAGGGGAGGGTCAGAGAGAGAGGGAGAGAGAGAGGATCCCAAGCAGGCTCTACTGCTTCAGCACAGAGCCCGACGCAGGGCTCAAACTCACAAGCTGTCAGATCACGACCTGAGCCGAGACCAAGAGTCGGACGCTTAACCGACTGAGCCACCCAGGCGCCCCAAGTCTTCCGTCCTTCCGAGTACACCCGCCAGGCGCCCGCTGGTGGAAAACAGAGCCATGAGCTTGCCACGTTCCCCGTGTTTCAGCCACGTGCTCCCTGGCTTGTGAACTGAGCCCCAGCAGGACCCGTCAGAGTGACAGAGCCTCACGGCCACAGGGTCTGAAGGGAGGTGGCTGGTGCTGGGATGGGAAGGGGGTACAAGGCCTCATCCACGGGGCCCACGGGTGAGTCCTCTGACTGTCATGTTCCCACACGGGGACTGTGACCACCTGTGCCCCTCCTGTCCTGCCTCCTTCGCTCAGCTCCTGGGCCTCGCTCTGTGTTTGCCCCAATATTTATGAGCCCTGGGATTGTGTCTTCCGGCACACTATTTACTTAACAATATAACAGTAATTGTAGGATAATTGGGCTGCAGTGAAGGAACAGCCAGGGTCCGAACAGTAAGTGGGTGATAAAAACCAGGGTTTATGGGTTCCATTCCGGGGAAGATTTATGGCCTTGGTATTACATTATATAACCAATCGTTTCCAGTTCGGCCGGGGCTGGGATTGCAGTGAGACCCTCGGCCAGCCGAGGGGTAATCAGGGGGCAGGAAAAAGCAAAAGCCACGTGGCCTTTCCCTTCGCGGCTAAGGTCCGTGGACTCACATCTCCTTCATCGAGGCCAGGATGAGGCAGGACCTCGCTGCACCGTCCCTGCCTTCTGGCCTCTGCCGCTCCCGACAGCAGGGCATCGAGGGCCCTTTCTGGTGACAGCGTGCAGGGGCCCTGGCTCTCCCGGCCCCCACACCACGCCCTGGGCATCTGTGAGGAGGCCAGGCTGCTAAGGCTGAGGAGCTGACTCCACCTCCGGCTGGTTTCCAGGTGCAAAGTGTCAGAGCCGGAACGCCTGGGAGGCCACCGAGCGCCCCCCGCCCGCCCCCAGCCACGTTAAGCCAGCACTCAGCTCCAGAGGTGGACGGGGCTGCCGCTCCTTTTCCAGGAGCCTCCCGAGGGGCCACACGGGGCCCGCTGAGGGCATCCGTCCTCTCTGCTCCCAACCCACCTGGAGGGGAAGGCCAGAGACAGAGGGCGGGCACGGGGGCTGGAGCGCCCTCACCAAGAAAGGACATTGCGGGTGGTGCATGGATGAAGGCCCAGGGGAAGACAAGCCTGCCGGTTCTGAAGGAGAAAGTGCTCCTTTGGCTCCTGGTCAGTGACTCGGGCGCGTGCTCTTTTCGAGCATTATGAGCGCGCACGTCTATTTGAACACGTTCTTAACGGCACATTAGACCGCATTAGCATAGTTTCGAGGCCGGCCACACTTTTTTGTTACGTGACCACACTGAGTCCTGGTAAAAGTCGGGGTGACGGGCAATCCTGACTGACGCACTCCTAGCGGGAGCGTAAGTTGGCAATTGAAGGTGATTTCTGAAAGTTCGTAATTTTTGAGCAATTCACGTTACTTCTGGGGGGTCCGCCCTGAGGAGATAGTAAACTCTCAGGCAAAATGTGTGTGCTGGGATGTCCGTCGTGGCGATTTCGAATGAAGTTTTTCAAAGCCTCAACGATGTGTTCTGCATCTTGGAAGGGGGTGCTGCACGGCCACTTGCATTTGCCCAAACGCGTGAATTGGCACAGGTGAGATCTGTGTGACTCATGCTTGTTACAGTGGTGCGGGTTAGCAGCTGTACGAGTATTCTCTCCTTATCCTAATCGTGAGCAAATGAGTAAGCGTCTCAGGGAGAATGAGAGCTCCGGCTCTCGCTGGTGGGAAAGGGAGTCACAAATGCAGACAGGAGGAGGATTAAAAAGTGCCTTGTGGATTGGGATTGGAGAAACCAGTGGGCGTCCACTTCTGTGGGTATGTGTGTGCGCGTGTGTTAATAGAAACAAACATATATACATATAATATATGTACATATGTATATACGCACATGCATAAACATACATGTATCTCTACGTACTAATATCATATAGTTTTTATGAGTATATTTACATTCATTCCATTATCTATCTATCTATCTATCTATCTATCATCATCATCTGTCTGTAATCTTTCAGCTCTGTCCCTCACGGGGGCTTTGAGGTAATGACACCCCAATTTCAGTGATCACACCATCCCCAGCACCCAGATCTCGTTTCTAGTACTATTCTCCATCTAAAGGAACCAGGACTCTTTAGAGAAAAGCCTGATCTGAGCCTGGTCTGAGGCAGAGAAAGCACAAGGTGAATCGTTGCTCAGAGAGGGGGTGAGCTGTGGAAAGGACCCCGGGGCTGGCTCGTGGGGGCTGCCACTGGACCGATCTGGGGCAACGTGCACATCAGAATAATGATAGGGATGGATTATAGTCCACTGAATGAAGCAAAACCAAAGAGTCCTTATTGATACAGTAAAAAAAAACCCAGGGAGAAGGGAAAGCTCTCTGACATCAGAATCCTCCTTGGGAAAGAATTCAGAAAGCCAGTGGTTGGTGTTGAAACTGGGGTTTGAAAATCTGGCAGCAAACAGGGTAGTTATGGAACCAAAGTATCTCCACACAAATTACTTATTAATTGTGGAAAGTAAAGGTAATTTGACAGTGGAGAGACCGGCTGGACACGTCTCACCTGGGAGGTCAAGGATTCATCCCAACGTGGGACGTCACCAGCCTCCGGCCTCAGGGCGCCTGTGCATCGCTGACGTAAAGGGACTTGATCGTGAGAAGGCACCGACGCAGAGAAGCTTCCAGAAGTAACCAGCCTTCCCTCTCCAGAAACGTCAAGGTCAAGGAGAAGGAAGTGGAAGGAGCCGTGGAGTCTGAAGAAGGCTGAGAGGCTTGGTTCCAGGAAAGGCGGAGGGGGAGGGGAGGTGGCAAAGCAAATCGGGCAAAATGTAGGCATTGGTGAATCCGGTGAAAGTTCCTGACACCCTCTTTGTGACTTTTCCGCAGGGTTGAAATCACAACCACATCAAAGCCTTGGACGGACGAAGCTGGCTGAGTGCACTTCTCCATGTGTCAACCTCGGCACCAGACGAGTGTGCCCGGGGACCACTGGTATCAGAAGGACAGAAGCATGTGGGGTGCAGCCAAACCAAATGCAGGGGGGATGTGGCTGCGGTGAGCCGAAGAAACCTGTCCAGATGCTCCCGGGTCCCTGCGGGCTGACGGCAGGTGTGGGTCCTGCCTCTGGCACATCAGAGCCATGGAGAAGGCTTTGTGGAGCAGGTGACCTTGTGAACTGTCAAAGAACAGGATGCCAGGAGGGGCTGGCCGAGTACCAAGGGGCCGGCAGGCTCCTCGAGGGACTGAGCTGTCCTCCCGAGCCCACATTGTCCCTCCTACGTGGAAAAGGAAGCAGGAGAACTGCAGGTCTGTGGGCGCCCCTGGGAAGGCGGCAGCCGGCTGTGCTCTGTGCCATTTCCCTAGTTGTGTTAATGCACATTTGTGGGACGTGTGTTAATGCACATTTGTGGGACATCCCCCTCCCCACGGGCCAAGGGGGCAACTGCAAATGCTCCTCCTTTTCTTGTTGTTTTTTTTTTCCTTCCTTTTAAGGACACCCTAGGTTACTGTCCTGGCAGAGATTCGAGAGGCTCCTGGGAGGACGGGAAAGAAAATTTCTGGAAGGGAGGTGGCAGATGGGCATAGGCGTGTGAGCAGTGGTGCTGTCCAGCCTGGATGCCATCACGGGTCAGTCGGGGCAGGGAAATACTGGGACAAAACTTAGATGACCTCGTTCAGCAGAGAGAGAGCCCGCAAGGCTGAAGGGGGACATTGATGTGAGCCCATGTGGGGGGCGTTCGGCATCCCACCCTGCTCAGGCATCCAGAGCACGGCACCACTCGCTGGTGCTGTGACTGAGTCCTGAAAGTTCCCAAGCTTGTGGCTGCCACACATGACGTCACAGGGGCCCATGTCCCGTGGTCGTGTGGGGTCCCAGAGCCCCTCAGAGACCGCCCTCTTGCTGCAAAGTCTTTTCTTCTGCATCAGTTACTCCCGAAAAGTCTTGGAAGGCCTGGGTCTTGCTGGCCCACCATGCAACCCTGGGGACAGAAGGCTCACCTGTCTCCTGGGTAGAGGGGGTCCCCTTGGATAGGACGCTCAGGCCGGGACCTGCAGAGTTGAGGGGCCTCCTGCTCATAACACTCCCGGCTGCAGCAAGCAAGTGCCCCGTGGGGGCAGAGAAATTCGGGACAGTTTGGTGAGCTGATCACTGGGGGGCTTGAACCCAGGCCGTGCTCCTCTCCTCCAGGCCACTTCTAGCCCCGTCCACCAGAAAAAGCTCCCTCCCTATCCCCAGGGAATAGGAAAGCTAACAGTGGCGCCAGCTTCCAAGCCTCTGGACTAAAGGAATTACCACAGGGAGGATAAAGCGTTCTCCCGGAGGGACCCCGCAGAGCTAGGGTGTGTGGCTGGCCTCGCAGTGGGGCAGCCTTGCCAAGCAGGTGGGTCTCTGACCTCCCAGTGAATCAGCTGGGGGATGTGGGTCTGCAGGGTGGCCTGCCTGTCTCGAACCCCTCTCTGCCTGATGCCCCAGACGGCCCTGTCCCCTCACGCAAAGTGCTGCCAATTCATGGAGGCAAACCTGCCCGGAGAGGCAGGTGTCGGGATCCAGCTGGGGGCACCTCATCACCGGCACGTTAGCAGAACTGGGAGCAGAGACAGGACATCAGCAGACCCGCTGTTCCCCAGGGGACACCGCTGCCACAGCATAAAGAGCAGCCATCGGTGTGTGTGAGTGTTCTGGGGCCACCCTAACACACGACCGCAGATTGGAGGCTTAAAGTACAGAAATTTGTTCTTTCACAGTCTCGGGGCCAGAAGTCCAGAATCACGGTGTCAGGACCACACTCCCTCTGGAGGCTCTAGGGGAGAACTTCCCGCCTCTTCCAGCTTCTGGGGGCCCCTGGCGTCCCTTGGCTTGAAGACACATCATTCCAACCTCTGCTCTGTCTTCATACGAACTCTCCCTTGTGTCTCTGTCTCCTCTGTCTCTTATACGGCACTTTCCAGTGAATTTAGAAATTGGAATTCAGAATTTAGAAAATTGAGGGTGATCGCACATGAAGATACTTAATCACATTTGCAAAGACTCTTTTTCCAAATAAGGTCACGGTAACAGGTTCTGGGGATTAGGACAGGAACATATCTTGGGAACCACTGTTTAATGCATTAGAAAGTAGATGTGGTCCTTCAAGGGTGGAACTGGGGTGGTTGATGAAACTGAGGGAGCACTAGGAAAGCAGGTGGGAGCACTCAGGGAGCAGGGAGGGAGCACTCCGGGAGCAGGGAGGGAGCACTCCAAGAGCAGGTGGGAAACTAGGAGAGCAGGTGGGAGCACTAGAAGAGCAGGTGGGAACACTCAGAGAGCAGGGAGGGAGCACTAGGAGAGCAGGGCTACCTGCATATGCTTAACAATGGCCACAGAGCTGAGACACCTGAACATCTTACCTGGTGTCCACTCGCCCAAGGTGGGTGTCCTGCCTGTGTCCAGGCCAGGAAGGAAGGACTTTTTCATGCCCTTGGGATCTGCAAACAGGAAGGTTCTGGGAGTTTGATGGAGGGAGGAGATCTGGGCTGACCGGTCGGGCTCTTGCTGCTGGGATGGGCGCAGATCTTGGGCAGGGGATCCACAGCCATCACACTCCATGGGGGAGACGAGGGAGGGAAGGGGAAAACGGTGAAAACTGCAGGGACCTTGACTGTTACTGGAACGTCTTCCATGTTGCACACATACCAGGTTGCTCTTTCTAAAAGGCAGGGCACAGACGAATGTCTGCTGGCTCTTTATACAAGATTGAGTTGTTTGTGAGGCAAACAGATTCTTGGTGGGATCAGGGATGGAGTTAAAGTCTATAAAAGCATGAGCCGTGGGGAAAAGCTGGCTGACTTCCAGTCGGTTGTGTCTGTATCTGCTCGGTTCCACCCAGGGTCTCATTTTCAGGATTTACTGTTGATTGTGACCGAGGTGCGGCAGAAGGGAGAGGATCATTTTCTTTGCAGCAGGAGGCTGGGGCTCGCAGCAACGACCCTTCGCGGCCTCCTCGCTTGGTGAGAACTGCGGTTGCTGAGTCAGATGCCTCACTGGTTGGATTTCTGTCCTCTGAGACAGGCGCGTGTTTCCTGGGGATTTTGTCGGGTGACTGTCCCAAAACGGGGACCACGAGATAGTTTGCAGGCATCCAGTATCCACAGGCTGCACCCCTGTGCAGCCTGGTCCTTCCCCTCCTCCTTCTCCCCTGCCACCTCTCCCCCACTCCCCCCACGGGATGTGCTCCTGGGGGTGTCTCTTCATCACCTTCTCCGAGGGCTGACACACACCGGAGATCTTCCTTCAGGACGTCCATCCGGCGGCCGGCTCTTTTGGGGTCATGTGGGGCGGGGGAGGATTCAGTAATTGATGCCAAGGGAGGAAGAACACAGGGGTGACCATCACTCTGAGCTGAGGAACAGCATGTTGGCAGCCTCTCTGGGGCTCTGCCTTCTTCTCTGTGGACTGGGGCTGTATGAACGATCTCTGGCCCTTTCAGCAGGAAGTGTCTGCATGGCTCTCGCTCAATGGCCACCTTGCCGAGCCCAGAAGAAGCAGCCTTCTGCAGTAGGCTGCATTATCAATTGCTTTTCTTAGATGTCACCGTTAGGCTTCTGTCTACCTGGGATGCCCTGTCACCTGCCCTCCGCCCAGTCCTGCCTACATGCTCTAAGAGGCCACCTCTTACGTGAAGCCTTCCTTGGTTGTCCAGCCTACAACTCTACCCTCAGCCGTCTGCAACGAGGACACCGTCTAGCCTACAGCAGGCACTCTGCGAGTCTGGGCTGAATAAGCAAAGGGGTGGATGGGTGGGAGAACAAAGAGATGAATTCGCTAAAGGGTTTTCACTTGCCCAAGCGTGACTTATTGAGCGCCTGTCATGTGCCACACAAAAACCCTGTCACATCAGGGATTAAAATCCTAAAATCCCTGCCCTCCTGGAACTTACATTTGGGGACAGAAGACATTCGACCAATAATCTAAGCAAGAAGGCGATGAAGGATGGGCCAGGGGATAAGCCCTTTTTAGAGTCTCGAGAAAAATAAAGCTGGTCCCCGGGAAGACTTAATACAGGAAACTTGTTTCTGCCTCTAGCGATTTGTTTGGCAGATTTAAAATGCTACTTGTTCGAAAGAGAGATGGTGGTTGTTAGAGGAATTTGGGGGGATTAGGGAATGGTTGGGACAATCTGGGGCGACAGTCTGGAAGAGGTGGGCTTTTAGTCTGGACTAAAGAGAAGGAATGTTGTCCACTCAAGCTGAAAGTCCCTGCACGGACACACGGCTGGACACTGCCCGCTGCTCTGTAGCCCCCGAGCCCTGCGTCCATCTCATTAAGCCCCCCACGTGCCTTGCAAGGGAGGGAACACCCAGCAAATGTGGCAGGACTGTGCCCAGCCCCCCGGGACAGTGGGCGTCCTCGGCGAGCTGCGCTGGGAGAGTGCCAGATTGTTCTGGAAGTTCTCTTCCTGACAGCTGCACGCAACAGACCTGTCGGAAGTCTTCTTAATCTTTTTCTCCAGGTCAGAATGTTCCCAAAGAGTAGTCGATTTTTTAAACCTTCTTTTTTTAATTACCCAGTCACAGACAATGGGGAGCTCTGGAATGTTCTGGCGACACTTACAGTCCCTTGATTAATTGGACGTTTTTAACCACCCCGAGTCTCTGCTGATCGGCAGATAGCGGAGCCTGAGAATTTAAGAGGAGAGGAAAATGTAATAGGACTAATTTCATTCCTGGAGAGCAGGGGAGGCAGAAGTCAGTTTTTATTATAGCAGCTATTAAAGGGCCTGTTTTCTTAAGACCGAAGAGCACTGCACACTTTATATAAAAGTGAACTGAAGTCAGGTACACAGAGTTTATGGGCTGGGAGCCGATGGAGACGGGGTCCAGCGGGGCTTACTGTTCAGCTGTGATGGGTCTCAAAGATGTTACGTTTCTTGGTCTCCACTCGAGTTCGTTGGAGCCCAGGAGTACAGAGCTCTGGGTTCTCGCTCTGGCCAGCCACCTGTCCCCGAGGGGCACTGTCACCTGAGAGGTGGCCCTGCCAGGAGCACTTTCGAGAAGGATTCCTTATACACCTACACAGACATGCTTATTTGTATACACTCATGCACACTCATGCACACACACCAGGCACTTTCCTGGCGCAAAATCAAGCACTGTGGACAAAAGTCCAACTCTCCATCCACATTGGTGCCTGAATGCAGAGGGTAGTCCTCCGAGGTCGCTTTCCCCACCTCGTTATGATGAGTGTTGTTACCGCCCTGCACCCCATGACCCCACCCCACCCCGTGTCCAGCTTTGCCTCTCCACTCTTCACCCCTGATGGGGGCCCGGGGAGCAGAGGAGACTCTCACTGTTGGAAATCACGTGTTCTCTACGCTCCCCGTGGATGCACCACTCCTTTTCCTAGGGTCCCCAGAGCTGACGCCCAGTGCAGGTTCTCCTACAGCCTGCAGACACCTTGGGAAGAGCATGAACTCAGAGTCTTGAAGCCTGGATTCAAGCCTGGGTTCAAGCCTCTTGCTAAACATGTAGGGTTGCATGAACAAATCAGGAGACTATAGATGCTGGAGAGGATGTGGAGAAACAGGAACCCTCTTGCACTGTTGGTGGGAATGCAAACTGGTGCAGCCGCTCTGGAAAACAGTGTGGATGTTCCTCAAAAAATTAAAAATAGATCTACCCTATGACCCAGCAATAGCACTGCTAGGAATTTACCCAACAGATACAGGAGTGCTGATGCAAAGGGGCACTTGTACCTCAATGTTTATAGCAGCGCTTTCAACAATAGCCAAATTCTGGAAAGAGCCTAAATGTCTATCAACTGATGAATGGGTAAAGAAACTGTGGTTTAAATACACAATGGAATACTACGTGGCAATGAGAAAGAATGAAATATGGCCATTTGCAGCAATGTGGTTGGAACTGGAGAGTGTTGTGTTAAGTGAAATAAGTCATACAGAGAAAGACAGATACCATATGTTTTCACTCTTATGTGGATCCTGAGAAACTTAACAGAAGACCATGGGGGAGGGGAAGGAAAAAAAAAGTTAGAGAAGGAGGAAGGCAAACCATAAGAGACTCTTAAATACTGAGAACAAACTGAGGGTTGATGGGGGGTGGGGGGGAGGGGAAAGTGGATGATGAATATCGAGGAGGGCACCTGTTGGGATGAGCACTGGTGTTGTAAGGAAACCAATTTGACAATAAATTTCATATTAAAAAAATAAAAATAAAAATCAATTTTAAAAAGGCATTGACTATGAAAAAATCCTCCCTCAAAAAAAACCCACAAAACATGTAGGGTTGCTAGATAATAGACAGGAAGCCTAGTTAACCGGTAATTTCAGACAAACAACAGGTAATGTGCTAGTGTAAGTATATCCCATGCAGCATTTGGGACATACTTACACTAACAAAAATTATTCATTTGTCTGAAATTCCAATTTAACTGAGCTTCCTGTGTTTTTATCTGTTAAATCTGCCAATCCTATCCCTATGAACCTTCAGCATGTTTCTCTTTTCTTTTTTTTCTTCTTTTCTTTTCTTTTCTTTTCTTTTCTTTTTTCTTTTCTTTTCTTTCCCTTCCCTTCCCTTCCCTTCCCTTCTCTTCCCTTCCCTTCCCTTCCTTTCCTTTCCTTTCCTTTCCTTTCCTGTTATTTTCTGTTATTTTTCTTTTTCATATTAGAGAGAGAGAGTAAGCCAGTGTGAGTGGGGGAGGGACAGAGAGAAGGAGAGAGAGAATCTTAAACAGGCTCCTCACTCAGCGTGGAGACTGACTCAGGGCTCGATCCCATGACAGCCATGAGATCACGACCTGAGCTGAAATCAAGAGCTGGATGCTTAACTGACTGAGCTACCCAGGTGCCCCAGGGAATGTTTCTTAATATTTCTGTTCCCTCATCTTTTCAAGGGGGTTGATAACAGAGCTGACCTCGTGGGGGTTAGTGTGGGGAGTCAACGGTACAATCTTCACACAAAACAAACTCAGTGGGGCACCTTGGTTCAATCAGTTAAGCATCCAACTCTTGATTGATTTTGGCTCAGTTCATGATCTCATGGTCTTGAGTTCAAGCCCTGCATCAGGCTCTGCACTGACAGTGTGGAGCTTGCTTGGGATTCTCTCTCCCTCTCTCTCTGCCCCTTCCCAGCTTATGTGCACTCCCTCTCTCTCAAAATAAATAAACGTTAAAAAAAACTCAGCAAATGTGCAGTCTGGTGGGTCACTCATTCATTCGGTCAACAACCCTGATCCCAGCTGGCGGTAGGGAAGAAACATCCCGAGCATCACAGACAGACTCTGCCTTTTGGCCTTTTGTTGCAACACAGAGTCCAAGAAGGGGCCCCTGCAGATGGTGGCCGTCTGCTCCCCCGCGATGGTTTCTTGTTTGTTGGTGTGAGAGAACTGCATTTGGAGGTGGGTTGTCGTGGGAACACTCAGCATCAGGTCCCTGTAGATTGTATCAGCACCGCGGGGCTGACGAGCCAACCCCTTACAGCACAGGACACCTCATCGGAGTGTTCTGCTGAACCCTGGCTGCTGCTGAGACTGTCTGTCCCCAGGAATGGTGGCAGGACTCATGGCTGCCCCGGCTGAGCCCTCCTGGCTAGGGAAGGAGACAGAGGGAAGGCTCCTCTGGGGAAACAGGGCTCCTTGCCTTCCTTCTAGCAGTGAGCAGCTTGACCAAGCCCTGCGCAGCCCTGCCTGTCCTCCTGCTCATCCCATGAATGGGAGCCAGGTTTTAGCTCGGATCCTGGTGTAGGCGGACTGACAGACACATGGCATTTTGGAGGAGGGACTCTGGTTCCGGAGAAGTGGCAGACCAAGGCTGTCTGGCCCCCATCTGGGCTTACAGTTGTTGACCGAATGAGTGACCCATCAGACCTCACGTGCTGAGGGCTTGCAGTGTGTACTCACAGATCACCCGGGGCGTGTGGGTGCCTGGTCAGCTGCCCGCGGGCCAAGAGGGCGGTTTCTGAGTTCATATACGCAGGGATCCGAGCGAGGGCAGAAGCCAGTGCAGGAGCCAGAGAGAGCTGGGCTGATCTCTGTGGGTTTGGTTCTGCCTCCTGGGGCCCCTGGCTCCCTGGGAACCTGGCGGCTCTGACTTCCCTTCCTTGGAGAAGACCAACATGTAGAGTGCTTCATCCAATATCAGAGTTGCGTGGACCCCCACGCCCACCCAGGGATCATGGGCCGCTTGCCAGTAATTGAGTGGAGGAAGCCACATCCAGGCAACGTGCCCAGAGAGCAGAGGCAGGGTTGAAACGGTGGAGTACACATTGTGCACATTGTGGAGGTAGGGCAGAGGTGGACGGGGTGCGGCTTGCTCTCAGGGGACCAGGACCTCAGGCGGTGCGGGTGGGTTAGGAGACCTCACAAGGGCAAGGTGGACAAGTGGAGACGCCCAGGGAGCTGGTGTGGCCTGGGTGTGGGTGGGGGTGGGCTCCTGCCCAGGGCTGGACCAGGCTGTGGGCTGGGTGACCTGGTTTGGTGACTTCCCAGGCAGATGACTGTGACATCATCATGTAGCTGGGAAGGCTGAGGCGTCCACAGTTCATGCCCGCGCATCAGTTTGCAAAGATGCCCGTGGGTGGGGGGTTGGGGCTAGAGCAGGCCCAGTTTTTCCCGACAGCCACTTTTTGTTCTGTTTTCAAAATATTTTCCCCTCCTCCAGACTCTTTAATGAGCTCCCGGGAAGCACTGGCCATTGTGTGGAATCCCAGCCACTCTGGGAGTCCTCCTCTGCTGCTCCAAAGGGATCACAAAAGGGGCTGCGGCCGGTTTGGATGGGCTCGTATTTGACATGTTGCTGTGTTAATGCCGAGAAGCTCTCCTGGGGAGTCCCCGTGGCGCTCACTCAGGAGCCGCGTTGCTGACGGGGACACTGGGGTGTCAGGATCTGCGTGGAAAACGTAATCTCCGAGTTGCATACTGAATTCAAAATCAGAATGAAAAGTCCCCCTGTAATTGTCTGATGGGAAATGCATTGTGTCAATATCACCTCGGCGATTCTCCTTCCTATTTGTATTACAAATGACAGGCTGACAATAGCCGCGGCCCGCGTGGGCAATGTGGGTCTGGGGGCTGCAGGCGCGTGGGGGGCAGAGGCAAGCGCAGGAGGGCTTCTCAGGTGACCCGAGCCTTGTCTCCCTTGGCACAGAACAGCCAGTGACGGCAGCTTTGCAAAAGGGTCACGGCACTGAATTATCACTGAATTATCACAGCATTATCTTCGCGCCTGCTTTCTTTGTGTTGGGTAAACAATGTTCCAGTGTGAGGACAGTCTGTGACCTTGAGCGTGTCAGCAAGATCTCTGCTCGCTGCTGCCTACGTGAGTCTGCACGGTGCTTTGGAGGACGGGTGGGGGTGGGGTGGGTGGAGGGGCAAGGACTGGTGCCCCAACACCCCGCGATAGCATCTCAACATTGTTGAGAACGCGCCCCAGGCCCGGAAAACCCCCGGTGATGTTTGCTCACGCGGACCCGAAACTCTGCCCAGTATTCCAAACAGCGTTCGCTGGACCCCCCTTGAACTATGACCTCCGACTGGGCACCAAGTTCAGAATGAGGATACCTTTGCTGCTTCAGAGCCATGCTCGGGCAGGAGAGGGGCCCCACTCACGAACCCCTACCCTGAGAGTCGGGGCCTCGCCCCCGGTACCCGCATCCTGTGTGCAGCACAATTGGTTTGCATGCCAGTGGCACTTGGCAGAACCTTCTGGAACTTGGTTCTAAAACCCAGTGCTTCTGTCTTGGGTGCCTCTTGCCTCCTGCCTCTTTCTCTCTCTTGGAGCCCAGCAGCCACGTGAAGAGGCACCACAGGGAGGAGCGAGACCCTGGAGGACAAGAGGTCACCCGGAGCAAAACTGAAGCCCCAACTAGGGCTTCCGACCATGGAGCCTGGCAGGGACCGCAGGAGGGAGCCCCGAACCAGAACTGCCCAGGTAAGTTCCTCCAGGCTTCCTCAGATTTGGGAAAAGCATGAGCTAATGAATGAATGCTTGTTCTGAGCGAAGTTTTGGGGCGAGTTTTGCACAGCAACAGGTTAACTGATACCAGTCAGCATGTACGTGCTGGGAGCTGAAGTCAAGAGATGGAATGTTCTGGAGGTGGAAGGGGAGATTCGTGGGGGAGGGGGCTCTGAGACAGCGGGAGCTGGGGCAGGAGAAGGTGAAACGCGGCTTGTATGAACGGGAAGGAACTGGTGCCATGACGGGAAATGGAAGCTTCCAGAGCAGGCATGGCAGGGGGAGGAGCCCGCACATCTAGAGATTTTGGATCAGAGCTGGTTGCAGGCATGTTGGGACTGGGTTAGCTGGTCCCTTTTCTCCGTCTTGACCTGAGCGGCCGTCTGCCGTCCCAGGGAGGGGTGGAGGCGTGGGCGAGGCCTGGAGCTGGCCCCCTCCTGTCACCAACTCCGGCTCTGACCCAGTGGGCCCACTCCTCACCCCTGCGACAGAAAGGACTCTGAAATGTCAGACAGGCTTCTCACTGGCCTGTCTCATATGCAGCCTCGGCTTTCCACCTCCCCCCAACCACCCCACTGTCCACCCTGTGGACACACCCATGGTGTGCTTTCCTGTCCCAGCTTCCTGTGTGGGGCTCACAGCTGGCCCTCTCTAGAACGTTCTCTACCTCACTGGCACCTCCTCTCCTTCCCCGGCTGGCTCTTCCTCCTTCCTTCCCAGGCTCGTCTCTGTATTTGCATTCAGTTAATTCAGACACCATCAGGTGAAGGGGACCAAGGTGGGATGCTTATTTTGTGGGAACATTTCAGAGGGAGTTCACCTAAAGGCCGAGGAGGTGGACTACAGCAATTTCATTTGGCTCCCGACCAGGAGGTGACAGGAGGCCAGCTCCTGTCTTTACAGCCTGGCGTGACCAGCCACGGGGACTCAGTTCTGCATGAATCCCTGAGCCTACCACGCAGCAGGTGCCCGTTCAGGGAGGTGTCCCCCAGCACCCGCCGAGGTAGTCACCGTCCGGCCTGACGTCAGCTGCTCCCCAGAATCGCACGCGGTTCCCACGTGCCCCTCGTGGCTCCTGCCTTCCTCCTCTCTGGTTCAAGATCGTTTCCCCCTTGCTCAAACTAGCGCCTCAAACCACGGACTGAACGTATCAGTATGAGTCAGGTCTTCCCGTGATCAGAGGCCGTCTTGCTCGGGAAGCTGAACTTGCAGACTTGACCACCTATTTGGCTGCCAGGGTCCCTGCTGCATTCCCAGGGATCTCGCAGCTTCTGGAGGCAGCCCTTTCCTACCCCCGATCCCCTTTCCAGGCCAGCCCACCTGCTCCCTGCCTCCCCACCTCCCTCCACTCCTCCCCTGCCCCGACTCTGTGTCAATGACAGCTTTGCTCTCTCTCTTTTGCTTTCTCTCTTGTCCTCTCTCCCTCTGCCTTTTTTGTCTGTCCGTCTGTCTCTTTTCCTTCCTCTGTCTCTCTGTTTCTCTCTCTCCCTCCCTCCTCCTCCTCCTCCTCCGTCTCAGTTAACAAGAGTGATGGGTCTGGCAGACGGAGGCTGACGCTCCCCACATCGGCCCTCGGGCGCAGAGCAGGGGGGCCGCCCCGTCTCTCCCGGGCCCACCAGGCAGCACACTCCTCCACCCTGTGGACAAGTGCTAAACACGTCTGGTTGTTTTGGAGTCTGTACAGCATTCTATTATGACACACTGGGAACCTGGTTACTTATAAAGCAATTTGCTCCTACAGGCTGGTTTGAGATTAAAATGGTAATTATCTTGCAAATGACTGTAACTGTCTTTCATAAATGTGGCAATGTTTGAGATGTGACTGACTGCGGCCGGCAGCATAATGGGCTTAATAAACGATATCTTCAGTGTATTGTCAGGGAACAGAGCCTATTAGTTTGGGACGGGACAATACTGCAATTTCGAGTGAGAGAGACGCCGTTGTCTCTCCAGCCCCACTGCTTTCAATCACATGTGCCCATCATTTTTTTCTTAATAGGACATTTTTCCTTAGGATAATTTGCAAATTGTTAATCTGTTTTTATTCTCTTCCATTCCCCCCCGCCCCCCGAAAAGTTTTGCTTTTCCTGCTATCTCTGTGAGGAGCCCAGCAGCCCAGCAGGAATGCGGGGAAACAGCCCCGCTTGTCGGGAAGGGGAGGGGGTGTGCGGGGGCTGGGGCTTGTCGGGAAGGGGAGGGGGTGTGCGGGGGCTGGGATGGCCACCCGTTCCAGTGTGCTCCAGTGTGGGCGGGGCCACACCACCAAGCAGTTCTCAGACACCAGCTGGGGCTCCTACAGCTCAACTCAACCCGGGCACCGTGTCCCTGGAGACAGTGGCAGACCCCACACAGGGACCCGTCGCTGGACCAGGCTGTCGCTCGCCTGAGCTTCTGACCCACTGGCCATAAATCAGAAGCCCCACGCCGTCCTCCTTTGCTAGAACAACTCGAAGGACTCAGAAAACCAGTTCACTTGCTAGATTGCTGGTTTATGACAGAGGCTATTACAGGATAGGAACGAACAGACCGACGAAGGGACATTGGGGGCAAAGTCCTGACCAAAGAGGATTGTGTCCGTGTGGACTGTGGGTCCCTGCTTGGTGGCGCATGGGAGTGTTCTGTCTCCCCAACCCGGAGGCTCTCGGAACCCCCTCCTTTCGGGTTTGTATGGAGGCCTCATGACGTCTGCACCATCCATGGAGTTGGGAAGGTGGGCACAGCTGTGGGGGAGGCGGAAGAGACGTGCACAAGGGTGTGGTCTGAAACGTCCACTCAGACTCTCCATCCCGAGGCCGTGGAGGGGGCAGCGCAGAGCACCCAGCTTCCTTCAAAGCGCCCGGCCCTGTTCATTTTGCAAAGCGGAAGCCTACTCTGGTCCAGAAGCTGAGGGCCTCGCCCTTCGCGGGGGGACCCCGGGCAGCTCGGAGGCGTATTTGGGATTCTCCTGGGCCCAGTGTCGTGTGGCCACGACCGTTCCCGGGCGCGTGGATTCGTGCCTGGCGTGCTTCAAGTGCCGAATTCCAGAGGGCGTCTCCACCTTTGGTGGAAGCAGTTAGGTGTGTCGAAGCCTTTGTGTCTCTTGAATCCTTTGTGGCCCCAAATCAAACAGAAGCTTTTTTACATCCACGCTTGAAACATTCTTGTTCCCGTCTCCTTTCACCTGCAGGATTTCTCCCCTGTGTGATGATCACAAATCACTTCTGAATGGCGCTTTGCCATCCAGCCCTCGGGCATTCATTAAAAAGGCAGACACACACATACCCACTCACCTACGGCCGATTTGAAACGCCAGACGTGTGTCCGTGGGTATTTATATATACGTGCGCCGTATTCCCTGCCACGGACTCTGTCTCCCGCTTCCATTAATGAAATTATCCTTACAGAATTATCGTCACTAAACAGTTGCCTCCCCACCACCCTGTGACTCATTGCGATTTTGCCATTTTCCATCACAATGACTGTGCGCAATTACTCAAGCTTCGTAATTCAATGCCCAGCTTCCTGCCTACGGAGAGTGCTGGAATAAAATATATTTTTTTCTAGCCGGGAGAATGTTAATGGATGTCAGTAGGTTGACGCGCACGAGAGAGCCAGGGCCCGGGAGAGGCGGCCGTGTGGATCTCTATCTGTCCCTGCAGCACCAGCAGTAAAAGCCTTCTCAACTTTTCTGTTGCTTGAACAGCAATTAGTAAAGCATTCTTCTTGGGAGAAATGCATTAATTAGATGCTTTCTAGAGATTTCTCAGGTTTACCAACCCGATGTCTGTATACGCCCCTCAGAGGAAGCGTGGAGATGCCGAGGGAGAGCGTGTTTCTGGTGCGGCCAGGACGCCAGCTTCCTCTGGGTCTGCAGCCTGGCCTCAGGGCTTTCCCTGCTCCTGGGCTGCCTGCCGTCCTCCCTTGCGAGGGGCTGTGCAGCCCCCGGGCCCTGAAGCCGAACTGTGGCCAGAGTGACGGCTGCCCGTTACCCCATAATGCACCCAAGGTGCCTCTCTGAACACCCGGGACAGGCCACAGGGAGAAAGATGTGACCCCTCCTCTGAACATTACCCGTGGTGGCAGCTGGCCCTAGCTGGCCCTGCGGCACACGACCTTGGGCAGATGTCCTAACCTTTCTGTCAGCTCTCACGGCCACCTATGGAGGTTAACGGAGCTAACGCACGTACGGTACTTACAAAGACGATGCCCAGCGCCTGGTGAAAGGTCCCTAGGTGCCAGCCGCTGTGACTGTGACTTCCGTTACTGCAACGTCAGCTGCCGTCCACTGCCACATCCCTGGGCTCACGGGGAGCCCTGCGTTAACCAGGCCGGGAGCTGAGATTCGTTGATGAACTGAATATAGTTATTACTGTCATGGTTGGAGTCATCATGCTGTTGCCCGGGTCCAATGGTGGAGTTGGAGAAGGGGGGATTGCAGAGCAGATAGAGGTGGGGGGTGGGGCGAGGAGAGTGGACACTGCAGGCGGCCGGGGGGTCCGCACCCGGTGGCACTCAGGCCACCAGCAACGTCAGCGTTGCGGTCAGCCGTGTTAGCAGCGCTCTGTGTCCACTTGGCACAGTTTTAGCGCTGCTCGTGGTTAAACTCATTCGTATTTCCTGATCTTTGGCCCATGTGGGAAGCTGGTTTCACACGGAGGGATTAATGGCCAGGGGCTCGGGACCTCCAGTGACACTCGGTCATCCTGTCCAGACTGTCGTCTCTGAGCAGGACTCTGTCCAACCCTCTTGGAGAGGAGATTCACAGCCTCCGGCCGTGGCTGCCCCACCCAGCCCTCCAGCTGGGGAACCCCTGCTTCATGCTGTGTCCAAGCCTCACGGCGCTGAGGGCCCCCATTTCTTCCCACCCCGACCTCCCCGAGCCCCCACTTAGAAACGTGACACTGTGGTTTGGAACGAGGCTCTGCCCTGGAGAGAAGCCCCAGTGGAGCGAGATGCTCACATCCAGCAAGGATGAAGCCCGCATCCGTGAGGCGGCAGCCTCGTATGCACCAGGGATGCGGCGGGCGGGAGCAGCTGAGGCCGTTTGTGTGGAAGGTGGGCAAGGTCACAAGAGCCAGCAGCTTGTGTCCGAGGCTCGGGAGGCTGCCCGTGTCTGTACAACAGAGATTATGTGGACCAATGGAAATGTCCGGGGCCCTGGCATGAATGCCCAGGCAGGACCCCTGGACAAACGCTGCCTCCCTGCAGTGGCCAAGCCCCTACCCTGGGGCTCACCTTACTTTAGAGCAGTGCACGAGCCGCCTTGCTGGAGCGGCAGCGGGAGGCACCCAGCGGTGAAGACAGTTTCTGGAGGAGGCAGAGGGTGGGGGAGGGGGCTGCATCCTCGACAGCAAGGGACCCTGGCCTCCTCCGGGCCCTGGTGGGACACATGGGCTGGTCCTGTCTGTGGGCCCAGAGCGGAGGGGCCCCTGGCCCTATGGGGGCCACTGTCTGCTCGAGTCTGACTCTTCTGTGTGTTGGGGACCAATGGGATTCCACTAGCCTCCTGGGTCTGCCTTACGAAGTGTCACAGCCTGGGGGCCCGGCCAACAGAAGGTACCACTCACAGTCTGAGATGAGGGTGTCTGCAGTGTTGATTCCTTCTGGGGAAGATTCTGTCCCACACCTGGTGGGTGGCTGGAGATCACCCCATCTCTGCTTTATTTTCACACGGCGTTCTCCCTGCCTCTGCATGTCTGTGCCCAAATTTCCTTTTTTTTTTTTTTTTAAGTTTATTTACTTAGAGAGAGAGAGAGAGAGAGAGAGAGAGAGAATCCCAAGCAGGCTCCGCTCTGTCAGGATACAGCCTGACTCGAACTGTGAGATCATGACCTGAGCTGAAATCAGGAGTCTGATGCTTAACTGACTGAGCCACCTAGGTGCTCCCCCAAATTTCCTCTTTTTATAAAGACACTAGTCACATTGGGTCGGGGCCCACCCTAGTGACCTCATCTTAACGGGGTGGGTCTGCAATGACACTATTTCCAAATAAGGTCACACATTCTGAGGTTCTGGGGCCCAGGCCTCCAACATGTGAGTTTTTGAGGGACGTGATTCAGCCATCACCGTGGTAAAGTCATTCTGTCAACCCTCGGGCCATCAGGCTTACTCCAGGAAGGAAAGCCTGAAACGCTTCTCCATCTCTTATGTTTGGGACCCAACAACGTGGCTTGCGCTGGCTGTTTCCTGAGGGAAAGCACATAGCTTTATTCTTCCTTTTTCATAAATGCTTCCTGGGCAGAGGGTGCTATGTGAGGTCTTGGGAGCCTGGCAGTGAACGGGAGGAACAGAATTCTTGCTCTCGTGGAGCTTACGTCTGGGGTGGACAGAGAAGCAGACAGAGGGAGTTAAAGAGAAAAGGGGAGAATGAGAATCGCCACGGGTCGGCTTTCGCTCCCCCGTCACTGCCGAGCGCCCTTCCCCACTTTCCACGGGGCCTCCTCTGTGAGCAGCTGGGCTCAGCGATGGGGCGACAATCCTCAGTGGGGGCTCGTCTCATCCAGGGGACCCCACACGTCCGCGTCCCAGGGGTGAGAGGAGACGTTGCCCCTGGCAGTAGCTGCTGGCAGAAATGGGGGCAGGCGGCACATGCGAGGTTAGCGGGGCCTTCCCCGTGAGCCCCCACAAGGCACCCGCCTCTCGGACCGTTCCCCCTTGGCTGCTGCATGAGACACCCCAGCCTTGGTCCCCTGTGTCCAGACCTTCCCACCGGGGGCTTCTCTGGAGGCTTCTCGACGTGGCCGAGCCACAGAGCCCACCGCAGGGAACCCCAGGCGACCATTCGAAAGACAGCGGCCAGAGAGGAGGCATCTGCCCGTCACGTGCCTACGGCACCACATGACGCAGCAAACGTTACACAATTCTGCCAACGTTGTGACTTCAGGGAAGCTAAAGCCGAGCCTGAGGCGCGCTGAAATCCATCAAAATGTTAACGGCGGGGTGATAGTTAATATTTGCTTCCATGCTGTGACCTACTTCTCTGTCTTTTGGAAAGTTTGATGCACAATTATTGCTCAAGTAATGGAAAAGACACCCTGGCGAATACAAGAAGGGCATGAATGCCAGCCTCTTCCTCCCCCGCCCCAACCCCCCACCGCCGACGCTCTTATTTTGAGCACGTGCTTCTCACTCCTGTTCCAGCCAGAATTTTCTGCCGGGAAAACAAGCAGGCATCTGCTCCGAGCAGGGGGGGAGCCTGAGACCCGCCCCCCCCCCCCCCACTCCCCCACCAGCCAGGGAAGCAGCAGCCGGCAGAGTCAAGATTGCTGGGCAGGGACGCTGTCTCGAGGTTTTCCATCTGGTGCTTGATATTTCGGGGAAATGTGTGAGGGGAGGGGGTGGCCAGAAAACAGAGAAGGGCACAGGTGACGAGGAAGCCGAGGCCCTGATGAAGGGAGGAAGGAGAAGCAGCGTCGGGGTGAGTGGGCATTTCCTGGACCTGTGTCATGTCTCCCACTTCGGTCAGGGGACCGAGGGCCTTGCTTCTGCAGAGGTCAGTGGTGCAAGTCAGGAAGACCTTCGAAGGGTGGCATGTCCAGCCTTCCATGCTGCGCAGGGGGAGCAGGGGCGGGGGAGGATCCCCGCAAAGTCTGCAAAAGCTGCTCGCTCCTGGGGGATCCCTGTCCGCACGGGTCCTCCGGTGCTGGGCTGTGCCCCTGTCGGGGAGCTCCGTGGGGTGTGTGGTTCGTGGGGTGAGGGTCCCGTGTCCCATCCCTGCCCAGTGTCCCAAGCGGATATGCAGGTAGCTTGCTATGCAGAGACCCCGAGAGCGTGCCTCCCCCGTCCCCACTGCTGAACTGACCCTGGGGTGGAGCCGTCTCCTCCGAAGACACATTCCGCACGGTGACTTGCAGCCTTGCGGTGGCCGTGGGGCTGGTCCTGTCCAGTCGAACCTGCACGGAGGCCTTGCCCTTTCTGGGCTGGTGTACCCCCCCACCCCAGTTCTCCCAGGCTGAGGGCAGCATATCCTTAGAGGTGGAGCCACAAGACAGAAGGAGTCTGGGTGTGCCAGTCACCTTGCAGTCCACTCGGACAGGACAAATACGGAGCTTTCACGTGGGCCAGAAACCAGCCAGAGAGGAAAGGCAACATCAGTCAGAACTTGGGGTCCACTTGGCCACCAGATCAAGGGACTCGGCTCCTGCTGGACACATGTGATGAAGATGTAAATGTTCTCCCTGACGCCCAAACACCCAAGCCCCTCTTCGTAGCCAGTTAGCAACCTGTCGCCCGTGATACGTCCACACTGTGCAGCATCCGGGGCGGCCCCAAGCCTGGGAGGATGCAGGAGGGGCAGACCTGGGCTGGCCACGCACCTCAGCTGATGCTCAGGGGTCAGAAACACATTTTCCAGAGCTCCTGTCAAGCCCGGACGCCCAGAACCCTCCCCGTCTCTCCTGCAAAGCTCTGCCAGATCCGTCTTCATAGCCGGGATCATCCTCAGAGCCTGTGCTGGTGGCTTTGAAGGAAGACAGGGCTAGAGGGTGAGCTCAGAGCCAGGCTGGCATGTAGGGAGAGATTTGTCGGGCGGTTGGCGGTGACGAGAGCTCACTATGCCAGCTAGAAGTGCAGGAGGGAGAGGACAAAAGGGGGACTTGTCCTTTTCCCAGTGAGCCTGTCACCATGGAGAGGGGCAGTGGGTGAGCACCAAGGGGAGAGAGAGGGACTCGGGCCAAGGGAGCGGCCAGAGGTGTGCAGGGACGCAGGCACAGACAGAGCTGGCTCCCGGGCCACGAGAGCGCCTGGCCTCCGTCTGATAAGGTGGGTCACGTGCCTGAGCGACTGGCAGCCGTTTCCTTATCCTGGATGGTTTCACTCTGGTCAGTGAACTAAAACCTGAGTGTCTGCCTCCGAGGATGTGCTGGGCTGCTGGCTGCAGGGTGGGTCCAGGTGCCCATGCACACACACACACACACACACACACACACACACACACGCACCCACGTGCCCTGGCTTGCACACAGAGCTGTTCCAACAATTGTCCACGAGAACGTGATCTTGTTTGGAATGAACTGAAATCAGCATCCGGAGGAGGAATCTGCACCCCTACTACACTCCCTGCAGCGCGCAAGCTGAGACACAGAGGTAGCCTGAGCATCCTCTGACAAATGAATGGACAAAGAGGGAGGGACGTGTACACACAGGGGATGTTATTCAGCCCTCAAATGAAGGAAAGTCTGTCATCTGCGACAAGGCAGAGGAACCCGAAAGACATTGTGCTGAGTCCCAGCGACTCGGGTGGGAAATGAGGGTGACCCTGTCCAACAGGCACAAAGTTTCAGTTCTGCCAGATGAGCCGTTCTGGAATCTGCCGGACAACCTTGTGTTGGCATGTAGCTAACAGAGTGGTTTGTGCACTTCAAAACTGGTCCGAGGGTAGACCCCACGTTACGTGTTCTTATCACACTAATCAATAAGTAGGCTAGTAAGTAAGTAAGTAAATGCTTTGTAGCGAGAGCTGTTTGGAGGACATTATTAAGCGCCTGCTGTGTCCCAGGGGCTCAAGGAGACTCGCATGCTTCAGCCCAGGCCGCAAGCCTATTTCACAGAGGAACAAGGGTGCCTGTGTCACACGGCTGGCGAACCGTGGAGCCTTGATTCCAGACCACGCCCTTGTCTCCTGTACATCCCCCCCTGGCCAAGCCCCCGTCAGAGACAGAGTTCTTTGTGAGTGAAGGTACTTTGCAAACCCATCTGTGCTCAAAGACGGGCCAACATCAACTTCTTGTGATGGTGACAGCCAAGGTAGGCAGTGGTCCTCTACCTCTCGCTGCCGGGATTTTTAACGCCAGCTGGAGAACGTGACCTTGTCGCTGCCCTTAGGACTCTCCCGGCTAAAGGTGTAAGTATCTGTTTTTTCTGTCTGTAATTCGGTGCCGACTCTGGAGCCTATTGGGCAGAGCTGGGACCCAGTGACCCGGAGCACATCTGACTCCACCCTGACCTGAGCCCAGACCCATCTTGTCTGAGCTGGAGCTGTTGGCCAGGCCCCAGGAGAACTCAGTACCTGTTCTCAGGCTTCCCAAAGGCTGGTCTGGGGTCCTGCCTGAGAACCACCTCCCCGGGCAGTGTTTCCAAACTACAGATTCTGGGGTCCCGCCCCTACAGATTTGACTCCTAAGTTTGGGCAGTGTCTGGGAAACTGCATATAGAAACTCTCTGGGTGACTCAGGTATGGAGCCAGACATGGGAACTCTGATGTGACCCCCAAGCTTCTGTGCTGCAGGTGATGGTGGAAAGCTGGGCAAAAAACATTGGGACCCAGGACACATGACGCTGCCTCTCTGATCAGGGCCCATTTATCAAGCATTGTGCATTCGTTGTGCACCTTTCATGAAGCGAGCATCATGCCAGGCACTGACCCTGCAGAGGTGAACTCATGTGGTTTTCCTTGTCAGTGAGCTCTGTCCAGTGGGGAGGCAGAGACAGAAGTCTGTGGGTACACAACAGTGTTACAAGTGCCCCAGATGCTGGGGGCACTGCTCAGTGTCACAGATGCCCAGGAGGCTGGGGGCATCGCTCAGGGTCACTGATTCCCAGGAGGCTGGGGGCATCGCTCAGGGTCACAGAGGCCCAGGAGGCTGGGGGCACCACTCAGAGTCACTGATTCCCAGGAGGCTGGGGGCATCGCTCAGGGTCACAGAGGCCCAGGAGGCTAGGGGCATCGCTCAGGGTCACTGATTCCCAGGAGGCTGGGGGCATCGCTCAGGGTCACAGAGACCCAGGAGGCTGGGGGCATCACTCAGTGTTGCAGACGCCCAGGGTACTGGGGGCTCCGCTCAGGGTCACAGATGCCCAGATGCCTGAGGTTCTGCTCAGCATTAGAGACGTGGGGAAGCTGGAGATAATGCTCAGGGTTGCAGGAAGCAGGATTTTTGGTTGGAGGGACCCCACACCCTCCTGAGACGCCTTCCTCCCCACAATCTCTTGGCCTCCATGGCTTGAGCCTGAACCGGCCCTGGCAGAGATCTGGCTATGCAAAGACAGAAGGCCTCTAGGCTGTGTCCTGATCACCTCATGCCAGGCTGATGAGCCTCCGTTCATGGCTCACCTCCAGCCTGCCAGTCTGAGTGGGGCGGAGCCTGCAGAGGTGAGCCTCCAGCATCAGCAGAATGAAACAAGGTTGGTGCAGGAATGAAGGGTGAGCCCCAGCAGAGCGTGGCCAGGGCACCGAGCCATAGGGCCAGCCGGGGAAACCACGTCCCCGATGTCAGGGGGATGGCAGATCAGCTCTCTCAGCCCAGCAGGGGTGAGGAAGCAGCAGTGGGTCAGAAGACCAGAGACCCAGGTCTAGACAGCCACATACCCTTGGGTGGGTCAGCTTTTTCCTTAAGGCTGCAGTTTCCTCCTCACAGCAAAAGGCAATTGGACAAGGGAAATCCTAAGGCCACTTCTAGCTTTTAGGGTCAGTGCTGAAATCAGTGACCTTGGCATTCTGAGAGGGACAGGTGACATATCGAAAAGGATGACCCCTAGCAGCTCGGCGCCCATGGGGAGAGGTCTTGGGTCTTCTTGGGTCAAGGGGGTGAAGGAAGGAGGGCTGGTTTCAAGCAGACCATCGGGGGGCAGCGATGGTGACCCAGGGGGTCTCGGGGGCGAGGGGACAGTGCAGGTGACAATAACTGTCAGTGAAGCACACAGGCGCTCCCCATGGTGGTCACAGCCCACATGCCTCAGGTCTGGCCTCTCACCGCACCACGGCTCCAAGCTGTGCATTAGCGGTCCGGGGAGGCCCATGGACCCTGATCACGGAAGGCCATTTTTCGGAATGTAGCCCCCATCAGTGGCCTCCCTGCGTGCAGGCACTTTGCAGTGTGACTTTGCACCCCCTCCCCATCGGCAGGTGGGAGTCTGTGAATCTGGGCTGGTCTTGAGACTTGCTCTGATCAATACCAAGTGGCGAAAGATAGGGCTGCGTGCCGCATTTGAGCCCAGGCCTCGGGGGGCTTGCACACTTCCGTTGTCCCTCTCAGATCCCTGTCTTCAACGACGAGGGCCAGCCCGGACTAGCCACCGGAGCATGCGAGGCAAGCAGCCCAGGCACCCCGTCACCCCAGCCGACAGCCAGCCGACCCTGAGCAGCACGGCCACCCAGCCGATCTGCGGAAACATGAGAATCCGGGGAAAAACCAGGAGAGCCGCCCAGCAGAGCCCAGCCTAAGCCGCTCGCTAACCTGTGGACTTGTGAGTTTAAGGAAGGGCTGTTGACCTTAACAACTGAGTTCGCGGCCGTGTGTTGGGCAGTAGGAACTGGTATTGCTGTGACTCAGCAGGCAGACGTGGGGTCCATCATCAGCGGTGTTGACCGTGTCCTGTCTTCCCCTTCGGCCCGGAGACAGGGAACACCACCAACCTGGCCCCTTGCCGCTTCGTGGGGCTGCACAAACAGTCCTAACCAGTCACTTCTGAGACAAGGCAGCACACCCTGACAACTGGAGGCATCGTTAGTCCCAACCTTGTGGCCACTGAGGGCCACCTCAAGATCAAGGTGAGTGTTGGGTCCCAAGGGGGACAGACTGAGGGAAAGCAGGCAAGACAAAGTGCTGGGGTGGACAGTAGGTTCTTGCCCCGGGGAAATCTCAGGGTGTCCAGAGGGCACTACACAACTGAGGGCTCTAGGTATGGATTTGCCCATTTGCCCCCAGGCCTAGGCCTACACTGGTCTACTGTTCTCACACTGCTGTACTAGGAAGTTACACAAACTGGGTGTTTATTCAGCCCTTCACAGGATGAACCAGGGCAGGGTAAGACTGAATAAAGGTTATACTGGGCAGGGCTCATTCAATTATAGACAGCTCAACTCAACTCAACTTAAACGAAAATGGGATCTAGTTGCTATTTAATAATGAAAAACTCAGGTGGAACTCAGGCCTGGCTTGATCCAGGTGTTTATGCTAGTATAACCATTTTCTGGGTCTCTGCCCCTGCTCTGCTCTCCTGCCTGCTGAACTCATTCCCACGTGATGGCCAATAGGCCAGCAGCAATGGACCTTCTACCAGTCTGGCATCCCTGATGAAAGAGATGGCCTCTTTCCCAAACATTTTATCGGCATCCCTGGGCCTGGCCCTTCCTGGTTCCTGTGGGGTCTCCTGCCACCCCCTTTGTTGATCATCGTGCCCAGAGGAATGCTTCCATTGGATGGACTTGTCACGCACTCAGACCTGGAACCAAGGGTCTTTCCCACCCATACTATGTAGACTGAGAATGGTGGGAGGATGGGGGTGGGACTATTTCCCCAAAGGACCATCCAGGTGCAGGCGGATGGTGGGAAAGTTGGGTCAGGAAGGAAAACCGCCTTGTCTGTGGCTACTTGGGCTCTTCTCTTCAACGTGCTCTAACCCTTGCAATGAACATGGGATCACAGATGTCTACTTTGAGATCCTAATTTCAATTCTTTTGGGAACATACCCAGAATTGGGATTGCTGGGTCATATGATGTTTCTGTTTTTAATCTTTGGAGGAGCCTCCATATCGTTTTCCATAGTGGTCACACCAATGTACATTCCCACCGATGGTGCACAAGAGATCCAGCGGGTCCACACCCTCGCCAACGCTTCCCATATTTTGGTGACTTGATCACGGCCATCCTAACAGAGGCAGTAAATCCCTGTAGTTCTGATTTACATTTCTCCGATGATTAGTGACCCTGAGCATCCTTTCATATACCCGTTGGCCATTTGTATGTCTTCTTTGTAGAAATAGCTGTTTAACTCCTTTGCAAAATTTTTAATCAGGTTATTTGTACATTTGTTACTGAGTGGGAGGAGTTATTATATATTTTGGATATTGACTCTCTATCAATATAGGGTTTGCAACATATTTCACATCAGCCAAGATGTGGAAAGAGCCTAATGTTCAACAGTCTAAACGCATAAAGAAGAACCACACACACACACACACACACACACACACACACACACACGATGAAGTATTTATTCAACATTAAAAAAAAAAAAAAGGAATCCATCCATTTGTGACAGCATGGATGGGCCTGGAGGACATTATGTTAAGTGAAATAAGCCAGGTACAGGAGGACAAAGGCTGAAGTCGTCAAACAGCTACAAGCAGAGAGGAGAAGGGTGGTTGCCTGGGACTTGGTGGAAAGGGCAGTGGGGAGATGCTGCTCAATGGGTACAATGTTTCAATTATGCAGGATTCTTGAGTTCCAGGGATTTGCTGTGCAGTACTGGGTCTGCAGTTAGCAACAGTGTTGTGCACTGAAAAATTTAAGAGGCTAGATCTCGAGATAAGTGTTCCTGCTACAAAAAAAAAAAAAAAAAAAGGACAGATCATAAAGTTAATTAATTTTTTAAAAAAGTTATTTCTAGGATTCTGTGATGATAGTATTTGAAAGGTTTTCAAAATTTTATTTCCTGTGATCCCCCTCCCCCCCTTTTTTTTTCATCTTCAATCAATAATCACACAAACTTGCTCTAACTTGTTTCTGGCTTATGCTGCAGTATTAATTCTTACAGTATTCTATACTATTAATACTTGGGTACCTGACCCACTTCTGGCCCTGCCCAGGGCCATCCCCAGTGTCACCAGGACCATAAGTTATGACACTGATTATGTTTTCAAGTTGAGCCTTTGTGTCTAAGCAGCAGGAGTCACTGCGTTCATGAGCAGTAGAGAGTCTGCCCAAGGGCAGGTGACTGGAGAGACAGAGCTCCCAGCTTTGTGGGTTTTGTTCGGTTCCTGGAGCGGATGATGTTCTGCCCTCCCTACGGTGGTCCCTGAAAAAGCAGCGCTGGGCAATTTCTTCACCGGCTAGGTCTGACCTGCTGTATATTTTCTCCCGCATCACGCTGCTTTCTTTCAGACCAAGATGCTCAGCCCTGGATGAGCTCGGCCTCGCTCTCTGGCCCACGTGAAGGTTGACTGAATCCACCTGTGCAAGGGAACACGTGCGGGTCCCTGGGCCGGCGCTGATGTGCTCTACCCCGAAACTGGGTTTCCAGACGATGTCTAGAGCGCTCGTCTTGCTCTGGAAGTGGAATGTGCTGGATAGGATGCCTGTGCCCTGTTGCACTGGGGGGCCGTACGTGAAGCGTGGTGCCCGCGTTACATTCAAAAGGGTTAGAAGCGGAGGCTGGATGCCTTCTAAAGGCTTCTACAGGGAAGGGCAGCCAGTGGGGCAGATTCAGTGGACGCCGGGAACCAGCCAGCGGAGGAGCTGGCCTCCTGCCCACGGGGTCGGACGGCAGTGACTCCAAGAGCAGATATCACTGTCACCACGGCTTGAGAGACCCACACTGCGCCCCAACGTGGGACATTGCACATCCGGCTGACTTGAAATGACCCCTGGGAGCACGGGCGTGGGGAGAGGGGTGTGGAGGGCACCCGGCACGGGGTGGTCAACACCATTCCATCACACTTGCCCCCCTCCGGCCCCTTCCCGACCCCAAATCTCTCCTGGGCTAGGGTAAAAATTCCTTAATGCCCCTCTCGGACCGGGGCTGCTCTCCTGCCTCGTCCCCACACCCCCCTGCTGCCCGCAGTGAACACCTACCCCTTCTCCATCGGACAAACTTCTCTGTGACTAGGAAGGTGTAGGGCACATGTGATATGTCCTTCCCTGAGAGTCACTACCTCAATGGCTTTCAAACAACGATTCTGGAAATCTGTTTGACTTGACAGACTGACTTGATAGCTTGGTTTAGGAGAAGGGCAATATTCATTCATTCATTCATTCATTCGTCGGGTTAATAGTAATTGAGCAGCACCTGCTTTGTGGTGGGTGGTGGGTTACAGGCAGGGTGGGGCGGGGGGGCTCTCAAAGAAACAGGTTGTCGACCATCTCTGAAGCTTGGGGACACCTGGGGACACAGCCCGGTGCAGTGGTAGGGTCTGGGGCTCTCTGTCCCCCGTTTTGGGACAGAGCCAGATGCCAGGGTGAAGGCAGTGGGCACCCAGCTGCTGTCGGTGCGGCACCCCTCCCGAGCCTTTCCCTGCATTTGGTGGTGGCTCGGGGCTCAGGGTGCTCCCAGCCCGCTTTGCTCCTCTCCCCTCCTAGTGGCCGCGTGTCACCGCCTGGCAGAGACCCTTTGTGAGGATCCCAGATGCTGAGCTCCAGAATCCATTTGAATCGCCGTGATGCGTCATCTCTGGTGGGTCCCGTGGATTGGATGCCGATTGGCTATGCCCGTAGGTGAGCTTGTTGGAGCCTTTCTTCTGCCTCGCAGCTACACCAAAGGCAGACTGGCCTGGAGGGCAGGCGAGGAAGCGGTCTGGAGACCCGCAACAGGACACGGTTCCCCAGGTGGCCCAAGGACCCCCAGCCACCCTCCTGCGTGACGAGCTGCCACTTGGGGTTTGCGGGATTCTCTTGCACTGGGTCACAGAGCCCTTGAGGGCAGGGGCCTTAGGCCGTTTACCTCATCACTGTTTGTCAGCACAGGGCACAGGGCACAGCCTGTGCAGGAGTTTGACAAATGAAGGAGTGAGTGATTTCTGGAAACACAAAGCTAACCTCTGCAGGGGAGACATCTGCCAGGTTTCCCAGCTTCCCGTAAAGTGAACGTGCTGCCAGGGCGTTTCTTGGCCTCTGCTCCCGGGGCCTCACTAAGTGCTCACCACCCTCCCTAGAGCCTCCTGATAGAAGCTTCCATCCAAGAGGAGAGCAGGTGCAGTGGCCTGGGGGTCAGAGGCCGGCTGGCCAGTGCTGGCTCTGCTCCCACCAGCCCGTGGGTCCGGCCATGGGGTCCCTGGAGGCAGATGAGCGGCTCCCGTTGGTGGCTCAAGGCACCAAAGCCCCTCAGCTGCGACGCCCGGGCTGGACCTCTTCCCCAGAGCTGGGCAACGCCCAGGGGCTCGGCCCGCATTGTGGTCCGCTGGTCTGCCTTTCCGGGCGGCACCTGCAGAAGGTCCCCGGCATTGAGTTATTGCTCTGGGTTCATCCCTTCCCTTCTCTTCCGTTGTGTGAAGTCCATTATCGGATTCAGGGAAGCCAACCCGCGAGAACCGAGGCTGGTTCCCAGAGCTCAGCTTCCTATGCCAGCCGGCCTGTCCTCACAGAGGAAAGTGAAAGGGGGTGGCCCCCTGGGGTAGTGGGGGCTGCGCAGTGCTTCTCAGCCTGGGGGAACCCCTTCCCCTGGGGACCTCTGGCCTCGTCTGGAGACGTCCTTGGTTGTCACGACTGCTAGGGGGTGGGGAGGGGCGGAGGTACAGGCATCTGCTGAGCGGGGGCCAGGGATGCTGCTAAACTTCGTGCGGTGCACAGGACGGCCCCACTGTGGAGACGATCCAGCCGAGCAGTAGCACCAAGGCTGAGACCCGCTGTGGCTCATCTGGCCACGCGGTGTGCTCCGTGGCGGCTGTCAGACCCTGTGAGGGTGCTTTTATGACAGTCACCTGGACAGAGCACGTTGGACAGGCAGCGGGCGCCCCCGTCCCGGCCTCCGGTGGCTGTGCAGCGGCGGTGGGACCTTGCAGGTGGGCTGGGCTGGGAGTTAGAATGGCATCGTCCACACTCTGCCAGGAGGTCCAGCTCAGACGCCGGAGGTAATGGAAATCTTCGCAGAAGTCCAAAGTGCTTTACAAACACCAAGCAGGTTTTTTTTTTTTTTTCTGGGTGGTTTTTATCAACTCCTGCCCAAGGCCGTGCAAAAGCATGGCATCTAAGGGACCTCCGGCCTGGAACCCAACCCTTCCCCATCAGAGCAGTTCCCAGCAGAGACAATGCCATTTGCGTGAACCCATTTCTGACTGAGGCCGCACGTGTGGCTTGCAAGCTGTAAGCGTCCGGCCGCGATTCATGAGTGGCTTTGATCACTGGGACCCCGAAGTGCTTCCTGCTTGGCTGTGGCGCTGCCCCGCCTTCGTTTTCCCGCGGAAGGTCCGCCGTCTGTACGTCAATCACGACCCCCCTCTGCTCACTTTGAAAAGTTTCCTTTATCTCGCTAGAAGCCTCTGGTTTCCTGGGAGTGGTCTACCTCTGAGATGCTCTGCTGTTTTCGAGATTGTTTGTTGTGTGTGTGTCCCTGGGAAGCTCGGTTCCAGGAGGAGGAGGTCAGAGGATTGGAGGGGATTTGACCGCTTTGCGGATGGCCGTGGGAGCTGTCTGAGGTGCAGCATCCGGGGCCCGGGGGCCTGGCACCAGAGCTCAGTGCTCAGCGGCTGGTGCGGGTTTGGGGAGGGCACACGGGTGGGTGGAAGGAGCCCAGGCTGGCGTTCTGCAGGCAGGATCTGACGGACACACGAGGGAGCTGAGTTTGGCTGGGAGGGAAGTTGAGGGTCCGCTGGACATAGGCTGGTTGAGCCGGGAATGAAGACAGAGACCGACTGGAGGCAAGGGAGGGAGAGGGTCCAGGAGCCCTACAGGGCTGAGGGGTAGCAGGACCTGGAGAGAAGGGCAGGAGAGGAGGGGAGAGCAGAGGGGAGGTTTGTCACCACCAAGAGGATCCAGCCCAGCCCAAGTCTGGATGAGGCCCCTGGACAGGTGACTGGGAGAGGGGGTTACCAGGCTGGGGGTGCTGGGGTTGAGACTGTGATGTTCTCTTCTCTGCTCCCCAGGAGACCAGGGATCAAAGGTGGGTCTGGGAGCTTTAAACACCCGAGAGGGGGGGGGTCTCGGTTTAGGGGAGCTGACAACTAAGTCCCCGGGGAGAGTGTGAGTGTGCAGCTGAGAGGCGGGGTGCACCCTGGCTGGGGGACAGTCTACTCTTTGCACACAGCCGAGGATGCCACCATGGACAGGTCTCGCCGTGGCAAACTGGGGGCACGGTGCCTGTCACAACAGAGGCTCCAGCATGATGCCCAGAGGCGTGACGGGCACCGTGGCGATAGCTGAGCCAGGTGACCCCAGAGGAAGCTGCCAGCCCAGGCCTGGCCAGCTGCGTGCTGTGACGGCCGTGTGCCCCACGTGGAGAGGCGGCCAGAGTGATAGCCTTGCTGCTGACTTACAGGCAATCTGGCTCAGCCCCCTCTCCCCACCTCTGCCCTCCGCTTCCCAGCTCATCGGGACACCCCAGCTCATGCCTTAGGGCGTGAAGGCCACGCTTTGGGCTGCGTGCAGCAGAGTGCGTCCAGACGGTGACGGGAGACAGGCTGGCCCTGGGCGGACGTCGGCCAGAGGGTGAGACAGGACGAGCCTGAATGCTGTTGCCGCAGCTTCTCCACGGGTTTTGTGGCCCAGCAAGGTCATGGCCTCCTCTGCCTGGGGTGGCATCTGTCTCCCCATTTCCCAACCGCCTCCCCGTTGAGGAGGGACGGTGGAGGCAGGGCTTCCGAGGGGAGGTTTGGAGCGAAGAAGCAAGGCTCCGCGTCAGACGGACCGGAGTTTGGAGTCTCCTCCTCCCGGGTGAATTTCTGAGGCTCTCACGCCCCGTGCCTGCCCGCGAGGCTGGCCTGGGAGATGGCTGTTGCCAGGACAGCACGGCCACCTGGACCCGCCTCCTTCATGGGCCGGGGGGGGGGGGGGGCGCGCGCTCGTGTCCTATTTGCAGCCCTGGGGTCTGGCGCGGTTCCTGGTGCAAAGCAGCATCACTCCCCGAACTGCATCCCTCTCCAGGGACCCTTCTTCTTTCCTGCACTGTCAACCCTTCCGGAAAGTTCTATCAGTATCGCTTGAGCCCTGACATCACTTGGCTACCTCTTCTTGGGCCTCTACTTCTTGTATGGGGTGGGGCTGTCTCTTAGACACCGGAAAGGGTCTCTGACCCCTAGAAAATAGATATGTGGGGGACCAGAGAGCCCACGTGAGATACAGGTGGCCCCCTAGGAAGGATGGAGTTGAGTCCCCCCAAATTCATAGGTTGAAGCTCTAACCCCAGCGTGACTTCCTTTGGGGAGGCAATTAAATTGGGAAGAGGTCATAAGGGTGGGGCCCTAACCCAGTGGGATCCATGGATCTGTGTCCTTCTGAGAAGAGGAAGAGACACCAGGACCTGCTCTCTCTCCAGCCACACAAAGGACTGATTGCAGGCTCAGCCAGAAGGCAGCTGTCCACAAGCCAGGGAGAGAGGCTTACAGTGACCAGCCCCGATGGCACCTCGGTCCGCCTTGCAGGCTCCAGAACTCCGAGAGGGCAAATGTCTGTGAATGAGCACCCTGGCCAATGGCAGTCCCAGCTGAGACTGTGAAAGTCCACCCACAGCTTACGTTGTCCTCTGTCCTGCAGCCAAGGGACCTCGGACTGGTTTTGTTTGTTTGGGGCTCTCTTGGCAGCTTCCATAGAAGCAAGGTGCTCCTTTCCTGGGATGCTCCGGCTTGGCAGCTGTCCGAGGCGGCCCCCAGGGTGGGGACGAGCCAGGCAAGGTGGGTGGAGTTCTCTTCTGCTCTCTGATAGCTTTGGAGAGTGGCCCTAAGGGCCGGTGGGGAGACAGCTGCGGGGGCAGGAGAGTGGTGCCCCCGCCTTGCCCCCGGTGCGCTGTGGCCACGGGCAGTGAGTTTGTGTTTCCCTCAGTAATTTATTTTGATTCTGGCTTCTCCGTTGACACAGGTAGCTGTGAGCCCAGAGGCCCTGCGTACGGCCTGCTGAGCAGTTCAGTTCCTCCGGTGTCCCCCTGCGGGAAGATGTTGGTTTTCGCTGCACCTGCCATCTGGACTCTTTGCCGTTCGGAAAACCGTGTGTTGGCAAACGGAAACTGCAAGGACGCACAGTCCCTCGGAGTCCGTGGTGTGCTCCGGGGGAGAGGGGACTTGTTCTCTTCATACAGTTCCACTTAACAAATATTTATGGGTGCCTGTCAGGTGCTCAGGTCTTACTCCAGATGCTGGAGAGAAGCAGGTAAACCAGTCAGAGAACATCTGTGCCCACGTAGCTTCTGTTTTAGTCGGGAGAGGGTGCAGAAAATGAACACCTACAAAAATACCTAATGGGGATACATATTCCAAAGAAGACAAAATGGGGTGTTGTGATGGTAGGGGTGGAAGAGGTCAGGGAGGCCTCTCAGAAGAGGGAGGCAGGAGCTGAGATCAGAACGTCAAGATTGAAGCAGCCAGGTGAGGATCCGGAGAGGGCACGCCAGGCAGAGGGAGAGCAGTGCCAAGGTCCTGGGGTAGGAATGAGCTTGGTGTGTCGGAGGAACCCGAGGCGGGGGAGTGAGGGAAGAGGGGGAACATTAGGTCAAGTGGGAGCCAGGGGTCCCCGTGGGTTGGCTGAGGAGTTTGGAGGCTCAGGACAGCAGGAAGCCACGAGCAGGCTCAGGCGGGACGGGCTGATGACATTTTCAGAGACTCCCTGGGGCTGCTATGAGGGGTGAGCTCAGAGGGCAAAAACGGAAGTCCCAAGCCCGTCCTTCTCCTCAGCCCCTGCTCCCTGTCTGGTCCAGGCTGCAGCATCTCACTGGGCTTCTCTCCCTCTCCCTTTCTGCAGCCTCCTACCTGGTCTCCCTGCTTCCACTCTTGCCTCTCTAGGGACTGGCTCTAACGGGGCAGCCAGGTGCCCCCATTCATTCCTCATCTCGAACCCCCCGGAGGCTTCTGCCTCACCTGCAGAAAAGCCAGAGTCCCCATGGGGGTCTGAGGGACCACATGATCTCTTCTCCCCACTCCCTGCCCCTTCCCCTCCCCAACCATCTCCTGAGGTCACCACCCAGACTTCCTTTAGGCCTCTTCCCCGCACCCAGCTCTTTCCACCCTCCCTTTCCTCCTGGCCCTTGTAGCCATAGCTCCCGTGGCTGGTGTCTCTACTCCCGGATTAGGGCACAGGTCAGGGGCTTCTGTTTGGTGCCCTGCCACCTCCCAATATGTAGACCAGCCCTCAGCCCCCAATGAGGGTTCAGTCAGTACCTATGTGCTGTTGTCAAAGTCCTGACTTGGAAGGCAAAGGGGGGCTTGTTCCAAGGAGGTCCTTGTGTATGGGGAAGGATCCGGATGGACCTGAAGACAGCCCACAGGGCTTGCTGTCCTCTCGGGGGTGAGGGTCGCCAAGGGGCCAACATTCTTGCAGGGTTTTGCTTGAGCCGTTGAGACCATGGTGCATGGAGGCACGGTGTGCACGTAAGGGAGATGGGGAGGGAGCCCATGGGGCAGGCAGGGGTCCAGGGTTCTGCCCGGCCTGGAGAGGTTTGAAACCTCACTATCTGCACCAAGTTGCTGTGGAAGGAGGCAGCTGGTTGGAACTCTGAGACTCAGGAGGGCCATTAAGGCCAGAGGTAACAGCTGCAGGTCAGTGGCCCAGATGTTTTATTTGGATCAGGGCCCAGTGAGATCCCAAGGAAAGATCAGGGATGCCAAGGTCAAGCCAGGGAGGGCAAGTCCACACATGTGCCTGGGGCATGTCAGCATTTCAGGCAAACGAAAAGGTCCTCACCGGTTACGCACGTCTTTGTCCTCTGCTCTGGGGCCTGCCTTTTCAGGCAAGCTACCTGGGTCTGCTCCGCAGCATGTGTCCCGGGAATGACTGTGAGATAAAGTGGGGAACAGTGTGTGAGGGGGGCGCTCCACCCCCCTGGGGACAGGATGAGTGAATGTCATTGCCCACACTGCACTGGGTCAAGGACCCCAGAGACACATGCCCTGGTCATATTGTCCTCTCTCACACCCGGCCAGGGGTGGCCGGACTTCAAAGTCACCTTCCAAAGACTGCATTAACAAACTGGGATGTGTGTCCCGGGGCTTCGAGGCCATTTGTCGCTCCTGGGTCTCTTCAGTGAGATCTCCCTGTTCTGAAACACACCAAAGACTTCCTCTGTCCCACAAGTCCTGCACAGTGCCAGCCGAGGACTCCCCAAAGGTGAGGCCAGGAGGGCTGCAAGCCGGTTTCCTAGGAAACGTTAAATCAGCCCCCTCCTCCCTCCAAATCCCACTCTTTCAATTTTCTTCTGGTGGACTGGTATTTTCACTGTGATTCTGTCCCAGGCCTTCTGACCTAATTCCAATTTACTTGTTGGAGTTTCTTATTTCCTCTCGACACTGACTCTGATACACGAGGCTGTTTTATCACTGGGTGGTTTTAATTTTCATACAGAGACTTGTGGTTTCCCATTTTCTGTGTTTCCTTTGAGTTTCAGCCAACAGGAGCATAACGCCTATGAAAGGCACACGGATTCCATGGGCTGTTTGTTGAATTATTCAAAGTGCTCCTTTATTATTCCCTTTGTGTCAGTCTATGTGGCTTCTTACCAGAGGCATGACTTACATGGTAGGCTACTGTGTGTCCAGTATGGATGATCTTGAGGGGACAAGCAGAGGGAATGCAGCTTTGCCCCAGGAGAAGGTTGCTATCAGCACAGCCAGAGAACATTCACAGGATCCAAGATGGCCGATGCAAACCCCTTGGCCCAGTTGGTCAGTGGGATGCTGTGAAGGACGACTCTCAGCCAGAGCAGAAGTAGAAGCAAGCTCATGGGATGGGAAATTCTTGGTATTGTTGGATTTTGGATTGGTTCATTCATATAGACAATAAATATGTGCTAGACACATACTTGCATCTGTATATTTGCATTTCTGTGCTAAGAATGTAAGAAGGGGGGCATTCATCCACTTAGACACCATCTATCCATTTATCAGTCTTTTCATCCATCCATCCATCCATCCATCCATCTATCCATCCACCATTCATCTACCCATCCAATATCCATCCATCCACCCATTCACTGTCCATCTATCCATCCATCCATCCACAGTCTTTCCACCCATCTACTATGCATCTATCCATCCAACCACTATCCATCTATACTCTATCCACTATCCATCCATCCATCCATCCATCCATCCATCCATCCCTCCCTCCATCCATGAGTACCTATATGCTAAGCATTCTTTGAGGTACCAAGAATTTGGCAGTAGAAAAACAAACAAACCCACAAACCTTCCTTGAGGTTTCATCTTGGTGGTCAAGACAGATGAAGTTAACTTATAAGAGCACAGAGGATAGAGTCCAAAGGACATAAGATCTTCCGCAAATAACTAGTACCTGTTAGATGGTGATAGCTGCTGTAGAAAATTAAACAGACTGATGGCACAGAAGACGGCTGAGGGGACAAGCAGACCGTTCTCCCAATAACAGGGCCACCTAGAGCCTGAGCCGGTAGGAGACTCAGTCCATACTTCTACCCAGGAGTGAATGGTGACTTCAAATGGGTGTGTAGGACAGGATTGGCCACAGCCTACCCTCAAGTAATAACCAGGGCCAGCCTGTTGGGGCCCAGTGGCATTGCCTGTCACATGAAGGGGTGGCCAGCCTGTATTTTCAGTGCATCAGGACACAGACTGAATGAATAACACCGCTGGCCAGCAACCAGCCAGTCTGAGGGATGGGGCTAAGCAAGGCTCCCTTTTCCCTTCTGTGGCTGCACAAATCAATAAAGGATTAGACTCAGCTCTTGTCATTGGCATTGATTGATTTGGGAATTTCAAAGGATGTTAATTTTAAGACGGCAGCATTGGGGATATTTCATTATATCCCATTAGGACATTGAGAGCATCAAGTATTTTAATCTGGGGTCCTGAATTATTTAGGGTCCAGCATTGACATGTCTAATGAAATATGCTTCCTCTTCTTTGGGGGGTTCCATATCTGGCTATGGAAATTATTCATTAACAGAGAGAGAAAGAGAGAGAATGCCCTTATATTAGAGCCATTAAAATGTTCTATTCTGATGATCTATAAAGGGAAAAAACACTGATCAGACTCTACCAGGCACACTGGAACATTTGGAATATCATTAATTTTAATGATCTGTTCCAAAATCACAGAGCTACTAAAATAAAACTTCAAGTGTGGGGGGAGAAAAGGAAATGCATTCTAAATTATTGCTAATGAGTGGGAAATATTTAAATCATGCTAAATTGACCTTAAAGTTTTGCCTAATACTCTCATCAGACACAGATTATTTTATTTCATGTCAAGTGTCCTCAGCTCGTCCAAACCTCTGTCCTGTTTGCCAGTGTTACAAGTCTCCTTGCAGCAAGGCTCTGTTTATCTTTATTCTATCCACAGACCCTTAGCTAGCAGGACCTTGCAACCAGAAAGAGGGTGTCTCAGCTTTTATAAGCATTTAAGGATCAACTCTTTGAATGGGTCGATTCTGACCAGCACAGAGGGTTTAATAAGTGCCTTGTGAGCCATAGCTTGTGCATACGGCTCCGAAAGCTTTGGAGTGCCATCAGCTCAGCGACACAGAGGGCACGTCGTTTCTCCCTTTCCCAGAGGCCTTTGGCTATGTGGTCAGGTTGGACAGGGGGATAGAGAGTGTGTGGGTGTTGAAAACGGTCTTGCTTATGCTGTTGTGGTGACTTCCAAGGAACAGAGGTCAGTATCATTAGACAGTAACCAAATGGGTCAAGCATCATTTCCAGGGTGGAGGGATTGGAAATTGGAAAAGCCTTTATCCCTTTGGTCAATATCACAGCAAGCATCTGCTGGGTGTAGAGTAGCGGTAGAGGGAGTGGGAAATCAGAAACATCAAAGTCTGATGAGAGTCTGGCACCAGCCAGCTGTGTCACCCAGAGCAGGTGGCTTTGCCTCTCTGAATGGTGGTTTGGGCTCCTTCCTCACCCTTCAGGATTGAGACTAAATGCCACCTCCTTAGAGAGGGCTTCTGGGACCACCCACCTGCATAGTGGAGGATGTCTACGTGGTTTTTATCATATCACCCCCCATGCTTCTTTCCTAATACAGGTGGTTCCCCACTTACTACAGTTTGACTTAGGATTTTTCCACACTACCATGGTGTGAAAGTGATACACATTCAGTAGATACTGTACTTTGAATTTTGAACTTTGATCTTGTCCCAGGCTAGTGGATATGCTGTCTGACACTCCGTCCTGACGCTGGGTCGCTGCCGGGAGACCCAGCTCCCCGTCAGCCACGCGATCACAGGGGACTTACAGCAACCGGTGAACTTATAACCATCCTGCACCCGTAACACCTTCCTGTTTTTCACTTTCAGTACGGTATTCAATAAACTACATGAGGCATTCAACACTTTATTATAAAGTAGGCTTTGTTGTAGGATTAGCCCAACCGCAGATGTAACATAAGCATTCAGAGCACATTTAAGGCAGGAGGGGCTAAGCTACGATATTCAGTAGGATAGGTGTATTAAGTGCATTTTCAGTGTAAAGATACTTTTAGCTTATGGTGCGTTTATGGGACATAGCCCTATCGTGAGAGTATGTAGGATAGTTGCTTGCTACTTAGTTTTTGCCTTTTCTGCTTAAATGCAAAGTCCACATGTACAAGGACTCTGTATTTCTTGCGAATGCCAGGATCCCTGGTGTCTGTAACTGTGCTGGGTACCTAGCAGGTGCTTAGTAAAGAGGGTTTGAATGGAGGAAGGTGCATGAATGGCTCTAAATGCACCCTCTGGTTCACCCACTAGAGTAATGTGGAATGCACCTCTACACACGTCCAAGCTTCCTGGACCAAGCGTGTTCCCCGCTGGTTTATAGCACAGACAGGAAGAATGATACTACTACCAATGCCCCATATTGATACAACACGGGGCTCTGTTCACTTATATTTGTATTTCTGCTCTTCTCCGGTCACCATGGCAACCCTGCCAGACGAGCCTGAGAGTTCCCACTTAAAAAGCGTAACTAAGACATAGAAAAGTTAAGGGACTTAGAGCTAAAGCCACCTTGATAGTGCAGCAAGTCCTAAATTTCAGGACTCTTGACATTTAATCCAGTCCTCTTCTCACCCCTGCCCCACAGGCTCCTTCATACTTTGAATTATCTGTGCACTTAGAACAGACTAGCAGTAAATTTAAAAATTCATTGTTTTCACTTACAGCACACAGCGGCTGTAGGTGGGAATTTTTCAGTGTTTGTCTCTAAACGGGTCTGTGCACACCCATGCAGACACAGGTGCACACACACTATAGTTTCTGCCACGTCCTATAAATGGGGTGTTCTGGTTGGGGCCTGAGGCTTTTAGGGGGTGTGTGTCACCTACCAGAGAGCCTGGAGCTTCCGAAGGCAGGTCTGGCCATGGCCAGTGGAGCTCGGGGTGATGGACTCTGTTTGTATGACAGAGCCAGCCCTGTGTGCATCCAGCAGGGATCCCCCATTGGGACTGGCTCTGTGTTCTCTTTCCACAGGGATGGGCACGGGGAGAGCCTGGGGACACCCGAACTACATACACAACAACTGAAAACTGCCCAGTGTGAGATATTGCAAGGTGGGCCAAGGAAATGAAGTCTGCCATCAGGAGAACAAGTCAGGGCTAACCTTCAAGGCCGCTTGGAGGACAGCCATCCCAAGTGGAGCCATTCTGGATCAGCCAGCCTCTAGTTGATCTGTCAGTGACCAGAAGGGCTATGGGTGAGAGCAGGTGAGCTCAGCCGAGTCCTTCCCAGAGCAACAAAACTTCCTAGTTGACCTATGGACTTGCCAGCTTAATGAAAGCCTGTTGTTTTAGGCTGGTGAGCTCTGGGGTGGTTTGTCACACGGCATTAGCTAGCTGATACATGCCCCTGTCTGAATGCATGCTACAGGCACTGTGTGTGCAGTGCAAGCCCTGTGAACACTAAGTGGAGATCCACTTAGCCAACTGGGAGGGATTTGGAGGAAACGGTGAAGCAAGGGTGGGGTCGTCACGTATGTAGGCTCTGAGGGTGCGTGCGTGCCTAGAAGCATTCCTGCCGGAGGAAACCGCGAAGCAGAGGTCGAGGGGCTCAGCCACAGGCACGCAGTGGGTCCAGGGAGAGCAGAGGCTGGGGGCACTTTCCCGGCCAGCTGCCTCGCCTGACTTCAGCCAGGAAGCCCTTCTCGGGTAGGTCGAGGGTATGCAAACCACAACTCTCCCCACTTCCCCCTCCGCAATCTGCTGAACAAGATGTAAAATATTCTTTGGGAAGATCATGGTCATTATTTACGGTGACAAGATGAAACCGTCCACGAGATGTAAAAGGAAGCTGTGGAGGGTGGTTAATTAAAAACTAGTACGCCCCATGTTTGATAACTGACACGAAGAGCTATTTGCGTGAGGAAAATCAGTAATTTTCAATTAGCGCGTAAGAAGAAATTGCTCAGTGTCAATTCGTATTATGTGATTATGATGGTAGAGAACGCACTCCTCGGACTTGGGGGCAGGAGGAGACCGTCTCCGGTGCCGTCGGGGGGTCCTGACAACTTTGATGGCATGAGACGTCAGTCTCCTATGGGGACCTCTCAGCCTGCTCTGGGTAACTATAGAATATCGTAGAACGTGCTTCAGGGCTCAGACGCTCATCTCTCCTTAAAGTTCATCGCTTATCTATTTAGCAGCAAATTTGCTTCATTATTTGCAAGGAACTTTCTCTTAACAGAGGGCCGCTGGCAAACACGAAGAGAGTGAGGACATGGGTGTTGTCTGGGGGGCACTCACATGGGATGAACGGTTGTTAGGGTAGAGTCAGGGCCGAGACCTCCTGCCTTGCTCCCTTCCTCCTTTCCTTTAGTCCCCCTCTCCTCCTCCCTTGTCCCCTCTTCCCATCCCCTCCTTGTCTTCTCTCAACCCAGGGATCAATCAGACTCAAGACACTGATAAGTCATGTACTAAACTCGACCCAAACCACACAAATAAAATGACAGCATTCACGGGAACTAATCTAGGAATCTTTGTGTTGAAAAGCTTGACAAATTCACCGGTGGTCGAAATCCATGGGAATCCAGGTCAGAGTCTGTGTCTGTTGAGCAGATTCACTGGTGGTCGTTGTGTCCCCGGGGGCTTGTCCCCAACAGCAGGATCAAGTCTCCCCGCCTCTGCGCCCAGCACTGGCACAGGTGGGTGCCTCCTGGACGCCAGGCAGGAGGGCCATGCCTTCCTTCTGTCCTCTGAAATGACACTCGAGGGCCTCCTGCCGTGTTCTCCTCCTCCGGATGATGCTGGATGGGAGGCAATTCGGGACCGGCTGGGGCCCCTCAGACGGCCCGGCCTGCCACTCTCAGGTCCTGTGTCCACAGACCACTGGGCTGCCTAGCTCCCTTGTGCCGAGGCTTTGTGGGGGCACCTCACCACAGCCCCCAGTCCCGGAAGGCTCGAGCAGAGGAGAAATCAATGCAGGACTAACATTCCTTTCACAAATGGACCTTCCGCTGTAACCCAGAGTCTCCCCCTTGGGCTCCCCTGAGGAGCTGCTTGGGGCATGATAACAGAGCTGGGATTTATGGGGGACTCACAGCACGTCAGGCTTGCATATTCCGTCTCACAGAACTCGCCGGGCAGACCGGGGATCTACAGTTAGACAACCGGACCCCGTCGGGAGCAAGTGCCCCTGGGAAACAGGGCTCCATTTGAACCTGGATGTGGGGCCCCAGAGTGACAATGTCAAGCCCCGTGATCCTGCAACACGGCGAAGGTTAACCAATCCAACCCTTTGCGTTCCGGGAACGGCTCAGGGCAGACACCCTCCCCACGTGGCTTAGGTGAGGCCCCTCACGCCTCTGCTCACCCGGGACGAGACCAGACACGGAGCCTCCAGACCCCACTCGCCTCATCGGCAATCCCAACCCCTACCTGGCTCTTGCCACCTTCATACTCCTGTCTACAAAAGAAAAACAGTTTTGCCCAACTCCTGAGCCAGTGGCTGGCCTATGGTCAAAGCTATGTCCCCGTGGCTGCAGCCCCTCCCCCACCTTGCAGTGGGATGTGCTCTGAGGCAGGTGCATTTCCCGTGAAGGGGTGACTCTCACCTGCCTCCTGCTCCCAACGATGACCAGTTAGAACCCCCCTCCCCCCCACAGTTCACATCCCCTCACCCCTGCAGACCTCTTCGTCCATCCAGTGTGACACACACAGACCCCAGAAGATGCTCCGTCTGGCCTAACGAAAACAATGAATAAAGCCGGGGACAGCGGTCCACGTGCTGGGGTCCAGGGCTGGGCACCCCTCCCTGAGCGCTGGGTCCTGGCCTCGGATGAAACAAGCATGGAAATCTAGAGGAAGCACCTGGAAACTTGCACAGCGATTTGAAAGACATTTTGCTTCCGTGGCATCCAAGAATAATTTTTAAAAATTGGAGGTTTTCTTTTGTGAGCTTCTTTTTATTTAATTTACCCCTTCCCAGGTTCACGGCATAATCGGCAACAAAAATTGTACTTATTTAAGGTATACGGCGTGATGACTTAATATACATATACATTGTGAAGTGATTGCCTCAATCAGGCATAATCGCCGTTTTGTGTGAGGACGCCTAAAATCTGATTTACTTAAAATAACGCATTTTGCAGGAGTATTGGTCTGCTCCACAGCGGTCCTTCCCCTCGGACGGTTTGTGAATCTGGGCTCCAGAGGGCCCCTTTCTGGGGCTCCAGGGCGGCTCCCAGCCTCTCCGCCGTCTGTGTGGACAGAGGGCTTGGTCCTGGAGGCTGAAGGCAGGAACGGGGAACGGACAGACCAGCACCTGCGGGGAGGTGGGCTTGTCCTGTGTGGCTTCGCAGGGGGACAGTGTGTGGGGCGGGAGACCCGCGTCCGAGGATGCTTCTTGCTTCTGAGGGATAATCGGGGGCGGCTGGTGTTGCCGGAGCACCTACTATGTGCCAGGCACGGATTGAGGTCCCCGGTGGCTCAGGGCCGTCCTTTGAGGTTTGGAGCATGATGGCGGCCACTTCACAGGTGAAGACGTGGCAGCACAGGGAAGAGAACAAACTTGCCAGGGATGCACCAGGACAGACCGGGGGCAAACTCAGAGCCGGAGCTCACAGCCCAAGCAAGCGCTCGAACGCCGTGGGGGGGGGGGGGGGGGGGGCGGCGCGGGTGTGCACGCACAGGTGACATGTGTTTGCATTGTGTCTCTGTGTGCGTGTTCGCACATGTGGGTGTGTGTGGGGACAATGAGACTTGCTGGCCGCGACAGGGTGGGCTCGTGCTCCCTTACCCACGATGCCCCTGGGCTCTGGGCCTTTGGTATCAGCCTTCCGCGATGGCAGGGGCGGCTGCCACGGAGATGGTGCCAGAAGCTCCCTCCCACTCCCGGGGCCCAAGAGGAGCCGGTTCTCTTGGCCCTGCCCCCCTCCCCAGTAGGGGGGCTGAGGATGGGCCTCCCCCACATCCCCAAGGGAGGGAACAGAAGGTGTCTGACCTCCAGGGGGAGGGGTGTCTCTGCAGGAGTTACCATCAGGAGACGCGTGACTTACTAGGGGCTCATTCCCTGCGACCGACAAGGCAGAAATGATGGAGCTGGCGCGTCCACCTGTGTGCTTTGTCCCCACGTCATGGCCCATTGCTAAATAAAGCTCAGAGCGAGGTGTTTCCTCCAAAGAGGCAGGACACTGATTGAAGCCAGATTCAATCAAGGCTGCTCTCCAGAGCCCCGCATGGGCGTGGCCAGGCTGGCGTCCCTGTCCCCTGCTCTCCCAGGAAGGAGGGGTACTTTGGGAACACTCCTCTCCCACCAGAGCCCCGCCCCCCGCTCGTCTGCAGGGCTCTGTCTCTGACCCGGTCCTTCTCCTTCTTCGATGTGAGTCCGTCCAGCCCGGGGGATGCGTCCACAACCAGCTGTCTGTCTGGCTGTCTGCCTTAAGGGAGGAGAATTGCCCTAGGTCCTAGGCCTGGCCGACCCCTTCCCACCCCCGTTCAGGCCAGATCCACAAACTGCTGTATGTTTCATGCACGGAGGCTTCTGGCTACACATGCCGGAGGCCAGCACAACCATCCTGGACAGAAGAGGAAATTAGCTTTCTTCTGCTCAGCAAAAAATCATGTCTCCAGGGCCGCTAACGGGGCAGGCTGTGGTCTGGGCTAAGCTGACTCACCCCCACATGTCTGATTACTGCAAATCCAAGGTTCAAGCAGCCGAGATGTGGAGAGGCTGACGCCCCCGGAGAGACGGCTGCCAGTGGGTGTGTCTGGGCCGGGGGGGGGGGGGGGGACAGGATGCCCACAGCTTGGGGGCTTCGGACCCCAGGTCCTCGGGGGCAGGGCTCTACCCACTTCTTTTCCCACGGGCAGACACTCAGGGATCCACCACTGGGGATCCACGACCCATTTTCCAGAATCACTGATGTACTTGGGCGGCTGAATCAGAGCACTGGTCAGATCATGCTTTTGGGAAATACAGTCCTGGTTTGGCAAAGGTTTGGCCTCTGAAATTTGGGGTTCATTCTTGATTTTAGAAAATTACCCCTCTGCTCTTGCTTAGTAATGACCCAGTGTCCTCCAGGCAGATCGTCAGCTGCCAGCCTCCCTGGACATTTCCTGGTGGTCCCTGTGGAGCGTGATGGCATGGGACTGAGGGGGACGCTGCATTTGCTGGGACAGCAGAGCAGGAGCATCGCCTGGGGACGCAGGGCTGCGGCTGTGGACCATCAGTCTGTTTGGGACAGAATGCCCACCAGCATCTGGGGGTGCAGGAAACAGGGCTCGACCCGCCCCACAGAGGGCACTACAAGGATGTCAGAATGTAGGGTTGCAGCTGGCCTGGACGGTTCCACCTAGCAGAGGTCGGGGATCGTCACCCCAGAAAGTGAGCCCAGGGCAGCTCCCACCTGTGGCAGCTGTGAGCACCTAGCGCAGCTCCCCACGAGGTCCACATTCTCCTCTCAGTGGCAGGAGCCCAGGACCTCAGCAGAGAGAGCCCAGGTCCCACCGAGTAGCTGGGGTTGTCCCCACCGGAGCATCGATCTGCAGGGTGTAGAGGGGAGCCAGCCAGCCCGACTCAGAACTCAGGGGGGCCTGGCTCGGCCATTCCTGGAATGAACTGTGTGCGTCCTCAGCTCCAGCTTTCCAGGCAGATGGCCTGGAACCAGAGCTGCTCACAATAAGAGGCTTTTTTTTTGATAAATAGGGACATTTCCTAAAATAGTGGTCTTTATTCAACTGGCAGTGGGTTCAGGAGCTGCTGTCCACGATTAGCGCCCACTGGGTGGCATTTAGGAATGGAGCTCGTCGTGAACATGTGTATGTGGGGGGTGGGCCGTGCTTTCCACCAGCCTCCTGGTCGCAGACACCGCCCCCCCCCCCCCCCCCGCCTTGCTGCAGGGGACAGCGAGGGGTTCACGCTCATGCTGGCCGGAAATGCCACTGTGTTCTGTCCCTGCAGTGCCGGGGACTCGAGACTACACCCTGCTCTCTGGTCTGCCATTTATTTTAATTTCCTTTTCTTTGAAAACAAGTGCTCTTTGTGCATTTACCCACCTTTTTGGCCACGAGGTATGAGTCATAGGTGAAAGCTGAATTGTGAAAGAGGGGTAAAAAAAAAACCCAAACATTTCCTGTCTTTGGGGCAAAGCAGGAGAGAAGGTAAAAATATCTGAAATAGCACGTAATAAAGAAATAGCTTCTACCGAGAGACTCTCTGCGTCTGAGATGCATCAGTACTGAAAATAACTAGAAAGTTCTGGGGAGAGAGCTGGGAGGCTAGGTATTGGGGAGGGGGTGTTTTTCCATCAAAATTTTACACTGACCTTTTGTTTTTTTTTTTTTTTTAAATATTGACCTTTTAAAATTATTTATTTATTTATTTTTTATTTTAACCTGCCCTAGAAGGTCTGCAGTGTGATATTCACGTGACTGGCCAGCCTCACGCTCCTTTTCACACCCCGTCCTTCCCGTGGCTCAGAGGGGCACTGGGTAGCCCGGCTGACCGTCCGGGGGGTGACCATGGGAGGAGAGCAATGCCCCTCTCATTCCCTGGAAGCGTCTCCCTGAGGAGTCCGTGAGCCCCCGTGAAACCCACCCGGGGAAGATGCGCTGAACAGACGCGCCTCTCTAACAATCCATCTTGCTAGTTAAATGGGAAATTCTGTGGCTGGTGGTTCTTCCCCTGAGCCTCCAGTAAATCTCAGAGACTCAGGGCCGTGTGGAAGGTGCTGGTGCCTCTAATGCTGTAACATGTCTTCCGAAATGGCCTCCGGGGAGCATTCGCAGATGAGGTCACAGGACAGAAATGACAAATTGCCCAGCTGGTTAGGAAGGTGTTCCAGAAACGTCTGTCCTCCTTCAGTGCATTGTGGGCTAGTGTCTGGTCATCCAAGTCTTGGTGTGGGGAGAACCATTTAGCCAGACCAGGGTGGCTGGCTCTGGGTCCGAGCATTTTTCTTAGGGGTTTTCTGGTTTCAGCGGGGAGTTGGATTTGCTGGTGAAAATCCCAGAGGGACTGTGGCTGCGTTGGGATCCAAAGCCCTTTTGTTTCGGAGGCTGGGGTGTCTTCTCAGACAAGAACAAGTTCTCCAACTCTAGCTGGGGGTCCTATAATTCAATCTAATTCTGACCCCCAACAACTTGGAGTTAGTGTCAGATTTCACAGGTTGAAGGGCTCAGTCCCACAAGAACCCCCATGTCAGACACCAGTTGCAAATTCAGCATCACCCATTTTTCTGACAGACTGGCTATAAATCAGGGGTTTCCATGACCCCCCTCTCAGACCCCATACTGTATTAGGATTACTCACAGAACTCAGGAAAGTGCTTCTCTTAGGCTTATCAGGTTACTATAAAGTCTGCAACCCAGGAACAGCCAACAGAGGGACGCAGAGGAACTTCCCTGCCTGACCGGACCCACCGGGCTCCACATTTCCCTGTGGTCACTGGCCTGGGAGCACATCGAATCTCCTGGCTCAAGAGTTTTTCTCTCTGTCCCTCCTCACCTCCCTAGAGGTCGGAGGACAGGGCTGAAATTCCAACCCTCCAATCACCCGGTCTTTCTGGGGACCAGCCCCATCCTGACACTCTGCAGGGACCTCACCTGGAGTCCTCTCTTGAGCATGGACTCAGGATCCGCATGGATGACAAGGCATGCCCCTCTCACTCATTCCAGGGGTTTGGGGAGCTGTGTGTTGGCCCTGGGACAAAGATCACAGAGCCTGTCTGGCAAAGAGAGAGCATGTGGAAGAACCAGGATGAACACTTGTCGACAAGGAGGAGACAGGTGGCCCTCTACACCCCGTGCTCCGACCTCCTCATTCCCTGTCTGCTCCTTGTCCCCAGGCGCCCTCCCACCCTCTGGAGACTTCCTCCTCCTCCTCGTTCCCCAGAGTAGCAGCCGCAAACTTTCTCCTGCCATGACAGCCGTGTCACCGACTCTGAGTGATCCGAAAGGATGCCCACCGTCCTGCACAGCCGGTGCCATGGTCCTCCCGCCGGAGTCAACCAGGGGTGTGGTGGGAAAAAGTGCTGGACCATCAGACACGTTTGCAAGTCTTTGGAGCAAACATACCAAGCATGACTGCAGGACTTCTCCGAGCCTCCGAGAGCCAAATCCAGTAGAAGTCATCTGCCAGACCCATGTCTGTTAAGGTTGAATTGTGTCTCCCGCTGTTTGAGTCGCAGGCCCTGACCCTTGTGAACGTGACCTTATATTGCAGATGGATGTCATCAAGTGAGGATGAGGTCACTAGGGTGGGCCCTGACCCAACATGCCTTGTGTCCTTATGAGGGGAGCGAAGTGTCGACATCAGAAACAGGGAGATACGTTGGGGTGACAAGGCACAGATCAGACGCAGAAGCCCAGGAACGCTGAGGACTCCATGGCACCACCAGAGGCCGGAAGAGGTAAGGACAGACCCCCCGCAGAGCCTCTGGAGGGAGCACGGCCCTACAGACCCCTTGACTTTGGATTTCTGGCCTCTGGAGCTGTGACAGATTAAATTCCGTTGTTTTCAGCTGCTGGTTCGGGCACGTTGTTAGGGCAGCCTTGAGAAATCTTAACGTCTAGGCAGGATTCTGGCTTTACTGCCTACACCCACCTCTCCCCCAGGCTTCCCTCCACCGCTCACCCAGCCCAGAATCTCGGGGGCAACATTTTTCCTCCTTCTCCCTCTTCCTCTGGCATCCAGCTCACCGGCAGGGTCCGGAGGCTCTGTGCCAGGAACCTGGCGGCTGCCCCTCTCCGTCTCCTCTGCAGCCCCCACGAAGCCCCGTCAGCTCCTGCCTGGAGAACCAAGTCCCAGCTGGGCTTCTGCCCTGCCCCTGAGGCCCAGCGGGGACCCTGAACACGGCCCCCAGCCTGACTGTCTCTCAGGCTCCCTCCCCCTCCGTCATCCGTCTCCCACTGACTTAGGACACTCAACTGACTCTGTCTTCTCTGTGTTCCCTGGTGTAAAACATCTTTTAAAGCCTAATGGTTCTACGCAGATGAGAACGGGGCCATCCGGCCGTTGATTCGTCCTCTCACCCTTCCTAATGCTTCCAGAGCCAACCCTTCCGCTGTTTACACCCTTGTTTCTACTCCAGCCTTGGTTATTTGTGAAAAAAAGAAAAGAAAAGAAAAGAAAAGAAAAGAGAAGAAAATGCTTATCTGACTTTTTCTTTTTAATTTCAGTTGCTTCCCCACGGATTCTGCTCTGGGAGGATCAGGATTTCGCTCTAAGCTTTGCTCCCCGAACCCGGCCAAACAACAGAAAACACACACATGGCTCCCCGCCCCCATCCTCCCAATAGCATAATTTGTGGTTCGATCAATATTCAGCATTTACATAATTATGTAATTATTATTCACAGCTGAGCCACAAAGTAGTTCTATGACTGCATTTCCTCTCCTGATCAACTGCATGTTTTCCCTGGAACAAATCACCACCAGTATTTTCATCCGTGGGGTTTGCATGCACCTTTCCAACGTGTCCCCAAACAGTTGGCTGGCGTGATGAAATTATTTGCATTTTGGCCGAAAGTCTCAGGTAGGCTAACAGTTCCGTTTTTAAATCTTAATTTTTTTTTAATGTTTATTTTTGAGAGAGAGACACAGAGCTTGAGCAGGGGAGGGACAGAGAGAGAGAGGGAGACACAGAATCCGAAGCAGGCTCTAGGCTCTGAGCTGTCAGCACAAAGCCCGACACGGGGCTCAAACCCACCAACCACGAGATCATGACCTGAGCCAAAGTCAGACGCTCAACTGACTGAGCCCCCCAGGCGCCCCTAACAATTCCATTTTTATCTTTTGGGGCAGTAACACTCCCTGAGTTTCCTTGCTCTTCCCCACGGGGGATGGGTCGCTCTCTAGATGTGTTGCACGGATTTGGTCTGGGGACTGACTTCTTTTGCTGTCACCCCCTGCACAAACCCTCACCTCCCAGGACTCATGTCTTCACCCTCATGATTCACTCTGGACTCTGATAGAACCAATCTTCCAATGGCTCCATGGAAAAGGGGGCGTGGGAGCCCAATGGTTCAAGACCCCTCGACTCTGAGTGTCTGTATCCCACCCTCACACTCAATCTGCAGTTTAGGTGGGTATAGATGCCTCGGCTGGAGATCCTCCTTCTGATCTTTGCAGGTGTTGAGAGAAATGCAACACCACTTTGGTGCCTGGTGTTCAGGCAGTTGGCTTTTGTCTTCTGGAAGCTTCTACCCCATCTCTTAATGCCCAGTGTTCTGAGATTGTACCACCACGAGCCTTGGGTGGCTCTTTTGCGTTACTGTGCTCAGTAGGTCCCTTTGGCGTAGAAACTGCAATCCTTCCTTCCTGGAAAATGTTTTTCTCTTCTGTTTTGTGTGTGTGTGTGTGTGTGTGTGTGTGTGTGTGTCCCCTTTCTGGAATTTCTGTCAGCGAGACAGTAAGCAGATGGGTCTTCCAATTTTCTCCTCTCATTTCCACCTCTTTGTACTGCTGTCCTTCTTTCCAGGAAATTCTCTCAACTTTATTTCCCCACCCTTCTATTCAAATTTTAATTTCTACCCGCATATTTTTAATTTCTAAAAGCTTTTCCTGTTCTCCGAATGTGTTCCTCTTTAAAGGGAACATTCTGTTCTTTCTCACAGGTTACAATATATTCCCTTATATCTGGTTTGTCATCAATTTTACATCTGTGGAGCCCTCTCTGGCTTCTTGCATTATTTCTGTCTCCTTTGAGTTCCTTACTGTGTTTGCTTCTTTTGGTCTCTTGACTTTTTTGTTGCAAGCTTTCCTAAAATATTTGTGCGGTTATATTTAAGAGTGAGATGCAAAACAAAGATAAGGATAAAAATAAAAAGACCCCGCACCTCCGTGAAAGGTCTGCATGTGTGGTGGGGCTGGTTCAGGCAGGGTCCCCATGTGCTGATGCTGGACCCGGCATCCTTCCCAGGACAGCACCTGATGTCTGGGGTCATGGGGTTCGTCTCCAGCACGCAGGGAGCACGGTGAGGGAGGATGGGGACCCTCCCTGTTCAGCATGAAGGCTTTACCCATTTCTTTGCTCTGTGTTTCATCCTTATGTTCATATATTCAGACATATATGGAAGAAGGACTGTGCCTTGATTGGGGGGGGGGGGTGGAGAGGTTGTCTTAGGGTTGATCTGCTCCTGTGCAAACCTACCCCCCTGCTTTCAGCTCTATTTTCTGTTTTCATACCTCCCTTAGAATCACTGGCACCTGCTTTTCTGAGGGTCTGTGAGAGAATTTGGCTCACTCATTCCCAGCAGGCTTAGATCTCTGCTTTCTTAGTCGGCTGAACCCAGGCCATTTGAACAGCTGGTCTTCTATGTCCAGACTGCTGTCCACTCCTTTCCCTGCCCTATCCTCACCGGATCTCATTGCTATTGTGTGTCCCTGATTCCTTTGCTCCTTTCTTGTTGCCCGGGTGGGCTTCTGGGAGGAAGCAGGGGTAGATATTTGTGGTCAGTCCATCGTGTTTAACCGGAGCCCCCGCACCGGCTTTCTGTGGTTCTTTGTACAAATTCCGTTCTGCTCGGGGTCTCGTGGCAGGTGGTCTCAGCCTGCAGCCCCCAGACCCCCTCTGTGGGCGTGTCTGTCTCTTTGCATCCTTCGGCTCTGTGGTGACATCGGTAAAACCTCCCCTTTTAAAAGGAGGCTGTGAAGAGTTCAGCTTTGAGGACGGCCACATGAGGAGTTCCACGGACCTGCTTTTTGGTGAAACAAGCAAAATCCATGACAACTAAAAACAAACAGCCCCTAAGGTCTCTGGAAATTGCCCCAAGGGCACGACGCAAGTGAAGAAGCATTTGTTCTGGAAAATCTACTAAAACCCGAAAAGAACAGTGAGTCTGTGGCAGAGGCTCAAGAAGATGGGGCCCCCTCGTCCCCCAGTGCCCGGTCAGGGGACCTGCGATGGCATCTCGGCAGGAGGGGCAGGCTGCCCGCGTGTCTCATCCCCTCTAACTCAGCAGGGAGATGCCGATTCCTTGCCTCACTGATAGGCCCGGAGCTTCCTTACCTCCATCAGCCCCACTTGCCGGTGGAGACTCCACAGGCAGAGAGTGTGGGTGCCTCGTTCCTCCTCCCCCAGCTCGCTCACAGGGCAGAGGGTCTACACCCGAGGAGGCAGGCTTAGAAAACCAGAGGCTCCCGCTAGCAGCGAAGGAAACAGACGTGTGGGAACAATCAAAACGGAAAAGTCTTGGGCTCCACGACTGGACGCCATCCAGAAAGCAAAAAACATGACCCACAGGCTAGGAGATATTTCCGCAGATCGCATTTCTCACACCGGGCCTGCGTCTAGAAAACATAAAGGACTCTCACAACTCAACAATAAAGGGGCAGTAGTTACCCATTTAAAGATGGCTGAAGGATCTGAATGGACATTTCTCCAGAGAAGATGCATGCACGGCCCAAGAGCACAGGAGATGCTCGTTAGCCATCGGGGAAATGCAGATCAGAACCACCAGGACGGCCATAAGCGAGAGGATGGTAATAAGTGTTGAACAGGATGCGGAGTGCCCACGGCCCTCGCGTCCTGCTGGTGGAAATGAGACAGTGCCCCTAAAATTGTGCAGAACTCGTGTTTCCTCCGATGCTCACGTGGACTCACCATGCGATCCCGCAATTCCACTCAGAGGGACGCGCTCAGCTGAAATGAAGGCACACGTGCACTCAAGACCTCACACATGGACGTTCGTAGTCTTTGCAACCGTCAAAAAAGTGGAAGAACCCCCTTGCCAATCAGGATCAAGGGCATAGAAAAGGAACCATATATTACATATATATGTATATAATTTTTTAACATGTTTATTCATTTTTGAGAGACAGAGAGAGACAGAGCATGAGCGGGGGAGGGGCAGAGAGAGACGAAGACACAGAGTCCGAAGCAGCTCCAGGCTCCGAGCTGTCAGCACAGAGCCCGACACGTGGCCCGAACTTGTGAACCGTGAGATTATGATCTGAGCCGAAGTTGGATGTTTAACCGACTGAGCCGCCCAGGCGCCCCTCAACTGTGCACTTTAAATGAGTGAATTGTATGATGCATGAATTCTATCTCAGTAAAGCTGCTATAAAGGAGGTGGTCATCCCCTCCGGGCCAGTCTTTCTGTGCCTGAACCTGTGCTTTTCCTGTGATAGCACTTTTCCCTTCATGCCATTTCCTGTGATAGGCAGAGTCTACACTGGCAGGCGCCTAGAGGTAGAGACTCGTCGGTGTTGATGCTGGTCATATCCCTAGTGCTGGGTATCAGCGCCCTTTGGAAAGGACTTCACTACATCAGTGGTTCCTCCCTGGGCATGACTTTGCCCCTCTGCTCAGGGACACTGGGAATTGCCTGGCCATGGTCATTGAGACAGGAGGGAAGGTGCTATTGACACCAGTGGGTGGAGGCCAAGGACGCTGCAGAAAAGGCACAGGCAAAAGGCAAAAGATCCTACAAGGCACAGGACAGACACTCAGCAAAGAATTATCAGGCCCCAAATGTCAGTGGTGCTGCTGTTGAGAACCCCTGCAGTAAAGTATAAAGATTAGAAAGATTTCCAAAGCCGCACGTGATGGCCTGAATTATGCCCCCTGCCCCCAAATTCATGCCTTGAAGTCTTAAACCCCAGGACGTCAGAATGTGTATTCGGAGACTGGGTCTTATTTAAAGAAGTAATTAGAGGGGCGCCTGGGTGGCTCGGTCGGTTGAGCATCCAACTCTTGGTTTGGGCTTAGGTCATGATCTCATGGCTCATGAGATCGAGCCCCACATCAGGCTCTGTGCTGACAGCAAAAACCTGCCTGGCATTCTCTGTCTCCTTCTTTCTCTGCCTCTCCCTTGCTTATGTGCTGTCTCTCTCTTTCTCAAAAATAAACAAAAATTAAAAAAATAAAGAAGCAACTAAGGTGAAATGAAGTCATTAGGTGTCCCCATAAGAAGAAGAGCCCAGGACACATACACACACGGAAGGAAGAGTATTTGGGGACACGGGGTGAGGACAGCGGTTGATACACAAGAGAACAGAGCCTCAGGAGAAAACCCAACCTGCTGACCGCCTGATCTCAGACTTCCTTCCTCCAGAACTGCGAGGAAATAAATTTTTGTTGCTTTTAGCTCCCCCCGCTGTGGTGCTTTGTTATGGCCGCCCTACCTTATCACTACACCATGGAAGTTTCTGCTGTGTTCTGTGTACCAGTGACTTTCCCCTTGGGGCTCATTGATACAACCTGGGGAGTGTTTGGAAACACCAGCGCTCCCTGAGACCAATGAGATCAGTTGAGGACAAAGTAAGCCAACATTAAGAACTACTTCCGCAGACCAAGATTTTATTAATCAGGACTGTGCCTCACGATGAATAGGGACATGGAGACAGGCGTGTTGGACCAGCTGCCCTCGTCCCCTTTCTGGGGTGAGAGGTGGGAAAAGTGTGAGTGGTGATAGCAGCGAACTTCTACCTGTATTCCTGGAAACTTGGAACTCGCCTTTGGGAATCTACTTTGCAAAATGTGTTTACGCCCCCTGCCCTCCTCTCTGGTGCCATGGCTACTGCCCCCCTGGGTCTTTGGCACCTGTCAAGCATTTTCAGCTGAGCCCAGGCAAGAAGTGTGGACAGCCCACTGCGTTCAGGTAGAGGTGGCCACTGGGAAAGCAGGGGCCCTGGCCGTGCCTCTCTCTTCCAGGGCGCCTCCTTCCTCCAGCCTGTGCCAAGCAGGGAGTGCATGTCAATGACTGATGTTGTGACGAGGTGCTCTTTCCAAAAATGTTGAGGAGAACTAATTAACCTGCAGTAATTAGAGAAACGCTCAGATTTCCTCTTTCGTGTGCAGAAACTGCTAATGGCCACTCTGGGGAGATGTTCTGACTCACTCTGGTGGCTCTGGCTCTCTCTGCATTTCCCAACCCCCTCCCTCAGGTCCAAGACATTTCAAGTCACGAGTCGGTGTCAGCAGCTGCCCCCTCCAAGAGGAGATCCCGTGTCGTAGGCCCTTGGGGGCCATCTGTCCGGCAGGTGTCAGGCTTATGCAATGAGTTATGGGCTGAATTGTGTACCCCCACCCCAATTCATATGTGGAAGGTCTAACCCCCACGACCTCAGATTGTGACAGGGAGACGGGGTCTTTACAGAGGTAATTAAGGTAAAATGAGGGCATGTAGATGAGTCCTAATCCAATCTGACTGGTGTCCTTATAAGGAGAGGAGGTAGGGACACAGACACCCACAGCAGAGGAAGACCATGCCAGGACTCGGGGAGGAGACGGCCATCTGCACACCAAGGAGAGAGGTTTCAGAAGGACTCAGCCCTGCCAACATGGTGATCTTCAACTTGCAGCCTCCAGGGCCGGGAGACAACAGATTTCCGCTGTTTAAGCCCCTGTCTCGTTACGGCAGCCAAACGGACTAAGACACTCACTGTCTGACAGCTTGGTGACAGAGGAGGACCCTTTCCTGGACTGGATAAGGAGCCCACAGCCCCCTCCACCAGATACGGTATTTCCTACCCCAATGTCCTAACGTGACTCTTCACGGAGACAGTGGGGCCACTGCCAGGCAGAATGCTCACTGCTGAATCTCGCCTTTTGTTTTTAATCGGAGCCATATTGTTACGAAAACAAAACCCCGGTGACAAATGCTCCAGCAAGATGTCTCCTCTGTGAATTTCCACCTGTTCCCTTTTAGTCCCAGGACACTGATTGGAGATTCTGGAGCAATCTTTTAGGGGGTTCATAATTTCAGCAGCGCTTCTCAGAGTTGCCAATGTCAGAGAGTGTCTGGGATGTGCCCCCCGGGGGCTTCTGGGGTTCGATGAGCCTTTCCTAAATGACGCGTTTTCAGTGACTCATGACCTAGAGCCACAGTGGGTGCTGTGTGCATCCTGGGGATGCCTGCCTCACGCCAAAGGCACAGTTTCTGTCTACGTTCACAATTTGTTCTGCGTGGTGGTGGGTCCCAGCAGAGGTGCCTCCCCGTCACTGCGCAGCCCACAAAGGACAAGGGAGAGACAAGACAGTGGGAAGGTTGCGTGCCCCACGGTGCCCCACGGTGCCCCACAGGGCTGAGAGTCACTGCCATTACTCAGCCCGGGATTCCTGACACCAAAACCAGTCTTGCCTGAATCTTCCTGGGGCAGCCAAGCAAAGGATTTCAAGTTTGAACAGTCATTACAGAATTTTTTTTCGGTAATAAATTTTGCGTTGCTCTGTTTGACTGTACTGGTCCCTGAAAATAATGAATCAACGGTTAAAAATGAGTTTACCGTTAAAGAAGTTAAAGACCGTGATGCTGATGAATGAATTGGTGGTCCACCATGCTCCAGACCAAAAGACTCAAGCTGATTTGTCAAATCTCGCACAACAAGCACATGGCACATTGGGTTTCAGCAAAGAGCGGTGCTAATGTGAGATCTGTTGGTTTTAGAGTTTTGTTTGTGTTTGAACTTACTTTGTTTCTGTAGCTGCACGGAAGCTATGTGCATAAGCAGTTTGCATCTAGCTCTATATTTATGCTTATTTAAGTAACTTCATTATAAAAATAATTGGAGTTAAATCATTCAAGCTGTCTACACAACAGTATCATTCTGGCGTCTAGACTACATCCCAAGAGGAATAACTCAGTGCACATAACTAAATGAAAAATATGTGTGTATATACATATGTTTCTATGTGTACATGCATTTATTTTATGCGACATGTGTGCATATGCACACACAATGTGTATACACTCTATGAGATATGCGTGGTGCATGTTTAGGCATCTATCTGCGTTTTATTTAATTTTGGCCAAGTGATCAGGAACATAGGTTTGGGATAACACAGAGCCGGATTCTACAGCTCACCACGTGGCTCATTTGTTTATTTGGTATCTCTGGGCCTTAGTTTCCTGAAAAGTAGAATAAAAATAGGAATAATGTATGTAATATAGTATAGTTTAGTATAATGTAATGTAAATATAATATAATATAATATAATATAATATAATATAATATATTTAGTATAGTATAGTGTAATACAATAAAATAATTACGAATAGTAGAACACCTACCTTGCAGTTTTGCCATGGGGATAAAATAATGCATAAAGTCTAGGCACGCAGGAGATACTCAGTAGATACTAGTTGAGTCTTTGTCCTGAATGTGCAGGTGAGAACAGAGGGGTGCCTCTGAGAGCCACGGGTGGCCTGGATGGCCCTGGGGCAGCTGCCATGGAGCTGCTGATGGGCCATGAGCCCTCACGGCAGCCTGGCCAGGGTGGGGGAGCACCCCCCTGTCCGAAGCTCGGGCTGGCTGCACCCATCCTGGACCTTGGGGCTCCTGGCATGCTGATGTGGGGCGCCAGCAGGAGCTGAGGTTGGTCTGATTTCTGGAGTCCCAGGAGAGGATGCCTGCAGATAGACAGCTGGCTGTGGGGGTGACACGGTGTCCCCCGGGATGCGCCAAGTCCATCACCGGTGGGGACAGGGGAGTGTCTGGGGAAGGAGAATGCCCAGACCCTGTAGCTCTGATGCCTTCTCCTCCTCGGATATCCCTCTTCGGGGGACAGAACAAGGTAGAGAAAAGTGCTCCGGGGCCCCACCGTCTTGCTTTCAAATCCCACCTGTATCACTTCCTGGCCGGGGGCTTGGGAACAAGGCTTCCAAGCACTCTGATCTCAGCATCTCATCCCTGGGGTTAAAACACCCCTTTGGCCGTGAGATCTTAGAAGCCATCAGGGAGGGTGGTTAGTGGTGCCAGTCAGTGCTCACGAGGTCCCTCCCCTCTTCTGGCTTCTCCCGTCTGTTGTGGGATCTCAGACCTGCTCTGCCCCCTGCGGGAAGGTGCTCTTCCCTTCCTTTCCGTTCATCCAGACCCTTGGAGAAATCACTTGTCCAAGCAGGGGCTTTGGGAAAGTGAGACTCGTGTCCTCAAACCACAGAGTCAGACAGAGACTCCGGGCTGGTGGGATCCGGGTCCAACCCGCCCCAGCCCTGGAGGAGAGTGTGTGCGTGTAACTTTGGCTGGTCTGGTTAGGCTGTGCCCTTGGACACTGGTGGAAGATGGAACACCTGCACGGCCCGGCACACGGGCCTTACGGCTCCTACACTGCAAAGCCACAAAGACAAGGTATGGATGGAGCCTTTGCTGAGTGCCTGGCGTGTGATGAAGGGCTTGGCCGTCGGCTCCTGGATAGGACCTCCCATTCCCCCGGGCTTCCTGACTTAGGTCTGTGCCCACACCTGCCCTCCACCCCCTCCTCTTCTTGTTCTGGGTGACCTCACTCACTTCTACCCAGGACGAGCAGGATGGAGGCCGACAGATTATTGATCCTTCCTAGGAGATGTTTGTCCTTGACAGGCTATTCTTGGCACAGTTTCACCCTGCAAAGCTTCCCCTGCCAGGTGGCCTGCTTTGACGCGTCAGCTACCGTGTGCTCGGGAACAGAACCCGTTCCCCTTCAACCTGAGCAAAGAGCAGTTGGGAGGTTCACTCCGCATGAGGGCGACGGGTGCTGCGTTCCAAGGCCAAGTGGAAAGATGGCAGGCGGAGTCCGTGTCACGATCTCTCCCACCAACATTTTACTGCTTTCTGGAACGCGAGCGTTTATCCTCGAATTTCCAAACCCGAGCCCGTGCGCCCGTCTCAGTCTGTCCTGGGTGAAGGGTCCTGGGTTTATCCCGGAGGCGTCCGTGCCACAGCTGTCGGTGGGGGGACGTCCTTCCTGCCCCCTGCAGGCCGTGACTCTGACGCCCCTCTCCCAAGACAGATGCCTTCACCCACAGCGCTCTCTCACTAAGATGATTTGTGCAGCAATTTTTGCCTTCTGAGAAAATGCGAGAGGGAGAAAGAGGAGGTGAAAATGGGAACGTTCGGTAATTAATTTGGAATGGAGAGGCAGAGCTCCATCCAGGCGGTAATTGGATTTTAACCCCTTGGGAGTTTTTAAATGCAGATACTAATGTTGGAGCTATCTTTCCTTGTAGTGTGTCTCCCCCTTCGATCTGAGGACGGTTGAAATCCAGGGAGCAAGGTTTCTAAGTCGAGGGAGCTTATCAAAGCGAGCAGGCGGTGGGTGACTCGGGAGCGATGGGTCCTGTGGGTGGGCACCACTGAGGAGCAGCACCCCGGGTCATTCAGAGCTGCCCAGGCGGCCACTACGGGGCTGGGCTGTCTTGTTGCATGTTCCTGTTGGGCTCATAAAATAGTCGTGTTTTTTTGAGTTTTCTGGAAGCATGGGGAAAATGGGCGTTGCTCTCTTCCAGCATGCCCATCTGATGGCTGAGCCCCCGGGAGGGTGGGACTGGGCGTCCAGCCTCTGGCTGTTTCAGGTTGGTGTGGCCCTCCTGGAGCTCCCGTCTCCAGGTGGTAAGTGTGTTTTTCCAGCACCGGGCCGGGCGGGGGGGGTGGTTTTAGGGGCAGCTCAGGCAGTGGGCTGGGGCTCACCTCTTTGCTGAATTCCCTGTGCCGCCCTGGCAGGGAGCTGTGTCTGCTCACAGCCTCTCTCTACTGGGCTGGGGTGGGAAGTCTCAGGACAGGTGCCCCTGGGGCCGTGCAGGGCGGAGCTCGTGGGCTGGTTCACGGTGGCTCCCAAGGCACTCTTTTCCCACATTTTACACATGTCAAAATCAGTGTGCATGGTGAAATCTCGAAGGGGATTTGCACCTCCTTGATTCCAGGGTGAAAGTGGCCAGGAGGGTCTTGCTGGGCAGGGACTGATATCAGCAGGTAGAGGGGTTTTCAGAATAACTGCCCCTACTCTTTCTTCTCGTTGATTGACAGCAGGACCTGGCCTTCCAGTGTTTCCTCTTCCAGCAGATCTTCCCAGAATGTTTCCATCCAGAACATTCTCTGTGGCCTCTGGACCTCCATCGGCTTGCAGCTGGGACAACTTTGTTTAAAATCCTGTGGTTCTCTTCCTGCATTTGGTGGGTGAGTCACCTCCAGTAACTTGCATTAGCCATTTTCCCTGTACTCTGGTCCTTTCCTGTTCTTCCCTGTCCCCGCTCTGGGTTCTAGGGGCTGTCTCCTGCCCCCCACATCTCCCAGACTTTGTTGCCACTGGGGATGAACAGGTGGGAGATCAGAGGGAAGGAAGAGAGAGGCCAGGGCACTTCTCCCTCCCTGCCCCCCAACTCCTTGGGAGACTCATTTAGCCTCCCCTCTTGCACAGGAGGAGAGAGATTGTGTAACTTTAGGGATTTCCTGTTTATGACCCTCTGGAAGAAGGGAAAGCTAACCGTGAGCCAATAATTTGGGCACATCTGCCATGATGTCAAGGTGTTGGCAGTGACCAGAGCTCAGGACACCTCCGCGGGTGCTCCAAGAAAGTTCCGGGCTCCTGTAGGTTTCCCATAGAGCTCCTAACTGCCGACCCCTGGACTTGGAAGCCCTCCTGACCCTTCAGTGTCGTAGATGTCGGGGGGCTAGAGATTTTCAGTCACGGGCCCTGCAGCTTTGGAGACAGGCATGGACCACACCTGCTGATTTTACTTGCTGATACGGTGGCCTAGGAAACCACTGCACTGACGGGCAGGATTACTGTGGTACCGGGATGACACATGACTGTAACAAGGTGTGTGACCGAGACCTGTGGTGAAAAGCAGTCTGAGTGAACACCTGTCAGGAGGCCCCGAACAGACTCCGTGGAGATGGGAACCCAGCTACATTAAGTCGGTGGCCTGCGGGTCTCATGTATGTTCGCTCCCCGCACACACAGAGCTCTTTTGTGTCGCTGTGGTACAGGGAGAGAGAGGGAAATATTTGTTTCACAGGCAAGGCACAGTTTCATCATTAACGTCCGGCGTGACCTTCAAGGGGCTCTTGTCAGTTAGAAGTATCATCCTGCCACCTCTCCTGAGAGGTGCATGTGGACACCAATCTGCAGAGGACGCATGTGCCCTCTCTACCCTCCCCGCTGAAGGACAGAGAAGGACAGGTGGTTCCTGGCCAGGCTGTTCATGGTGATGGGCTGGTCACCCTCTGCCCCTCAGGCTTGGCCCCACACCCATCCGGAGAAGTGTCCCATCTCTAGGGGCCCCCTTTACTCTAGAGATGAATTAATACAAAATTGAAGAGAGTTTAGAAGACAAACAGAAAAGTAAACAAACAAAAATCAAACTCATCCATAATCCCCAAACCCAGAAATAACCAAGTGACGCTCGTTCCCCCCACCGATTTTTAATATGCTTGTATTTGTAAAATCCACTGATACAAAATTGAAGGATTCTGTATATTTGGTTGAATATTTAACTTAAAAAAAACAAACCCTGAGCATTAAATTTAAGGCTTGTTGGCTTAAGATACGCGTTTGTAATTATGGGGCAGAAACGTCCTTCCGTTTTTAGTTTACAAAGAGTGTTTTCAGGAATGAATGTTGGATTTTTATTGATTTTTTTCGGCAGCTCTAAAGTGAACAGATGCTTTTTAAAAACGGTTTGACCTGTAGACGGAGTGTTTGCTACGTTGCCGTTGCTTAAAGCCGGTTTGCAGCTTCTCTCAGGGAAAGAAAGGTCCATTGGAGCCCTTGCAATTTGCTCCATAAATACGTATTGAGTGGATGGACATTGGATGGGGGTTTTTGGATGACTAGTAGGAGATGACCTTTGTCCTCTGCTCTTTCCAAAAGTTAAAGTCTTTTCAGAGCTGAGACTGGTGAATGAGGGTGTAAACAGAGTATCGTGCAGGTGAATCCAAAATTAAGGAATGAGACCACCTTCCTCCACCTTGGGCTGAACCTGCCTTGGTGGAGAATTGCTCGAGGAGGCCCCGGAAGTCCGACCCCAAGTGCGTTCCCAGGGAGGCTGAAGATGGGGAATTTTGGCTCCTCTGACGCCACTAGGGGCAGGCAGATGAGAGGCTCCTGAGGCTGGGCTTCATGCACCAAGGGAGATCCTGGAGCGGAAAGGACGTGGCAGCAGATACCAGAACCAGAGGAGCCTGAGAGGGATCAGAGGGACTCCCCACGATGGAGTGGGGGCAGCCCTTCAGTGGGGGTCACACAATGGGTGACCTCTCCAAGGCCATGGCTAGGTTTTGGGGAGCCACCAGCCAGCTGGAGAGTGGGACCACTCATGATGCCATCTGGGTTATTCTTCCCCTTTAAGTGAGAAGCGGGAACCTCGGGAGGGCTTATGAGTCTGTGGGTGTCAAGAGGTCTCAATGCTGAGGCCCCTTCTCCATGTTCCTTGCATGTGGTCCACTACTGTCACCTGTGACAGTCCTCCGCGGGCATCTGTCCACCCCCACCCTTCCCCTCGGACAGAAGCCGGTTGAGACAGGACTCAGGCAGTTCATGTTTGTATCCCCAGGGCCAGCATGGGATCAGGAGAGAGTGGACCCTCAAGAAACACTGACGAATGAATGAATGAATGAGTGAGCGAATGGACTGAAGAGACGGCCTCTTGTGCCACTTAGGCCAGAAGCTTGTGTGTGTTGTTGGCAGCCCCTTGGAAAGTACTCGTGAGCGTCTGCAGGTGTGTGGGGACAGGCAGGGACCAGCCAGCGCTAGGAGGAGGCACCACCCCCCGGATGACACGAGGGGGGAGGGTATGGACGGGAAAGGGGGATGGAGGGTTGTGGGGGATGGCCGCCCATTGGCGAGGAAGAGGCAAAACGTGTTCTTTCTCTGGCTGACGGAGTAGCAGCTAAGACCACAGACCCGGGCTAATGGGGTCTCCATTCCAGGGCCGGCAGCGCGCTCCCACGTGGCGGCACGTAACCATGTGAAAAGTACAAAAGAACAGACTCCGCGTGAGGATTAGACAAGGAGCCCAGTGCCTGGGATGGCTCCCAGCTCCAGAATATTAGCTGCTAACGTGCGATGTGAGTACTTTGTTTTGTTTTGGCTTTTTTGGGGAATAAGTTCTTTTTGACACTCCGAGGCCATTTTAGTTGTACTGCTGGGATTCAGAAGACGGGTGCAGCTGGGGTCTGAGTGAGAAGCCCCTCTGGGGAAGGCTCGGTTCAGCAGGGCAGGTCACAGGGAAAGCCTGTGCAGCTGTCAAACCAACAGATTCACCCAAACTGATTTATTTTCTTGGGATGCCCTGATGAGGCTCCACGATCCTCCTTCCCCTCCCTTTCTGCAGGTATGAGCTTGGTCTGCTTGCAGTGGGGTCCCTTCCCCTGCCCAGGGCGGCCTCCAGGCACCTCGGTGGGACATCACCCATGGGGCTGTGGACTGCAGGCTCCGAGGTGGTCAGCTTCTGTGCACAACTGATCAGAGGTACACCCAGGTGCCCCCATGCAAGCGGGCGCTTGGGAAATGGTGTCTGCATTTCCCTGCAGGACGCTGCTTCCTTATCTAGGGTGGGGTCTTTATGGTGCAGAACTCACAACCCGATCTAGGGTAAGAGCGAACGCCCTCTTGGTATGTGGACACAGCTGAATGTGGGTGAAGTGGGTAGAAATACGTCCAGTGGAGAAACCAGTGCAGGCCGGCTTCTGATCTTGGGTCCCCACAGAACCGTCGGTGTGGCTTGAGCTGGTCGTGGCCCCTCCTCAGCCTCGGCTCTGTTACCTGCAGTTTGTGTGGGTGGAGTGGGCACCATGGCCGACCCCCAGGGAGCCATGCCCTGGTCAAATCCTCTTGCCTTGACTGGGGGACACCTGGGACTTGCCAGTAACGGTCCACCATCAGTAGACCTTGAGTGACTCAACGGGAAGATCACGTTGTGTGCGAGGGACCTAATCACAGAGATGCTTTACCAAAGGGATGGGGGCCCCTCCGAGGATGGAGCCTCCTTCTGGCCTGAAGAAGTGAGATGTCACATTGAGAGAGGGTCTGCAGGAGGGCCACCTGGGCAGGGGGACACAGGCAGTCTCTAGCACCACAAGGCAGCATCCCATCAGCAGCTGGTGGGAAGCCTGGCCCTTGATCTCACTGCCACGTGGGAAGGAGTTCTGCCCACAGCCCGAATGGCTTGGAAGCAGATGCCACCCCGGGCGGTCCTTCAGAGAAGACACAGCCCACGTGGCACCTGCCCTGTGGCCTCTGAGATGCTCTGTGGAGGACCCACAGAAGCACGCCTGGACTTCCCTGTTTATTCCTTCAGCAAGAACGTGACAGCATCTCCGTGCAGTAGTTGCTCTGTGTGGCCCTGTCCTCCCCACGTTCCTGCTGTGCAGTTCCGGCCGGATGATTATTCCGGAGAGGTGAGCCATGATCCCTGGCGATTCGTAAACCTCCACTAAGCCGCTCCCAAGCCTTTTGGTTTCCAGTCGTCCCAACCTGTCTGTCAACACCACGCACACCACACAGCCTCGACATCGGCTTCGTTGTGAGCCTCCTGAACACACACTCACATGCCCGCCCCTTCCCTCTGTTCTCTGCTCTTCGAAGTGTGTTGAGGCCTATTTATGATCTCACCACCCACAGTGTATAAATTAAGGGACGGAGAGACAGATGAATGAATGGACACGCATTTATAATCGGCCAGGCTGGCTTTGAGACCTCCTAATGCAAGGATATAATTTTTTAGCCTAATAAATGGGAAGCAACTTCCCCTCTGCAGCAAATGCTGTCTCAGCAGTCAGTTTAGCACACGATGCATTCATCTGTCTGGGGGACAGCACCAAGGATAATATTTTGGCAGCTTATCTTCGCATAGTTACTCAGTGCAACACTGTCGGTCAAAGGGAGGTTTATGAAGCAGGGGTTTATAAAGTGCACTTGGAATCGGAGACGGAGCCAGACCGTCCCCTGTAGCAGATCTGTCTCTCGGTTTTGACACATTCTGATGGATCGTTGACTGGGAGCCCAACACGGTGTCCCGGCATGAAATCTGCCCAGCCCTGTGGCCCCACCGTCTGTCAACGCGTGTCAGCTCGGAGCTGATGCTCTGATGCCAGAAGACAGGTAAGAAAGGAGGCCAGTGGACACTCTTCCAGACTTGGTGATGATGGAAGGTGGGGGCTGGAGGGGAAAGAGGTCATTGCAGCGTTTATGCCACAATCCGGGGGCTAGATATATGCCACGCTTATTTGCAATTTGAAGAAAACGCACGCGTGCGTATGTGTGTAGTTGGTATATGTATGTGCCTGTGTATATGCACACACATTTGTATGTGCATTTATATGCATAATCGTGTACACGTGTGTGCATCATGTGTTTGTGTGCCTGTCCGTGTGTGTTTGTATGTGTGTTCAAATATATGCGTGTGCATGAGTGCATGTAGGTGCCTGTGCGAGTCTGTATACGTAGGCATGCCTACATGTATTCATAGTTGCACGCACATGTTCATGCGTGCATGTGGGTGTATACGGCTGTGCAGGCTCACATGTGAGTCTAACTACACACCTGTGTGTGCACACGTGCACACTGTAATGCGTGTGTGCACGTGTGTATCAGGTGCGTGTGTGAGCACATGTGATTTCTCCTGCATGTTTGCACACGTGTATGTGTGTGACCAGGTCCCGGTTAGACGACTAGGTCTTTAAGGGGAGAGGCTGGTATCTCACGCATCTTTGAATGTTCTGTTCCAGCAACATTGCTGGTCATGTAGTAAAGACTTCATCAAGAGTACATATACAGATAATATCCATGGGACTGCTCACATGGCGTCGTCTGCCTCTTCCTGTAGAATGCAGCCGCCATGCAGACAGCATTCCCAGGGCCGGATGCATCAGAGGCTCTCAATAAACCTCAGCGGGTGAATAGCCTGGACCCTGCGTCCTGACTGGCAGCCGCTAGGGGGGCAGGTGGTGTTGAGGGTAATGATGGAGTGTGGGTTCACAATGTGACTCACAGCTGAGTTGGGCAAGGACGAAGCAATCCCCTTCTAGGTGCTGGTGGGTTTGCCCCCCGCTCCCGCCCACCTGTGAGTGGGGGTGAGGGAGGTGGAGATTGTCCGAATGCACTTAGCGCCTGGTCTTATCTGGTGACTGGAACATTCTCCCATTCTGCCTGTTCTCCCCAGGGGACTGTGGTGTCCAGGGGAGAGCGAGGCTTCCGTAAGCCATGGCAGAAGTGAACGACAGGTCCGTATGTGTGGGGTCTTGCATTTCCACACCACGTCTGCTTGGCTGATGGGTTTCCAGGTGGCCCTGGGGCTCAGGCCTGTCGGGGGGATTCTCTCCCGGTGGCCCCTTCTGGCTGCTCATCCCTGTCCCAGCTCCAGATGCCAGCACAGGCCCGTCTGAAGGTGGGCTGCAAACCCCTGACGTCCAGGCTGGTCTCCTGCTCACCCTGTAGCCCTCTTCCCCTCTTACCTCCTGCTCACTCTGGGTACGAACAGACCCCCGGACACTTCTGGGTCCCATCTTTTCACCTGAGAGTCTTGGATGATGTGGAGTGACTGCCTGGGCCACCCAGTGGGTTTGGCCTTGTCCCAGGTGGTGGTGGCAGGGAGGCCTGAGGATCACACATGCAGAAGAGACAGCAGCCCCACTGCCCTCCGAGCTGGTGTGGCTGACCACCTTGTCTTTCTCAGGGCTGGACCAGGAGAGTGGGGCACGAATCCCACCACGCGGATCAACCCCCCCCCTCTTTCACCTTCCCTTTGCCCTTGGGCATGTTTGTTTACTTATTGGCCCTTTGCTGATTTCACCAGCATCATTTCCTCCTGCCACGAGGCTCTGCTGCTTTCCCTTGATGTGGGGATGATTACAGAGCACCTTCCCCCACAGCACGGAAACCTTCACGCTGGGAGGACAGGCCCAGCCTCAGAGAGGCCAACTGTGGGAAAAAAAAAAAGGAAGTGCACTTTCGTCCCCCACGGTGATCACTTTTGTCTGGCCTTGCCGTTCCGTGCGACACGTCTGGAGCCAGTTGGGGCCTCAGTCTGTCCTTTCGACTTCCTATGCAACGTGTCCTGGCATGTCCTTCCAAAAGATGGATGCTGGAGCGGACGGAGGAAAGCTCTTGCGCTCAGATGGACAGAGTGGGGAATAAAAGCATGGGGCTGATGACAGCCGTGCGCTTTGGGGGGAGCCGGCCCGGAAGCCCTGCGGCCGCCTTGCTCACGGCTGCCTCGAGGTTTGCTAATTTCACGCCTGGCTTTTCGCACCTTTTAAAGGCAGGAGGGAGAATGGCTGGCTCCCAGCAGGCCGGTGATCTTCGGAGCTGATCTCAAGGTGAACTTTAATAACGGGCTGCCGGTCAGCATGACAGCCAGGAGGGGCAGGATGCTGGGCCTGGGTCGGCCGTCAGCGCCATTGGCATCCGGCCCTGTGTACAATGGACCCTGAGGCCCAGGTTGAAGATGCCGATGCGAACGGAGAGCGTGCTGTGGCAGCGAGTCGGCCGCGGGCGGGGACAGCTGGGTGTGACCCCGATGCAGGCCGGGGAGGGGGGTGTTTCGCGGAGGAGAGAGCAAAGCTTCCTGCTAAATACAGAATTCAGCCAAGTAGGTGGGATCTTCCCCTTGGCCTTAGCCAATGGCTCCTGAATCGGGCAGCGTTCCCTCCACACGTGGGAAGGTGCTCCCGGGAACTGTACAAAATGGAAGGCTTTTATGGACAGAAGAGGTCAGGGAAAGGGAGTTTCTGGCAGCGAGTGGGTTGTTTCAGACAAGGTCACCTCCCTGTGGGGGACGGAATGGCCTGTCATGGGGACCATCTTCCAGGGCTGGGCAGGTGGTTCCAGACTGCTGGTCAAAGGTTAGACTCCTGGGAGTGGCTGGAACTGATACCAGGTGGGGGATTGAGTCTTGGTTTGCGGTTGGTTCGTTGTGGGGGACCAGTGACTCCATTTTGGGTCTGTTGTTCCTTTTTGTCCTTTTTGTAACAGCCCCGATGGAGGCTGTCGGCCTGGGGACGCTGGGGCGGCGAACTTGACTCGAGGCCTCGTGTGAGTGAGTGGTGCTCCAGCTGGTCCTGAATTGGGGGCGGTGAGAAGGCTTAGAGAAGCTGGCAGCTGGTCATCCAGCAACCGCCATCCTGGGCCGACTGTCTCGGGGGTCATTGTCTGGCTTCCTGGGCCAGTCACTAGAGGGGGCAGCCTGACTCACTGCAGGCCGGCCTGTGGCCTGGCTGCTGTGGGCAAGCAGCCGGTCTCCTGGCATGTTGTTGCAGGTTGCGGGGCAGAGTTCTATTTTTATGTGCCTCCTGGCCACCGTCCGTTATACATTCAGTCTCTCAAGATAATCAAGTACAACCCCAGATGGTAACGTAATAAATACAGCAGTGCCTTCCTTGCTCTGAAACTCGGGGAGTTGGCTGAGTGCAGGGGGCCGGTTGTCGAAGCCACGGCCAGAAACGCTGGGTGTGGTTTGTGGGAAGCTGGGAGCTGAGTGTACCCTCCTCGTCGCGTGGGCAGCCCGGAGGCGAAGGGCCCCAGCCGCTGTGGAGAGTCTGGAAAGATAAAGGGCCCCTCCGGGGCTCTGCTCGGAAGCCTGTTGGCAGGGATGTCAGAGCCCGTGTTGTGCTCAACCACAGCACCTGCCCCATCCTCCTCCGGCCTGGAAGGTTGAGGCCACAGATGGGGCAGGAAAACCCCAGAAGAGAGCAGTGCAGACCAGAGCGGTCGGTTTTCCGATTCAGACCGGGCCCGGGAGCGGCGTCGAGAAACGGCTGTGTTCTGTCCGGTTGTGTTGAAACACAACATGTTTAAATCAAGTTCATTCCTGACCATTCCTCCTTTCCGTCAGGGAGCTGAGGCAGACAGGTGGGTAGATTTCAGGAGCAGTGTGTTTAAGATGCTAATCTGCCTGAAGACGCAACGCTGACAAGGCAGACTTCTCCCAGAGTATTGGGACGAAGACCGATCCCGCCCTTGCCTGAGCTGCACTGGGAGACTTTTGCCCCATCAGGGGGAGAAGCTCTGTGGTCTGATGGATGGGTGGCTATTCCTGCGGTGCTCCCCATCCAGACACAGGCCTCTGTAGATATTGTGGTGCTGTCTTTGGAGTCTGATGTGAAAATTCATCTCCAAGAGATCACGCTATGCTAGAAAATCAGAAGGGCATTTGGTGTGAAACTTTGGGGCCACGAGCAGAAAGCAAACCCATCAGGTGTGACAAAACTAGTCCCCAGACACGTGCTATTCCGGGGGGACCACCCTTCACGCAGAGGTGGAGTGGAAACACTCCCGTGGGTCTAGCACAGCAGCTGGTTTATGTCCCCAAGTCTTCATTGTATGAGCTCTGTGATTTCCCTGCCTTCGATGCTTTCCTTACGACTACAGCTCCTTCTAGGCCAAGGAGTTCGGTCAATTGCAGGGTTTGGAGAGAAAGTGCACACACCTCCTGGTCTTCAGTGAGCATCTTGAAATGCTGACCCCGGTCACTGTCAGCACTGTCCCATTTAGACCACGCCTCCTTCGAGGCCACTGTGACCTTGATTCCAACAGAGCAGTGCTGTAAACACTGACTCAGCGTCAGTAATCACTCCCGCTTCCTCCCTCCTTCCCAAGCACCTAGTTACTTGCAAACACCAGAAAAATCACATGAAAGGAATGTGCACACCCTTTGTAGCTTCTCTTGTCCTTCTCTGAAGCTTCTCAGTTTTTCCCCATAAACATGGGAAAGAAAAGCCCATCAGGACAGAGCACAGACTCTCCTAGGAGTCAGGCCATGGCCACTGATCATGACACACGGCTCTCCGTGTTTCCGGTAGTGGCTGAGATGGAGGTGTGTGTGCCGAAGACAAGCCCAGCCCAGGAGCTGGTCCAGGCAAGTCGGCTCGGCTGTGGTTGGAAACAGAGAGTGCCAGAAGCCTCTGCCCTAAGGTCTAGCTTCTCAGGATGGACCTCCCTTTCTGCCCACCAACATCTGCACCCAGTGAGGGGTTGGCGTGGAGGGTATGCTCCCTGCAAGGGACCCCAGACATACCCATCCTGTGTCTCTGTGTCCTTGACACTGAGCTCCTGATGGTGGAATGCAAACGGGGACCCAGCACTTCCTTATGCGGGGGCTTCCTACCTGGTTCCGGGACACATCCCTCTGCCTCTCCAGATTTCTGGGTCTTCCTGTTAAAGCTTTATAGTCATATCTTCCCCTGTTTTCATAGACGATGGAAAACCAGGGTTGCATTATTTCTTTAAGGTAGGTGATCTGCGAGCTCTGGCTTTTATGAATGGGTTGCGAGCCACGTGAGAGAGATTCACATTCCCGATCATATCCCTGCCATTCAGAAACTCGGTTTGGTTTTGGGCAGCCATGCACAGAGTGAATGCATTTATCTGTGATTTCCTATTTGGGTGGGGGGGGGGTGTGCAGCTGAGGGACTAAGTCAGGTGCAGCAGGGACAGGAAACCCTCTGGGAGGTGGGCTTGAGATTCCCTGTGAAACCCTGTGTCCTGAGGGTCTTGTGTCTTGTTTGTGGCTTCGTGGGATGAGACACGCAGTCAAGAAGATGGAATCTCTGTGTGGGAACCCTGCACCTTCCCAGGCGTCCTGCCCACCTGTTGTGGCCACAGCCGTGGATCTTAAGCAGAGGGCACCCTGTCCAACTTGATACCCCCATGGGCCTGACACAGGCAGACAGGTTTACTGTTAACACCCCGTCCACAGGAGCCCCCCGACTGCTGTAAGCAGGCTGGGCCACGTGAGTCCTGGTCACTTACTCAGTGGGCATTTACTGGAGCATCTTTGGCCACCAGGAAGCACGTTAGAAGCCAGGGTGTACTCCTGAGCAAAACAGACCCGGCTCCCAGCCCCAGAGGAGCACAGACTTGGAGCGATCGGTGCCATCAGTAATCCATACGGGCTGTTAGAAGGTGAGGGGTCTCCAGCAGGGTGGAGGACAGGTTCAGCATCCGACACAGTGAGGGGGTGAGAAGAGCCAGTGACCGGGATCTGAATGCTCCCTGCAGAGTGGACGGCCAGCAGAGACGGTGAGGGGACACATGTAGAACACATCACGGAGCTGTGGGGAGGCTGGGGGAGAAGCGGGGCTGAGGGGGCCGGCACCCGGTGGGGTTCACGGTGTCTGGTATACAGCCAGGCGTGGACACTGCATGCGGGCATCGGGAGAGGAATCTGTAGCTGCCTGATGCAGAGAAGGAAATGCAGGTGTCTGGTGTTTCAAGCTAGAAGTCCGGACAAGGTCACCACCGGTGTGGGTGCAAACAGAGAAGGGGAACCCGCTATAACACTGAGCAGCTCTAGCCCCAGGACTTTGTGGAATGAAGCCAAGAACCTGCCGAGGAGAGGAAAAGGAGCAGCGGTCGGGGTTGGTGGAAATCTGAGGGTGTGGTGTCTCTGCAGCCCGGTGGAGGGTTGGGCGAGGGGGCGTTCACATGTTGACATGGGCAGGAAGGGATTGGCCGGGGTGCCCGATGCAGGCAGTCCCAGGAGGTAAGGACAGAAGCAGCTTTAGGTGTAGCAATGGCGGGGGGGGGGGGGGTGCTGTCACTGGGGAACAGTGGCTCCAGAGTTTACAGCTCGTCTTGCAACCACAGCTTGGATGTCCCCAGATAGCACAGGCCTTTGGCAACCTGCCCACTTTCCTCTCCCTTATTTCCCTTCCTTTCCCTTGTGCTGTTCCCACAGGGAAGTTTCTGTGATCCCTCTCGGACACCCAGAGGGGGGATCTGCTAATTGTGACTATGGCAGTGCGGGCGCCTTTGGGACGCCCTGTGCACGGAGCTTGTGGGACAGGAAGGCAAGCCGAGTAGAGAGAGGAAAACAGCCCCCGCATCCGCCCGTGGCTGGAGCTGGAGGCCCCCCACCCCCACCCCACTGTGGCACTTTCTTGTTGTGCGGGCAGCTCGCTGGAATTACTGCCTTGTCGCGTGCAACTGAGGAAAGTGTCACGTTAAGGCAGCAAACGGAGCGAGAAGGGCTGGTTGGAAACTTTGCATCTTGGTTCCCCAACTGTCCAGAGAACTGCAGTGTGCTCTCAGCGGTCACACGTCCCGTGTCCCGCCTGGGCTGCGTCCGCTCCTTCGCCTGTTTCCTGGTTTAGACAGGCGGACGAGCAGGAAACGGGGATTGCGGAAAGTGGTTCAAGAGGGCATCTGTGGGGTTGGAAAAACTGGTCTGGAACTGGTGGCTCAACGACAAATAGCTGTCATTATTGTTGTTATATTAGTATTACCTTCTCTGTGTTAAACAAACCCTCCGGGGGAGTTTTAAAACCTGAAATCGCTTAACAGGAATTAATTTTCAAAAATCCCAGGTGGGCAGGGGAAAGGGGCTGAAGCTCACATCTCCTGCCTGGACCACACGTGATGCCCTGTACAGAACACGGAACACAGAAAAAGAGAAGCCTGTGGCATGTCCGGTGATGTCCCCAGTGTCCTGTGTAGGCAGAGACGTGAGTGAAACTTGGGAAGAGCGGGAGCTCTGGGAGGTGGTCACCTGTCTCAGTGACTTACCTCGGGTCCCACAGAGCCTGCTGTTCATTGCCCCTTTGTTTTTGCATCGTATCCTCTCATGTTTTCTCAAATCCCAGGGTGCAGCCTCTGCCCATCAATCTTTTGCCAGCTCTGATTTGTGATGGAATTCTGATTTGACTCCTTATTTCTTTAAAAAAATTTTTTTAAGGTTTATTTATTTTTGAAAGAGAGAGAGACAGAGCGTGAGCAGGGAGGGGCAGACAGAGAGAAGGAGACACAGAAGCCGAAGCAGCTCCAGACTCTGAGCTGTCAGCTCAGAGCCCAATGTGGGGCTCAAACCCACGAACCGTGAGATCATGACTTGAGCTGAAGTTGGACGCTTAACCGACTGAGCCACCCAGGCCCCCCCTTGACTCCTTATTTCTTATCTCTGTTCGTTTCCTTGATGGCACTCACTATTCTAACTAGCAGAGGGCTATTTTGGTGCCCTATCTTTTGAATTGTTTTTGGGAGTCTTCTGTTGTACCCATCGAAATAGGACATGGGGGCAGCGGCCATTCAGTTCTTTTCACTTTTGAATCTCCTGTGTAGCATCATGTCTGAAGTAGGTGCTGAAAAAAATGCCTGTGTATGAATGAAAAATTGGATGAGGATCCCTAAAGGAAAGCAGACATTGGGTCTTTTCTTTAAAATTTTGTAATGTTTATTTATTTTTGAGAAAGAAAGAGAGAGAAAGAGAGAGAGAATGAGAGCGAGCCTGAGTGGGGGAGGGGCAGAGAGAGAGACGGAGACACAGAATCCGAAGCAGGCTCCGGGCTCCGAGCTGTCAGCTCAGAGCCTGACGCGGGGCTCAAACTCACCAGCTACGAGATCATGACCTGAGCCAAAGTCGGACGCTCAGCCGACTGAGCCCCCCAGGCACCCCTGGGTCTTTTCCTAGATTCGTTGCCGGGAGGACACCTGTAGCCTGGCTATGTTATCACACAAAGTGTTGCACCTGCTCACAGCTGCCCTGAGGGATGGAAGTAAGGATGGGGAGTCCTCTGGTCCTCCGCACCTCAGGGGGGCTGAGTTCTTTCTAGAACAGAGCCATTGCGCGGGAACACTTCTGGGTGACACTGGCCAAAGCACACGGCCGCGTCTGTGCGCGTCCTCCTTGCCTGGGACACGTGGCTGTCCTCGACGCTTAAGGGGAAGCCCAGGTGAAGAGACGCCTGCTTGCTCTGTACTCGCCTCTGGCCCAACTGCGTCAGCTGCGTTCAGCCGGCACAGCTCCGCTCTTCGTCCATTTTAATATGCGCCAGCTGGTACCTGTCAGTTCATTGCCGCGGATTCTCCTGTCCAAGGAGGGGAGCCGGGCTTTAATCTTGAAGATGATCCGGAGCCGTTGCGTTTTATCTGTCAGTGTCCTATGGGGTAACAGCGTTTATCCAGTGACAGCGGAACGTGGCTGCTGATGCCTGGCATACCAAATAGGCCACAACAAACGCCGCTCTTTTATGTTCCAAATAGCCCTGGGCTGCCAGTGGAGGAATCACACCAGGAACAGGACGCCTGGGATCCGTCTTTCCCAGAGTCTGATGCTGGAGACCGGTCAACACACAGAGGGAGGCAGCACCCCAAGCCCTCGTAAGAGCTGCCCAGAGACACACCTGTCAAGCTTGCCTTTTCCCCTTACCTACACTACGTCTTGAATCTCCTGGATGTGACATTTCATTTCAAGAAGAAATCGATATTCCGATCGGCAAATAGACACAAACGTGGCATTCATTCTCCGAAATGTTACACCAACATTACAGGCACTTTTTGTCCCCAACAGGGCAACAGGGGATGTTTGAACACGCTCTGCTCAAATAGAAGCAAAGGAGGAGAGGAGAGCAGAAAGGGCAGGAGGAAATGGTACATAAACATTTGATTATGGAAATGGACGACGGCTGCCCTGGCCTGTTGGGCCCGTGTTTCCTTGATTGAGGCTGGCAGGTCTGAGCCACGATGGCTGGTGTTCACTTTGTCTCCTGGTGTGGCCCTCCTGCAGGTGTGAGTTTGGACCTGGCCTTCATTCCAACAAGGATTGGCTCAGCAATAGCTCCACGCTGGGCCCTCAAGAGGGTGCTGAGACAGACACACGGACAAGACATTGAGTGGCCCTCCAAGGAACCACCTTCCTGTTTGGCATGCTGCCCTCTGCACGTGCTCCCGGAGGCGGACCCCTCCTCTGCATCACCGGCCCAGCCAGGGCTCCTCTTGCCCCAAGACTGCCCGCAATTCGCAAAGTCCAAAGACTCTCTGTGGTTTGGTTCACACGCATTTTGCAAACAAGTCCAGAGAGGGTACTTAGGGGACTGACTTGGGGCTCCAAGGGGAGGAGCCGGCAGAGCTGGATCCAAACCCCTGTCTGCCTGCCTGGGCGGACGCTTCGCCCCGAACCAGGCTGTGGAGCACAGATAACATCCACACCTCATTAGAGCCCTCTGATAAAGTGCCGTCTGTTTCTGCACATCGATTTATACAGCCGTTGGTGTATTGGTATCTTTTGGTCTCCACGTCTGTGAAATCACTCACCCTCCTGAGCAATCCTAGTGACATTTTCCCTCCTTTCCCTCGCTGCAGATAAGAGGCAAACAAATGGATGCGGCCTCCGTCCTTGCCATGATATGCTGGTGTCTTTAATCTCTCTGGTGTTCTTGCTTTGCACATCCAGATCGCACAAATGGCGTGCTAATGGGCTTCTCCAATTTGGCCCTAGAAGTGATGGACTCCATACACCTGCCCAAGAGCCTCCTTCGACATGATGGCACTATGGCCTTCTGGGGAAGGACTCTTTCTAGCCCTGTGTGCCAAGGTAAGACCCAAGCTCCAGCTGCTTTGGCTTGAGGTCACCCGTACCTTGGTCCACCTGGCAGAGCCTGAGTCTGTGGTGTGGTGACACCGTCATGGCCACCCAAAGGGGACATTCCACATGTTTATATAGGATGCTATGCTTGGCCTCCATTCTGGCTGTAAAAGGAAGGGCCAAAGAGATGAGCAGACCAAAGGTGGAGACGTAGGCCAGAAGGATGCTGACTCAGCTACAGGGTTCCGGGCCTACCAAGCCCTATCCTACCAAGTGAGGATAGTCGAGTGGCTATACGGTTGTGTCATGGAGGGCAAGAGTGTCAACCATAGGACCAAACAGACTTGGGTGCAAGGCCTTGGATTTACTCTTTGGGAAAGGTGCACAGCCCTGAGGCTTGGTTTCCTCGTCTGTAAAATGGGTGTGTATAATAGTACCTACCTCAAATAGCTGCTGTGGAAATAAAATGAGACAATGCCTGTGAGTAACTAGGGCATACCTGCCCCAAGTGGGTGTCTGACAAATGGCTCTTGTGGTGGTGGTGGTGGTGTAGATGGGAGAGACTATTGTCAGCAAGATGCACCCCCACACCCTGGTTTTGGAGTGAGTTCTAGCCTGGCCTCTGCCAGATTTCCCCATCTATTCACCAGGAGAGTTGGGCTAAACTTAAAGTTTTCAAACATTTTTTAAACAAGTAAGACTCATTCCTTAAATTAAATCACATGCAGACGCGAGGTCTACTCCTGGTTACCGCGTAGACAGTGGCAGGAAGCCTTTGCTTTCGCACCAGCAACCAAAACAAGTTGCATACGCTACAAAATCGTTGTTTTTCTGAACTCATCATATGGCTGAGGATGCAAAGAAAATAACCGGACCGAGCAGCAGAAAGCGGTAAGCCCTTCAGAGGAGAGAAGAGACTCATGGTTGCCCTCTTTCCTGGCAGGTTAGAGGTTGTCCTCTAACCTGGACGGGGCTAAGGTAAACCAGTTGGAACCTGAGCACATTTTCAATGGCCCTGGGTGGGCTGGTAACGCAGGTTAGAATTCTGAACGCCCATCACTGAGAGAGCCTGCACGGACCCACAGTCCTTGGTTGGGTTCTTTTAGAAGATGTGACCCACATCTGAAGTATGTGGGGACTTTGCCCAAGTTCAAAGGGGCTTTCTTCTGAAGGTAGGGCTGGGGCAAGGCCGGAGACCTGAAAACAGTCCATCCAAAGCCCTCTGGACACCTTTGAGCTGCTAAGGAAAACTCATCGGAGGGAGATCTCCCAAGCTGCTCAAAACCCGGGGTAGGACTGGAGAGCAAAGAGAACTCTCCAGAACCCACGAAGCTGTAACCAGGCTGGGAATCAGAGAGAGATTTCCCACAGTTGGGAAACCTTGTTCTTGATTATAAATTACAGAGATTGCAGCAGTCTTTCTTGTGCTCGGAACCCAAGCCCTGGAGGAAAGAAACACCTGACCCTACTTTGAACATATATATTTTTTGAGCCAGCAGTAAACTAAACTACAAAGCAGAGGTGTAACAAAGCCTGATATTACTTGAACTACAGATCAAATTGCCCCCCTCCAGTGGCCTGACATAAGAGGGTGTGCACTCACAAATGATGATAAATATTGTGTGCACCACTTGGTTCTGTCGTTTCGTACCAAATGCTTGACACACAATAACATTTCAAGACATGAAAAAGCAATAAAACGTGACCTTGGTGAAGAAAAGAAATAGTTAATGGAAGTAAATTCACAGAGGAAACAGGTGTTGATATTATGATACTTAAAAATGATGATAAAGCATAATAAAAGATCCAGTGTAAGAGTTTGACCAGTGAGTTAAATAAAAACCAATAGTGAAATGTCCTATTAATAAGTGGAGGATAAGGGAAACGGAAAAATCATCACTAGAAGACCATATCCATTATTACCGTAGGCATGGTCCCCTGATGCACGCTAAAATTAGTGGGTAAACGTAAGGAGAAACAGGTTATTTGCATAGCCTCAAAGTATCTCCTCCAAAATATTTGTTTATTGCTATGGCGGTTTTTATAAATGTCCGCAGATTCTATTTTTACTTCTTCCTCCAGGAAGAAGTCTAGTCTAAGTCTAGACCTCTTGAATATGTGCTTGATTTAGTGACTCACTTCCAAAGAATCGAGTATGAGAAGGAAAAAGTCATAACTTTGCATTGGAGTAATTGGCAGGTACCGCCTTAACCAAGTGGTCAAGATTAATATTACTCATAACAAGCAACATTGCTGTCATGTGTCCCCTCGTACGTTGTGATGAGAACACACTTCATCTCTGCAGAATTCTTCTCCAAAATCCACAACCTGAATCTAATTATAAAAAATGTCATATAAATCCCACTGAGGGATATTATACAAAATACCCGACCAGCGCTCTTTAAAAGTTTCAAGGTCCTGGGCACCTGGGTGGCTCAGTCGGTTAAGCATCCGACTTTGGCTCAGGTCATGATCTCGCGGTTCGTGAGTTCGAGCCCTGTGTCGGGCTCTGTGCTGACAGCTCAGAGCCTGGAGCCTGCTTCAGAGTCTGTGTCTTCCTCTCTTTCTGCCCTTCCCCCACTCACACTCTGTCTCTCTCCTTCAAAAATAAATAAACATTAAAAAAAAAGTTTCAAGTTCCTGAAAGACAAGGAAAGATCATGAAAATTTCACTGAGTGGAAGAAACTAAAGAGACATAATTTTTAAATGTAATGCTTCATGCTAGATTGGGTTCTAAATCAGAAAAAGGATGTAACTGGAAAAACTGGTGAAATCTAAGGAACAATCTGTATTTTAATAGTCTGTGGTATAGTTAACAGTGCTGTACCAATGCTAATTTATTACTTTTGATTAATGGTTCAAACTAATGGTTATGTAATATTTTAACCTTAGAGCAGGGGTTGGCCATTTTTTTCTTTAAAAGGTTAGATAGTAAATATTTTAAGCTTTGCCAGCCAGGTGGTCTCTGTCATAACTGCTTGACCTTTTCATTGTGGTGTAAAAGCAGTCGTAGATAAAAACATAAATAAATGGGTGTGGTTATAGGTAGCTGGCCTGCATTTCGGAAAACTGGATCAATATACAGAAACCTTACATATACTCTTTGCAATTCTTCTGTAAATCTGAATTCATTTCAAAATAAAAAGTTTATTAAACAGTGGAGAGATAGGGATCTTCCTTCAGCAACATGGAAGCTATAAAAAAAATCAAGCTGAAATGTTATAAATTTAAAGTATATCAGAAATGAAGAATTACTTAGATGAGACTAAGACTGGACTCAACAGGGAAATGTATCATAAAATTGAAGACAGATCAATAGAAAATATCCAAACTAAAACTCAAAGAGAAAAAAAAGGGTGGGGGGGGGGGAAGGGCTTTTCAAAATCTGTGGATAGTATGAAATGATCTAAAATACATGGGTTTTGTGCCCAGGAGGACAGAAGAGAGGAAATGGGGCAGAAGAAATAATCAAAGAGATAATAGTTGAGAACTTTCCCAATATTGATGAAAGACATCAATGTTTCTCACAGATTCAGGAAGCTCAGTGAAATACAAACAATAATTAGAATGAAAAAACACTTGCATAGATCAAATTTAAACTAATGAAAGCCAAGGATAAAGAGAAAATTTTATAAAAACAGATAGAGAAAACATTGTATACAAAGGAAAAATACAAATTGTGGCTGAGTTCTCACTAGAAACAATGGAGGCCAGAAGACAGTTTAACAGCCTTTAACGTGGAAAAAAAATAAACAAAAACCTCCCAACTAGAATTGTATGTACAGAATCAAAGTTTTCAAATACAAAAACCAACTCAAGGCGCTTTCAGGGAGACAGACCTGAGAAGATTTACTGCCAGCAGATTAATTGGCAATTAAATTACAAGACCTGATTAAAAAAAAAAAAGTTCTCAGACCAAGGAAAAAAGATTCCAGATAGAACAGTCCAGAAAGGATAGATACCTGGGTCAGTGCTAGATGCCTTCCTTTGTTTAGTAAGTATATACATAGAGTTTAAATTTCTTACTTCTTAAAAATTCTTATAACTTATTTTGGGACTTAGAGCGTGTGCAGAAGTAAAATATGGAAAAACAGAATCACACAGAGCAATGGGGCAGCTGGAATCAAACCACTGTAAGATTCTTAACACGGTTCTTGAAGAGTCTAATAGTTTTGAAGGTACAACGTGCCACCTTAAAAATGAACTCTGGGGGCGCCTGGGTGGCTCAGTTTGTTTAGCGTCCAACTTCAGCTTGGGTCATGATCTCACCGTTCATGGGTTCAAGCCCCGCGCTAGGCTCTGTGCTGACAGCTCAGAGCCTGGAGCCTGCTTCCAATTCTGTGTCTCCCTCTCTCCCTGCCCCTCCTCCACTCTTTCTCAAGAATAAATAAACATTAAAAAATTAAAAAAAAAAGAACTCTGTAATCTCCAACTAATCATTAAAACGTAACACAAAACAGGTATAGCTAAAAATTGATAAGTAAGTAAAATGAAATACTGAAACATAGGTAATTAACTAAAAAAGAAAAGTAATAAAGAGGTGAGAAGCAAAAAACAAATGGGCTAAATAAAAACCACATGCCAAGATGGTAGAATTAAACCCAAAATCTCAACAAAATTTTATTAAATGTAAACAGACTAAACACATTACTAAAAGAGAGATCACCAAATAGAATAAAAAAGCAAGACTTACTGGTATGCTTTTTATAGAAAAACACACTTAAAATACTCAGACGTAAACAAGGTGACAGTAAAAAGATGAAAAATGATATCCTAGGCCAACACTAAGCACAATACAGCTAGCATGGGTATAGCAATATCAGAAAAAGTAGGCAACCAAAAATCATTTTTCTAGATGTAAAGAGGTACAAACACAATGGTAAAGGGAACAGTTTACCAAGAACACGGAACAATCCTAAATGTATATGCAGCTAATAACAGTTCCAAAATGCATGAAGCAAAATTGCCAGGACCCAAAGGAAAAATAGACAAATTGAGATAGAAACATCAACACCAGTCTCCTAGTCATCAAGAGAACAAATAGACAAAAATTTAACAAATATGCTCAAGATTGAAACAACACTACCAACCATTTGAACCTAGCTGGCATTGATAGAACACCACCTCAAAACTACAAAACCACATTCTTTTCAAGCTTACCTGAGGAATATTCACTAAGCTAGAGAGACGCTGGGGTCTTAGAAGACATCTCAGTAAATATCAGGATATTGGAATAAGACAAAGTATATTCTGTGATTACCATGGCATGAAATCAGAAAGTGATAACAGAAGGATTAAATGGAAAATCCTTAAGTATGTGAGAATTAAACTACATATTTCTAAGTAAACTCACGGGTCAAAGAAGAAGCCCCAAATGAAATCAGAAAATATTTTTACTTGAGTGATAATAAAAACATAATATGTCACAGCTTGTGGGATGCTGTGAAAGTAGTATGTACAGGAAAATTTAAAGCTTTCAAAATGCTTGTACTAGAAAACAAGACAGGTTTAAAATCAATGGCTAAGCTTCTACATTAAGAAGAGAGACAAAGAAGAGAAAAGAAAACCCAAAGAAAATAGAAAAAGGAAAGTAATGAAAATAAGAATGGGAATCAAAATAAAGAAAAATCAACAAAATTAAAAATGGTATTTTGAAAAGAATAAACCATTAAGTGACCCACTTCAGGAAAAAAGGGGGGAAGGGAGAAAACACAAATTGTTTATATAAGAATGAAAATTTAATAAGGGGAGAGACATTATTACAGATCCTATAGACATTAAGAGGATGAGATATTATGAACAAATTTATGCCAATAATTTTAATAACTTAGATGGGATGGAGAACTTCATCTAAAAACATGACTAATGGGCATCTGGGTGGCTCAGTTGGTTAAGTGTCCAGCTGTGGTTCAGATCATGATTTCACAGTTCATGAGTTCGAGCCCTGTGTTGGACTCTGTACTGATGGCTCAGAGCCTGGAGCCTCCTTCAGATTCTCTGTCTTCCTCTCTCTCTCTGCCCCTCCCTCTCTCTCTCTCTCTCTCTCTCTCTCTCATAAACAAACATTAAAAAAATAAAATAAAAACACAACTTATGAATCTAAATTGCCCATATTTATCATACATATTAAATTCATATTCAAAAACTTTTCCTCAAATCTCCACACTGAAGTGGCTTCAGAAGTGAATTCTACCATCCACTTATTGAAGAAATAATACAGACCATAGATAAAGTGTTTTTAGAAAACAGAGAGAAATAAAAGTAACTTCTATTACATCAGCAATATCCTGACCTCCAGACCTGCCACAGGTGTTCCCACAAAAGAAAACTGCAAAATATCCTTTGTACCTATTTAAATATCCATAAGAAAGTATTAGAAAATAGAATCCAGTGCATTTAAAAAATTTTTAATGTTTACTTATTTTTGAGAGAGAGAGAAAGAGAGATAGAGCAGGAGTGGAGAAGGGCAGAGAGAGGGGGAGACACAGAATCCAAAGCAGGCTCCAGGCTCTGAGCTGTCAGCACAGAGCCCGACGCGGGGCTTGAACTCACAGAGTGCGAGATCATGAGCTGAGCCAAAGTCGGATGCTTAACCTACTGAGCCAGGCACTCCAAATCCAATATATTTTAAAAGACTTTAAACATTATGACTGAATAGGATTATTCCAGGATTGCAAGGTTAGGTTAACATTAAAAAACCAATCAATATAATTCGTTACATTAACAGAGTAGAGGAGAAAATCCATACGATAATCTTGAAAGATTCAGAAGAAAGAATTTGACAAAATTCAGCATCCATTCCTGATATAATTTCTCACTAAATTAGGATGCTGATTAAAGTCAGAAACTGGCTGTCTCTGGAGTGGGGAGATGGACTGGATCAGATTCCCCCCAAGATCCCAGACCGCATAGACTAACATTTCTGCATATTCACTGCGGTTGAACCTAACCCTAAAGTTTACCTGAATCCCAGCCCTTGTGTTGTTTACTTTAGGCAACGAAATGATGGTCTCTGGCCTTAGATTGTCTGGGTTCAGGTTTGGATGTGCCATTTACCAGCCGGAAAACAGTGAGCAAGAGACCTGACCTGTTTGTTCCTCAAAGCCACTACCCATGAAATGGCGTCACAGTGGGATTTCTCTTGCGGGATTGTTGCAAGCTGTGTGGCCAGGTGCTCAAGCAAAGGTAGCTGCTGATGTGGTTCAGCCATCACTGCATGTTCACCATCCTCATCCAGCTTAGGGGCCAGGATGCTCAGGGACCATTTAAGATACGTCCTCTCTCCTCCCTCCTTCCTTCTGTCCCTCCCTCTGTCCCTTCCCTGTTTCTTCCTGCCTTCCTTTCTTTTTTTCTCAAAGAAATATGTCATGTTCAACAAGTCTGCATTCAGAAGGGACAGAGTTCTTGTATACATAATAAACAGGACAAAGTTCTTTTATATGCAATAAACATACAGAGAGGGGCTCCTGTGGGGCCCATGTTTCTAAGTGGGCCCTGAGAGGGCACTGAGGCACAGACAATCTAAGTAGTGGGGAACCGCCCCAAAGCAGGCTGGCCTGCCACAGCCTCTCACAGGCCTCATTCAGCACAGGGACCCACAGGCCCACCTGTGTGTGCTGGCAACCTCTCCAAGGGAACATGGCCCCGGCGTTCCTGAGCAGAGAGAGAGTGGCTCTAACTCAACTCCTTTCTGAAAACGTCTCCAGCTTTGCTCCTCTTCTTCTCCCCTCCTTCCTGCAGCGGTGGCCTCTCTTTCCGAGGCTGGCCGCCCCACTGACCTCAGCCCAGATGCATGTCGTTCTCCCACTGCCCCCTTATATTCCATCTCTCATCACAGACACGCAAGTTCCTTCTCCTCAAGATGCCATTCGGTGCCCTGCCAAGTGCCAAGCTTGTTCTCGTGTTGGGATATTCCTGCGTCTTCCACTTTTTCACCACCCATCCCCCTGTTCATGGTCCTCTTCTCTTCTAGACCTGGGACCCCCAGGGTTTTGTTTCACTACTGTCTTTCATGCATCTGAAGAAATTAATGCTCCCAAACTCTCTCCCCATCTTAAGCACCTTCCTTCCTTGGTTTCTGAAACACTGTATTCTCAGTCTCCATTTCTCCTACTTGCTTTCTTGTTGCCCTTTATGGGGGACCCTGGCATGGCCAAGCCAATGCCAGCCCTCCCCTTGATCCCTAGCACATGTCCTGGCAGAGATGAGATGCTGTCACTCTCCAGGCTTCCTTAATGTTACAGGTGGTGGCCAGGTGACAGAGTGCGGAGAGGTGAACATATATCCACATCCTCCGGGGGTTTTCCTGGTAGAGCGGGCAGAGGCCAACAGCATCACCCTGTGGTTCTTGCCTTGGATGCAGGTCTGAAGCCTAGAGTGTTGGCACGTCCCTTGGGACCATGACAAAAAAAACCAAGAGCATCACAGAGACACCAGACCTGACGTCAGTGAGCTGCTGGACCAAACCAGTGGCTCCCACCTCCAGCTTCTTGTTTTTTAGAAAAAAGAAGCATCTAATTTATATTTATTTATTTATTTATTTATTTATTTAGCATTTAAATTAAAGTTAGTTAACATACAGTGTAGTCTTGGCTTCAGGAGTAGAGCCCAGTGATTCTCCTCTTACATATGACACCCAGTGCTCATCCCAACAGGTGCCCTCCTTAATGCCCATCACACATTTAGCCCCTCCCCCCACCCACCGCCCCCCAGCAACCCTCAGTTCATTCTCTGTATTTACGAGTCTCTTATGGTTTACCTCCCTCTCTGGTTTTATCTTATTTTTCCTTCCCTTCCCCTGTGTTCGTTCATCTGTTGAGTTTCTCAAATTCCACATATGAGTGAAATCATATGATATCTGCCTTTCTGATTGACTTACTTCACTTAGTGCATGATACACTCTAGTTCCATCCATGTGGTTGCCAATGGCAAGATTTCATTCTTTTTAATTGCCGAGTAATATTCCATTGTATATATAAACCACATCTTCTTTATCCACTCATCAGTCGATGGAGATTTGGGCTGTTGTCATAATTTGGCTATTATTGATAGAGCTGCTGTAAAGTCCCTAGCTTTTTTAAAAAATTTTTTTAATGTTTTATTTATTTTTGAGAGAAAGAGAGAGACAGTGTGAGCAGGGGAGGGACAGAGAGAGAGGAAGACACAGAATCCGAAGCAAGCTCCAGGCTCTGAGCCATCAGCACAGAGCCCGATGTGGGGCTCGAACCCATGAACTGTGAGATCATGACCTGAGCCGAAGTCGGACGCTTAACCGACTGAGCCACCCAGGCGCCCCTAATGTCCCTAGGTTTTTAAAAATAAATATTTATTCGTTTTTGAGAGAGCATGAGCAGGACAGGGGGCAGAGGGGGACAGAGGATCTGACGTGGGCTCAGCACTGACAGCAGCGGGCCTGATGCAGGGTTCGAACTCAGCAACTGTGAGATCATGACCCAAGCTGAAGTCAGATGCTCAACTGACTGCACCATCCAGGCGCCCCAAGAGTACTTAATTTTTAAGTTGAGTTTTCCCTGACTGTCTGTGGCTAGACAAAAACATTCTTAACATGGTCGTCCTTCCATGTGCTTTAAAAAGAAGACTCCAGAAGATCACTCTGATTCCCGTGTCTCTTTGCTAGATGAGGATGACTTTGGAACCTGGGTCTGGGATTCCAGCTGTTTCCCAACGTCCTGTCCCCCTGGCTTCCAGAAAGTTCCTGCCTCCCAGGAAGATGTCCTTCCTGCCAAGCTCTAAGTCAGCACCACGACAGAACCTGAATTTCCCGTCTCTCCTCTTCCTTCCTTTTAAACTTCCTTAACCCCTCTTCATTTCCTTCTTCCTTCCCATGGTCCCATCGCTTAGGGACTAAAGGTGGGCCCATCTACGGATTCCCTGCCCTTGAAGCTAACCCACCAGGTTCAAGTTCTGTAGATCCTGGCAGTGTCTTCTCTGTGACCCCGTTCTTCCTCCCGTGTCGCAAGGCGTTTTCCCTCCTCACCTCTCCGCGGATCACTTAGCAGTCTCTGCACCCCCAGCCTCTCTCCATCTGACTAACCATTCCACAGCCTCTCTCAGGTCCCACTAACACAATCAGGCTGCAATTGCCCTTCCCCCGCAGGAAAAAGGTCCCAAACCTGACCTCTAACCTAGGAATGACCGGGCTGACATCGGAAGTGGGTGCTAGTTCCCAGGCCCTTCATTCAATCCTGTATTTCTCGGCATTTGCACAGGCGAGAAACTGGGTTGCAGAAATCGGAGACAAGCTGGACCCTGGGTATGTGGCAGGGCTGGGAGGTGAACCCAGGCAGCCGGGAGCCCTCCGGCCCCTGATCTGACCTGCAGCCAGGACCCTGGGCTCTGGCTTCCTTGCCCCACGCCCCGTGCTTCCTTCAGAGCCTGGAGGTGTTCTCTGCCTGTCCACCTGCTCACCTCTCATGCACCTCTCCAGTAGTAGTGGAGTCAACTTTCCACCCCTCTCCGGAACCTTTCCTGAGTGGAGTGTCCCCTTGAAGGCTGAGGTCCCCACTGACCTCTGAAAACTGCAGAGGCTTTGGGGCTTCAGTCTTTCTCCAAGCTGTTCTCCCGAGGGCACAGCCAGCATCTGAGCCACTGCTGCTGGCTGCACGTGGCTCAGCAGAGTGTCTGGTATATGGCGGGCGGGTGACGGTGACACCAGGGCTTGCAGCGGACGGCCGTAGAAACCTGTGATGCATTGTGGGTGAGCGACAGGCTGTAGAGAGGGAGGTGCACCCAGAGGTGCCCTGCTGGTGCCCGTCGGCAGGCTGAGTCTCTCCAGCATCAGGGATGCTCGCTGGGGATCAGACCAGAGCAGAACATAGTGAACAGGAACCAGCCAGTGAATGAGATGCCATTGTGACAGCTGGGACTCTGGGGCTCCAGGCTGGCACCTCCCTAACGAGGCAGAGAAGGCACCAGTAAACTCTGAGGGATGAGTGCTTGTGCTCTCCTGGTGGGGACTCACTCAGGGGACCGACGGCAGGACTTCCAGCACCTCTCTCCACCCCCCCACACGTGGGGGATGCGTGATAGATACTTGTCCCGTCTGTTTTTACTGTGTGTTATTCTTTCCACCTGTTGCCACTTCCAGAGAATCCGCTTGCTTCCTCAATTGGACCTGGATTGTCCCCAGAGGCTGGGGAGTAGGAGGACCCCTCCCGAGAAAGTTATGACAAGGGGAGGTCTTGCTGGGGGCACGGATTTGTGGGATTTGTCGTTTGGGAATAAATGTGTGTGAAGTTGCTGCTGGAGACCGGTGGTGGAGCTGCGGGCTGAGGGTTTGTCAGAGGGGAAGCTGCCCTTGCCACCCTTGCAACGCTTGGGGTCCTGACCCACGGCTGGAGGGGCCTGGGGGGGGCAGGGGCCCCTTTAGCACCTGGGACCTGCAGGTGCCTGCTGCAGCCTGTTGCGTTTTGTTCTATGACACAATAGCTGTGCGTTGTATCCCCAGCACGTCCCAGGCTCAGAACTGGGCAGGACACACAGAGGTGACAGCCTAGTGAGCACGGGCTGCAGTATGTGACATCAGTATGGGGGCCACGTCAGAGGTCAGCTGGGGTCTGGGGTGTGTGGTGTGTGCACTGGGGCCTCACCCAGCCTGGAGGGGGTAGGAGCTTCCTGGGGTGGCCGGCACAAACTGCCACAATCTGCGGGCCTTGAAGACAAAAGGCGTTTATTCTCCCACAGTTCTGGGGCCAGAAGTTTGAAATCAAGGTGTGAACAGGTGGACGTGCCCTCTGAAGGTCCTTGGGAGGGTCCTTCCTGCCTCTTCCAGCCTCTGGCGTTGCTGGCATCCTTGGCGCCCTTGGCTTGAAGACACGTCACTCCGGGGCCCCCCGGGTGGCTCAGTCGGTTGAGCGTCCGACTTCGGCTCAGGTCACGATCTCACGATTCGTGGGTTCGAGCCCCACGTCGGGCTCTGTGGAGACAGCTCGGAGCCCGGAGCCTGTTTCGGATTCTGTGTCTCCCTCTCTCTCTGGCCCTCCCCTGCTCATGCTCTGTCTCTCTCTGTCTCAAAAATAAACAAACATTAAAAAAATTAAGAAAAATGAAGACACGTCACTCGAATCTCTGCTTCTGTCTTCATGTGGACTCCTTCTCTGTGTGTCTGTCTCACATCTCCTGCCTTTTTTTTTTACAAAGAGACCCAACACTACATCTAGGACCGGTCCCGGGGCCAGATGATCTCATCTCAAGACTCCTAATTACCTCTACAAAACTCCCTTTCCCATCCGGTCACATTCACATATCTTTTTGGGAGCTACAACCCGTGGGTCATACCTGCGGTTCAGGAAGCCTTCCTGGGGGAGGCTGTCACCTGCACTGGCTGCGGAGGTAGAGTGGAGTCATCCAGGGAAAGAAAGGAGGAGAGAGGGCACCAAGGCAGTGGGGGGTGGGACAGAAACAGGGAACGGCAGTGAAGGAATCTGAGCGAGCGGCAGGGGTTGGTGAGTCTGAGATGGGAAGTAGGGGGGAAATAACAAAAGTTCTTGAACACAATGCAAATTCAGGGCTTGGGGCCACATCGTCTAGTCAGTGGGGAGCCATGGAAGACTTCAGGCAGTGGGAGACCAGCTCCGTTTCCTGACAACAGAAAGAGAACAGGGCTGGGGGGACCTGACTGCAGGGGGGTAACCCCCTGGGATGGAGTCTAGTGGGGAGAGCCCTCTCCCTCCCAACCCTCACTCTGTTTGAACACCCCTCCACCACACACACACACACACACACACACACACACACACACACTTTCCTCTCTGGGGTGTGTAGGCTGCGTGTCTCCAGCCATTTGGCCAGATGGAGGCAGAGATGATTGAGATTCTGGGCACGGAGGGGGTCTGGCAGCGCTGGCTGTGGGTGCGGGGAGCTAATGTCCCTTTTCAGTATGCCTGCTGCTTCCCACTCTGCCTGCTATTGAACTATTCATCTATAACATTTGTAGGCCTATTAAGAGGGAAATACAACTTCATAGTTACAGATAAGAGATTAGACAGATCAATTGGAAGTGTGTGAAATAGACTGAGCGGGGGCGACGTTATAATTTTCAAATTATGATCTTGCTGACTTTGGGGCTGTTGGTTTACTGGCTTGCAGTGCATCTCTTGACCGCGTCGGGTATGACTTTTTCGTGATGGGGACAGCAGTCTGGTGAAGTGCTTAAATCCACTTAGGGATGCCAGAGCCAGGACTCCGTTGACTAGGGATACGGATGGCCTATCGAAGCAGTGGGAAGTCGCCATTTTTTGTCTCCTACTTCTGGGTGTGCGAAGTTGTCCAGTCAGAGTGTAAAGCTGTGGGCTTTGCTGGAAGCTCTCAGTCCAGGAAAGTACGGTGGCTGATGACAGGGAATGAGATTACCTGCCCACGCAGTAACTCCTCAGAGGGACCCTCTGGGAAGCTGCCAGCTGGATGCTACCTGTACAGGAGGCATTTGCAACGAATGTTTGGAAAGGGCCAAATCCCCTCCAGGGAGGCTGGTGGCCCCAACTGCCTCCCCCAGCAGCTGGCCTCCTGCTGTTCCACCTTTGCACCAGCTTCCTAGAGTTCCTACCTCTCTCGCTGCTCTCTGGTCACCTGCTCCTCCTTTTCTACCTGTGATCCCCAGTAGGAATGGCCTGCTGACACTGACCTACACATTCCAGGGGCAGGGGCTCTTATCAAGGTCCCAAGGATTCTTAGAAGGGAATTCAGGAATTTTCTTTTCCTACTTTCTTCCATAAAGCCGAAGAATTTCAGAGCTTTTCGGTACTCGGTATTGGCTGCATGACCTTAGGAAGATTTTCTGATGACTGTGTGCCTCAGCTCTTAAGTGGGGCTCATCATAGTGTCTGCCTCAAGAGGTGAATGGAATAATCCCGGGGAAGGGGTCAACACCAAGTGACATATAGCAAGCTCTGCACAGACCCCCACCGTCACCACCCCCACCGTCACCATCATTATCACCATCACCACATTACTACCAATTATCGTCATGGTTTAGGTTAGATTGTTCGGATGTTCTTAAACACATTTCTTTTTTTTTCCCCACATTTTAAGAATAAATACCCTCCCCCCCCCACACACACACATACACACAGAGGGGCAGACAGATCCAGTGAAGGAAAGTTGATCAAAGAAAGACGGAGGGGGGACACGGGAGGTACATTGAGAGTAGAGGCACACATGTGGAGGTGTTTGGACAATGGCTGAGAAAAAGAGTAGAGTAGACTTTAGCACGTTGAATCCTGAGGCAGCAAGAACATGATCCTGGCTTTGACCAAAGTAGCCGGGTCCATAAGGCACCTTCTTAACCAGTGGCAGCCCAGGACTGTCGATATTGCCATATTTGTGTTGTAGACGCGATAATGGTGATCATAAGCTCATTGGAGAGGACATCACCTCTTGTCTTTCAGGATAAATTAAACTGGTACAAAGCCTTGGTTCCCCTTACATACAACATTGTATTTTAGTAGTTCAAATTCTACAATGGAGACTAAAAGCAACAGCACGATGGGTAACAGGACATTGGTGTTGGTGGGTCTGGGAGCCACAGTGGAAGCCCAGAACTGAGATCAATAGAGAACACTCGCCCAGCTTCTAAGACAACATGAGGCCACACCACATATGCAGAACTTCCTAAGAGACACCTGAGTCCTGGACTTTGCCGAGCCCACTCTCTGCTGGTGAAACACAGAGGGGGAGGCTGGCTGGCTGGCCAGTGAGCACGAAGAGGAGGGAAGCCCCCATTTCCAGAACTTGGGGTAGGGGGTCAAGTTACCTAGCATCTTGAGAAGTGTCTTGCAAAGACCCAGTCCCAAAGAGCTGACCACCTGAGCCAGCCAAGCCCAGTGGACCAAGGCTGTGAGGGGCTCAGAGGGAGCAATAAGGGTCATCAGGAGACTGAGTTAGTCAGGCCAGCCCTGGTCATACTGCAGTGACAAATGGTCTCCAATTATGGCCACATCACAGCAGCCCCAGTCAAATAAAGATTTATCCTTTAAGGCTATCTCCAATCCCCACCCAGCCCTGGAGGAGCCTGAGAAGTAGCTATTGAGAGAAATCACAGACCATGCTTCCCACTCCTTTATGGGAAGCTGAATTCATGGTCTGGCTATAAATTAGGGAAAGAACAAAGGTCAAAGTGAATGACAAAGGAAAGTTTGAAATTGGATTGATCTTTTAAGTGCCTGGAGTGAGACTGCTCTTAGGGTCACCAAGTACAGTTGTACAGGTCGCACAGTGCACAAACGTATCTGGCCAAATGGACTAGTAGATGCTTAAACCCATGCTTAGCTCTGTTATCTAAGATTTGCATCCCAGCAAGGGGGCTGCATCAATTCAGGGTTGGGGGCACCCATTTCTATAGGGGACCTTTAAACATCTGCATTAAAAACATCATACATACGAAGGGGTGGTCATTCCAGTACCTAAAATGCCTAGAAAAACCTGGGGATGCACCCACACTGTTATCCAGGGTTGGGCCAGGGAGCTCTAGTCCAGCAGAGCTGAAAGACATTGGTGGGAAAAAAGTAAATGTATACCTTGATTGGACTTCACTGGATTCAGTCCATGTAAGAACACAATAATAACACACAATTCTGAGGAAGGAAAGGGGGGTGTTGCATGTATCCCCAGGTTCAAAGAAGTGGGGTTGCTGTGCCTACGGATGTTTTTGCACCTGTGATGTCATTGGAACAGCAACGCTTTGTAATTCATGTGCGACTATGAGAATAGATGTGGTCCAGGCATCACGAGACTGGGGCCCAAATCTGTACGGTTCCACTCACTAACTAGCTGTACCCTGGGCCCGACCACCCAGCTTCTCCAGGTCTCAGTCCTTGCTGTCTAGAATGAACACCAGAGCCCAGTGAGCTAACATTCCATTTCATAACCACAGTGATGACGTGCTATCACCAGACACGTGGTTCTTATCAGGAGCCAGCCAACGTTACGAGCACATTTATATATGTTGGCTCATCCCCTTGTGGATAGGTACCCTATTCCCGCTCTACTGATGCAGAAATGGAGACTCTGAGAGGTTGAGTGGTTTGTCCCAAGCGTCACAGCTATAAATGGTGGAATGGGGATTTGAACTCAGTCCGAATGTCGCGTTTGTGTGTTAATGCCATGCTCCATGGTCTCTCTGATGCTTGCAAAGCACCAGGCATCCTGTAGTGAATGAGTGCGATGGGCTGGATGCTGTGCTGGGCCCTTTCACCTGCAGCTCATTTCACCCCCAGGACCTGCCTTGAAATGTTGATGTCATCTACAGCATCCCGCGTACAGAAATGAGGAGCATGCAGACCAACCAAGCTACCCAAGGTCACACAACTGGTCAGTGGGATGCCCAAGATTCAATCCCAGGGCTACCTGATGCCAAAAGGAGAGCTTTTCTTCGGTGCCGAGCCTCCCTCTGCAAGCCCAGGGAGGCAGAGTTAAGTCTCGGCTGGCATTTGCCTGCTATGGTTTTGCCCATTCAGGCTCCCTGGTCTGGTCCCTGGGGATTCAGCCAGGAAGGTCTCGGGGGATCTGTGCACCCCAGAGACCTGGGGTTCTGTGATGTGCATGTAGCAGGCTGGCCCCCAAAGAGATAAGAACTGTGGTTTTGGAACGTGGCTCTTGCCACCCAAGCCCATGAAGTTCCAAAACATTCTTGAGTTGGCTTTTGTGGAGTTTCCCGAGGGACCCATGTCCCAAAGCCTTCTCCACCAGAGCAGAGCTTGACGGGGAGTTACTGTTGACTACAGAGTAAGAACTAAGCTTATGGAGGCTTCCAGTGGTTGTGGCAGAGCAGTTGGTACTACTTTAGTCCTAGGTCAATGGCATCGTGGTCAGGCTTCTCCTCTTCTCCAGAAGAGCCCCACCCAGCCTTCAGCCTCTGGTGGAGAGGACACTGTCTGTGCCACAGCCAGGGCTGGTTTACATGGATGACACCGTCCCTTCTGCCTCTTAGACACAAGAAACCCACATCTGGTTCTCAGGTGGTGATAGAATTCCAATACTTCCAGCTTGGTTGAAAATAGGTTGATTATGCCTCCAGAACTGTGCTATCCAATATGGTGGCCATGAGCCACGTGTGGCCATTGAGTAGCTTGGATGTGCTTATTCTAATTAAGATGGACTGTGACTTAGTATTAAAAAAGAAGGATATAAAATGATTCATTAATAATGTTTATATTGATTATCTGTTGCGATGATCTTATTTTGTGATAGATTGGGTTAAATGTTATAATGTAATATAAAATAATATAAAAATGAAAAATGAATTTTATCTGTTTTTCTTTTACAGTATTTTAAATGTGGTTGCTAGAAGACATAAAATGATGTATGTGGCTCACATTATTTTTCAGAGAGCAGCACCGTGGCTGGGGCAAGAGCTCAGGCTTTTAAGGACTGGTGCTTGGAACAGATTTTGGACGTTACTAAGCAGTAAGGGAACAGCCTCTGATTTATCCTTTCTTCTCCCTCCTCGCTTGAGCCGGGCCGTTGAGAACACAAGGAGGTTATGAGGACCAAAGTGATGTGGCTTTAATGTTGGAAGAACTGTGTTAATCACGTGCTGTACAGCAGGCACTTTCCTTACCCTACATTACTTAATCCATGAGGCAGATGCATTTGAATCCCATTCTATGGATGAGCAAAGTGGGCTCGCAAAGGTCTCCCAACAGGGTCAGGCTCTGAACTCTGGAAGTGGCTAGGGCAGGGTTTGAACCCAGACCGTCTGGTTCCACACCCAGGGGCTCAGCTACTCCACATCGGTGATAGCAAGGGTGGGGAAGACCCATCTGACTAGCTGGATGGCGCCTCGAGGGACAAAGGAACCAAAGGGGGCCTTGGAGCTGGCACTCCGGGGGTTATTACCAGGGTTTGTGGCTCACCGTGTGGCTTTAGGCGAGGCAGCTGCCTATCGTCTTTCAGGTGGAACGATGGACACCCCTGGTGTCCTTGGGGAGACTGAATGAGAGGTAGGCAAGCGCCTGGATCCTGGCAAATGGTTATCATTCATTGAGCTGAGCCTTTACTTTGGGGAGGGCACTTGTCCCCAGCCCGTCTCTCTGCACCTGCCAATCCATCCACTTCCTTCACTCATTCACCCACTGCAGCCATGTGTCAGCTCCCTGTGACATCTCAGGACCCTGCAGTCTAACAAGATGTAAGCCAGGCCCAGGGGAAGCTCAGTAGCCGACCGGTGAAATGGACATGGAGAGCAGAGCCCAGGGGCCCAACCACGCCTGCCCGCCTTCCTGGAATCAGGTCCATCAGGAGCGCCGAGGAGGTGCTCAGTCCCCCTGCGCCAGGGAGGTGGTGAGTGAGCTGAAGGTTGCAAGCTCACCTGCCTGGCGACCCAGCCTCCCCAGAACCAGGCTCTGCCTTGCCAGCTCCCTTCTATGGTCCAACCGGGAGCCCCCTTCCAGTGGCTTCTGGCAGAGTTGACAGGGGCCCCCACCTGTCTGAATTCCTGGATGTTGCACCTGTTTTAGTGTCATGGGGCCGCTAACAAAACCACGTACGGTGGCGGGGGGAGGGTGGGGGGGGGGGTGCTTAAAGCAACAGAAATTTATTGTCTCCCGGTTCTGGAAGTTAGAAATCAAAGCATTGGCAGGGTCCTGCTTCCCGGGAATTTGCAGGAAAGAATCCTTCCATGCAACTTCCAGCTTCTGGTGGCAGCTAGCATCCTTTGGCTTACAGATGTGTCCCTTCCGTCTCTGCCTCTGTCATCCCATGGGCTTCTTTCCTGCACGTCTGCATCTCTTGGTCATGAGGACACCAGGCATCTTGGATTAAGGGCCCACCCTACCCCAGCAGGACCTCATCCTAACTGGTTACCTCTGCAATGACTGTATTTCCAAATATGGTCACAGTCTGAGGTTCTGGGAAGGATACGAATGGGGGGACACTCCACAACCCAGCACACATCCCACAGTCACGTTCTACCCACTTACAAGGACACCTCATTTTTTGTGGCTGGCCTCCAGACCTACCGGCCTTCATGCTAACGCGTGGTGCCGGGCCCCAGCTTCTCCTTCTGGTGATAGAGAGGGGAGCTCTGGTGGGGAGAGAACAGGGTCTGGGCGGAGCCTGCCAGAGCCCTCCTAGCAAGCTCGCCAGCCAGGAGAAGGGTTCCGTCGTACTGGATTCGTTCATCTGAGATGTTTTTCTTATCGGAGCTACTGAGAACATGCAAGATCATCCACCAGCTTGCCAGGCCAACAAACGCAAGTTTCCTCATTTTTGTATATCCCCTTCCAGTGTTCGCCCAAGCATCGAGTATTTTGGTAGTCGTGTAACGCAGTGGAGATACGATTCGTTTTATGGTTTCACTTTACTTTCTCTCAGAGGCATTTTCCCCATTGCTAGTCTCATAATTATCACTTTAAAAGCCGCATAATGTTGCATTAGCAGGATGTACCATCATTTACTTAACTAAATGTCCAGCCGTGGTAGGACCGTTGTTTTACTATTTAAATAGCGTGATTATGAACATCTCTGGAATTTGGCTTTTTGATTCTTATTTAATTCTTTGAAGGATTACATTGAAAATTAAACATTGCATTTCCGTTTTCTTTAAATAAATGATCTCTCTGATATCCTGACATTTTCTTAAGAATTTAGCACAGAAGATAGATTGTAATATGTAAGACTGTTTGCCTGTTCTACTTTGCCTTTGCTTTTCGTCGTAGCGGTAAAATCACATCCCCTGGGAGCCAACCTCCCTCAACTTGACCTCTGTGTGCTCTGGCTGGAGCCAGCCTCACCCCAGTACCAGGGGATGGCATGGGAATGTCCCACGCATGGGGGACAGCATTTCCAGTCCCCTTGGCCACAGAAGTTGGCCCAGGGATGGGAAGATGGTCAGGTTTGTGCCAATAAAGTTGGGCCCAGGGTTTCTGCAGGAATCACTTGGAGGATGGAACCTCTCTTCCTGGAGCCGTGGGGATGGAAGCCTGGAGTGTTGGCAGCCACTATGCCACCATGAGGTAAGTGTCTGGGCACAAAATGAAATGAAGGGAATGGAGAAGACAGATGGGGAGAGAGAGAAAAAAAAAGATAGAGAGGGGAGATGAGGAGATGGGGGGAGAGGGGTGGAGGAAAAGAGACACGGGGCCCTGAAATTGTAGATTGAGTCCCTAGATGTTACAGGTACACAAGCCATCAGATGATCTTTCCTTGCTGAAGCCCTTGTGAATTTGTGTCTCTTGTCACCAAAGTGGTGCTGTTGGGTATTCTGCATTAGTGCTTGCATACTATAGAAACCATAAAAATATGAGATACTTTTCATCTGTTGGCATGGCAGCTGGTAGGTGATTAGTAGCTTAGAATGGAAGAAAATGAAGACAGAAAGTCTGTGTCTCAGCAGATAGCCGGTTGGTGATGGGCCAGAGAACACAGGGGAGTTGTGTCTTGTGTATTCCACATGCCCACTGCGGTAGGTTCGAAGAGCACTGGACAGAGAGTTCATGGACCTGGGGCTGGTGTCAAGTCCGCTGTTAACTGTGTGACCCGAGAAAGACCCATCTTGTCCCCGAGCCTCTCTTCCTCATCTGTGCAGGGGAGAGAGACAGCCCTCCCAACTTCCACCTGGGTCGCCAGCCTCGATCTCTTTCCAAACGTACCCTCCGCATAAGATTTCATTTGAGGGGGAAAAGAGCATCAACCGAAAGAAATGGCACCCCCATAAAAGCAAACAGTTGGCAGGTCGGTGAGCTCGATGGCAAATCCCCGTGGCGCCTTCCAGCTCCAAATCCCTATGACATCAGGATGTGTTTGTCCCCTTCCTCCTTCTCAGTAAACACTGCGACCGGCTGCCAGGCCCCAGCGGCAGATGTTTCTGCCCCCCTTCCTGTGGGGGAAAGGAAGTGTTCTTTCTACCTCTGGGTCCCCCCAGGGCCCTGGGCAGGTCTAATAATGCAGGGGCTCCGTGCAATGAGGGAGTAGGTCAGCTTCTCAAACGTATCCCGCGAGACCAAGAGCCGTAGCCTAGAGATGCATATTTCGGATGAGTGCTTTCACGCTTTCTAGTGCACCGTCCCCGGTCATGCCAGCGTCTTCGACCTGGCCCCCGCTTGCATTTATTCCATCTGGAGCCTTGGCGTTTGGAAGGATGTTTGATCATCCTGGCTAAGAGGGGTTGTCTTTTTAAAATATAACAACTGCATCGAGACTTTCTTGTCATGGCCCATAAGCCTACCCAAGCAAGGGCGTGGCTCTGTAGAATCCTCTGGTGCTTAGTTACAGGGCAAACTTTTGAAGGTCATGCTGAAGACACAAGGAAATACGTTTCATGATCTTCAGGAGTCATCACCGGATAATTTCTGGCCTGGTTTGGCATCTGTGCCCTTGACTCGGCGGCTAATGAGTTCAGGGGAGATGTACAGGGCTAAAATAAAATACTCTTGTTAGAGCGCCTTATCTTTTCCAAGGTGGCTTTACATTAATTTCCTCACTGTCTTTTCCCCCAACAACTCTGTGAATTAAGCAGAGAGCAGGTAGCATGATCCCGATTTTGCAGGGGAGGAAGGAGGACCCAGAGAAGTGACAGGGCTCCCCCAAGGTCACCCAGTGATTAAACGGTAGAGTCGGTATGGCAATTCACATCTCTTGCCTCCTGGTCTTTGCTCTTTTCATTAAGCCCAAGTTTGGATTTAGCAGCTCAGTGAAATTTGAGGCACAGGTTTTTACCCACAAGGCTTTGCACTCACCTTTAATGACCAGGGGATTTGTTGCTTGATTTACTGTCTAAAAGCAGAATAGTTAATTAAATATAAAGACAGCAGGCTTTGGTAGGAAAGGGGGAAAAAAAATCCCATGTCATTGTTCTTTTGCTAAATGAGAAAGTGCTGAGCCATCTGTCCAAGACAGCAACCCCAAGTGGAAATCTATTGTTCTTTGGTTATTGTTTCAAAAAAACACAAAACCCAGAGGCTTCTGGGTACAGGTATACAAGGAATGTTCGATGAGGGACAAGAGCAGCACAGTTGTTCGTAGCAGTTAATTTTCTTAGTCCTTTGGAAAAACAAAACCAAGCAAAACTCTGAGTATGTTCCCCATGAATACCAAAATGAGATTAAATTCAACATCTAAAGACTTTTAATAAAGACGAAGCCGGAAGGATTCAACCACAGGGAATTGCCGACCAAAAGCATTAGAAAATTGGAAACCAGAAATGAGACACCAGAAGCCAGGAGACATCCCGGGTTACCCAGGAGACCGTGGTGGTACCCGGCTTGGATGGGAGCATATTCTTCCTGTGCCGGAGTGAACAAAACCGAGTAATTATCTCCCCACAGAAATCACGGCAGCCAGTAATTAATGGGCAATGCCGCTCCCAACCAGAGCACCTGTGTCTGCACAGCCCCGAGTGACAAGAAAGACACTTTGACAGTCTCACCTCCAGCTGGTACATATAGGCGGCCTGTCTTCATGCGACCAAATGTATGAACCACCAGAATGATATGATCTCTGTGTGGGTCAACAGAATAATTATCTTTCCTCCACTGCTTGTTAAGTTGTGTTTTCCCGAAAGACAGGCTGAAGTCCTAACGCCCTGGTAGTTGTGAAGGTGACCTGATTTGGAAGTAAGGTCCTTGCAGGTGTCATCGAATTAGGATGAAGTCATTAGGATGGGCCCGGACCCAACACGACTGGTGTCCTTCAAGGGAGAGAACTCAGAGGAGGGGACGACCACGTGGAAATGGAGGCAGAGATTGACGTGGATGCGTCTGCAAGCCAAGAACAGCCTGGAGCCACCAGCATAGAAAGATCCTCTCCTGGAGCCTTTGGAGGGAGCACGGCCGCACCAACCCCTTGATTTTGGACTTCGGGGTCCCCAAACTGGGAGACAGTAAATTTCTGTCATTCGAGACCCCCTGTTTCTGGTGTTCTGTTACGGAAGCCACGCGAAACCCCCCAGAAACACCCACAAGTCCCCAGAAGTGTCTCAGCTGCGGAATTCCAGCCTGATGTGTGGGAGGTGCTCCCCCCGCATCATGCTGAGTCAGGCAGGGTTGTGTCTTGACAAGGGGTGGCGGGAACCTGGAAACCAGCAGCGCATTGGTTGCAAGCCCACCTGGCCTCCCTTTCCAGGAGGCCCGATAACACCCACCAGACACTGTGTGAGCATTGACGTGTGCCTGGAACGTTCTCCCCCTGAGCAGCGCCGGAGCTCACCCCACCTCGTTCAAGCCCTTGCTCAAACGCCGTCTTTATGAGAGGGCTTCTCCAATCAGCGACTGAGACGTGCACCTTGCACCCCCAGCATCCCAGCCCCTCTGTTCAAGGTTTCTTCACACTGTCTTCTCTTCGTACTTACGTGTTTTGTCTGTTGTCTGTCCCTTCCCTGGAAAATGCTCCGTGAGCCCGTTTTCTACACTCATGTGCCCCTGTACACATAGTAGGCACTGACTACATAGTCATTTGTGGAGTAAATGGATAAATGAGTGAATTCCCGCCAGAGACATTGGGATACTTCAGGTCCGGTGGCTCTGGGTCGTCCACTTGTACGAATGTGCTTTCGAGAACAGCGCTCCCCTCTGCTGAAAGGGAGGATGTTTCCCTCTCATGTGTGAAATCTGAAAATCATGGCTTTTCACATGGACTCCCGTATCCCCCAAAGAGAAACATGGGCCATTATAACTTAGCCATGCCTGCTTTTTAAAGCGGTTGTTGAAGAAGGGCTGAAATCTGGCTTGAACATTGTCTTGGGCTGTTTGGGCTGTGTAATAAGAATAGCATAGATTTATACATTTGTCTGTCATAGTTCTGGGGACTGGAGGTCCCAGATCAAGGTGCCGGCAGATTGGTTGTCTGGTAAGAAGACCTAGTTGCTGGTTTGCAGCCAGTCACCTTCCCTCTCTGTCCTCTCCTGGTAGAGGGGACAGGGGGCTTTTGAGGGTCCCTTTTATAAGGGCATTAATGCCATTCATGACGGCTCCACCCTTGTGACCTAATCAGCTCCCAAAGGCCCACCTCTTTTTTTTTTTAAATATGAAATTTATTGTCAGATTGGTTTCCATACAACACCCAGCGCTCATCCCAAAAGATGCCCTCCTGCTCAAAAGCAAAAATGAACTACTGGGACCTCATGAAGATAAAAAGCTTCTGCACAGCAAAGGAAACAATCAACAAAACTAAAAGGCAACCAACGGAACGGGAAAAGATATTTGCAAATGACATATGGGACAAAGGGCTAGTATCCAAAATCTATAAAGAGCTCACCAAACTCCACACCCAAAAAACAAATAATCCAGTGAAGAAATGGGCAAAAAGGCCCCACCTCTTAACATGGCCCCCTTGGGAATTAGGACGAAGTGAGTCCCGACTTCGAACACATGTACTGACTGTTCATTCATTCATTCATTCATTAAGTCACTTTATGTAAGACACCGGAGAGGCTCAGGCTCCTTCCTGAATGAGCTCGCAGTCTGGGGGCAGAGGGCAGCCGTGTCTCAAGCAACAGGAAAACAAAGCAGGGAGGAGGCTGCGTCCTGGGTGTGCAATCTGCGGTGCCGCTTGGGGCTCGCGCTCTGAAGAGCCCAGGCTGGCTTCATGCTCCGCTGGCAGCATTTTGAAATCGTTTTCTCTTTCCTCTGGTGTTCTGGAAGTGCAGTCTGCTGGGGTGGGGAGGGAGGGGCGGTGGGCACGAGCAGGGGACCTGCGTGTGGTTGCTGTGACGGGTGTGGTCTCCTGCCGCCCCCACAGGTCAGACATCACGGCGCTGCCCTGTCCAGGACATTCGTGTGACGAGCCCTGACACACGGACGGGGTCATTTCGGTGACTCCACATACACCTTAACTGCCCTTATCTTTGCGCTTACAGCTGGCATTGCCCACTATCAACACTACTGGTAATAACACTCATGCTAATAATTTAAAATCTTGGGGCGCCTGGGTGGCTCAGTCGGTTAAGCCTCCGACTTCAGCTCAGGTCATGATCTCATGGTCTGTGAGTTCAAGCCCCGCGTCGGGCTCTGTGCTGACAGCTCAGAGCCCGGAGCCTGTTTCAGATTCTGTGTCTCCCTCTTTCTCTCTCCTGCCCCACTCATGCTCTGTCTCTCTCTTCTCAAAAATAAATAAATGTTAAAAAACCCATCTTATTATTATTTCTTTTTACTTAAAAGGACATTAAATAGGGGCGCCTGGGTGGCTCAGTCGGTTAAGCATCTGACTCTTGGTTTCAGCTCAGCTCACGACCTCACAGTTTGTGAGTTTGAGCCCCGTATCCGGCTCCTGCAAGAGATTTTCTCTCTCCCTCTCTCTGCACCCCCCCCCCCCCGCTTGCTCTCTCTCTCTCACTCTGTCTCAAAATAAACAAATAAATAAACAAAAAACCCAAAAAGACATGAAACAGAGAATTCAAGACCCCATGGCAGTCAAGAGACTGCAGAAGGCGGGGTGGAGTCTTGGGTTGGTAGCTTTAATGGTGCTTTCTGGCTGCTGTTGAACAAGGCCCAGTCTTTTCTCTGAGTACTGGGTCCTGGGAAATATGTAGCCAGCCCTGGCAGGAAGAAACTGGTTCCATTAAAGAGGAACGAATACAGACACAGGGTTCAGAAGAGAAAGGTCATATCCAGTAGGGGCAAATCAAGAAGGACCTGGCTTTGAGTGGTCTTGGCCACGTGACAGAGGACACAGGAGTCCATCGTGCCCTGCCGTGCCACTTGGAGAAAGCTGGTGCAGGAACACAGAGCCAGGCTAAGGGGTCCAGCAATGAGTGAGGGGCCCAGCTGAGAGCAGGCCTGACCACTCCCAGCTCTGGGTGATGTCGCAGAGCAGGACAAAATTTTGGTCCTTTTCAGGATTGTGAGGCCCATCGTGGTCTGGGAGCCCAGAAAGGAGAGGCGGCCTCGGTGGCCACGATCACTAGTTGTCATACCTGGGACGACTGACCTTGTTCCTCCACCACCCATGCCACCCCCTGGGGACACCACTGCCATGGCGGGAGAGGCACCAAGACGAGCTGCTGGTCTGACCAGTACATCCCTGGGCGGCAAACAGAGAGGCCAGAGCAATTGCTTCATGGAGAATTCTCCTCTGGCCTTGGGGGGTTCCCCCACTGTGGGTTCCAAGTGGGGCGGGGATGCATCCCGTAACCTTGCCGGTGCTCTGGGACAGATGCAGATGTCAGGTTATCGGCTGTGTGCGTTGGGGGAGAAAGGGGCATGTGTTTTCATACAGGCTGACGGTCGCCCAGCCCTTCCTGCGAGCCCAGTGCCTCAACACCATCCTGTGAGGCAGGGGGCTAGACCCCAGCCTGATACAGGAGGGCGTGGAGGCACAGAGAGGGTGTGGAGGTTGCCCCAGGTCGCACAGCTGGAAAGAGCTGAAGTTCGGGGCCCCATGGGGTTTGTGGGGGCCTGAGATGGAGACTTCCTCTCTCTGTGGCTACTTGTCATTGGGGCTGACTGGCTCCTGCATCAGAAGGGATGTTACTCGATCTGCGAGAGGATGTCGGTGAACCTTGGGGGTTCTCTGTCATGGGGTGCTTCTGTCTCTTCTTCTTCATGATGGAAGTCAGTGGGTACCAGACCCTGCCAGAGGTCCTGCCTGAGTCCCGGCCAGACTCCCACCCACTCTGTGGTCGCCTCCCAGCCGGGGGAGGATGCCGGTGGCAGGGAGAAGCCCGCGGGTGCCCTGCAGAGCTGTGCGTGGGCGGCTCACACAGGGAGTCGGGTGGAGTCTGTGGCCCGTGAAAACCCAGTCCAGGCGTCTGGGGCTCCTGTGCTGGTTGACCTGGGTCCTGTGGCCCAGCAGCTCCTCCCGGTTTCCTGCTGAATCCCTGCTCTGCTCACTGCCACAGAAGCAGACTGCTGGCCTCTCTCTTCCTGTCCCTCCCCCCTCCCTCCATCACCCTCCCTCCCTCCCTAGCTCTCTCTTTCTTCGTCTCTATCAGCTGCTCTTGCCTTGATTTCTGTGTCCCCCGCAGTTCCACCACCCACAGGCTCAGCGTGGTCCCGCTGGCGGCTCTGCCCAGGCACAGAGGCATCCTACTCAATCCAGCGCCTTCTTTTCCTTTGCACTCCCTTCCCAAGTTATTTGTGTTTGCATCAAACAGCAACCAAGGAGTGTGGGCTGAAGCTTGGGCGCAGGGAATGTTCCAGCGCTTCGGAGGGCCTGGGGGTTTTAGCCCAAGGGCTCTGCGGTGAGGATAATTTGCTGTGGGGGATGCACGGAGGGATGGGGAGGAGAGCAGAACCTGGTGCAACGTGTGCATGGGCCCGCCTCCTGGGAGGAGCCATGGGTCCTGGGAGGGACCCCCTCCAGCCCCTGCAGGAAGGTCGGCGAAAGGAGACCCCGCCTAGATGTGGCCCCTCCCATCAGCGTGCAGGTCTACGGGCATCACTTACACGGGCACTGGAGGAGAGAGACAGAGGGCTGAGCCCTGGCCCCCGGGCGATTACCGGGTGAGACTAGTCAGGAGCAGTGAGAAGGGCCCCCGGGCCGTCCACCCGGGCACAGCCTACCAGGGCAGGAGGCCACACTGCAGGCGCCTATCTTCATCAACAGGCAGTGAAAGATAACGGGTGGCCCTCCTCCTCCTCCAGGTCTTCCTGGCTGACAGAATTTTCCAGGGCAGCAATGTCCACAGTGCACGTTGAAGTTGGCTTTTCCTCCTCCTCAGCGTCTCCCTCTCCCTGCTCCCTGGGGTCTGCTCTCAAATGAGCCTCTGTGCCCAACCCTTGCCTCAGGCTCTGCCTTGGGGGTAGACCGAAATTAAGACACCTTGCATCCACAGACTCTCCCCTGAGATGGGTCTCTTGGAGTCATAGTGGCAATTCTACTGCTGTATTTGAATACACCCTGGTATCGCCTGGCAGCTTCAGCTGGGTTTTTGGGAGTGGGACTCTGGGTTCTCTTAAACAGGAGGAGAGTATGTGATCAGGTCAGCCCCCGGGGAGGGGGGGCACCAAGTGCATTTACTGACGAGTGGATGGATAACTGACTCAGGTCTTACAACTTGATCGACATTCTTTTCTTACTTGTCACTCACTGAATTTAGGGGTGAACAGACATTCTTTGGAGCCTCATGCAGACTTGTGTCTAAGGAGAGAAGGAGCAAGCTTTGCGTGCAGATCTCGGGGGTCCAAGGGGCGCACAGGCGTCCAGTGCTGCCTGCCCCGGGGGGCACCGGCTTCATCCCAAGAAGTGAAATACACCCTTAAACAATAGGTTAAGAGTCCTTGGACTGCAAGAGAGGGAAGGACCTGGGTACCTCCCTAGGAAAAGGAAACAAAAACAAAGCAAAAGTTTTACCCACAGGAATGCATTACTTGCTGACTTTTCAAATGGGTTTCACCCCAGGAGCTCAGGAAATTGACTCCTGGGCCTTTCTTGCTTGCATTTTGCACTGAGGAAACTGAGGGTGGGTCCCAGGAGCAGAATGAAGCCGCCCTGGGTCACAGGGCTGTTTTGTGCAGAGTCCCTGCTGAGGTCACATCCAACTAGAAGACGGGGGCTGCAGGGACAGGACGCCTTGAAGGGCTGCATGGACACCGTGAATCCAGCCCTTCCCCGGGGCAGACAGCTCATGCAAAGCAGAGGAGTTATCGATACTTAACAGAGAAAACAAACACAAGTAGAGTGTACTAGAAAAAGCGTCCTCACAGAAAATAAGATTAGTCATTCGAAGGAGGAAGAAAAGAGAACGCTAATATAGAACAGAAAGTAATTCCCCTTGACAACCCCGGACCGCCTGCCTCCGCCACGGCATTTTCCACTTCGGTACAATTTGTAAATTTATCCTTTCTTTAGTCCTTCCATTGGTTTCCTTTCTTTTCCTTCATCTGTGGTTTATGCTAACACACAGGAAGACCGGCTTCTAGCCTGCTGCCTGCTTGTTTTTCCGGAACATTTCTGCCGTTTCTCTATGCCCATTTGTCACCCTCTTTGCTTAAGAAGGATCTTATGCTCAGGGCGCCTGGGTGGCTCAGTCAGTTGAGTGACCGACTTTGGCTCAGGTCATGATCTCGTGGTCCGTGAGTGTGAGCCCCTCATCGGGCTCTGTGCTGACAGCTCAGAGCCTGGAACCTGCTTCAGATTCTGTGTCTCCCTCTCTCTGTGCCCCTCCCCTGCTTGCTCTCTCTCTCTCTCTCTTTCAAAAATAAATAAAACATTTTAAAAAAAGAAAAAAAAAAAAGAAGGATCTTATGTCCAATCCCAGGGGTCAAAAGTCACAAAAAAATAGTGAAGGTTATTTAGGAAGAACAAAATGGCAAAATGGTAAAGCCCATTCTTCCACGGCACTCAAATTTGATTACGTTGATTCAAGTCCTGACATGATCGGAACCGCTGGCCAGCAGGGAGGATATCCGCAGCACCCTGAGGTCTCCTCCCAGCACCTTGGGCGCAGGATGTCAGGGGAGGTCTGGGGAAGGTGTCGAAGTGGGGGTCAGCTGGCAGAGGACGGAGATGGGGTACAGCGTCTTGTTTCCTGGCTGGGTCTCTACCAGCAACTCATCCATCGAAAATGAAATCTCAGTTTTCCACATGAAAAATAAAGGCCCTGATTTTCCTTTCGCCAAGAGCTTACGGAATGTAAATGAACCCTTTTCTGCAACACCGAGCCCAGATGCAGAAGATCATCTCACACCAACCAGATAAAAACACGATTAAACAGTATTTTCCCAAGCATCTTCCTCTCATTTAATGTCTTCTACCAGATACTTCACTTAGATCTGAACAGAAGATGTACCGAAAAATCAGAACCACCGTCAAGTCTCCTCGGCTTCGCGTATCTGACCGACGAGAAATTAAGCGGCTCCAGATGCCCCCCAGGGAGCACACCGTTCATTCCCTGACACAGCTCCAATAACCACACTACCTTAACCTAATAGAAGAGGGTAAACACATTATTTTGCATGAAATTATGTTTCTTAATGAATTAATAATAGGGTTACAATTCTCAACTCAACAAGCAGGGAAATACAGAGTATAAAATAAAGGCACGTAATTGCATTATAATTAGTTGGTCTGTGTGGAGCTGGGTTGAGGAACGCATTAGCTCTGATTGCGGGAAAGGAAGGGTAAATTGTGGGCAGGGTTGGCCCCTGCTGCCGGGAGTTCATACGGGAGAGAGACAGAGGGGAGGAGAGGCTGCAATTAACAGTCCTGAAATAATAATGATTCATTTCTGCCAGTTGACCCCAGCCATTCTGAGATTCCGATTCGGGGATTCCGATATAGTCTGTCCTAAGTGGACCTCCTCATTCCACACACTCATGACCTGCCAGCCACAGCCTTTGCACACCCCCTGCACCCAAGTCAGCATTTCTTCCTGTGCGTCCCTGGTTGTAAAGAATTTGCCGTTTGCCCAAAGAAATATCTGGCCTTGGACCTCAGCTTCTGGGAGGTGATCTGTATCATACCTAGTAGGAGTGTTCTTTGTTCAGCACAGAAGCCAGCCATGCTGGATGTAGAGTGGAGGCTGGCCACCCCAGAAAGACCAATCTCACGATGTAGTCGTTGGTTGGCTATTGGTAGCCGTGGGCCTGGAGACTGAATTCCACCACACAAGCAATCCTATCAACCATGCCTATGTAATGAAGCCCCAGTAAAAACTCTGGACACTGAAGCTAGGGTGAGCGTCCCTGCTGGCAATACTTTGTGTGTGTGGTCACATGGAGGCAGGAGGGTAATGTGCCCCGATTCCAGAGGGATGGAACAATGGAAAGCTTACATTTAGAGCCCTTCTGGGCTCCACCTTTGTACTTCTTCCTTGGGCTGAATTTGGTTTGTGCTCTTTATAATAAACCATAACCATGAGTGTAACAGCTTTCTGTGAGTTCTGTGGAGTTTTCTGGAGAATTGTCAAGACTGAGTGTGGTTTTGGGAGCCCTCTGAATGTGTAATTGACATCGTAAGTGAAGGTGGTCTTGAGGAAGACTGTGATCTCAATCCTGAAACGTAGCTAATTCTGGGCAATCCCCAATGTTTTTGAAAGTTGTGTTTCTTATTCTCCAGATTGGAACTCTGGCACTATCTATGGCTACCTCATTCCTCATTTGTTTGTTTGTTTTTTCTTTTGTTTTTGTTTGTTTGTTTGTTTGTTTTTTGGCTGAGTTAGCTGTGTAAGATGTGGCTGGGGTGTTTACTTTTCCATACGGAGTAACACAAAGCTATTTTTAGTGCAGTCACCCAGCTTTTGGATCTAAGCAAAGTCTTGACTTGACCACCTGCAGGGCTCTCAGCGAGGGCTCAGGACTCAGAGCACACCTACATTTGAAGAATGGCTCAGAGCAAGTGCTACAGAGCTATCGACAGCAGAGATAGATGTGGTCACCTTGTACGCCTCCACAAGAGCCATGATGTATGTCTATGGCTTGCTGAAGGGCCATTTCCGAGTTTCTCCTGGAGACCCAAAGAAGGCATCAAAGCATTACTGGAAAGACAGTTGGTGTCTTTCAGGCCCCAGGAGGCAGGACTCACCTGTGTTTTTGTATCCATCTCTCTCCCTGATTCATGCCAAAGGTGTTCAAACATCCAATAAGCCCTTGAATGTGTTGTGCTGATCTTTATAAGGTGTAGGGGCTGGTGAAAGTCTTGAGTTAGCTTGAGGAAGAGAAAGATGGGGAGAAACTGGAGGACAGGGAGCAGAAGGGGGAGAAGGAGAAGGAGAGGAGGGGGAGGAGGAGAGGGAGGAGGAGAGAGTGCAGGAGACATTGTGGTTTGAAAAGAACAACTCATGTGCAACCATACCTGAGTGTCTGAAGGGGGCAGTCACAGCTCTGGAGACTGGCAGAGCTTTGCTGCTTGGAGTTTAGATTACCTTGCTACCCTGTAATGGCACACAAGCATCTCCACGGACATCTCTTAAGCTCACAGATGACTGGCAGGTAATTCTCCCAACCACGCTTTCCGTGTGCACACTAACTGCATGCCCGAAGCTTAGTCAAAACCTAAGAGTGGGTTTGAGAACCAGCGTGTGATAAAGTCCCTGCTAGCAGGTGTGTGAGTTCACAGGTTGGACGTGGAATGAACCTATCTGGGGCCTCCTGTGCCTGTGGCAGATTAAATAGTGGTGGAGGCTCAAAGCCCCTTCTAGCTCAGATGAGCCCGGGTCTGACTCCTGTGTCCCACTCACTTTGCTCCTCACCTTGGGCACGCTACTCAAACTTTCTGAGCGTGTTTGTTTGCTTATCTATAAAATTGGGACCCGCCGCCTACATCTCAGGGTTGTGATGAACATTAAGCAGAATGAGGCAGACAAAGGGCTTAGCCCACTGCCTGGCTCGAGGAACGGTTTCTAGTTTAACACTGGATAAAGGAGACAATACCTATGTGAGCTAAGCACCACTTTAGGTTACGACCAAGGCAAACAGCTTTGCAAAGGGTGATAATATCCAGTCGTAAAGACTGCAGGCACAGCATGAGTGAAAGAAAAGCTTCTTAATAGCTGCCTCCCTTGGAACAAACTCAGTTCTGTTGGTTTGGACCTGGTGGTGAACTTGGCCTTTATTTGCTATTAACCTAAGCAGAAGAATTCAAATAAAGTTGTTGTCAGGAGCATATTTCTTCCTAAATCCAGAGCATAATAAAAAGCAATGACTGATCTGGATGTCAGAAGAGTAATCGAAAATTCTACTTGCAGCAAATACAAATAGTACTTGCTGTTAAAAGGACAATATATTCCAGAAAGAGAGAAAAACCACCAGATGACCAGCCCCATAACTTTCCTTGACTCTCAGGATGGTGAGTTTTGGGACTTGAGTCAGAAAAGAAATTCGGCTCTAATGTTTCCCTTCCAGAATTTTTTCAAGAAAGGGGTCTTCTTTCAAGGAGGTAAAAGCAGTTTTTAGTTTGAAACGAAGACACTTGCTTTTCAAAGATTGGGTTATGTATTGCTTTCTAGCCACCAGGACTCACTGCAGGTGATGAAAGCTCTTCTCGAACTGGCTTCAGCAAAGGAGGAATTTTGACTTATTCCTGGGGGATGCAGGGGTGGAGAGACCTCAAGGCATGCTGGATCCAGGAGATCTAACCACTTGCATAACTTACATCCCTCTATCCCTCAGCTCTGCTCATCTCTGCTTGATCTGATTCCCTAGCGGCTCTCTGCAGGTGGCGGGCCAGAGAATGGAGACAGTGGCACAGGCTAAGGCTTGGGCAGGGCCTGCCCTATAGTTGGCACTCTGTGGGCAGCGTGCAGCATGCTCTAATGAGGGCTGGTGCAGGTATCAGCTCCATGTTACAGGTGAGGAAACTGAGGAACAGCTCTTCAGACCACACTTTGGGCAATGGCAGAAGGTCTCTTGGAACCTAGGTGGTCTGCCCTTGGTGCCCACACTCTCAACGCCTGACATTCCAGGACTCGTCTTTCTCTAGCTCCCACACTGGTGGAGGAGGAAAGCTTTCCAAAGTTTCAGTGACGCAGAAATCTCTGATTGGACCTGCTGATGTCACACGGCCATCCTTGACCCAGTCACTGTGGTCAAGAGCGTGGAATGTTCTTGTTGGCCAGCTTTGCCTATGAGTTCACGTCTAGGGTGCAGAGTGGGGTGATGGGACGCTGTGATGGGCAAGTATCCCAGAGGCACCCAGACCAGTGGATGGGCAATTAACTACCACCATCCATGGTACCCTTCTGGCAGTGTTTGTTATAATACGAGGAGAGGGGAGGGGAGGGGAGGGGAGGGGAGGGAAGGGGAGAGGGGTGTGCAGGAGTGGAGCCACTGTTTGTGGGGAGGTGAGCCCAGGGGATACTAGTCTCTGGTTTGGCATTTATTCCCCAGTTTCTGAAAAAGGCATACCCTGTAGGCTCCTGGCATTCTAGGGACTTATTGACTAAAGAGAGGTGCCCTTGAGGCTGGAGAGGCTTGAGTATGCCCGTATATCCTGTAGAGCCTTCTGTGGCAGTCCTGATTCAATCACATTGTTCAACAAGATAAACGGGAAAATCAGCTGTCAGATGCAAGCTGTCCCAGGATCTTACAGGACTCAGACTGGTTTTGGAATTAACGAACCAGATGTCAACCAATGGAGATCCTTTCCCAGAGCAGCACCTGGCACAAGGTAAAAGAGGCCCTTCTTCCTGATTGTGCAGCAGACTGTGGAAAAATCGTCACACTTGATATGCACAGCGTGCTCCTCTCCTTCCTCCTAATAAATTGGCGTAACATCTTGCACAGCTAAATCATTATGGGGGAGACTAAACTCCAGAGGCCAGTTATAAATGCACAAAAATAATATAGAACTAGGTACATAAAGTATAAGCTGATTCTTTCATCTATACTAATGGATTTTAAACAGAGACAATAACTGAGGAGAAGCACCAGGCACATTAGAAATTAAAATTAGGTTGCAAAGCTTCCCGATTCATACAAGGCCAGCGAACAATAAATGATTCACAGGAGCAATTCTCAGGAATAAAGTCTCACATATTTTTACATTATCTGATGGGCTTCCCGTTTTGAGACGCTACATTACAATGTGCTCTGCTCATGATTTCCTCGCACCATATCCGGGCACGCCCCTGAATTCTGTCTTCATCGGCTAAACGCTAAAGAATTAAACATTCTCACTCTTGTGGGTTTTGCTGCCCAGGTCCAAAATGTCTCTTTATTGACTGTAGATCACTGTTTCTTTTCACTGATCTGTAATGAGTTGTTCCCAATATACGGGGAAAAAAAACCCCAAAACCTCTTTCTTTGATTGTGAGAGTAATAAATCATCATTGTAGAAAATCTGGAAACACAGACATATAAAGAACAAAAAGGAATTACCTACGGTTGACCACTCAGTTAAATCTAGCTGATTTTTTAATTTCTTTCCTTCTGCTCTGTATGGACATATATGTGTCTCACAAAATTTGAATGATACCACATGTAATGCACGATTCTGCCTCCTGGTTATTCATTTTTTCTCCCTTAACATCATCCTGTGATGTTAACTTGCACTTTTCCTAAATATTTTTCAAAATGTCATTTTAATGGCTGCATAATACTCTATTATACAGATTGTCATAATTCGTGAAGCTCTTTCTCAGGTTTTTTTTGTAAGTGGTGCTACCATAATCATCTTCCTATATAAATCTTTGCTTATGCATTCAACCAGGCATTTATTCTGACCTTGGTTCTATGATAACCACTACAGTAATGGCAGAAACGGTGGCAGACATGACTTTTTTGCTCAGGGATTTCCTACTTCCTTAGGATACATACCTACATGGGGTATTACCTTTCAAAACCTCTTACTACACATCGCCAAATTGCTGTTTACATGGACTGTGCCAATTTACAATCCTCGATTGCCAGAATAACCTCAACTAGCTTTTATTGCAGGCTTACTGTGCGTTAAAAGCCTTAGAGGTGCTATCTCAGCCCTGGAGGAGGTAAATGCTATTAATAGTCTCATTTTATAGATAAAGTAATGGATACTCAGAGAACTGAAGTCACATGCTTGTAAGAGGTTGGGACAAAATTCAGACCCAAGCAGATCCTATGGCCGGATCCTAACAGGTATACTGCAAATTATCGTTATTAAATTTTGGCCAGTTAGGAAAGATAGGAGTCTTAGCGTGGGTTTGATCTCTATTCATTTGGTTACTAGAGGAAGCACTGATTCTTTCTAAGTTTATCAGCTCTCTTGGCCTTCAAAGTGAATGGTTAATGCCAATTTGATTTACCTCCACCATCTGACACACTTCCTTGGTACCCTACCCACCTCTCCAAATGGTGCACACTTTGGAACCAGACATTAATTTTGTTTGCTTGTTGTTTATAGTTAACATACAGCGTTATATTAGTTTCAGGTGTACAATGTAGTGATTCCCCAGTTCCATAAGTCACCCAGTGCTCATCACCACAAACCTATTCCTTGATGTTTATAGTGAACGGAATAACGGTGTGGGGTTTACAATGTGTCAGCCACTTTAATCCAAACATGAAGATATTCACGAGACATTTTATAAACATAAAACCATCCAAGGTCACAGCTGAGAACTTCTTTCTGTGTAGTCAATTTCCTTTGAGAGTGCATATCTTAAAATTTAGCTTTGTGGTTTCTCCATCCGTAGCTTACTCACAAGACTGAATTTAGGCTATAGAGTTCAGAATTTCCCCAAGACTGAAATCCCCACGTCATCTGTATCCTTCCATCTCAAAGGACAATGTATGGCTCTTCCTGGCCAAGACTTACCAGTCCATCAATGCTCTTTATAGCGTGTACAGTATTTTTACTCATTACTTACCCCTCCTTTATCTGAGCCTTTGTCTCTTTAGTGTCTCCAGCCACTGTTTCTAGAAATGCTCAAGTGTTCCCCATTTTAGGAACCTCCCCTTGCTCACATTTTCTGCTCGAGCTAGCTATTTCCCACCCTCCCCCCCCCAACCCTGTTTATCTAAATTTCTCAAAAGAAGGCTACATTCACTATTTCAACTTCCTGACTTCCAACTAACTCCTTGGGCTGGCTTCCACTTCTCAGCACTCTACTGAAGCACTCTTCATAAGGCTGCCAAGAGCTTCCTAAAGCCAAATGGAGTGGATCTTGTGATCTCTTTTCTGTGGATCTTCCTGATGCATTCGACACCGTTAGTCTCTAATTCCTGAAAACCTCTCTGCAGTCACTGTGCCCTGTTTCTGTTCACTTTGCTCTCTAATCCTTCCTTCTTTGTCTAGTTCATTGTCTCCTGGTTTTCCACTCACCTCCCAAATCCTGGCGTCCCCTGGGGCTCAGTTTTGGCTACTTCCTCTTCTCATATTATATATTATCCTTAGGTGATTGCATTTACTCTTGTGGTTCAACTGCCCCCTACATCCTGATGACTCCAAATCGATGTATCCAGTCTGCAGCTGCCCCCCTAGTTTGAGAGTCGTATACCATTAATTTCCTAGAACAACTTGGATGTCTTATGGGTAACTCAGTTGCTCTCATTCATAAACTACCTCTTCTTCCTATTTCTTGATTTCAGTTGCAGATACTATCAGCCACTCATTTCTTAAACTAGTTGGAAACTCAGGGCATTAATTTGAGATTTCTATGGTTTTCTAGTATAGATGTTTAGTGCCATAAATTTTCCCTCAAGTACTATTCAGCAGAATCTCACAAATTTTACACGCAATATTTTCATGTTCCTTCTATTCAAAATACTTTTTAATTCCTCTTTTTTCTTTCTTTCTTGACCAAGGGGTTATTTGGAAGTGTGTTATTTAGTTAGAAAATTCTTGGGGGATTTTCTATTGATATTTGTCTTATTTGCTTATAATTTAACTCTATTTTGGGCAGAAAGGATACATCGCATGACTTCTCTTTTTGAATTTAAGGCTTGTTCTACGACCCATTATGTGTCTGTTGACACTTGTCCCTTGTACACTTGAAAAGAATGAGTTATTGCTATTTTGGGTGGAGTGTTTTATAAATGTCATTTAGGTCAAGTTGGGTGACTGTGGTATTCAAATCTTCTACATCTTTATTGTTTTTCTACTATTTATATCTATTATTGAGAGAGAAGTATTGACTTCTCCAACCATAAATGTGGATTTGTGTCTTTTTTCCTGCAGATCTGTCAGTTTATGCCTCATGGATTTTGAAGCTCAGTTATCAGGTGCATTAACATTTAGAATTGTTTTGTTCTCTTAATGAAATAACCTTCTTTATCCTTGATTATATCCTTTACTCTGAAATTCACTTTGATATTAATATAACCATTCCCACTATATTTTCCTTAGTGTTAGCATGGTATATCTTTTTCCCCATCCCTCAACCTATTTGTGTCTTTACCTTCAAGTGTATTTCTTGCAGGAAGCATCGAGTTGGATCTTGCTTTTTTATCCAATCTAACAATCACTGACTTTTAGCCAGCTATATTTAGACCATGTATATTTCAAGTGATTGTTTATGTGATTAGGTTTTAAGATACAATTTTTCTGCTTGTGCCATTTCCCCTTTTATCCCTCCATCCTCTTTTTTTTTTTTTTTTTACCTTAACTGTCTTTCTAAGGATTAATCAGATATTGTGATTTCTTTTAATCTACTTTCTTGGATTATTAGCTTCAACTATTTGTTTGGATATTTCCGTGATTACATGGAGCTTTACAGTATACACCTTTAACTTATTACCATCAGCCACTGAGAACTAACATAGCACTCCTCCTATGGTAAAACACTATACTTCCTTAAAATACTATACTTCCATTTCTCCACTGCTGCCTTTTATGTTGCAGTAGTCATGCATTTTACTTTTACGTGTGATATATATAAACTGTACAATACATCATCATTCTTATTTTGTTTAAGCAGTCAGTTATAATGTAAAGAGATTTAAATTAAAGAGTCTTACATATCTTACATATTTATCCAGGACTATTAATTTCTTTATGAAGATCTAGCTTTCTATCTGGCATAATTTTGTTTCTTCCTGCAGGACATCCTTAAACATTTCCTTTAGTGCAGATCTACTGGTGCTAGAGTCTCTTTGCCACCATTTTTGCCAGGTATAGAGTTCTAGGCTGACAGTGTGTTTCCATACATTAAAAATGTGGTGCCACCGTCTTCTCACTTGCATAGTTTCTGATGAGAAATCTGCAGTCATCCATAGCTTTATTTTTCTGTATCCTTTTTCTCTGGCTGCTTTTAAGATTTTCCCTTTATTGCTGGTTTTGAGCAATCTGTTGATATGCCTTGGCACAGTTTCTGTTGCATATGCTTGGTTTTGTTGAGCTTCTATCTGTGAGTCTATACTTTTCTGTAAGTTTGGAAAGTTTTCAGCCATTATTCCTCAGGTAAGTTTTCTGCCCTCCCCCTAAATAGTTAAAGTAGCTTTTTACATGCCCACATCTGCCAGTTTGAACATCTGTGTCAGTTCCGGCGTGATTCTGACTGATGGATTGCTTCGTTTTTTCCTTACTATGGTTGCATTTTCTTTTCAGTTTGCTTTGATTAGTTGCTGGACATTGTGGCTTTGATTTTGTTGGCTGTTTGATATTTGTTTTCATACAAACATTACTGAGCTTTGTTCTGGGATGTGGTTAAGTTCTTTGGCAACAGTTTGATTGTTTAGGTTCCTGCTGTTAAGATTGGTTTGGTGGGATCTGAGCAGAGTCCTCAGACTAGGGCTAATTATTCCCCGCTATGATAGCAAAACTTTCCTGAGTAGTCCACCCAATGCTCCATGAATTTTGAAGTTTCCTTGGGAAAAGGGACTATTACTGGCCCTGTGTGAGCACTGTAAGCAGTTTGCTCTAATCCTTAGGGGTTTTAAAAATCCCTGGCCTCGGGTGGTTTCCTCATGCCTGTTTGCTTGTTAGTACTTGGCTGGATACTCCAGGGGCCTCTTCAGATCTCTGGGTCCCTCCCTCTCTGGAACTCTGTCTTACAAACACTGGTTGCCTTTGTCTCTGCAGACCCTCAGCTCTGTCTCTTTTCTCAGGGAGTCTGCTAGGCTCCACAACACAGAGAGAGCTGGGATGATCACAGAGCTTGCCTTGTTCATTCCCCATCTCTCTGGGACTAGTGTCCTTTGTGGTCTGGTGTAGTGTCTTAAAAACCAGTGTGCTACATCCTTTGTCCAATGTGTGGTTGTTTCAGCAGACAGCAAAGTCTTGTCTCTCATTTTGTCACCAGAAGTGAGAATCTCATTATAATGGCTTTTACCAATGTCTTTGACTCTGTCTCACAGTTCAGGATGCGAGTGGCTTGAAGACAAGTCCTTGCCTTACTCATCCTGTTGTGACCTGCACTGCATGTGGTTTTGGAAGTCAGGCTGCCTGGGTCCTCGTTCTGATGCTGCCACTCATTGTTTAGGACCTTGGGTAAATTATTTAATTTCTCTGTGCCTGTTTTCCTCATCAGTGAGTAGGTATAGTAATGGTGCAACTGTTTGCAGTTATTTTGAGGCTGCAGCAATGCACGCAAAGGGCTCAGTAGAGCAGCTGGCACACAGCTGTCAATAAAAGCAACTATTAATCGAATGATAATTTTTATTGCCACCTTAATTTTATATTCTGCTCCTTGCATGTAGCAACACAGACTGACAGTCAAAGCTATTTGGATGACGGGTGCCTGGGTGGCTCAGTGGGTTACGCATCCAACTTTGGCTCAGGTCATGATCTCACGGTCCACGGGTTCGAGCCCCACGTTGGGCTCTGTGCTGACAACTCGGAGCCTGGAGCCTGCTTCGGGTTCTGTGTCTCCCTCTCTCTCTGCGCCTCTGCTTGCACTTTGTATCTCCCTCAAAAATAAATAAACATTATGGGGCACTTGGGTGGCTCAGTCTGTTGAGCAACCAACTTAGGCTCAGGTCATGATCTCATGGTTTGTGAGTTCCAGCCCTGCATCGGGTTCTGTGCTGACGGCTCAGAGCCCGGAGCCTGCTTCGGATTCTGTGTGTGTGTCTCTCTCTCTCTGCCCCTCCCCTGCTCATGCTCTGTCTCTCTCTGTCTCAGAAATAAATAAACATTAAAAAAATTTAAAAAAAAAACATTAAAAGAAGTTTTGAGAAAAGCTGTTGGGATGAATGAATGAATTCTGACCCTCACTGTATTCTCATTGTTGAGCTTGTCTCACATGCTTCTTTCACAGGTGGAAACCTTTACTGCTGGTTCAGGTGTTTTCTCACCATCATCCCAAGTTGTAACAGCTACAGCCAAGGCTTTACTCTCTGCCCAGTGGCTGGAGATGGGTAGACGGTGTATCTGATATTATGCTTGGGCTGCTGAAATGCAACCCTTGCTTGATTCAAGTGGCAGAAAGCTGTCTGTGAGTAATGTGGAACACAGTGTTTTATAGAAATCCAGTAATGCCTGGAAGGGAGCTGTAAGCAGATAATGTAATGGGAGGACAGATAGATCAGCACTTCCCTGATTAAGCTGATGCCTTAGAATTGGCATCAGACCCCTGAATCTGGCATGAATATCTCATGCTCATTCCAGCGTAAAGCCAGCTGGGAAATTTCAACTATTAGGAGATTGAAGGGTGGGGGGGTGGGGATTCAGGACAGGATACCTGCTCAGAGGAGGATCACTTTATCAGGTTGGATTTGAAAACATGTCGCTGAGCATTATAGATTGCAATATGAGATCTAAAGTTCTTTACGGTAGTACAGAATCTTAATTAGTTTATTTTCTTAGCTGGTACATTTTGTACCAGAACTATGCGCAGAGAATCTTTTTGGTGTGTCTTAGGCATATGATTCTTGGTCCTCAAGCACAAATCTCTACATTGTAGGTTTTATTTAATAGTAGTGTTGAAATGTAGCTGATCCCTTTGGTCATGGTATGTTTTCTCTTTGCTAAGGTTTGAATCCAGACCCCTGTCTTCAAACGTGCCATGGGATCATTATAAGAGGAGCTAACATCACCCAAATTAATTTGAATGCAGTAAATAAATTGACCATGGACATATTGGCTTCCAAGATCTGCAGATTTGTTTGAAATTAGGACAAATGGCAGCACCCATTGAAGCAAGGGTTGGATTTATGTCCTCATCAGGATGAGAATCAGAGATTTTTCTTTCAGGCCATTTTGGCATGACTTTTATGGGCTTTTAAAGTATTGCAGAGACGTGACAAAATGAACCAGACCAACCCTCTTGGTGTGTCTGCACATTTGCAGGGACTGACGTGAGGGCAGCCACTGCCCACAGCGGCACATAAAATGGGTCATTGAGCTGGAAGACGGGCACTTTTCGCATCTTAAGTACAAGTTGTGAGTAATTAGCTTTACACTCAAATTTTTTTCTGTGTCTAGTTGATGTCTTTGCTTACACTCTCTTGTGTCTGGATGTAAGAGACTCTTAAAAAGTGAGAATAAACTGAAGGTTGATGGGGGGCTGGGAGGGAGGGGAAAGTGGGTGATGGGCATTGAGGAGGGCACCTTTTAGGATGAGCACTGGGTGTTGTATGGAAACCAATTGGACAATAGATTTCATAATAAAAAAAAGATCAGTTAAAATGCAAAATAAAAAAATAAATAAATGGACCACCTTCCAGACTGGATCCCACTTAAGACATTTTCCCAATGCCAGAGTTTGGGGAAGGAAGGGAAGCTGTAAGTCTGACCCCAATAGACGTATGGAATGATTTTGGCTTTTGTATCTTACGCTTCTAAACTTTGGTGCCTGGACTTCGTAGCTGGTGGTATCACTACCGCCATTATTTCTTTGTCGTCACATGCTAGAGGTTTTGCTTTCAAATAGCCCTGCAATTTCTGTGAGTGGTCATCCATACTGAGATGATTATCGGGGCTTCTTCACAGGGAAGCATTTTTAAAAGTCTGATCATTTGTTTTCATTGTATTTATTTTTGTAGCTATCTTTCATGTATGTGAAATGGTAACCGTCTTCCATAGACGGCCATGATACCCACATTCTCCTTCAAAGAATAGTGAGTGAAGTAAACTTATTAAGAAAATGATAGTTCAGGTGGCATGAACATATCACAGGAAGCGTAAGCATGACACATGTCTGGGGACACGGCCTGGTGCACCTGTAGCTCTCTGGCCAGGGAGAGGGCTCCCCTCACCTCTGCCCCCGCACCTGATGGGGACCCCTGCACAACCACTGTGCCCCCAACATAGCATCTTCTTGTGGATAGTTGGTCTCAGGCACATGTTCTTAATTTCTCTGTGCCTCCGTTTACTCATGCACAAAATAGTAACATTAGTGACAGTCCCCTCGAAAGGAGCTTTACAGATGAAAGAACTCTGCCTATAATCTCTCCACAAATGGGACATGCCGTGTCACCTGGTGAGATTTGTTTGAATGGTTCTTCCCCTCAATTCTGTCCAGCAGAGCAGGATCTCTGCTCTTCCTTCTTATTTAACACAAGACCTGGTGGTAGCTGCTCCTTTCTCAAGAGAGACTCTTCCTGTGCTGGTGCTGTGTCAGCCCAAACAGGGTGCAGGCAGCAGAGGGCAGACCAAAAGCAGGGCCAGTCCTCAGCAGTAGTAACAACTCCCCTTTGGGCACAGCCCACTTCTAGTTCTCAGACCACTGCCCACTTCCCATGTACCCCGGGGAGGTTCTAGAATTTACACACCCAGGGGAGACTAAGGAGTTTAAACAATTTTTTTAATGTTTATTTTTGAGAGAGAGAGAGAGAGAGAGAGAGAGAGCATGAGCAGGGAAGGGGCAGAGAGAGAGAGGGAGACACAAAATCAGAAGCAGGCTCCGGGCTCTGAGCTGTCAGCACAGAGCCCAACACAGGGCTTGAACCCACGAGCCGTGAGATCATGACCTGAGTCGAAGTTGGATGCTCAACCGACTGAGCCACGCAGGCACCCCAAGACTGAGGACTTTTTAAAGTATACTGCATTTGGTTAGAAGGGAGTTTCTATAACTGTGTCAGGATTAATTGGGAAGAAGAGGCCTCTTATAGTCATTCATTCATTTATTCGTTCTTCCAACAAATATTTATTAAGCACATCCTAAGCGCCAGGCACTGTTCTAGGAGCCGGAAAAACAGTAGAGACCCAGACGGACAAGCTTCCTGGTCACTTGACTCTTACCTTCTGGCCGGGACAGACGCACAGTGCGCAAGGCACACAGAAAGAGTTTAGGAAGAAAGGCATCACACTGAATGGATGGCGGGCAGACGGTAGCGCAGTGACCACTGGGTCTGGAGAGTGCGTGCCGGCCCCTCAAGCCACACGATGCCTACCACTGTGGGGCGGGTCCCCCAGGCCAGGCTGGCCCTGCACTGCTGGGGGTTAGCGGCTTTAATAATGAGGCCCTCACAGAATCACTGCCCTCTCTGCATATTCCCACAACCAAACACCAGTAGGAAAATTTTCGTTCTCCACTTGATTTTCCACTTTCTACTTGATTTTTCAGACCTTGGACATGTTACCTGATGGATGAATCGATTTGCTTTGAGAATATATATTGGAAATGTCCTGATCAGCAGCTGCTCTCACCAAGTGCTGCAGGCGAGGGCTGGTCCTTACCCTTCCAGGGCTTTCCATGTGGAACCTAAACAGCTGCTAAGACAGTGATGGTGGGGAACGAAAACCAGGACTCTGAGACCTGACTCAGAGCCCTCAGTTTCTCATTGGTAACGTGACTATCACTTTGTCTTCCACGTGGCGTCTAATGAGCATCAGTGAGCAAAAAGCAGACGTTGGCCGACTCCAGAGTGGGAGGCAGAACAATGGCGTTCCCAGCAATGAGTGTGTCCCGACCCCATAACCTGTGGGCAAGTGACTTGTCCTGGCAAAAGGAACTCTGCAGATGTGATTGGGGGCCTTGAGCTGGGGAGACGATCCTGGATTCTCGTCCTGGATTGATCCTGGATTATCCAGGTGGGCCCCATGTCGTCTCCTCTGGAAGCTGGAAAAAGAAAGAACAGGGATTCCCTTCCATGGCCTCCAGAAACACTGAGCACAGCCCTGTGGCCCCTTGATTTTAGCCCAGTGAGACCCGTTTGGCCTTTTTAAAATTATTATTATGTTTATTTATTTTGAGAGAGAGAGAGAGAGAGAGAGTGAGCAAGCAGGAAAGGGACAGAGAGGGGGGGAAAGAGGACCCAAGCAGGCTCTGCACCATCAGCACAGAGCCCGAAGTGGGGCTCGAACTCACAGACTTTGAGATCGTGACCTGAGCTGAAGTTGGATGCTTAACCGATTGAGCCATTCAGGTACCCTGACCCATTTGGCTTTCTGACCTTCAGAATGGTCAAACAACAATTTGTGTTGTTTCAAGCCGCTAAGTTTGTGGCAGTTTTTTTCAGCAGCCACAGGACACTTGCATGATAGCCCAGGGGGCCAGATGCAGGCCATGGCTTATTTCTGTACCACCTGAAAGCTGAGAACGGTTTTTCCTATGTGAACATTTGCAACTGATTTGACAAAAGGGATCGCCAGCTGTAACCCCAATTAAACACAACATTATTTTAGAAACAAGAATTTCATTATATTATTTTTGATATCACCATTATACAATTATATAATATTTGTATTATCACATTATGCGATAGGTAATTATTAAACTATCCATCAATAAAGGTTTGTGGCAATTTGTTTTCTCTTGCGGTATTTAAGTTCATACATAATATTCTCGAATTTGCCTCTTGACCCACAAAACCTAAAATCGTTACCATCTGGCTCTTTTTAGAAAATTCTGCCTGCCCCTAATCTGAGGACCTCCTGACCCGGTGCCCGAGCAGATGCTTGGTCAGCGGTGGCCATTTTCACCAACATATGTGACCGTGATCATCGTTTTTCCATCCACATGCCCCATTTCCACTCAAAAGCACGTCTCCACGGTGGCCATTGTCACAGTGTGCCATTCCAAGTGGTGACCCATGCTTTACCTACTTTACCAAACATAAGTGGGACAGTAGCAGACCCCAGGGGAACTGGTGGAGTTTATTTTGTCCATCTTATGCGGAGAGATGCTTTCAGTCGGAGAGGTTGACGATGACCCCACCCAGCTCACGGAGGCACAGTCGTGCCAGAGCCTCACCCGCATGTGGGAGCCAGTCCCCGCTTCCGGCTGTGCAACCTTAGGCAAGGTTCCTAACCTCTCTGTGCCTTGGTCATCCCACCTGCAAGGCGGGAGCAGGTACCGTCTCCCTCCTGCCAGAGTGTTGGGAGGACTAATTAAGTTAATACATGCAGGATTCTCTGACCGGTGCCCAGCATGGCGTGGACGGGGCTAAAAGGAGAACGGTCATTACCACGAGTGCTCTGGTGAAGCACTCAGTGTATCTGTGATTCAGACGGAGGCTTTTGCCTGCGGATCCTGTTTTCACTTCATCACAGCCACCTTTGGAAAGCATCAGGAGGAATCAGGTGTGTCATGAAAGGAGCCCAGTGCCATGCGGGTCTTAGCGGGATGCCGCACTGCCCCAGGGAGGGGCTGCATGGACAAGGCACAGATTTCTCGGTGGTCCTGGGAGGACAGAAAGGTCTCCGTAGGCGTGGAATGCAGGAAGGGCATTCTGGGAGGCAGGGCGGGTGCACACAAATGCTTGGAAGCGGGAAAGGTGGGGCCTAATGTTCGAGGAGCAGTGAACTCTGCCAGCCTGGGAAGGACCTGGGCCAGTAAGCAGAGGGCAGGACGTGGGAGGAGTGGGTGGGAGCACAGAGAGTTGCCTCCCCAGCTTTGCTGAGATACAATTGACAGACCAGACTGTCAGTTTAAGGCGTACACGTGATGTGATGCATGAATGTGCCGTGAAATGATCGCCAGGGTAAGGTGGGGTGTCAGCCCGCCCCTCACATGGTCACCAGTCTTTATTGTGGTGGGACCCTTCGGGACCCGCTCGCGTGGCATCCTTCATGCATCCGATGCAGCATCGTCCCCCGTGGCCCCCGTGGTATAGGCCACATTCCCAGAACCTGTTCGCCCCGTACCTGGAACTGTGCAGCCTGTGACCAACATGCGTATCAAAAGCGAGGAAGGTACAGACGGAGAAGGGACTGTCTGAGAAGTTTCACAAGCAGCAGTAGCCCTGCGATTTGTGTGAGGCCGGAAGATGGGCTCTCCCTTCCACTTCCAGACGGGCATCTCACAGAACGGGCCAGAAAAGCACACTGTTCCAAGGACAACGGCCACAGAACCACTGTGGGCAAAGCGCCCCTAAATGGGTGTCCTGCCTGGAGGGAACCCCCCACCCCCCGTCCCGTTCAGATTGTCAGACACGCTGGAGAGGGGACAGCTCTGGGGTCCTCAAGAGCAGAGCTGCGGATTCACACTGAGGGAGGCCCCGGGCTCACTCCCGTGTGGGGCACCTGGCCTCTCTTCAGGGTTTGCCTGTGTGGTCAGACCACAGCCTGTGCACGGGCGGCTTCTCACCAAGCAGGGGCTTGTGACCTCCCACACCAGGCGTCCACTCACATGGAATGGGAATTCTCTTCCTACAGTATATCTTCAGCCTGCGCTGACCCCCTAGAACTCCTGGCCAGTTAACCACCAGAGGGCTGGTGTGAGCAGCGTGCTGGGCTGGGCTGGACAGGCCCCTGACCCCAGAAGAACCTCTTGTCTTCAATCCCCATGGGTCCCCAAGTGGTTCCTTCTCTAGTTTCCAATTTGCAGGAAGTTTTAATGAACAGGCGTCCTGGCTGGGTCCGTGGCCCGGGACCCAGCAGTAGCGTCGTCTGGTCCTCGTCTCTCTTGGACTCTCTGCTGGTCTCTGCCTGGTTCCTTGTCCCCCACCAGCATCGACGGTTCCTCTTCCTCATCTCCACAGGGTGCAGGTCTCGGGCTTGCCGTGGTCCTCCTGTCATGGCTCCTGCCCTTGAAGCCTCTTGGAGCATCAGCAGAGCATCTGTCCTGACATCGTCAGCTGACGACCGTCTCGGTCCCTCTGGGTCTCCATCTCTGGTGCTCTGGGTGAGGTGACTTCTCCTACAAGGGAACATGAACAGGGCAGGAACAGGGTGCCTCCGACGTCCAACCTGAAGACCTGGTAGGACAACGGCGGGGGGTTTTTTGGCCCGAATGCCAGTGAGCCCTTTTTCTTTCTTTAAATACCCTTGGAGTGTTGCATAACTGTTTGGGATTGTAAAGTTCTTAGAAGCTAATTGGGTGGTGGGCGGGGGTGGAGTTTTAAACTGTCTTAAAATAATGTAAAAAGTAGGGGTGCCTGGGGGGCTCAGTCAGTTAAGCCTCCGAATCTTGATCTCGGCTCAGGTCACGATCTCACAGCTCGTGAGTTCGAGCCCAGAGGCAGTTTCCTCAACTGACATTGCACAGCCTGCTTGGGATTCTCTCTCTCTCTCTCTCTCTCTCTCTCTCTCTTTTTCTCTCTGCCACTCCCATGCTTGCACTCTGCCTCTCAAAATAAATAAATAAACTTAACAACATAATGTAAAAAGGGAACAAAAGCCATAATACCCCCCCGCTCCCTACCCCCCCCCCCCCCCCCCCCCGCCCTGCCCCACCGCAGGAGTGATCTGTGCTACTGTTTTGCTGGCTGAATTCTGTTCTCACCAGCCAGGTTTATGTAGCTGGGGCCATATCAAATACTGGGCCAGCCCAGTATTGCTTCCTCAGAGGCTGTATCTCAGAAAGGCCTTCTATGTCATTAAAATTCAAAATAGAAGCTATTTTTATGCCATGCAGTTCAGTAGGCTTTGCTCTGGCATGAGTGGTGGAAAATTCTGGGGTCCCAGAGTTGGGTTTAGAACCCTTCCCAGTCACAAAGGCAGCCAAGGTGCAAAGAGAGACCCAAATGCCAACACCGGATGAAGAGAAGAGAAGCAGTTCCTGAGGGAGGGGCTTGGGAGGGACACATCACCCTGCCTTGCCGACGACCCCCATCGACAGGCTGGATAGCACCTTCCCCTGGTTTTCTCCTATTACAAGTGACATCCATCTCCCTTCACCAAACAGCCCAGCTGAGAATGTGTTCCTTGACTGTCCCTTCCAGAAAGCTCGCTCTTTCTCTGGAGAATGGTCCCTCTTGTGGACCATGCATCACGGTCCTGGGGTGCTTCTCCCCCAGAGGACACTTTAGAGCAGGAAGAAAAGGGTGGGTTCATTAGGAAGCCAGCCGCTCAGCGCAGTGTGGCTCTTCACTCTTAACCCTGCCGGACGGCCACCGCGTTTCCATTTGGATCTATGGACTTCTCTGTGAAGTCATCAGTTTTTATTGTACACATGTGAGCATCTCCCTTCCTTTTCATTAAATGACAACAGCACTCTTCTGGGTGTTTGGCACCATGAAATGGAAAGCAAACTTTTTTTTTTTTCCCCTCTGGAGAGCAAGTATAATTTTTACTTACTAAATCACCTTATAAACTCAACTAGGTTCCCTGAAGACATGTTTAGAGATTAAGTAAGGCCCATCTCTCATCAGCTGGGGGTGTGTCCTTTGTAGAAGGGTAAACACAAATATTTACAGTAAAAGGAAGTTGAGTTTGCCACGGAAAACCACCTTGGGGTGGATATTTAAGAGCAGCCTCTCTTGGTTATCTGTGTTGGATTACCCACCTGTAAGTCAGCTGCAGCTCTGAAACATAACATCACCTCTTATTTTCAGCCAGCTGGTAGACCACCTCCTAATCCACTTGTCATGAGATACTCCGGGAATGGAAACTTACAGCAGATGACGCATTCCCAAATCAAGGAAGAAAGGTTATTCAGACCACTGCGTGTTTGTGGGCTGTCCATTCACATGGATGAGTAAGTGTGGACTCTGGACAGAGCCGGCTGGGGCTCCCTGGGCAGAGAAGAGGGCTGCTCGCTCTTGGAGTGTAGCAGGTGCACGGTCGATCCTGGGAATGAGCACCCCAGATGTCCCATCGGCCTCCTCCTAGTCCTACCCTCGGTGGAGAACCTTGATTTTATTTTGTAAACCATCACAAGGCTTGCCTTAATCCCACCCTCTGGGTACGGTTGTCCAATCACTCTGTAATCATTTATTAAGTGTCTGCTGTGTGCCAGCCCTGCTGTATGATCCTGGGGGTTCCATTTAGAGGTTTACAAACTAGCAGAAGAGTGACCATACTGACTTAGAGGGAAAGGAAGCCTTACCTTGTCCGTGTACAGCAATTTGTGCCACGTTAAGCCACAAGATGGTAGTTCTTCTGCTTAGATTGGATCGATAATCTATGAATACCTCACTAGTAATAGTAGCATTAGCAGCACTGCTAATAGTATAGTAATAGTGTTAGCAATTTTTTTAATTTTATACCTTTATTTATTTTTGATTGGGAGAGAGAGAGGGAGAGAGAGAGAGCACAAACGGGGGAGGGGCAGAGAGAGAGGGAGACACAGACTCTGAAGCAGGCTGTGAGCCATCAGCACAGAGCCCGATGCAGGGCTTGAACCCAAGAACCGTGAGATCATGACCTGAGTCCAAGTTTGATGCTTAACCAACTGAACCACCCAGGTGCCCCTGTTTTTATTTATTTTTGAGAAGAGAGAGGCAGAAAGTGAGCGGGGAGAGGGGTAGAGAGAGGGAGACACAGAATCTGAAGCAGGCTCCAGGCTGTGAGCCATCAGCACAGAGCCCGATGCAGGGCTTGAACCCATGGACCGTGAGATCATGACCCGAGCCGAAGTCGGACGCTCAACCGACTGAGCCCCCCAGGTGCCCCAACAGTGTTGGTACTGTTATGCTAATGGTATTAGTATTAGCACTGTCAGTAATGTTTCTATCGTTACTAGAGGCCATAGTAACAGTGGCACAGCGCTATATGATAGAGGAGCCAGCAAATCCCACAGTGCGTTTCCTTGCTCTAAACTCTTGCTTCACCACATACCTGCCACGTGGCGTTGGACAGGCGATTTAACCTGTCCGTGCCTCTGTTTCCCCATCGGTAACAGCACTGAAAATCACATTCGTCTGACAGAGCTGATGTGAATATTCAGCGAGGGCATTTACAGCACTGAGGACAGAGTCTGTCCGGTGTGGGGTCCCACATCACTTCCAGCAATCATCGCTCCGTTCAGCCACAGGACAGCCACCAGACCTCAGGGACATGCGGGAAGCCTGCACATTGTTCCTGCTGCGCTGTGGGGATGGGTGGGTGTGACCGTTAGTTTCAAGGGTCAACTTGGCCTGGCTGCGGGGACCCCAGATAGCTGGTGTGTGTCTGTGGGGGTGTTTCGGATGAGATGAACGTTGGAATCATAGACTGGGTGAAGCAGTGCCCTCCTACACAGGGGTGAGCATCATCGAAGTCACCAAGGGCCTGAAGCAAATAATACGGCAGAGGGGGGGGGGTTGTATTTTCTCTCTGCCTTTCTGCCAGGCTGGCACGTGGGTTTTCTCCTGCCCCCTCTGCTCCTGGTTTCAGACCTTCACACTCCAACTGAACTTTACCACCAGCTTTCTGCAGCTTTTTATGGGGCTATGCTTATTTGTTTATTTTTGAGAGAAAGGGAGAGGCAAAGAGAGAGGGAGAGAGAGAGAGAATCCCAAACAGGCTCCCTGCTGCCAGTGCAGAGCCTGATGCGGGGCCCCAATTCACAAACCGTGAGATCATGACCTGAGTTGAAATCCAGAACCGGACATTGAACCGACTGAGCCATCCGGGCGCCCTGGCACGAATCAATTCCCTGTAATAAATCTCTCCCTGTATATATGCAGAAATGATTTACATATATTACATTATATTATAAACATATATAATTATAAATTATAAATCATATATATATATATATATATATATATATATATATATTGTATAGCTAGGAATATGTATGTTTCTACCTATCCTATCTCTATATATCCTACTGGCTCTGTTTCTCTGCAGAAGCCTCTCTGACACAGCAGTTCTGGGTTGCATTGGGCTCACCTGTGTCTACACTAGGCTTGGCTGGCAGGTGTCCAATGTCCCCACCCTCGTCTTGAGGGCAACAAGATACCAGGGAGATTACATACTTCTAGAGCCGACCAGTCCAATGGCTAAAATGTTTTCAGGACTTGTATTGTGGGCCATCTAGTAGCATGCCATTGGCCCAAGCATGTCACATGGCCAAGCCCAGGGCACGTGGGGGTGCTTGCCCACAATTAGAGGGCACTGCAGGTGTGCCCAGGTGTGCCCTGGCTAAGGATGGGCTTATCTGAATGTTTACTGACAGCTCCAGGCATCATCGTACGTTAGCCTTTGTCACGTGGCCAAACTTCTTTATGTGGTGTGAGATCCTAACACCTGACACAAATCTGAGTCTTCTGCACTGAAGTCATCCCTCTTTTCCCAGGGGGGGACCAGGAAGGGGAGATGGTAGGTGTGCAGGTTATGACATCATTCCGGAGACGTCTTATCTAAATCCTTGTAACAGATGTTTGGCGAGAGGTAAAACAGAGACATAAGCCTCTTAGAAGTATTGTCGAAACTATCATAATCTCTTCTAACATATTTAACCAGTGCACGCTCCACACAGGGGGGCCCGGCATGCCGCACGTTATCAATGCCTGCCAGATACAGCTCTGAACTGCTGACGCACAGGTGACTTTGAAACAGAGAAAGAATCTTTTGTGTAAGGAGAATGGAAGTGCATGGACTAATGACTGATGTTCGGAAGAAAATGCACTATCAGTCTGGACAAATCTTATCTGTGTGTGTCTTTTTTTTTTTTTTTTTTTTTTTTTTAAAGAGGAAATCCAAGGGTCATTAAATCAAATCATTATTCCAGAAGGAATCCTGGCCACCACATGTGCACTCTTCTGCTTTCCCGAGCCTGCTCACAAATGTCCCATGAAGAGTGTTATCCCCCCATCCTGAGCTATCCAGGAAAAGGCAAATTGTACAATCTCCAGTAGTATTTCCTGTGACTTCCCTGCAGCCCCATCTGAGGTCCCCGTCAGGTGCCATATTGATCACCCAAAACAGACATGCTCAGTGACATCTTCCCTTTAGAACCCTATGAGTGCTTGGCAAAGCAACTTTTGGTGAAGGTTGGGGTGGGGTTGGGATGGGAGAAGGTCAGGGGGCCAAGTGAATGCTAAGAGGCTCAAGCCCCTCCAGACAGAAGTTACCACCTCCTGCTTGGTGTGTCCATGGCTGTATTAGGTTCTCGGGGACTTGGCTAAGGACCTCCAGGTGTCCCGGGCACCCTTCTCTTGTATGAGCTCCTCCGAAGACCAAGGGTGTAGTGTGTATCTTCATCATCATAACAAAAAGTCTCAGAAAATATGGAGAGAGAGGGAGAGAGGGTGGGGGACAGAGAGCAAGCAAGCACCTTGGTGCTTCCCAAAATCTCAGACATTGCTGTGTGGCCACCAAGATGACCACCACACCCAAGCACCTGAGTGCTTGCTTCATTAAAGTCTTCCTTTAAGTGATTGTTAAATCAACCCATTTTTTAATATTAGGCAACAGTATTATCACATCACTGGTTTGGAGCTCTAGTTACATGTTGTTTTTTTTCTAATATACTTTGAGAGAAATTCCTACCTAATAAGACCAAAAGGGCTTGACCCTCTACCATGTCTCTAGGAATATCTACTCCTCTCTTCTTCCCTCGCTCTCCCCTCCCTCCCTCCCTCCCTCCTTATGTCCCTCTTTGCCAGCTTGCTTGCTTTCTCTCCTTCCTTCCTTCCTTCCTTCCTTCCTTCCTTCCCTTCTTCCTTTCTTCTCCATCTATTTTTCTGGAAGGTTAGGGTCCAGGACCCTTCCCCCAATCGTCGGGGCTTCTTGAAGATCCTCGAGTAACAACCACAGCAACGAAAACAAACAAGCAAACTAAGGCAACTACCACGTTGCTCAAAAGTGATTTGAGAAACTTTGTCACCACTTGTGGCCTAAAGACTCCAGGGACGGAATGGAAAATTAAGGTTATCTCAACGCAGTCCCTTTTGATCCTGGTCTCCTGGATCACGGAGGCTGATTTCGATGACGGCACAGAAGAAGGATAGGATTCTGAAACCCATCTCTCCAGAGTCATAAACTCATCATGACATTTATGGGAAGGCACATTTGTTTCTTTTAACATCTGAGCTTCCCTGAGCCAAGAGGAACATTTGGTTCTTGAAGATGCCCATTCCTTCAGCTTTTACCATTGGAGAGGAATGTAGACCGAGTGACTTTACCTGAGATGATTGGGCAGGGAGTGGTGTCAGATGACTGGTACTGGTAGGAGTGTCCAGACCCGTTACTGGACCAGCAGGGTGAGCAGAGGAGATGCCTGTGTGCAGGTGTCTGGGTGTGGGGATGGGGGAGACTTCTGGCTGACTCCTGCTTGTCTACACAGCCCGTTCACGTTGACATTAAACCTCTTTTATCCTCAGCTCATGCTAACACCACAGACGTTAGTGAGAAATTAGACGAGATGGTCAGGGACAGCTTCCTTCAGGAGGTGACGTTTGTACTTTTCAGGGCTGGACCCAGGGCTCTTGGCTGCACACCTGGTAATTTCCCCACTAAATGTGTTGGCGGCGGGGGGGGGGGGGGGGGTTATGTTTTATTTTCTGAATTTCCAAGTGTTGTAAACCATCAGACACAAAACCATCATGTCTTTTCCTTTTAAGCCAGCTCACCCCCCAGGGGTGACCCTGGCTGGGCCCCTCCCTCTTGGGTTTCACCGATGGGACTCCATCCACACACCACAACGAGGTGTGTGATAAAGACGTGGGGTAAAGTTATGTCCATTGCACATTTCTTGAAACTTTCATTATGAATTCTTTAATGAATATCTCATTTTGATCAATCTTAAGGCATTCATACAAATGAAAAATGTCTTATGGAAATGCAGTGATGCGTGATCAATTGTATTTAATTCTCAGCTGAATGAATTTTAATCAGCAGTGGTGTTACAAGACCACAGAGCAGGGACTACTGACCTTGTTGAAAGGGAGAAGCACTTTATTTATAGGGTCTGGGACCTTGCTATTGCCGAGTTCAGACGAGTAAAGGAAAAAAACTCTCTTAAGCAGAAAGCTGAGTCCTGGAAAAGGGAGATTCTGGTTAAATAGACGTTCAGACTGAAAGAATAGAGCTGCCTCTAGTTCCAGCTTTGTTGCTGAAAATCCTGATGTGATGCATGGGGCCACCTGCATGGAGAATATGGGAGCATTTTTGCAAGCTTTTTAGAAGGAAATATAACATATGCAGTAAAGTGTACGAATGGTGCAGCGTGATGAATGTTTATGAAGGGAACACACCTGTGTGAGCACCGCAGGAAGCATCTCCAGCACCCCTGCAGCTGCTCTGCACCCCCTCCCAGCCACCACCACCCCTTCCTTCCTACCACCTCTCATCTCCATAATCATCAGTTTGCTTTGCCTAATTTTATAAAAACTTTATATAAAAATAACTATAAAGTATACACTGCACTTTTCTGTCTGGCTTTTTTGCCTTCAATCCCCATCTGTGAGATTAACCCACGTTCCTCTAGGTAGCAATAGATTTTCTTTTCACTATTGTGAAAACATGCCACGATTTAGTTATTCATTCTGTTGTTGATGGACTGTTGTATCGTTTCCAGTTTTGGGCCATTACAAATAGTGCTGCTGTTACATTCTTGTGAGAATTTCTTTGGTGAATGTATATACGCGTTTACGTTGGATAGATACCCAGAACCGGGACCTTGACCTCTTCTCTAGCCACACCTGATTTCTAAGTGACCTCCCATCCCATGGCTTTGTACACCCGTCTCCTGACACTGACCTGCAGTGTTGTTAGACTCTAGTTCTGAATCGTAAAATGCTCTATGCAACTGCCCGGTTGGAACCTGTCCTTGGATGCCTATCATCTCAACTTAAGATGAAATCAAGCCTTGAGTCATTAGCCTCTGGATCTTATCCCCCCTGTCCAGCCTGTGAGCACATCCTGTTGGCTTTATCTTCGTTCCAGTTGCTATGGCTGCATAACGACTACTGCCCTCCTGGATTACCTTAAAAGGGCAAGCATTCTGATACTATCATGGATTCTGTGCAAGTGTTGGGACAGAGCACAGTGGGGACAGTTGGTCTCTGCTACATGTTACCTAGGACCTCAGCGGGGTGACTTGAAGGCTGGGGGCTGGGGTCCTCTAGAGACGTCTTCACCATCACGTCTGGTGTCTCGTGAGGGTGAGTCAAGGGTCAGACCACGGACCAGAGCCCATCTGTGGCTTCTCCATGTGGCTCAGCTTCTTCACAGCTCAGCGGCCTCAGAGCGGTCAGATTCGTACATGGCCACAGAAGGCTCCAAGTGGAAGGTTCCAGCGAGCAAGGAAAAAGATGCATCGTCTTTTTGGACCCGGCCAAGGGTTTGCACAGCATCGCTTCTGCTGTGCTCTATTGGATAGAGTGGTCAAGAGCCCACCCGCGTTCAAGGGGATGGGAATTAGCCTCTGGCTCTGGATGGAGCATGGGTCGCCAAGGCACTTTGCAGAATCGTGGGAGGCATGTATTGGCGTGGCTGACTTGGGAAAATACACTCTGTCGCCCGCCATCTTCAAAATATATCCAGAATGTTACCTGTTTGCCAAGCCACATAGCTTCCTCCTTGGCTCCAGGCATCATTATATCTCACCTGTGTTATAGTGAATGGTCCTGGTTGTTATCTCTCACCTGTATTATGGGTGATACGGGTGATACTGGCTATACTGATACTGATGGTAATCACAATGGTAGCAAGATGAGTTACTGTCTGTCAAACAGAACTATCACAACACACACACACACACACGCACACACACACACACACGCACACACACACACACACGCACACGCGCGCACACACACACACACACACACACACACACACACAGAGCTTTGGAGACAGCATCCCATGTTACAGGTGAACGTTTGGAACAAAAGGGAACATAACTACCCAGCTACGTACCCGTGACCCCGAAGTAGCAGCAGCTGCCCCCCACCCCCCACTCTGCCCCAAACATCATGACCTAGTGCCTGCTGAGTGTGGTTTTCTGAGCAGGGGTGTTTTGAATGCAAAGTACAGAGACCCACTGGAACTAACTCAAGTTACAAGGAATTAATCGATTAGTAGTGATCTGTCTCTACTGTTAGGATGAGCTATGATGCAGTAAAAGACAGCTTCAAAACTAGAGACCCGGCACAACAAAAGTCATTATCTGCTCGTAGGTAATCTTCTGGGAGTCCAGGTGACTCTTTGTGTCTGTCGCCTGTGGCCTGTGTTGGGACGCAGTTTGACGGAAGCTTCACTACAGTGGCAGAGGGAACAGACACATCCAGGGGGTTTCCCACCAGCCAGTACGGGCTCTGCCCAGCAATGAGACGGCTGCCCATTTCCCCCTGGCCAGTAACATGGCCCCAGCTGACTGTGGGGCCTGGGAGTTGGGGGATGTAACCCCAACATGTAACCTCAGTAGGAGATCAGGCGGAAAGTGGGTCAGGATAGAGTCTCTCCGCACCACTGTTTTAACACATGGGTTTTGTTATTATTTAAGTATGGCAAGGCCACCAGATCAGAGAATTACCGCCATTGAAAAGATGGCTTGTTATGCTCACAGATCCCAAGGCGGGGAGGCCACATCGTGCCGTCCAGGGCCACACAGGGAAGCACCAGTGTTGATGAGGAAGCAGAAGGGAGAAGGAAAAAAAAACGTGGTTTCCATGGGAGGGAGCAGATGAGGGTGAGCAGGTGTAGGACTGGCTAGTTTGAATAATTTCAATGGGCTCCAGGACATCCCTAGTTGTCCAGTATGTGCCCTGAGGTGCCCAGAGCAGGCGGGTGGCAAGCTGGCATTGAGAGCCGATGGAGACAGTGATGGGATGTGGGCTCTGCATTGGCTGGTTTGAATTTGGAAGCACTTGCTCACAACTGAGCTGGCCAGCGTCTCTGGGAATGGGCCGGCCCTGAGAGAGGCAGGCCCTCCAGGGTCAGCAAGGGGCCCCAAGACGTCAGAGCAGCAGAATACGGAACGTAAAAGGAGTGGCTGATACAACCACACACGGGAATGGAAGAGGAGATCCCTGGGAGGCGTGGAAAGTACGGAGTTCTGGTCTCTGTCCCCTGTTTGCTCTCTCTCCTCTGTCGTCATCAGCTTCCTGCCGGCCCAGTCCCGGGTGCCTGCCTGAAGGTTCACTTGTAACCGGCCAGACTTACAGTGCCCTGTCCCTGGCTGGCACAGGTCGTGGGTCACTCCGGCCTGTGCATGGAATGTCCTGCTCCCCTTGGGTCTGGCTGGGGGATAAGGAGTCCCCAGGTGGCAGGGAAGAGCTCCCCTAGTAAAAGCCCTGCCAGGAGGTCCCAGAGACTCACATTTCTGCGGATTCCCGCAGCCCCCAGCGCCCAGCCTTCTCCTCCAGGGAGGCCCAGCGCACTTGGCTGAGGAGCTGGTGGGGAGGGGCGGACGGATGCCTTTATTTAAAAAGCACCAGTAGCCACACGTGGCGGGATTAAGCAGACGTGGGCTCAGAGCCAGCTGGGACCTGGAGTGGCCTGGTGTCCTCGGGGCCTGCAGGAGGCGGTCATTAGCTCTGGGCAGACTCCCCAGGCCCAAGATGCTGCGCCACGGAAGCTTGCTGGGAACCAGTGGCTGCATTGTGTGTGTCTCTCCCAGACTGATTATCTCATTTTGCTGGGCCCCACGCTGCCAGAACACAGAGTGCTGTTTACAGCCCCCATGCCCAATCAATCACTTATTCATACAGTTTGAAGATTATAGCTGCTCATTTGCTACATCCAGTCCAACTTGTCATGGCACGTCTCGGGGGAGACATCCGCACAGCTGTATTAAAGCCATCCAACTCCTTCTCCATGGCAACAAACTGGGGAGCCTGGAAATCCCACCAGCCTCCGCTCCTGAGCAGAACGTAACTCCCACCCGAGCCCCCACCCACCCCGCAGGAGCGGCAGGCAGGGGGAGTCTTCATTAGTGCCTCGGTGCCTTCGGCTAAAGCTCACCCTTTTGGGGCCATGAGATTCAATCTACCGGCTGTTTATTGGGAGCCTGTGAGTGTCGACCTCGGGTTCTACTCGTGAGTTTTATTAATCAGGTTGCTGTTTCCAGCCAACTCCAGCTCACAGAGGCAGATGGGCAGTGCCCGGGAGGACGCTCATTCCTCTACCCTCGCCTCCTTGGAGAGCCTTGGTGCACTTGTGGGGTGGGGAGAAGAGGGGAGGGGGGAGGGGGGCGACAGCTCCCAGGTGGGAGGGGTCTCTGCACGCGGCTGCATTTCCCAATGCTGCTGCAAGTGTGCAGGGAGGTGTGCAGGGAACGCTCACCCACAGGTCTGCCAGCTCAAGGGAGCTCCTCGTAGCCCTGTGGATAAACAACCAGATTCTCGGGTGCCAGGGGGCTCGGTCCATTAGGCGTCTGGCTCTTGCTTTCAGCTCAGGTCACGATCTCATGGTTCGTGTGTTCGAGCCCCACCTCGGGCTCTGGGCTGACTGTGCCTGCTTGGGATTCTCTCTCTCCTTCTCTCTCTGTCCCTACCCTCCTCCCACTCTCTCTCTCTCTCTCACTCTCTCTCTCAAAATAAATAAACAAAACTTAAAAACAACAACAACAGGGGCGCCTGGGTGGCTTGGTCGGTTGGGCTGCCGACTTCGGCTCAGGTCATGATCTCGCGGTCCGTGGGTTCGAGCCCCGTGTCGGGCTCTGTGCTGTCAGCTCAGAGCGTGGAGCCTGTTTCAGATGCTGTGTCTCCCTCTCTCTCTGCCCCTTCCCTGCTCATGCTGTGTCTCTCTCTGTCTCAGAAATAAATAAATATTAAAAAAAAAAAAAAAAAAAACGACAACCAGATTCTTTGCCCAGAAGTATGTGAGCCATCAGTACTTATTGTTGGTTACCATCAGAATCCGCCTTCAAATCCAGACGACACACTGTTGGCTAGGGTCTCACCAACCCTAGCCTCCGGAGGAAGAGGCCCCTGGACTCAGCCGACAGAGAAGATGCACCCCGAGGGCAGAGTCCCATGCCACCCGTCCCCCCTCCCGCCCAGGAGCGAAGATAAATGTCCAATGTCTGGCATCCACCTCTGCAGGGTCTCCGGGAGCCCCTGCCTGTGCCAAGCCCCGCGAATGCCTCCTGGCTCGAAAGCCCATTAGCGAGTCAGTGTTTAACTAACAGTCGGGCGCTTTTTTGAGTGGAAACACTGGGTGCGGTATTCATTTCGTTCTATTCGGAAAACTTCATTCTTTTAAGCAAGGGCCTTGCTGGTGCTGCCGAAGTTCATGTTCTATTCTGACTCGACCTGCCGGGGAGACCGTTCTCTGACGTCCGCCAGTTCCGATCCCCTATTAATCACCGCAAATCTGGAATAGTCTCTACAAACATATTTTGTTCCCTACAAATATATCTGTGCCAACTTCCTCTAATAAATCTTATGTCAGACTGGCTATGGTCTCTCTTCACACGGCGTCTCCCAGCTGAAATATTTAAACAATGTATCAGCAATAATCAAGATCGCTTGCTACTGTCGCTTTTGTTTTAGGAACACAGAGTACAATAGGCAGCAGATTTATTACTTACAGAGGACTCCATTTGGGGCTGCATTTCCGCCCCCCCTCCCCCCGGGGTGGATTATTTTCTAGCTTTAGAAAACTCATCGAAGAACTCCATGTTTGTCTCAGACTTTATGCAAAAAGGGCAAGCCATTACTCTTTCCAATGAGAAGGGACAGAAAGCAACCTAAGACAGAAAAACAAGAAGCCCTTTCTGAGCTGCCCTGCCATTTCCTCTCCCCTCCCGTCCTCTGGTAAGTTCTCACGAGCTTCTTCTCAGACTTCTCACCGAATGGAGCTTCCTTCCCTGTGAAATCCACTTTTGCTGTCAGCCAGATGTCCTTCCTCTGCTCATGCGCTGATGGTAGGACTTAGGAAAGGTACTTTGAAGAAAGGGTGCTTTGGCAATGTGTTTGCGGGACAGAGAGGGATGATTAAGGACATTTCCCCTAAAGTTGGTTTGTCTGGGAAGTCCACATATACAACTAAGACATTTCTCTTGCCTGCAACATCTTCTCTGACTTGTCCAAAGGAATACTTCTTGAGCTCCATTGTATCTCATGTCTAGCAAACAGGTTCCCATGGAGGCTGGCGCAGTAAACAGGTGGTGAGGACACTAGGATCACCATGATATATGATGGCAGGAAATGCCGAGGACCAGTGGAAATCTGGGACCCCGATCACATTACACCTGGGACATGAGATTGGAGAAGCCTGTTGATGAACTACAGCCTATGACCTGACCCATGTTGCTGTTTGGTGAAGTACTTATCAGTCATTAGTGGTCATTAACACGTTCATCAACAGGAGAAATCCCAGTGGGTGGTGAAGGAAGAAGCTTGGTTGTTTCTTTGTGTAGAGTGAGCATCATACAGCTGAAGCAGACGCTAAGGTTGGGTGCTGTTGTCTTTTCCATGTGTTCCCGCATAGGTGACAACGTCTGAGCCGCCCAAACCACAGCTATGAGTCACACACTTGGACGTTCTTTTTTGTTTGTTTGTTTAATGTTTATTTATTTTTGAGAGAGAGACACAGAGACAGAGAGACAGAGTGCGAGAAGGGGAGGGGCAGAGAGAGAGGGAGACAACAGAATCCGAAGCAGGATCCAGGCTCTGAGCTGTCAGCACAGAGCCCGACGCGGGGCTCGAACTCACGGACCGCGAGATCATAACCTGAGCCAAAGTCAGACACTTAACCGCCTGAGCCACCCAGGTGCCCCTACACACTTGGATATTCTTAAAAAAAAAAAAAAAATCAGCCGCAGGAAGTTTGGCAATGCGGAATGAGCCTCTCATGAGGACATGCGGATGGGGACGGACACCATTTATGTGAATGATGGTCTATGCCAAGAACGTCACCGGGAGCACTTGTATCCAGAGGCCGGTCCTGGCTAAGGTTCAGCCACATTAGAAAATCAGCCGATCACACCTGTCTCCGTGGGACTATTGCACCTACAGGCGCTCCTTACAGGGAGAAAAAGCTCTATGTAAACCAGGTTGCCTGAGGAAGGTGTGTTCCTTCAAATATCCCTTGATCCCGGGAGGAATTGCCCCTTCATTTATCCTCCTGGTAAATTCAGACTTCCCCTCGTGAGCACGGCTTGGTGCAGGTCTGGTTGTACCTGCCATGCACCTGTGCATTGTGGGCTTGTATAGAGGACCCAGAGGAAGGACACAAAGGTGTCCTCGGTTGGCACCCAAAGGGCAGCTGCTGTAACTTGGACGTGAGGTCAGAGAAGCAAGTCAAGGTACCCTAGCCAAGCCTGAAGAGATGATGGCTGTGGATGCTCGGTGGGGCCCTGGGACCTACGGGGATGTTCAGCCCAGGTGAATCAGGAGCCAGGTAAGGGGCCAGGTGAGAGGCTCAGAAGAGACTGTACTGGTCAGGTCAGAGATCTCAGGGTTCAGTGGAGGCAGTGAGCTAAGCAGGTTCTCCTGAGCAGTGCTGGAGGCACAGAGACTTCCCTCCCCAGGGTGTCAGGAAGGCTCAGCTCTCTCACAAGCTGATGGAGGGCACAGGCGAATTGGCTCCAAAGCCAAGAGAATGGGACCTAAGCAATTGCGCCTTAGCAATACCGGTGTGCAGCTAAAGAAAATGCTGGGTGGCGGAGGGACTGGTGTCCCCCAGCAGAAATGGTGTGAAGTCCCAAGGGCTTGTGCTGCTGGCTTCTGCTGTCCCCAGAGAAATGAGGCAGAGAAATCATCATGCTAGGGTCTCCCGAAAAAGCCACCAGAAAGACCCTCTCTCTCATTTGTCCACTATTTGCAGCCATGCATTGGAGAGAGGGCTTGCTCTGGAATGATCCCAGCAAGCACCCTGGAATTTTGGGGTCTGGGGCTGGCTCACCCTCATTGGTCTCTGTGTCCGGGTCTCCCCCTGAGGTCCTGCCCTGCATCCTTCTCCTGAACTGTCTGGAGCTCTCTGGGTCAGGGTGGAGGTGGGGAAGGAAGGGGCCAGAGCCCCCTCCCCCCCCACGGAGGGAGGGCTGTTAGGGAGACCAGCTGAGGAATGCAGCCCTGCCTGCAGGGGTGTGGTACCAAGTGGCAAGGGGGCAGTGGGAGTGGTCTGCCCTGAGTAGCTGTGAGGCTGTGTGTCGTCTGTAGAGAATTTAAGAACAATGATGAAACCAACTAATAGTCCATTTTCATTATTACCATGTGTAGGCAATGATCCAAGAACAGTGATAAAATACTCTGCCCAGCGGGGGTGGGGGTTTCCTCCTGCCCCTCAGCGTGTCACTGAGTTCAGGGGCATCACATTCAAGGCACCTGTGCCTTCACTTGCCTGCCATCACCCACGACAGAAAACGCAACTAAACACAGCCTCAAAACCCTTCTCAACACACGGTTCCAGGAAGCTGCTTCCATAGAGAGCCATCCCCGCCTTTAAGAATAAGGCTTTTGTGGTCACTGAGGCCCTGGGTCCCCTGTGACCCTGCCCAGACGCTGCTTGGGCCCCATCTTGGGCTCTCAGCATTTCCAGCAATGTTCTCTGTGCACAAGCGTCCCCTGCCTTGGGCATCGCTAAGGATCGCGTCCACGGGCAGCCTATGCTTGTTGGGTTCCAATGCAGATTAATGGCCCACGGGTGCCTGCATGATTATTTCTAATAGGCTGATCTGAGAAATAAGCTATTAATCGCTGTCACATACTGAGCTAACATCATCTCTGTGTGGCTGCTTGGCGTGCTGTGGAATGTTCCCAGGGAAAGGCTGGAAACAGGCTGCTTTTTCAGGCGACGCTCTGTGGTTTCAGGATGGGTGTGTATCTGGGGCAAAGGGCCCTGGGTTTGCCCTGCCTTTGGCACCCCCCTCTCTCCCTCATTTTACTGTTTAGTTTCCTCCAAATTATTTGGGCAACATAGCCAGGGTCCTTTTTTTTTAATATGAAATTTATTGTCAAATTGGTTTCCATACAACACCCAGTGCTCATCCCAACAGGTGCCCTCCTCAGTGCCCATCACCCACTTTCCCCTCCCTCCCACCCCCCATCAACCCTCAGTTTATTCTCAGTGTTTAAGAGTCTCTTATGGTTTGGCTCCCTCCCTCTCTAACTTTTTTTCCCCCTTCCCCTCCCCCATGGTCTTCTGTTAAGTTTCTCAGGATCCACATAAGAGTGAAAACATATGGTATCTGTCTTTCTCTGTATGGCTTATTTCACTTAGCATAACACTTTCCAGTTCCATCCACGTTGCTACAAGAGGCCATATTTCATTCTTTCTCATTGCCACATAGTATTGCATTGTGTATATAAACCACAATTTCTTCATCCATTCGTCAGTTGATGGACATTTAGGCTCTTTCCATAATTTGGCTATTGTTGAAAGTGCTGCTGTAAACATTGGGGTACAAGTGCCCCTCTGCATCAGTACTCCTGTATCCCTTGGGTAAATTCCTAGCAGTGCTGTTGCTGGGTCATTCGGTAGATCTATTTTTAATTTTTTGAGGAAGCTCCACACTGTTTTCCGGAGCGGCTGCACCAGTTTGCATTCCCACCAACAGTGCAAGAGGGTTCCTATTTCTTGTTCTGTAAAGGGTTTAGGGTCAGAGAGAACTGGACCGAGTTATGGCTAGACCCCCCTCATTAGCTCTGGGGTCTTCCTCATGTTACCACATTTGGGGGGCTTCAGTTCCCATCGTGATGGGTCAATATTCCCTAGATTCCAGGAGTTGCTGAAGGATACTTGTGGGACATACTGTAGGCACTTAATGAACGGGTCCTGCCCTGGGCTTTCTCCCCTCCACCATTCCCAAGCATCTTACAAGGATGTGTTACTGCCTCCCTGGCCCCCACTTGGTGCTGTAGTTTGTCTCCCTGACATGAGCTCATGAGAGTGAATAGTAGCGTCTTACTCCTTTTTCTTCCCTTTCCATGTCACTATGATGCCTGCCCAGGACTTCTTTCTCCTTAGAAAATGTGCTTAAGTTCCAGGCAGACAGAGGTGTTATTCTGGGGGTCTGAAATCTAAGACTCTGCCTGCCATAACTGTGGGGTCACTGGACAGGGTTGTTCATCCATAGGAGCCAATGTGAAGTGTCCAGCTGAGCAGGAGAGCCAGAGAGATGTCTGTGGTCAATAGTAGAGAAGCATGGGTGAGAATTCAGGGACACGGTTAAAGTGCTGGGGTAGGGGACAACAGGCTGGTCTGGGGACCCGACAGGGTCGATTACAGGGCCCTCTGGTCCCACAGCAAGACTGTTCAGTCTGTTCTTTCCTCTGTGTTTTACTGCCTCCCAGAAGGGCTAAAGATGCTATAATTAGTCCTTCTATCCATCTATTCATTCTGCCTCCATCCGTCCATCCATCCCTCCATCCATTTGTCCTTCCCTCCCTCAGTTTTTCATCCATCCATCCATCCATCCATCCCTCCATCTGTCCATCCATCCCTCCCTCCCTCCCTCAGTTTGTCATCCGTCCCTCCATCCATCCATCCATCCATCCGTCCATCCATCCCTCCATCCATTTGTCCCTCCCTCCCTCAGTTTGTCATCCATCCATCTATCCATTCCTCCATCTGTCCATCCATCCCTCTATCCATTTGTCCTTCCCTCCCTCAGTTTGTCATCCATCCATCCATCCATCTCTCCACCTGTCCATCCATCCCTCCATCCATCCCTCCCTCCCTCCCTCAGTTTGTCATCCATCCCTCCATCCATCCATCCATCCATCCGTCCATCCATCCATCCATCCATCCATTTGTCCCTCCCTCCCTCAGTTTGTCATCCATCCATCCATCCATCCATCCATCCATCCTTTCTGTGGCCCGACTCTGTGCCAAGCACTGGGCATTATAGGGTTGCAGAGGTGAATACAGCATGCTCCATTCCTCATTACCTACAGGGAAGTGCAAATGCCAACAACCAACAGTGGTAAGTGCTATGGTCTCACAAAGGAGAGAGCAATGTACTCCTCCTGGAGGAACTGTGGGCAGCCTCCAGAAACGATCCTTGGAAGACCTGCAAAGGCTTATCCAGAAGAGGAACGAGGGTGAGAAATTTGGACAGAGCAAAGCAAGTGGCCTGATGCTGGACAGTGGACAGCTGGAGTTTGTAGGAAGGAGCCCTGTGCTGAACCAGGAGGATATGTGGGTGGGCCCAGGTGAGGGAGGGTGTGAAACACTAAGCCGGGGCAGCCAGGACCACCGAAGCTTCTGAGCAGGAGAAACAAGGCCCATCCTGAATGTCCGATAGTGAGTGCTACCCAGCTGTTCTTTGGACATCCATCTTTCCTGTGGCTATCTGTCCATTCTATGACTATCCATCCATCATATGTGTATCCTTCCACCGATGGCTATTTTCCCATCTATGGCTATCCATCCTTCCTATCATTCATCTATCCTAAGAGTATCCGTTGGTCCTATGGCTATCCATCTGTCATGTACAGACAGATGAGAGACGGAGGAGATGTCAGGATGACCTTGATGGCACTGCCCTATCGAGGTTGGTGCTCTGCAGGGTAGACGAGGAGAAAACACTACCCATGAGTGGATCCACACATTTGACTTTGTACACACAGACCTCGGTACCTTGTTCTAGGAGGAGCTGTGCCCTGAGAGACTGCTTCAGTCGTGCTGTGGTTGGTGGCAGACCACCACATCTAACACGTAACTGCGTCGTGTAAAGGTCTGTCTCTGTGGAGGTTCCATTTCAGCAGCCCAACCAACCTTGATGTGCGGAGCGGCCCCTTCTGTTGGAGGCTGTAGGAGTGCCTGAAGGAACCTGCTTCCCCAAAAGACCTTAATGGCACTTGTGTCTCATGGGGCAGATCCAACAGGCACGTTTAGGGAGAGCCAGCAGAGCAGTAATGACAGCGAATGCTTACTGAGGTATCTCAGTGCTTCACATGGATGTGTGGGAGATGTCCACGAGGCAGCCACTATTATAACCCCGAAGTTATAGATGAGAACGTGAAGCACAGAGAGGTTATGTAGACTTCCCAAAGTCACACAGCTGACAAGGGACGCAATGGGAACCTAGAGGGCCAGCTCCAGAAACTGCATCCTACCTGCTATGTTATTCTGACCCCCAACCCCCTTTAAATTAAACAAGCCCGCCTCAGCTCCAGGTTGCACCTTTGCTGGGGTCTCCAGCATGGACACCACATGCGCCTGTGACAAGCATAGCCTTGCTTCTTCCTTCCTTCCTCCCTACCTCTTGGACATGCACACACAACCCCTTTAGGCTGAAAACACAATTTCCACGGATCCCGTGCTCTAAAGCAGATTTTCTGGCTTACCTGAGAAGCTGAGTAGCAGAGGAGAAGCTGAGAGGGAGTGCCGGTGGCCAGCCCAGCACGGCTAAACGGTAGCCACCCCCCTGGCTGGGGCCTTGGACGTGGACAGAGCAGCTGTTCTGCTGAGCCCAGACGCCTCCGCTGCTCTCACACTGTGCTAGCACAGCAGCAGGGAGTTGTTATTGATTCTAATCAGCCATTTGTTATGGGAAAGTGAAGGTGCTGGCTTTTGGTGGGCTGCACGCTGTGTGTGTATTCAATTCGGAACCTACTCAGGGACATTCTTGGCTCCAGAAGGCTGCAGGCTGAATCTCTCCTTGTTGTTCTCTCCTCCCTGACCAGGTGTCGCTGTCATAAAAGCTCATAGTCCCTGGATGCCCCCGGCTGAGGCTGTTGTACTCAGATGGAGACTGGCCTCAGAGGCTGACGTCCACATAAGGAGCCCAGGCACTGTCATGGACAGAGCTGGAGGGCTCCCGACGAGTGGGTCCCCTTACCAAATGAGACTGATGTCAGGGGCGGGGTGGGGAGAGTTTCCTAGATGCTTCCAGGATGACGAAAGAAAGAAAATGATGGGGCACCTGGGTGGCTCAGTCAGTTGAGCGTCCGACTTCGGCTCAGGTCGTGATCTTGCGGTCTGTGAGTTCGAGCCCCGCGTCGGGCTCTGTGCTGACAGCTCGGAGCCTGGAGCCTGCTTCCGATTCTGTGTCTCCCTCTCTCTCTGACCCTCCCCCATTCATGCTCTGTCTCTCTCTGTCTCAAAAATAAATAAACATTAAAAAAAATTTAAAAAAAGAAAGAAAATGAGTGGTCCTTGACCCCATGGGATACGTGTCCTTAATGTGGGTGTGCAGACATTCCCTAGCCCCAGAGCTAACGACAGTAATTATGGCGACAGGACCCCCTCCTCGTTCCCTGTTCACAAACTCCTTCAACTTCCACTTGGTCCTTCAGGCACACTGGCACTGTGTTGCATTGTCAGCAATCCCTGGCCACTCTTTCTCTGCCAGGCAATCCTACTGTGCCCCTGGTCAACTACCCTCCCAAGCTCTCATCAGCCACCCAGCCCGCTCTGCACACACGGGGCCCCACCCAGTCTTATCCCAAAGAATATGACTTTACCTTCATTGACAGAAAAAAAAAAACAACCAAGTGAGGTCGTCAGACTGGAGCAGGTGCCCCTCAGCAGAGACCAACTGTGGTGGGCAGAACTCTAAGATGGGCCCTGAGATTCTCCTCCCTGGTATATGTATAATCCCCAGGACTGTGAACATGATGAATTCTACTCCGGTGACTAGGGCATGTTATACGGCACAGGTGGCCTTACAGGGAGATCCGCAGGTGGGCCTGACATAGTCACGTGAGCCCTTAAAAGGGATGAGGCTCTTCCAGGCATGAGAGGGAGATGATGAATCTCCATTGCTGGTTCTAAGATAGAGGGGCCACATGGCAGGGGACTGTGGCACTGTGGGTGGCCTCTGGGAACCGGCTGGTAGCCAGCAAGGAGACAGGTCCCCAGGTCTTCCATCCACAAGGATCTTGATCCTGCCAACAACCTGAATGAGCCTGGAAGTGGATTCTTCCCCAGAGCCTCATCTGGGGGCACAATGGAATGACACCCTGAGTGTGCCACCCTGAGCAGAAAGCCCAGCCGTGCTGCCCGTGCCTGGACTCCTCGCCTACAGAATTCTGAGCCGATAAATGGATGTTGTTTTAAGTAGCTAGGTTGTGGCAATTTGTTACACAGTGTGGATGACTGGTACATCGGGACAATGCCAGTATATCTAGAGCGAGTGCCTGCTGCTGGCCCCAAATGGCCCTGCTGTCCGAAAAGGAGAAAAGGCAGAGTTGGTGTCTGACACTCAGAGTTCGGTGAGCCACTCCCGGCCTCCACACACCCACGGGTAGAGTCAGGAGGGACAAAAAGTCTCCACATGTTCCGAATAAGACCACCCTTCTGCTGGCCTGTGCATCTTCACCCCAGACCTTCGCACGTGGCAGGTCCCAGTCTCCCCAGGTGCTTCTCTGTGGTCCTCTGCTCCAGCTCTCTCCAGAACACACTTCGATCTACCTTCGCCATCTGCCCAGAAATGTCGCTGTGGGGCCAGAAATCAACTGCATGGTGGTGAACCCAACGGTCAGTGTGGTGATTAATTTTATGCATCAACTAGACTGTCCACAGGTGGACAGAGTGTTTGGTTAAACATTATTTCTGCGTGTGTCTGGGAGGGTGTTTCCAGATGAGATTAGCATCTGAATTGGTGGAATCCATAAAGAAGGTGGCCCTTCCCAGTGCAGGAAGGCAGCATGCTGTCTGTTGATGGCCCCGAAGAACAAGAGGTGGAGGAAGAAGGAATTCACCTCTCCTGCTTGATCGAGCTGGGACATTGGTCTCCTGCTGTTGAACTGAGAATTAGTCCATCAGTCCCCCTAGTTCTCTGGCTCTCAGACTTGGTCTGTGCTCCTCAGTGTCTCTCCAGACTCCAGTCGGCAGATGGTAGATTGTGGGACTCGTCAGCCCCCATAAGCACCTGAGCCATTCCTCACTATCTATCTATCTATCTATCTATCTATCTATCTATCTATCTCATCTATCTATCTATCTATCTATCTATCTATCTATCTCGATTATCTATGTATCTATCAATCATCTATCTCTTATCTATCTACCTATCATATATCTATATCTATCTATTATCTATCATCTATCTATCTACCATCTATCTGTATCTATTTATTATCTCTCTCTCTCTCTCTCTTATCTATGTACCTATCAATCATCTATCATCTATCTATCTATCTATCTATCTATCTATCTCTATTAGCTATGTGCTTATCAATCATCTATCTTCTATCTATCTATCATCTATCTCTATCTATTATCTATCTATCTATCTATCAATCATCATCTATCTCTTATTGACTCTGTTTCTGGTCGACAATCACCTACATGGTGCTAAATGCAATGGTCAGTTTGTAGCCTTCCTCTTTCTTGATTTATCATCAAGCAGAGTTTTACAATGACCTTCCTCATCTAAAACATTCTTCACTTGGTTTTCACAACAAATCTTCTTCATTCTAGGATGGACTCCCTCCTGATGGTCGCGCACTTTTGACCTTGCCTCTGTGACTTCCTTTGCTGGCCTTTCCTGATCAACATGCCCTCTTACTAATAGGGTGCATCAACACACAGACATGGGCACTCTCCTCCTTACTATGTACACTCACTCTCGTGATCGTTTTGTTGATTTAAATAGCATCTGTATGCTGATGACTTCCGAACCCATGTCCCCAGCTGGACTTCTCAGAACTCCAGAGCCATCTGTCTAACTTCTGACTCATCATGTCCCCTTGGATATACAACAGCCATCTCAAACCTGACACATCTCAAGCTGAGCCCCTGACCCCCACCTCTGCCTCTATGGGCCCGTTCCCTTTGCACTCCTACTTGCCTCTGCCCTCCCACATCCTCAGGCCAGAGCACATTGCTGGAATGCCCTCCTTCTGCCAGAGGCCCATCTGCGTCTTTCCTGACTCCTTGCTCCCCTTCCCTGTCTTCTTTGCGGACTCATTGCTCCCTTCCGGGAATTAAATATGGGAGTCCCTCAGTATTTGTTTGTACTTTCCTCACCCTGTACTTTCCCTTAGACAATCACCATACTCAGACACTTGACCCATATAACATCCCAAACCTCCCTTCTGGACCTCAGACCTGTCCAGCTGACTGCCTCCGTGGGTATTTCCTAGTTACCTCAACATGTCACACCTAAACTTGGGATGGTTCCCTCTGACCCTCACCCCTTGCAGCTTTCCTTCCCCTGGAAACAGCACCACAAAGACTCTTGGGGGACATTCTTGAGAACTACCATTCCCCAGTCCCACTCTTAAGTCCTGCTTGTTGTACGTTCTAAACATCTCCAGATCTGTCCTTCTTGTCCACGTCCACCGGCACCTGCTATTCCTCAAACTGGCCCCTATGTGGACACCTCTCTGAGGTCCCTGCCCCCACACCCTCCCCCTCCATGTTTCCCTCCAGCGGTAACCAGCGGGAGCTCTTCAAAATTCAGCTCTGATGTCATCGGCCCCAGCCTAACTCTCTCCAGTGACGCCTTATGGTGAAGGCAGAGTCCCTTACCACGCCCGACGCCATTGCCTCTCCAGCCTCTGCTGGACACACACACACTTGGGCCCTGTGCCACCATCCTGCCCCCATGGATACTTCCTACATGCTATTCTCCAGGCTGCATCTCTTTGCCTAAGTCATGCTTCCCACTCCTGTGCCTTCCTTGAGGAAGCTCTATTCATTTCTTGGGGCTGCTGTACCAAAGCTCCACAATCTGGGCTAACAACAGAAGTCTACTGTCCCCCAGCTCTGGAGGCTGCAAGTCTGAGAGCAAGGTGCTATAGGCTGGTTCCTTCTGGGGCCTATGAAGAAGAGCCTGCCCTAGGCCTCCCCACTAGCTTCTGGCACTCTGGTGGCATATTGTGGCATTCCTTGGCTTTAAAGAAGCATCACCTGATCCCTGCCTTCACCTTCTCGAGGTGTTTTTCTGTGTGTGTCTGGGTGCAAATGTACTCCTTTTATAAGGACTCCGGTCCCATTGGCTTAGTCTCAGCCCGCTCCAGTAGGGCACCTTCGTTACTGGAAAGTAACTATATCTGTGACAACCCTATTTCCAAGTAAGGTTACGTCCAGAGGTACTGGGGTTAGGACTCCAGCGTATGGGTCTGGAGAATCAGGAGGATGCAGTTCGACTCATGGCAGGACCTGACCCCCAACCGCTCTGTCTGGGCTGAAGCCCCTGAAGCGGGGGCTCTTCCCGCCATCCCCAGCCGTGCACGTCACTTGGTGTTGTTGTTGGGACATGGTGGCTTGTTCGTTTCGTGGTCCCATCTCTCTCTCTGTCTTGTCTCTTTTCCAGCGGGAGCCGTGTCTAGTTTTGCTAGCTACTATAGCCCCGTCACATCATGATAGCTCACTGAAGTTTCTTTTCTTTTCTTTTTTTTTTTTAAATAAAAGTAGTCATTTGTAGCCCAAATCTAATATCCTCTACGCTGGTCCTTTGAAGCATCTGCATCCCTGGACAGAGAGCCACGTGTCAGCGGTTTGGATTTGAGAGATAAGAATGCTGTGCTTTTCCTAAATTCTTTTTACAACAGGACAGGGCTCTGATCCCAAGGCCAGCAACTAATGATAATAAAACAACAACAACTCCTGCAGGAAAGACAAGATCAAGAAGTTCTGCTCCTTCTCGAACTTCCTAGCGGGTCCCGCTGAGCTACTGGGAATGTGGACACATCAAACACACATGAGCAGTGGGTGGGTGCTTCTCTTGCGTGGGAGACCCCTCCCCCGCACCCTGGTTCCTCTAGGAATGGCCACCTGCATGGGTGCACAGAGGACTCATTCTCAAGACCTGTGCATGGCTGGTGGCCAACCTTTCGGTGTGGATTTGTTGCAGCCCACCTGGTCACCCCCACTCATCAAGAAGGAAGCAAAAATAAGAACTCTAGTGAGAGAGTCAACACAGACGCTGGCTGAGGCTGGGGAGTGCCTGCCTTGAGTGCTAGTAAAAGGTCGAGAACGCAGGTACCATGAACGTCTTACTTTAAAAGATGAGGAAACGGAGGCACGGTTAAGGGGAGTTGCTTGCTTAGGCTACCACAATCCGTGGCCACGTGGGAACTTGGACCTGGTTTGTATCCACAGGAGACCGCACTGACAGGGTCTACGATGTGGCCTCTCACTATTGAATTTGTCCTTGAGATTCAGTCTGGCTTTCTCAGCAAGCCACCTCCTCCCCAGCATCATTTCTGAGATGCAAGGGACCATTCCTTGATATGACAACCGATTCTTGAGCTCCCGCTATACCCCAGCATAGTGTTTGGTGCTAGGAAACAACAGTTGACAAATCCAGAGCCCCATTTTCACAGAGTTTGATGTGCAGTAGAATTCGGGCAAATGGTCCACCACAGCCACCGCAAACCGCAACAGAAACATCTAATACAGCGTTTTAGCCAACGGTGCGTGCTGTTGGAAAAAGTGAAAGCAGGGCAGGGACTGGAAGAGGTTTGGGGAAAAGGGGTCAATTTTAGGTAGGGTGATGGGGGAAGGCCTCACCAAGCAGACCTGCAGGGGTGAGAGCGAGCAGGTGGCTAGGGGACAGAAGAGGGTTCCCAGAGAGGGAGAGCCAGTGCAAAGGCCCTGCACCGGGCACGTGCCCAGCAGTGCTGTGGGGGGCCCTACACCATAAAGGGAGTAGTAGGAGCAGGTGGGAGAACAGCGGCAGGACAAGCCGGACCTCGTAGGTCATTTAGGACTTTGGCTCCGGCTGAGAGAGACAGGAAGCTTCTGGATGGCTTCGGGCGTAGAGGCGGCACGGCCTTCCTCACACCGCCCTCCTCTGACCTGCAGAGCACTGTGCCTGGGTCTCTCTCCCAGCACTTACCACTTACCACTTGTGAATTATTTATGCTTGTCTAATAGCTCCCTTTACAGTGCGTGGGCTCCAGGAGGAGAGATTTATGTCGGATTCATTTTGTGTCCCAGCCATGCCCAGGGGTGTGCCTGTGACGTGGCCGGGACTCAAGAAGGGCCGTGCAATGTGCAGTTGTGACAGCACCAAGGAGGAACCTTCAGAAGCCCCTTTCGTCCTCCCGTTGTTCTGTCTGGTTGCATTTTGGAGAAGCCAGGAGATGAGTCCTTCCGTCGTTTCGAGAGAAGGCAGGTTAAGAAAAACCTCGATGATGCTGTGCCACGGTCCCTAAGAAGCCTGACCTTTTTTTTTTTTCTCAAAAGAGAAACTGCACACCCTGAGCCCACTCAGGGCAGAAAACGGAACAACGGGGGGACCAGCTGGGTTTTGGAGACGCGCAGTCTGGGCTGGGAAATTGCTCGCTGCCCTTGTCGGTCGTGTTTAATTTGAAGGGCTTCTGAGTGGGCTGGATTTGAAGCTGCAAGGTGGTGCAGCCACCCGGGCGGCTGAGCACATCAGAGCTTCAGCAGCCTAAGGGAAACTGAGTCGGGCACTGAGCATTGGCGGTGCTCTTAAAAAACCTCAAGTCTATGTTCATGAACAAATAAACCAACCAACACATGTGCACACAGACGCATAAACACGCAACTTTCACGGAGACACTTTGCCGATGAAGGAGACAGAAGGACAGAAAGCCTGACCACAGGGAATGTTATCTGAGGATCTTCCGGAAAGAAACGCGCCAAGGGGCTCAAGGCTCTGTCACAGGTTGGCAGAAACTCGGCATGACCTCAGCGCACCCTTGAGCCTTCTCTGTGAACCCGGTTATGACATCAATTGCTGTCTCTTCTTGCAGAATCTTCTGGACACTCGGTGCCCCGGGGGGGGGGGGGGAAATTAGGCCCTCCAGTTTGTGTCTGAATTAATCTCTTAGCTGTATATTCCCGACAACACTCTGGCTTTTCTGTTGGAACATTTTGTAGGAGCACATGGTGTGGTGGGTGAGGAGCCAGAAGAGGCCTGTTGGGTGACGAGGGGGCGGGCTGTAGCCACAGGCGTCCCCGGGGCCACAAGGGGAGCTTGCGGGACTGTAGGGAGGTCAGTCAGTGTCTGGGAAGAATACGCCCTGGCAGGGATGGGAAGGAGCCAAGTGGTTCTCCGGGGTCGGAAGAAAAGCCAGGATTTCCTGAAAGGGGTCTGTTTTCATGGAACCAGGCTGGGTGTGTTAGTTTGGGAAGCTGGGGATTCCTGCTGTGCCCAAAGGGAGCCCGGGGACGCTGGCGCTGGGTTCCCAGAAGGGACGCCCGAAGCAGCAGTGCCCTCCGGGTTGCTGGGAGGACCCCAGGTCTTTGTCAGGGGACACAGAGGGGTAGCCAGGTCCTTCCCAGTGGGGCAGAGGAGGCGGCAGGAAGAGGACACTCACTCGGGGTTCAGAGGACCCTGAAAGCCACATTTCACGGGCCACCCATCACCCACAGGATCGACACACACAGCAGGAACCTTGCGAGTTGATGTGGACATTCTGACTCCTCTTGCTTCTTTTCTGCTACTAAAACTCTGTCCAGATGGGGCCCCTGGGTGGCTCAGTCGGTTGAGTGTCCGACTTCGGCTCAGGTCATGATCTCACAGGTTCGCGGGTTCAAGCCCCGTGTCGGGCTCTGTGCTGACAGCTCGGAGCCTGGATCCTGCTTTGGATTCTGTGTCTCCCTCTCTCTCTGCCCCTATCCTGCTCCCACTCTGCCTCTCTCTCTCAAAAATAAATAAACATAAAGAAAAAAATTAAAAAAATCTGTCCAAAGAAGTTTTCTCTGTATTTCATCATAAATAGGTTCAGAGTAAGTTGGAGAGCCCTTTGCAAAGCTGCAGACACCCTTCTGAAACTCGAGCGAGGGTCAGCTTCTGGAGCCGTGGGGGCGTCTCTCCGGAGGAAACCAACCGTCCCCACCCCCGGGCACAGCGTCAAATCTCCAGGCTCCTAGAATCTGCACTCGCTGCGTTTTCCTGGGGTCCTTGCTCTGATGCGCGGTGTGTTAGAACCCCAGGGCCCCTGACCCCTGCACGTGCTGTGCCCTGACGTCCATCATCAGGCTCCCTCCTGCCCCTGAATGAAGGTGGGACCCCAGTGTGGGTGCCCTTCCCCCCACAAGTGGAAAAGTGCCCCCCTGCTCGTGTCCATGCTGTCAGGGGCACTGTCCTCACCTCTCACCCGCTGTTGTCATTTCCTGGACAAAGCCCCTCCCACGCATCGCAGTAGCTGCCGAGTCTCTTGGGATGAGTCCCACAGGCGTCCTTCCTTGCTGGGCAAGGGTCTCTGGAGCGCCTGCTCTGGGCCGGCTGCTCCTTGTAGGCCTGAGGACACAGCCGTGAACGAGACGAACGAGCTCCTGCCCTCACGGAGCCAGCTCGCCCCTGAGGAGAGGGAGGGAATGAATACTGGATACCAAGATCGGGTCGCGGAGGGTGGCTACATAAAGAACTGAATTAAAAAAAAAAAAAAAGACCTGAATAGACAGCATAGAGGGTGCTTATGTATCATATACATTACTTAAATAACTAAATATAGTATTAATTTGAAATTGTATATATTTATACACACAGACATATGTTCTATGTACTATAGTAACTTGTAATATTACTAGTGTATGAATGATAATAACTCAGTACCTATGGAGTGGGGGGCGTGGTCATGACTTTCCATCCGGTGATGGGGGGCGTGGTCACGGCTTTTCATCATGTGATGAGGGGGCGTGGTCACAAGTTTCCATGGGCGATCGGGGGGCGTGGTCACGACTTTCCATCTCAGGATGAGGCGGGTGTGGTCACGACTTTCCATCTGGGGATGAGGGGGCGTGGCTACGACTTTTCATCCGGTGATGAGGGGGGCGTGGTCACAACTTTCCATCCGGTTGATGAGGCCTAGGCAGGGTTGCCGGGTTTCTCACTGTGTTTGAATAGTTTTGAAATAGGGTGGTCGTTTGGGCCAAGACCCAGCACCGGACTCCTGGTGTTCCCACCGCGGCCTTGACACTTGTGCAGATTGCTCAGCCGTGTCCCGGTTTCCTCATCTGTGAAATGGGAGCATGGTTCCTGTTGGAATGGTGGGCCTGTCTCAAGCAGGCGCAGTGAGCCCCGCCGGGCGCCCAGGGAGTGAGTGCTCCATGCATCGCCCCCAACCCCGTGACCCCCCACACCCTGCCAGCATGTCCCTGACCGTCCCCTGGTGTGGGTGCCAGAATCTTTCCCGCTCAGTTCACTGCTGTCAAAGTGCAGGCAGAGCGTCTTCCTGGGCTGCGCAGGGGTAAACGCCGCCCCCGCGAAGCCACGGGGGAGGGGCTCGTAGCAGCCCACGCAGGACACATCAAAACGGTGCTGTGCGTTGCTGGCAGGCAGGAACACAAAAAATGGTAAGATCCAGTGAAGGTGGGGCCCCCGACACCCACTCCGGTGAAGACACAGACGTATGTCACAGAAAAGCATGGAAGTCAGAGAAGGGCATTGAGCTCCCGGGACCACCGCCCTTTTGACAAGCCGGAAGGAACCTTGCCCTACGGCCTAATGCCCGCGGGAGGCTGGTGGGCGCTGAGTGCCTCGGGGGTGTCAGCTGGGGGGTGGGCAGAGGGGTGGCACCCTCAGCACAGCTGCCTGCGACCCGCCCCCATCCTGGTCTGCAAGGCGATGGGGGGGTTTACCCCCAACCTGGGCGTCCAGTGTGGGAGTTTGTACCAGGCCCGAGGCAGAGGCACAGGCCACCCAGGTCAGAGCCTGTCGCCCCTGTCGGGCTTCCCGAGCGGCTGTGCTGTGTGGCTCTGGAACCCCTGGACATGCAAAACCGAGTGAACTCCCTGGTGGGAAGGCCCAGGGGGAGCCCGCAGGGCTGCCTTGAGTGGAGATGGACAAACAGCCCAGCTCGCCTAGAGGCTCCCCCGGGTGCGAGGACCTGGCAAGTTAGTTCCTCAGCTGGGCCTCCACTGCTGGGTCTGGGTAATGGGCCCGGAATGATGGGGCTCCCAGTCCTGTGATGGACACAGGGACAATCATGTGCCACACCTGCTCCCGGCTGGGCCTCCCTAGAGGCTTGGGCTTGTTTATATGGGAGGCCTCAGTGAGGGCGGACACTGAGGGAGCCCTGACATGCGGGGAGGAAGATCCAGGTATCTGCCCTTGGGCTCTGTGGGGACGAGGAGTGTCCCAGATGGGGGGCAAGCCAGTCAGGGCTCAGGAGGGGGTGTGTGTGTGTGTGTGTGTGTGTGTGTGTGTGTGTAGAGAGAGAGAGCGAGAGATCTCGGGACCGGCAAGGCCAGAATCCTGAAGTGTCCAGTGCAGGCCGGCCGGCTGCAGATCAGACAGTTGGTGTTGCAGCCCTAGTCTGAAAGCTGGCTGGAGGCACAATCCCTTCTTCCCTGCCGGCCTCAGTCTTGCTCTTCAGCCTAAACTGAAGGAGGAAGGCCCGTGCACCTGCGGGGAGGGTGATCCCTTTTCCTCTGCCTCGACTGACTCAAATGTTAATTGAGTAAAAAAAAAACTTCACAGTAACATCTGGACCGATGCTTGATCCAAACCGGGCACGGTGGCCTTGCCAAGTTGACACGTGAAATGGACCGTCCCCTCGGTGGGCAGTGCTGGCCTGGAAGCCCGCCACCCGTGGGGATGAGCAGAGGGAGCACAGCCACTGGAGGATGCGCCGTCTCAGCCAGGAGGGACCGAGTGCCCTGCGTGCGGGTCCTGGGGCCTGGCCGTGCCAGTGTCCCCGAGGTCTGAGAGTTTCAGCAGCAGGGAGGGGCTTGGATATACAGGATGGGCGGGGGGCTTGCGGCAGCCCGGGCCTGGGGGTCCAGCCCTTGGCAGGGGGACCCCACCTCACCTGATGCGACCATGCTAGTCCAGGTCACTGGGTGCTGTTTGTCCTTAGCTGGCGAAAGTAGGTCTGTGGTGAGAGAGGGGGGTCAGGGCTGAGTATAAGCAGGGATAACCGGGCACTTCACACCTCGGAACCCCACCCCTCTTCCTTCGGGAATTGCCTGCGGGCCTTTGCTTGCCCAGAATGGACCCGGAACTGGATGCCCAGGAGGAGAGCCCTGTGCTGGCTTACTTGGGACCATATTGGGGTCCAGTGGGGAGACCCGGAACCGGGGTTGCTGGCCACAGAAGGACACCAGGGAGGAGTGGAGTCAATGGGGTCTTCCAAGAGGGGCCCAGGCAGGGCTACAAAGAAGAGGAGTTGGGGTGGCCCGGTTGGTTCAGTGGGTTAAGTGTCCAACTCTTGATGTGGGCCCGGGTGATGATCTGAGGGTTTGTGCGATCGAACCCCGTGCGGGGCTGTGTGCTGACAGCACGGAGCCTGTTTGGGATTCTCTCTCTCTCTCTCTCTCAAGATAAATAAATAAACTTAAACAAAACAAGAAAGAAAAGGAGTTTCTCAATCTGGACAATCTTCTTCTCTAGAATTTAGTATTTTGCTATGCTCTTTTTTTTGTGCAACTCAGGCTGGTGCATGTGGCCATGACCCTGTAACACGCCCCAGGTGCCCTCACTGCACTGCTTGCTCTCAGGGCTGCTTTCTCTGTGTCACCCTGCTGGAAGGTGGCAGCTCACGAGAGTCCCTCCCTCTTCCCACCTCCCCCACCCCCACTGCCAGGACGCTGCTCCTTGTGGCAGGGAGAGCTCGCTCCCCTCCTTTCCTGATCCAGGAGGATGCTGCACACTGTTCCCGCCCTTGAATTGAACCATGACAGGCCAGCGGCCCCTCCCTGCACACACACGGGGTTCCCCGAGGCTCGCCAAGCACACTTCTTTCTGGCAGGTACCACGGCTAGGACAAACACTGCACGTCGGGCAGTGGGTAACTTGCCTGTCCTCGAGCCTCAGATCTGTGAGCCCCACCCCTGGGTACCAGCCGTACCTTAGCCATCTGGCCCCGGCGCCTAAAGGGCGTCGGGAATGCAGTAAGTGCTCAATACTTGTTTGGGTGAACGCGATCCAGAGGCGTGGGCACGAGTCCCGGGTCCACAGGGACGTCAGAGTCCACCCCTCGCGGTCCCGTTCCTCACGCCGTTCTCCTTCTGTGAACCAGAGCGGTAGATACCGATGGTCACGTGGAGTCTGGTTCCAGCACAAGCCACCGACAGTCGGCAGCCAGGGACTAAGGGGAACCCCGAGTCCAGGGGCCACGTCCCCGTGTCCACCGACGCTCTCTGATGCCGTGAGGTGGCCCTGAGAGCACAGTCCCAGCCGCGCTCGCTGGTGCCTTGTGGCATCAGGAAGCTCCCCGGGCTTGTCACCGGCACCGCCACGGCTCCTCATCCTGCATTCTGGTGCCATCCCCATTCCCACCGGCCTTCCCTTCATTAAATTACAAGTTCCCCACATTGCTCCAATGCAATTATCTACCTCTTCATAGCTCCCTGGCCTTGGATCCATTTGCCCGGAAAAGTATAGTTAAGGGTATGCTGCCTTAATTAATTTCCCTTGGCTGGGTTTCCACTCTCATTTTATCCTTGGAAATACAGACCTGAAATGGGGCCCGTGCATCTGCTGGGTCACCGACCTTCCCCTGCGCTGTGTGTCACCTCCGGATAGAGGCGCTGTGTCTGCGGATTTGCTGTCGCCTGGCCCTGGCCCCTGCCTTGGCCTGTGATGCCTGAGCCTGGCCTCTGGGGAGGGCGAGGGGCTCCCAGTGATGCACACGCCCCCTTGCCAGCAGCCCGCTGTTGAACCCGGGGTGGCCGGGTTCTCTTCTTCCACCGGCTCGTGCTCTGGAGCCGTGGTGACTCTTTGAATCCCTGCGTGCTCGGCGGTGCTCAGAGCTACAGTGGATCTCCTGTCTGGGCGACAGGCCACATTGCAAGAAAAGGGTGCTGGAACCCAGCGTTCACCTGTGGGGACAACGAAGGGGGCTGGCAACGTGGGATGGAAACGCAGTGGTGCGGTTGGAGGGAGAGGGGCCGGCCGCTTCCAACACGGGGTGAGGCTGAGGTGTGGCTCGGGAAGCAAGGAGCCAGGTCCCAGGGCAGAGCTGACACTGGGTCATGTGCTCAGTGGGTCCTCTGTGGGGCTGCTCTGATGTGTTTCCTGCAAGGTTGGCTCCTTGGGTCTTCCCCGTAGCCCAGGGGATGGGGCCGTATCCACCCCTTCTGTGGAAGCAGGAGCTCTGGGTTCAGTGCACTCGAGGCAGGGAACGAAAGAAATCAGCCTCCACCAGCCCCACTGACCCCAAGCCCAACCAGGAACGGCCTATCCTGGACACCAAGCTTGTTGGAAATGCCAAGTCCCTGGCCCTCTCAGACCCCACTGAGTGTGAGGACAAAGAGAGAACAGCTTTTGAGGTGTGGGAGGTGCTCCTGCACTTGGCCCACGGGGCTGCCCTGGCTGTACAAGCTGACAGATGCCCCCTGCCCACTGGTGAGGGACCCGAGGAGGGCTGGCAGATGTGTGCTGAGTGACCAATGGGGGTCCCATTCTTTCCATTCGCGCCCGAGGAGGCTGCTACGGAGAAACCCAGGGCCTCCGTAACAGAAATCATTCTCTCCTAATGGTTTTTGTCAGTTGGTATTTTTCTCTACTAGGACTTCAGAAGATGTTCCCTGCGTGCAGGTCCCATCCCTGCTGTTTCCCCCGCTCTGTCCCTTCCAGGTCTCTGGCTGGGCACTCACACCGGCTCTCCCCTGGGTCTGGTTTTCAGCAGGCTGAGGGAACCTGCAACCTCCTTCTGGAGAGGGTGTGCTCCAATACAACCTGAAGGTACAAAACAGAATAAAAATTGGTTCTGGACCTCAGGGAGCATGCCCTCTGTAGCTCTGAGGAAGAAAGGAAGTTAACTGTTATAAAGCTGCCTCGCAGGAGGCTGGCGGCTGCAGAGGTCGGGGGAGCGAGCCCTTACTTACATTTAAGGTCCGCAGGGTGTGAAGGGGAGTGTGGAACCGGGGCCAGGGCCACGGTGTCTCCCCAAGCTCCGGGGCGAGGCAATCTCGTGCTGACGGTTTGCAGAAATGACCACATACAAAGTTGAGGTGGACTCAAAACCCCGATGGCCACACTGGTATGATCAAGGACCACCACTGTTTCTGTTCAAGAATGTTCTCTCCATGAAAGTTTAGGGAGCCCCGCCCCCCTCCCGCCGCAGCCCCACCCCCATGCCGGGACCTCTAAGTAATTCCATGTGTATTATTATTCACTCACGTTGATAAATAGGCAATAAAAATGCACAGAGAACTCAGCCGTATCAATTTATTTCCATTCTCTTGACACAGTCGTGGTAGTGGCTAAGGCTGAGGCGACCAGCCAGGCTATTTCCACGGCAAGAAGTGGTATGATGTCGGGTGTAAATTACCCTTAAATGTCACATGATAATGAGGCTGCGTCTCCCATGATTTATCTTCTCCTTTCTTACCTAGCAAACACTCCAAACTGGCAATCAAGCCAGGCAGCCATCATGACACAACCTTTATGGTATGAAAAATGGCCCCGAAAATTTATGGGAGAGGCTGATGCCTTCGTGGAAGCTCTATATTTACAGAACTTCCTCCTCGAGATTTCAAATCAAGAAAGGCTGAACTCCGAGAGTACAAAGCGAGTGTGGGTCTTGGAGAGCGAGAAGGAGCCCCGGGATATGCCAGGGTGCTCCCCTGTCACTGTGCATTTGGTCCTTCTTATACTGGGTCTTCTGTTGCTGGTGAGTATGTCCCTCTTGGCTTTCCAGAGTGGAGCATGGCCGCTTTGACTCTGCCACCTGCCTCATTCACCTGTCTCAGGGGATGCAGGTGTGGTCCAGCTGAAAAGCATCAGTCGCAAGGTTCCATTCCATTGTGGAGCTGCAGGTGCATAGAGCCAGCCATAGGCCGACAGGAGAAGCTCTGGGTCCTTTGGGTCATCCTCAGTCACCTCCATGATGGCCACTGGTGCCACATGCGTGGGGGTGAAGCCAGCAAAACAGGACGTGATGTTGCTCCCAGAGGGTCCACTCCAGGCGTCCTGCAAGGTGACCCTCCTAAGTGAGCGTGCCGGCCTTGTGGGAGACGCACAGACTAGTTGTAAGCTCTTCTGTCTTCTGGTTCACAACGGCTTGAACATTCCCACCCTCCATTCAGAGTTCCTACCTCCAGCTAACCCTCCAGTGTTGCCCCTCGTTTCGTGTTATAAGCAGATCCACTTGGGTTTGATTTTGGAGGGCAGGTCCCCAAACTGCTCTTCTCACATCACAGCAGTACCAGCCTCCCTTCCCCCCCAACCAACCCCCCAGTAATGCTATGGGATTCACAGCATCTCGCATGAGATTTGCTTTCCCAAAGCACGACTTGTGTCATACACTTTCCAGCTCTGGCATATTCCAGAAGCTTCTGTCCCCCTCTAGAGACTGCAGAACTTCTGAGGAGGAACTTTAGTTTCCCCCATTTAGGACTGCCTTGAACTTGCCGTTGTCTTCTGAATAGGGGCATTAATTCGAACACAAATTGAAATTGTCGTTCAGTCTCTTGGTGGGGATTCAACAGGCAGAGGGCTGTCTGAAAGTGAGTTTGCTGTCCACTGAGAAATCAAAACCTCAAGCTTTGCAAAGTGAGAGTAACAGCTTGACCTTTAGAGGACAATTTCCCTCTTTATTCTCCCAGAGCCATCTCCCTCCCCAGCTGAGGTCTGATTGCCGAGTGGTATTCTCCTCCCCCGCTCGTTCCCCACTACGGTAATGGGGATTCCCAGGGCTCCCCTGTCTTAGCCTGAGATGTCTTCATCTCAGAAGAAAGTTCCTTTTCCTTCTCTTGTCTCTCTGTACACTTTTCCTTTGCTGGTTCCTACTATGGCTTCATGAGCAGGGTGTGGGGCTCTTCCTCCTCATGGGTGGGACTGGAGGGCATCAGGGGACATCTCAGAGGAGGGTCCCTCCCCCTCAATCACTTTTGTAACTGCTTCTTGCCTGCACCACAGTCCAGCTCAGGCAAGAAACCTGTGGGCTTGCATCCATCCATCCATCCATCCATCCATCCATCCATCCTTTTATTCATCCATCCATTCATCCGTCCATCCTTCCATCCATCCAACCATCCATCAGTCCATCCAACCATCTATCCATCCTTTATTCATCCATCCATCCATCCATCCATCCATCTGCCCGTGTATTCAACACAGATCTGTTGAGTACCTACCAGGCTTCGTGCCCTGGCTTAGGTGCTGAGTCTATAACTGTGAACCAAACAGACAGAACACCAGCCCCACAGACTTTGCAGGATAGTGTGTGCCCTGGGCAGGAAGCAAGCCAACAGAAGCATCATTGCAGATGCTGCTGCCTGTTCCAGAGGAGCTGCCCAAGTGCCAGGATAAAGAATACTGGTGGTCAAGGGCGCCTGGCTGGCTCAGTTGGTTAAGCACCTGACTTTTGGTTTCGGCTCAGGTCATGATCTCATGGTTTGTGGGTTCAAGCCCCATGTTAGGCTCCATGCTAACAGCATGGAGCCTGCTTGGGATTCTCTCCCTCTCGCTCTCTGCCCCTCCCCTGCTTTCTCTCTCTCTCTCTCTCTCTCTCTCAAAATAAACAAAAATTAAAAAAAAAAAGAATACCAGTGGTCAGGGAAACAAAGGCCCATCTCTCCGAACAAGGGGACACCTTCATCCCCTCTGATGTCTGGCAGCTGCATACATAGCTCACCTCACATGGCCTCGCTCTGAAAAGCTCGCAGGCATTGGCGATTGATGGTTCTTTCCTGTCTGTTGTGCATCGTGACAGTAGCTAGTATTTCCTGGGGAGACACTTTTTACCGGTTGGACGCTATTCTGACTGCTTTACTGCCACCGTTTCGAGGGAGGAATTGTTACTGCCTCCACCTCCCAATGAAGCTTAATCCTTCTGCTCTCGGCCGTGGGGCCAGGAAGGAGCGAGCTGGGCTCATTCTGGGGGCTGCAGGCTTGGGGTACTCAGATCCTACTGCCACAGTAACAAAGGAATGCACGTTTCCTGGCTTAAAACCACCCACACATATTACCTTGCAGTTCTGGAGGTGAGCAGTCTGGAGTGGGTCCCCCAGGGCTAATATCAAGTGTAGGTACACTTTCTTTCTGGAGGCTCTAGAAGGAGAACCGCTTCTTGCCTCTTCTGGCTTCTAGAACCCGCCTGTACTCCTTGGCTTGTGGCCCCATCCTCCATCCAAAGCCATCAGGATGCACCTCCTAAGGTCCCCGGACTCTGACCCTTGTGGTGACACAGCCCTGCCCAGATAAGCCAGGGTCATATCCCACCTCAAGGTCTGAAACTTCATCTGAGAAGTACCCTTTGCCTTGCAAGGTGACATGTTTGCAGGTCTGAGGATAGCAATGGGGGACATCCTGGGGGCCGTTTTTGTGCCCACCACACTCAGTACCTTGCTGTGCTCCCCGTCCTGAACCATGTGGGGCCCCACCTGCTTTTGTAGCTACACCACTCACTCCCACATCATGACCAGCAGTGGCCGTGGAGTCAGAAAGGACCCCACTCTGCCATCAGCACCGTGCAACCTGACCGGGTTTTGGAATGATGGGGGCTCCGGAGCTGAAGGCCCAGAAAGACTTCTTGAAGATGTCTTTGGTGCAAAAAGGTGATTTTATTAAAGCATGGGACAGGACCCGTGGGCAGGAAGAGCTGCACTGGGATTGTGAAGACTGACTGGCTATAAAGTGTGGAGCTGGGGGAGGTAAAGTCAAGAGGAAGTTTCTTAAAAGGATTTCCTCCTGCTAAAGAAGATTCACCGGAGTGAAGGAGTGAAGTAGGTTACTGGAGGCCTGGCTATTGTCATGCTAATGTTCTTCCCTCTAGCAAAGCATGGTCATCAAGACAGTAGGGAGTTCTGGGGATTAGGCTGTTGATAAGATTGCCTTCTTCTGGTAATTTGCTAAGATATTGGTAAACTGATGGAGACTCCTGTCCAGCATGACTTTGATCTCTATCAGTCATTTATTTTCTTTTTTTTCCCTTTGTTCTGGGGCAGCCGGGAGTGCCTGAGGAGTCTCACACACATCCCATCTGGGGTGGGGGGGAAATGGTTTGCAGGGTTCAGCTTGTCTTATGCTCCCTCATCGGTCACTTAGCGTCCATAAGCCTTGGTTTCCCCACCTGCGTCCCGGCCATGAGAGCACCTGCTCTGACAGTCTGTCCATCAGGATAGTGCCCTCAGTTCAGGATGCGGCCATGCACTTCAACACCCCAGAAGTGAGTGCCCAGAAGGACGGCGGCAGGGCAGGTCAAGTGCGCTGGCTGGAGCATGATTTCCCAAGTTAACAGGGAGCTGGGGGTGGGGGTGTCTTGTTTTTCAAGCAAACACACCCATGTGGAGCCCTCAGTGGATGTGCGATGTGTGTTTCACTTTCCTGTTCAACCATGTATTAGACAGTGTGTTGAATCTATTCCCCAGGTCGGCCTCCAGTCTGGCCCTGAGGATTCGGGCTGGTGGCACTGGGGAGCTCTCAGGAAGACACCCGCTGTCCTGCCAGGACCCTGGAAAGGCGGTGGGTGGTGCTCAGTTCTGGACCCCAGGGTGACAACAGTCAAATCCACCTGGACGCCCAGTGCACATGCAGAAGAAGATAACACGGGGTATTTACTGGTGCAATCCAGGAGCAATCCAGGTGGGGACTCGGTGAATCACTCAGTACTCAATCTGATTTGCTGTGCACAAGTGTTTTATTGGGTAAGTAAGGCAGGCATTGCTCCCATTTTAGAGCTGGAGAAACTGAGGCCCAGAGAGGACAAAGGACTTGGTCGAGGTTACTGAGCCCCCAGGCATCAGAAGGAGGACTCAGTCCTCTCCTCTGAGACCACCTTGGGATGGGGTGCTGGACCAGGCTAACATTAAAAGACCAGGAAATCCTGTTGGCAGGGCAACGCCTTCTTTCCATAATGACGGCTCGGTTTAAACGGAATGTCAGTTTGCGCTTGAATCCAAGGAGCTCTGACCTTGAAAGCAGAAGGGTCTTGAGGGTGGATGCAACGGGGGACAGCTGGGGGCCTGGCCTTGGACTCTCCCAGACCAGAAGGGGAGGCCGTGCCTGCGGACAGCTGGCCTCGGGGTAGAGATTCTGATGCTGTTTCCGACAAAGGACCAGGGATTGTGCAGGATGAGACAGAGGGAGAGGGAGAGAGAGCCCAGCAAAGAGAGTCTCCTTTGGTCTCTGTCTATCCGGGTTTACTTGGAGAAGCTACCGCCTCATGAGCCAACTCTATTTACTCACAGCTCTGGGTTCTTGGTTAACGCCACAGAAATTGCCTCTGGCTACTTACTCAAGGAGGGTTTTATTGGGATGCTCCTGGGTGGCTCCCAGAATCAATAGGCAGGCAGACAGGACAGGCTGAACAGGCAGAAGCCAAGAGCAGCTGGCTGGACAGTGTCCCCTGATGCCCGCAGCTCGCCTTGACTCCACTCCCTAGATTTCAGGATCATTCACATGAGGGTCAAAGTTTGGGGAAGAACCACGGGCTGCATGCAGGCCATGTCCCCTAGCTCTGACTTCAAGGGGTCACAGGATAGATGGGGCCACCCTGCACTGATCTGGAATGGGGAGGGTGTGTTCCCCAAGCCCCACCCTGGAGGATCCCCCAGGGAAGGTCACGATGCACAGCTAAACTCATAAGCAAGTAAGAAATCAAAGAAAAAGGAAAAACCAAAAGGAGACTTACGAGCTAAGTTGCAATTAAAACATGTGTATAATCCCAATACAGTAAAAGAAATAAAAGAAACACCGTTGCTCACCAGCCAAGAGCTGTGTACTATCTGTGCCTTCTCACATGTAGGTCTGATAGTGGTCGTGGGGAGCCACTGCTGTCCTCCCTCTTTACAGATGGGAAACTGAGGCAGAGAGGTTGAATGACTGCCCACAGTCACACGACCACTGAGGGCTGGCGTCCAGGCCCCTGTTCCGCAACATGGGAGTTTGCAAGTTTCGAAAAGCATGCTGGGAATGAGTGTTTGCAGACCAACGTGAAGCGGGATCCATGCCAGGGCTCTGCCTCCCTCTCTGGGGCCCGAAGCATGTGCACACCCATCCTGGCAAATGGCTTTCTGTCTCTCTTGGAATAACATCAAGGGCTCACTCTACCTTGAAGGGCAGTGTGTTGGCCTTTGCACTGGTGGCATTTCCCGACACATCGCTCCTTCTGTCCGGGCTTTGCGAATCAGGTGCGTGGAGCTGCTGTAGACACGGCCCCAGGAGCAGGAAGGCAGGTGACAGCATGTCTGTCCCCAGGCTCCAACATTCCCATGTGTGTCCATTCAAGACCAGGGACTCCCGACCTCCGCCTGTTGATTTGGCTTTCTTCCCAGAAACAGAGAGACTGTTCAGGTCATCTGAGGGTTTGTAAGGAGAGTGGCAAGGCTGAGGCACTGTGACATGGGGAATGTCCCTACCAGGAAGTAAGGGTCTGCTCAGAACGTCCCTGCTGCACTTACTTGTGCTCATTCACTGGGATCCTCTGCACCTGGCAGCTGGGACTTCTCTAGAACTTTGCCCCACCTCAGGCCCTCCCTCTCCCATACTGTCTGATTTAAGGAGCTTCAGGGTCCCTGCTCAGTGCCCCATAGCCCTTGCTCAGTCCTTACTTCCATAATGTCATTTATCAAAGCATACTCACTTGTCCATCATTCCCACCAGCCCGTGAGGTCCTTTTGTCCCTGCATCCCTAGGGCCCAGCAGAGGGATGCTTGCCCTAAGAAAGTGCTCAGTCTCATCCTGTTGAATGAGCCACTGTCCACACAGGGTCAGAGCCAGCCTGTCTGCAGTGGCAGGGAGGCTGGGACCTGGGGGCTGTCTGCTCTGCATGTTTTACACGCTGACACCCCAGGGAGGAGCACTGGATGGGAAGGAGCGGGGGTGTGAGCCCTCCCTGTCTGAGTCGCCCTGCAGACACAGCGGGGGCACAGCAGGGTGCAGGGTGTCCAGGCCCTTCCTACCACGTGGCTCCAGGAGTTCGCCTCCATTGCCTTTGTTGCACAAAGCGTCCCAGAGGAAAGGAGCTCCAACAAAAAGGTGGGCCATGACATGTAAATGAGCTGTCAGGGAATTGTCACAGTCGGGTCTACTGGAGATGTGACGGGGACCAAGCGTTGACAAGAGCTGCTTCCCGGGGCACCCTCCCCAGGGACACGCTGCACTCAGGGGACCAGATGAAATCTGCGTGGTTCACTGCCCTCGCATAAATTGCTGTGCAGGTGAGCGCCTCTTCGCGAGGCACCGGGAGCCTGTCTTTGGGGGACATGTTTTCCCTTGACGGTGTTAGCAAGAAAGACACATTGTGGCTGATGGGGACCCACCAGGAAGACTGAATGCAGAGAGGCAGGGACTCTGCTTGAAGAAGGAGGGTCAAACACGTGTTGGGTGCCCTGGCTCACCTACAGTAGAAGCCACCACACGTGGAGAGGTGGTGCTTTTGGAGAGATGCTTTGACCTGAGCAAGTCTACCTGGGTCAGGGGGATCCAGCTGGCGCTCCTGGTGTCTACCGACTGGGCTTATGGACGATGTCACACGGGTCATCTACCCGAAACGAGCAACTTCCAGGTGTAACCGGGGCATATGTGAGATGCAGGGAATGACCATGGCAGTCTGTGTTTGTCTGCCTGTGTTTGAATTTGGTGAGCTCCAAAATATGAACCCTGTCCTCTGTTCCTGTTACATGGTACAGGTCCCAGCTTGTCTTTCTTTACATGTATTTTACACACACATGCTAATGACTTTCTGTCAGCTCTCCAGCCATTACTGTGTGGTCACTGGCTGCTCCCGGTGAGATGGTTGTGTTTTCTATCGTGTAAGTTTGATTTGCCACCCTCAACATATGAACGGAAATCGATGCCGGTCAATCTAGAAATGCACGAATCCAACGGGTCGACTCTGCCAGTTTTCAGGCTCACAGCCATGGTGTGTGTTTTCTGGGCATTGGCCCCTGGCTACAATTTTCCAGCTACCTATATTTCACGTCAGACTGGATCTTGGCACACTCCAAAAGCTCTGTGCCAGTACAAACAGGCTCCTTGACGAGATCTGTGGAGGGGTTCTTCTCTCTTTCCAATTCAGACCCACACCTCCCAGAGCCGGGCTCAAAGGCACAGGACCAAGTTTCAGGGAGGCATCTCGAGACAATTTCTTCGTAACCATCTGCTGCCTTTTGGGATGATTCTCCAGGCAAAATAATGACAACGGTGATAACAACAGCAGTCATAACCATAATAGCAAATGTTTAAAGGGAAATTGGAAAACATGTCAGGGTGCTCAGACTCTAATAACGATGTGAGATTTGCTGTAATAAGAACCTTTCCCCAATGGATCTCATCCATGGTATTGCAATCTTTTATAGATGGCTGTAAATGTCGGATCATCAAAGTCATTTTATTTTGCCCCTCTACTTTGGTTTTATCGTCCATTCATTAAGAAAGCCAAAACCATTACCCAAATCACATGAAAAAAAAGTCTGAACAGAGCCCAAAGGTCAGAACGCTGTTGAGAAATCTTGAATGCGCTAATCCTGGTTTACCTGGGAGCGAACCAGCATCATCGGGGCATGCTACCCATGCACACACGTGAACACACACATGAGCGTATGCAAACACACGCACACACGTGTGTTAATGTGTGCACACACATGCACACACAGTATTGGGGACCACTCCAGATGGTTATTGTGTGAAGGACCTCAGAAACTCTGCTCGTGGAGATCAGGCCTAAACACTGAGGGGTGAATCGGCTGCTGGCAGCCACCAGCTCGTTAGGCGCAGAGCCTCCTTACGTTCAGAACGTTGTGGGCTGGCTTGTTATCAGTATGTTCCTTTTGTAGGGGCCTCCAATTCCAGCAGGGGATGGTGGAGAGGGCAAAGTTCTCTGGAAGCAGAGTTTTATCACGTTTAACCCATATTCTTAGATGGTGTGGTCTAAAAAAGGCAAATTCTGGATAAATACCATTTCATTTTGAATTAAGCAGTATCACGGAGGAGGGCTCAAGCAGACCCTGGCATATTAAAAACGGCAAGACTTTTCCAATTTCCCCGAGTGACTTCAAGACGTCTAAAAAGCGATACTGCGCTTCATAATAGTGTGTGTATGCATTTCACCTTCTGATTTGTATTTTAGCCACTGAAACTAATGACACAAAATCACTTTGTCAGCAAGAAGGGAAGACTTCACTACTTCAGATCTATTTAGTGGATACTTTATGAAGGCACTTGCAAGAAGTCAATTAAACCCTTCCAATGGACGGCAGATAATGATTTAAAAGCCATAAGAGCCTCTGAAAATACAACTTTTAACACATCTAAATGGTTGGGAATTTCTGACAATGTAATTGTCGTTCATGAATATGAATGTTCCCTATACAGAAATCAATTACAAGCCCATTGCCTAGGGATCCCAAACAAGCAGTTACGTGAGTCCTCTGTGCTGGCCACATGGGGAAGCCCGATGGAGGAGGGCTGAGACTGGTCCCCAGTGCTGCACTGCAGATGGGGGATAATTCAGGGTTGGCCGCACCACCAAGTTAGCCAAACCTCATTCTCTCTCCTTCCTGGCATTCAACAGACACCAATTAAGGACCTACTGTGTACTCAGGCAGAGGTAATTTAGTGGTTCAGAGTTTGGTGGCTCAAGTTCTGGAGCCCAAATTGGCATACCAAATGTTGTGTGGGTTTAAACGTGCGACGTGATGATTTATACACCGTATCTTATGAAATGATTACCACATTAAGGTTAGTTAACATAGCCATCATTCCGCTTACTTATCACTTTTTTGTGTGTAGTGAGAACATTTAAGATCTACTGTCTGAACCAACTCTCAAGTGTGTAACCCAGTATTGTTAACTGCGGTCACCATGCTGTCTGATAGAGCCCCAGAACGCGTCCGTCTTGTAACTGGCAGCTTGTCCCCTTCGAGAAATATGTCCCTATTTCCCCCTCCCCCAGCGCCTGGAGACCACCACTCTACTCTGTTTCTGAGTTCAGCTGGTTAAGATTCCACACCTAAGTGAGACCATACAGTGTTTGTCTTTCTCGGATTCACCTCAGCATGATGCCCCTAAGGTTCATCCACGTCGTTGTAAAAGGCAGGATTTCCTTTTTACTAAGGCTGAATAATACCGCGTTATACGCACACCACATTTTCTTTATCCATCCATCTGCCGATGGACACCTAGGTTGTTCCCACGTCCTGACTATTGTGAATAATGTTGCCGTGAACACGGGTGTGCAGAGAACTCTTCCAGAGACTGATTTCATTTCCTTCACAGATAGACCCATGAGTAGGGTTGCTGGATCGCATAACAGTTCTATTTTTGCTTTCTGAGGATCCTCCATACTGGGTTCCATAGTGTCTGATGGTTGGTGTCATAGTTCTTTGACATTGAACGACGTGCCTACTCTCACTCTGCCTCCGTTTCTTCATCTGTGAAATGGGTTAATAATAGAACTTGAAAGGCTACCAACTAGCTTGAAATCCCAGGACAAGCAGACCCCCAAGGAGGTTCAGGACACAGGGACTGCCTCACCCTGTGGGTGGAGGGTGGGAGGAAGAGGCTGGGAAGAGATCAGCTAGAGTTGGAATGGACTGCTGCAGGCCAGGTGTTGGCCAGTGCTGTGGTATTGAACCCCGGGAGCCGCAGGCACAGGGACTGCTGGTTCCTTCCCTCCACAGGATGCTCACCAGAAAGGTTCATGACATAATGAACCTTGTCTTTGGACAAGAGTTTGACAGTTTCCTAAGAAACTGAGTGAGAAAGACAAGGAGACAGACAGAAAAATCGTCCATACAGCACAATTCCGTGAGTTCAGGATTCTACATCAGCCAGCATGTCAGTGGTTGCCTGGGGAATGGGGTGTGACTGGGCAGGGGGGAAGAGGGGGGATCCTAGGGGGACCAAGGAAACGTCTGGAAGTCACAGATGTTTTGTCTTTACTGGTTTCATAGACACATAGACATATATGTGTGTGTCTATGTACATCCACAGACATACATACACATCCCGTACATGTCAAAACCTCAAATTGTGCACATTACTTATGTGCAGTTCATTTTGAACCAATTATACTTAAAGCTTAGTAAAAAGAGTATCCCAAACAAAACAAAACCCTCTCCACTCGGGGTTGCCCACGATCATCATCCTGTCACAATGACTCTAGTCAAGCTCACCATCGACTCAATCCAGGGGTTGGCCGATGCGATGGTTTAGTTCTTAGCCCTCACCTTGCTGGGTCTGTAGGTGGCACTCGACCCAGTGGCTCCTATTCATGGCTTTCCTGGGTTTCCCCACCACCCTCATCCCTGGGGTCTACAGCTGGGCCCCTTGCTGACTTGCTGTACCCCCAACTCCAATCTCGTGGTCTTAGATACAGCCGATTAACCGATGACCCCGAAATTCATCTCTGTAGTGGGAGCTGTTCCTCTGATCTCTGGACGTCTGGGCACCCCGGTCCTGTCTGTGAACATCTCAAGCTTAAGTGGCCAGATGGCTCCTTACCCAGCTGGCTCCATTCTCCCTGAGAGGACTGCCTGACTGCAGCCCTCACCCAAGCTGCCACCAAATCACATAAGCTCTGCCGTCACAATCCACCAGTGTCCAGAGCCTGTTCCTCATCCTTTCCGGTTACCACCGTAGATGTGCCACCATCATGTCCCGCCTGCTTGCCGTGACAGCTGAGGGCTCCTCCTGCATTGTCCTCAGGGACACCCAGGGTCTAGTCTCAGCAAAGCGCAGGTCCCACTCAGTGACAAATTAGATCCCCACCCCTCTCCCAAAGCCCTGCTGCCCCAGCAGCATCAGAGCCCTGTCCTTGCCTTTGTAGACCCTCACGCTCTGCTTCCTCCCCCACCCCACTGCCACATCAGCACTGAGACCCCCTGGGCTCCCCGTATCATGCCTCCTCACATTCACCGGCTGCCTGATGGGGTCTCCTCCCATCCTGTTCCCGATGCCGGAGCATCCTTCTTATGGATGATCTCAGGATGCTTCTGGCCCTCCTTCGGTCACCTCTCATCTCACTATCTGAAGCCACACCTCTGTTCCTGTCCTGGCTGCCCCCTCACCTCTCTCCTTCATCCCTGTCACCAGCAACCTTGCTGAGACAACTCGCTTACCTTTTCTTTCATTGCCTCCCCTCCCCTTCAATATATTAACTCCACGAGAGGGCAGGGAGAGGTCTGTTCCCTTCACCCTTTTTGCCAGAGCCCGGAAGAGACCCAGCACTTTGTAGATGCGATCTGAGGAACGTCCATAGGAAATGAAGGAAAGTACGTCAGGTGCTTGGGAACAGCTGCTGGTTCCCAGGTAGACAGGCCTTGGAACTGGCCAGCAATGGGCATCCCAGCCCCCAGGGAAACAGACAGGGAGCCAAACAACTATGAATGAAAGAGCAAAGTGCAAGGCTCTGAATGACGGACAGCCTCTGAGTATTGGAGGGGGCGCCAGGCTGGAGGTGGGGAGTCCAAAGAAGGCCATCTGGAGAGGCTGGGTTCTGCAGACCCCAGTGGCCCCCCATCTGTTCCTCAGTGATGGAGCCAGGCAAGGCAGCCAGATCCCAGACAGGGAAACACAAACACAAACAACAACATATTGGCAAAACGTCTGCAGAGCTTTCCTGTTCGTGCAAGCCGCCGCTGGGGGAACTGGACGCAGAACCACACTGTCGGGGGAGAGGGGGGCACCCATGGAAAGCCGGGCTTCCGATGGGGCAAGCTGCGGGGAGCGGGCTGGCGTCGGGTTCACGTGGGGGTTTAATTGGCCACGGTTCGCTGGGGTTTTCTGCGAACGTGGCCACATCCGACAGGCAGAACGCTCTTGCAAGATTGCACATATTTTTCCTGCAGAAAAACATTTCGCGGAAGCGCTAACTTCTCAAATCCCTGGTGAGAAGGCACAGGCCCCATGGAAGCATCTCCTTGCTGGGCGGGGCCACACCCACCACCACAGAAATCTGGAACGGCTGTCAGAGTGACGGGGCGCGTCTCCTGGAGTGCACGGGGATACCGGAAGCTTCTGAGGCAGGTGTTTGTCATGACCTCGCTCCTGGCTCAGCCTCCTCTTCTGCCCGTTTTCTCACAGCGCAGGACCCTGCATCTTTCCAGGGTCTCGTGTGCAATCCAAGGTCCCGTTAGAACTTTGCCTCAGTGGGCAAGTCACAGTCTATAAAGGGGACCAGTATCCCTTCCCATTCCTACCTGGTGTGTGAAGGGAGGTGATAGAGAGCCTTGGGTGATGATTTGCTCGATCATCTTGGCTGGATTGGGAGCATTTGGAGTCTGCTGGCCATTTGCACTGAATCAGCCACAGGGGTGTGAAGGACCAGCCTGCATCTGGCCTCCGTGGGAGCTGCTCAGCCAACAGTGGACCCGACCCTTGCCTCCTTCTCCCTTCGTGGCACACGGAGAACACGGCCACGTTCACTTCTTCCTCCCCAAAGGAGGCCCAAGGTGGTCTGAGCTGCACCTTTGGGGCACCTGGGGGGCTCAGTTGGTGAAGCATCTGACCCTTGATCTCGGCTTGGGTCATGATCTCACAGTTTCTGACTTCAAGCCCCACATCGGGCTCTTTGCTGATGGTACAGAGCCTGCTAGGGATTCTGCCTCTCTTTCTCTCTGCCCCTCCCCTGCTTGTACTCTCTCTCTCTCTCTCTCTCTCTCTCTCTCAAAATAAATGAATAAACTTAAAACAAAACAAAAAAAAAAGCACTGCCTGAGCAGGGGTGGGACTCTAGCTGGGATTCTGCCTCGTGAGAGAGAGATTCCCAGTGATGGTGCATGACCGGGGGCTTCCAGGCCCCAAAGTGCTAAGATTCTGAGCAGGCCTTGGGCAGGGACCCAAAATGGAGCTTTTTTCTTGTGTTTATCTAGGATTGTTTTTCCCCCTAAAACTCCGAAAAGAGGTCAGGACATTGTTGGTTTAATAATTAGTGAGGCTTATTTTTTTCTTCCTCCTTTGCATTGCAGAACTGTATTAAGAAATCAAATTCTCTCACAGAGCTGAAGCCGGCAAAACAGGCCTGGGGGAAGGTAGCCGTCATCAGAGACGGGAGGCGGGCTCTTGAAACATCTTCTGCTTTTCTGCAATACAGACCCTGGGCAGAGCTTTTTTATTAAATTAAATTACCCCTTAAGGGAAGTCTTTATCCAACACTCAGTATTTGCAGTAAAATTACAATTATTACACAGACACAGGAATAAAAGCCCAGGGTAACCCATGTAATCTGGAACAATTCTACTGTAAGACCGTTATCAGCACTTTTTCCTTCCCTGCAATCCATGACTTCAACCAGCGTCTTTTTCTCCCCTCCTGGTTTCCCACTTTGTGTGTAGTACCCAGAATGCAGTACAATAAAACTCCTGATCTGTGATATTAAATAGGTCATAAAAATGTCAGCAAGAATAACTTATTTTTCAAACTGTCATTAAAAATGATATACAATTAAGGCAGACTATAAAAGATGATTAAAATTGCGGCCGTCTATAAATTCAAGAGGGCTTGTGTTTTTGCTATTGTGTGCAAAATGGTAATGGCCGGACGTAGATTCCAGGGGGAGTGGGTTCAGGAGGGGACAGACCAGAAGCATCCTTTGAGGCTTTGCGTAAACCATATTTGTCTTTTAACAAGATGATAAAGGGTGAGCTCCTGGGAGGGGTCTCACCTGCGACAGGACGGGAGCCTTCTGGCTGCAGAGGCTGGAGCCCCAGCCTTGCACCCCCGGCCGACCTTCCCCGCAACCCGCTCGTGTATAACAGAGGCTTGGTTGTCCCGGGACTGTTCGGGCTACGGAAGCAGGGAACGTGCATTCAGATGTGAGGACACTTAGGGCAGCCCCCGGGCTCTGCCCCTTCTCAGCTAGTTGCTACTTTCTGTGGACCACTTTCCCGTCATGCCCTGAGGGATGTGTCTGTGGGGACAGTATCGCTTTACTGAATCACTCAGGTGGTATTTTACTCGGACTCATGTGATGTCCGGGGCCTGTCTGCCCAGGGATGTGGCCTCTGCAGGCTGTGCTAGCCAGGCTCCCAGTCTCTGGCTTCTAGCTGGGTGTGAGTCCTCAAGGCTATGGAGGTGATGCCTGCAGGGGTGAGGAGAGAAGGTGGATATTCCTCCCCAGTCGCCCTGCCTCACGCACAGCATCTCTGGCAGCGGCCCAGCCACCTCTGTGCCCAGCGTCCTCGGGACAGGCCCCGTGCGGTTCTGGCTTCCGTCCCATGACCCGTGCACTCCACGGCATAGCCTTTTCCCGAGGAGCCTCTGGCACAAGAAGAGCTTCTGGGCTTTTCCTTTCTGGATAATCAGCTCCCCATGTTACATCTCTCCAGCTCAGATCCCTGTGTGGCTTCTGTTTGTTGAAGTCCTGACTGGTGCAAAAGCCCACGCTGACTCATGTTCCAGCGTGGATGTTACAACATGCATATCCTGAACGTCACAACAGGTGGAAGAAACCAGATACTCCATTTCTATGAAATGTCCAGAGCAGGTAAATGCACGTGAGTGGGTTTTGGGGTGATGGGGTTTCAGAGCTGAGGGCCAGAAAGAATTCTGGCTTTGGTGCGAAGGAGGTGATGTTATTAGAGCACAGGGACAGGACCCGTGGGCAGGAAGAGGGGCCCTGGGGTTTTGAACACTGACTGGTTATATACTAAGGAGTTGGGGGAGGTAAAGACCACAGGGAGGCCTCCAGAGGGACTGTGATGTGGTAACCAGGACTCCTAAGATACCCGAGGCCTTGCTGTCCTCAGGCTGAGGCTGTTTTCCCTCTGGTGAGACGCTGACATTAGGACGGTGGGGGGTCCTGGAGAAACGTTCTGCTCTGGATTTGCCTCAAGGATCTGCCAATGGGCTGCGGGTCATAAGGAAATGTAATGTCACCTGCCACTTCCTTCTCGCCTCTGTTCCCACGTCACCATGGAGGGGAGGGTGATATTGGGGCTCCAGGGAACTGAGCCTACAGGTTTCTGGAGATCAGGCTATTGGCAAGATTGCCTTTTTCTTGGAATTTGCTGAGATATTTGTAAACTGGTGGAAACTCATGTCCTGCAGGCCTGTGATCTCTATCAGCTACCATTGGATTTCTGTCCTCTCCTTTGTCCTCAGGTGGCCGGGAGAGCCTGAGGAATGTCACACATATCCCACCCAAGGCAAGAGGAGGCTTGGGGGGTCTCGGCTGGCCTTATGCTCCCTCACCTCATGGAGACAGAAAGCAGACTGGTGGTTGCCAGGGGCTGGGAGAGGTAATGAGGGAGAGCGGAATAGACATAGGTGTTGCCATCTGGGTTGATAAAATGTTTGGGGGGAGAGAGGACCCTAAGTTTGTGCCACAAGTGTCTGATGAGGAATTCTTATGATGGGGGGCATGAAAGGGCAAGGGCCCAGATGGGAGAGAGGCCTGCGCCCCGAATGATCCCACACAGGCCCCTGTTCCCCAGGGGGTGTGTCCCCGGCTCGTGCTCTGAGGAGGAGCCCCACCCACAGCCAGCTCAGGAGAACTGTCAACAGGTCGTCCCTGCAGAGTGATTCACCAGCAAGAATTTGCTCCAGGGCACTCGAGGAGTACGAAATGCCCCAGTTTAGTCTACACCAAATAAAATGTGATTCAGCCCCTCGCCTTAGATCCGGGAGGAAATGGAATCCTGTCACGCCTTAGGCCTCATTCAAGAGCAGAACAGACAAGGACACTCAGCCCCACTGTCCCACCTCCTACCTTGGCTGTGGTGCCCAAGACGGCCAGGGCACTGCCCCCACTCAAGAGCCCAAGGCCCTGGGGTGATCTGTGCTAAGCCTCTGGGGACTCAGGTGCAAATCTTGTCCTTCCAGCTCGGGAGCCCCACCCCACCCCACGGCACACACCTTCCTGTGCTGTCGAACAATTCAGCTCTAGACCTCGATACTTCCCAGAACAAAGGCATCCAGACCCTCCCTGGGGGCAGTTCCTGGGCTATCACCCCCAAGTCCCTCTGTCTCCTGACAAGGAAGCAGCTCCCTTTTGTGATGTGTTCGCAGGCAGAAATGGCCACAGTTAACCTTGGAGCGTGATGATCTTCCTATCATTTACTCTGAATGTTCTCCTGCTGCATAAAGGTTTGCAAAGAAGGGGAGGGGTAATCACTGAGGTCTTCCTGCAGGTGGAGCCCTTTGAGGGGGATTTGGGGGGGTGACTGGGAAGTGCCGTTGGTGGGGTGTTGGAAAGGAAGGACTCCAGGACTCAGGGTCAGGCATCCGGAACAACTTGTCACAGCCAGAGACGGAAGCCGGGTTGATGGAGCAGGGGAGGCTTGGGGACCAGAGCAGGCCAAGGGCGTGGGCACAGAAGCATCCTCCATGGAGGGGACAGTCCTCCGGACCGCGGCTCCCAGAGGGGTCCTCAGACGGGAGGGTCGCATGTCCTGGTAGCTGGGCAGCAGCACAGAGCCTCTGGCCCCCCGGGCCTGTGAGCAAGTCCGCAAGGACGTCCCAAGCACTAGCCTCCTGTGGGGGCGAGGCGAGCCCAGGGGCAGGGCCCAGACAGAAGCCCCATGCAGTGGGTGGATGAATGGACTCTGACCTAGGGGCTCTGGAAAGTGGGCTTTGCCACAGAGCCCCGCCCAGAGCCGGCGCTCGGCAAGTGTTTGCGTCAGGAAAAAACCTAGTGGTTGGCAAAGAAAAGTGACAGTAGTTTGCTCTAGGTTCCCCAACTGGACTTCACTGCATGCGGGAATATGTCCACGAAGGGGCGGGGGTTTGCAGAGTGCGGATTAGAATGGCACGGAGTTATTTATAGATGCAGGAGGAGTGAGATGTGCAGTCGGCAGTGAGGCGGTCGTCGGCGGGAACGTATTAGTACATCCACATCCCGCTCTGAAAAGTCTCCGGCGTCTGAGCCTGGCTGCCATTCCTGGGAACCCTGAGTGCTCCCTGCTCCCAGCTCGGACACGGCCTCACCTGGGGCAGAGCCCCAGGGAACAGGGATGCAGCATGGAGGCGTCTTGGCAGGGGCCAGGGAGGGTGCCTCTTCTGGAAACACCTGCCCTCGGCTGGACTGCCCTTCAGGCTCCTGGATCCTGGGAGTGGGACCGGGAGGAGGGGGTGTCCTGGGGTCTGCAGGCATTTGGGCCAGTGTGAGGTGACAGGTGGCTCAGAGCTCCTCTCAATTAAGATGTTCCGTGAGCCTCGTAAAACCGATGAAAAATGCAGTGCGGACCCCATGAGCTTGACTTGGAAAGGAAGGGATGTGGCAGGCCTTTGAATCCTGGGGGATAACTTTAGGCCGAAAGTGAAATAAGGCAGAATGAGTGACAAAGGCAATCTTTAAATAAATAGCGCTTAACACTGGAAAGATGAAGCAGCATATAAAAGCAGAATCCAGAAAATGACATCCCTGGTACAGATGTAAATATATGCATCCGGCCAGACGGGGAGAGGCCAGAAGCCTCAGGGCCGGGGGATAGAAACGTCCTGGGAGGGCTGAGAGAGGACCCTGCCCTGGGCGCAGGGAGCCAGAGAAGCTGGGTGAGGGGGGGTGGGAGAGAGAAGACAGGAGCAGGAGAGAAGGAAAGTCGGTCATTGTCACACACGATGGGAGCTGGGGGCAGAGCTGTCCCGCACGGGCCTGGGGTGTCCGAGAAAGAGTGAAAGCTCGATGCGCGGACAGCACCAAGCACAGCAGCCAGCAGGTGGTCTGACTTGTGCCAGACAGAGCGCCGTGGCCTGACGGGGTCCCTGTGCGCCCCTCCTCCGAGGAGCCCATGCTTCAGTGCCCCTCAACCCCAGACCAGAGGACGGACCAGAGGCAGCCCCTCCTCAGCTAGCACTTACTCTGGGCCAGCTTGTCCCAACTAAACAAAAGCAACGAGATGAAGGTGGTAAGAATTGTCACTGTTTCTACAGAGCCGGAAGCCAGGGGCTCCGGACATCCCTCCGTGGCTCGGCTGCCTGACTCCTGACCATGCTCGCTGTCTGGCTTGCACTGGTCTCTTGCTCTGTGCTCCAGGGACCTGGGGTGGCGTTGGTGGAATGGTACCACTCAGGGAAGTCGGTCAGCTTGCCTAAATGTCAGCTGCTGAGTCCTGCACGCCCAAAGCTCCTGGCAGAACATTCTAGGGCTAATCCCCAAGTGCTGCTTACAGGTAGATCAGCAAAGCTCAGAACGGGACCAGGAACCAGGTCAGTAAGTACAGTGGAGGTGGGAGGGACTCCCCATCTGAGGAATCCTAGGTGAGGGGGCCACTGGCCACTGATGTGTGACCCAGCAGTGGAAAGAAGGAAACGTCCTTCCAGCGTGGAGGGAACAGCACGGAGCAGAGAGGGAGCCCCAGGAGGAACCACGGTGGGGAGAAGAGTGTCCGTGGCTGACTGGATCTGCCGCGGGTTCTCTGGTCTTTCCCGACAGGCTTACCTTGACACCTGCTGGCTGTACTCTGAGCCGCGACGGCTTAGGTGCACGGCACGGAGGCGCGGGCGTGAGGCCTCTGCGTCCGAATTCCTCCTGAAGTCTGATGCGTGGGCCTCCCCGGTGGCGCCACGGGGGACAGAAGGACAGCGGGCCGTGCCCAATCCCACAGCACTGCAGGCAACAGTCAGCGTCACCGTCTTCAGTCTCTCGGTTTGGGGCTGGTTTGCAACACAGCGGTCGATGACAAACAGCTGAGCGGAGAGGCTGTGGCCCGAAGAAGGGAGCGAAGACGTCGAAGGTGGGGGAGGTGTGATCTCTGAGCCACGTCCAGACGGCAGGGAGCTGACTGCCCAGAAGGGTTCCTGCCAGAGAAGGACTCTGAGTTTCCCTTCTTTTCTCAACTGCTAACAACTCCCAGCAGCAACTTGTATGGCAGTTACATAAGCCCTTTTGTATAGAACAGAAATAACCCTCATGCCAAGTGGCCAATTGGGTTATTTATGGCATTTTAACAGCGAGTTTGCATAGCTCTGCAGTCAACCCAGATGATTATTCCTCAATCAGCTGCTAACAGGCAAGGAAAAAATAAAATACAATCAACGCTGTGCAGCGTATCAGTGGCCGCAAATAGACGCAGCCGGGCCGAGCCCCAAGTGTGCCCCCCCCCGTGACTGCCACGCCCAGCGAGGCCAGTGGTGGGGTCTCGGGTGCTCAGGTTGGGAACTTTCTCCTCAGCCCCCCATGCCAGTGACCTGGCTTTTCTTGGTGACATTTCTAAGAACAAAGAAACACTGGTGAATAAACATGGCCAAGGCTTCCTCTTTTCCAATTTATTCAACAGACGAACAAATGGGCACTACGTTGTTCCTTCTTCCTGGTTTTGGACCTCAGGTGCACACAGTTGGGCAATTATATGCTTCAGCTCACAGTGCGTGGTCATTATTGTCCCTTGCAAACCACCTCTCCTGGTTTTTCTCTGTTATTTTATTTTAGGATTGTCTCTTCCCTTTCACCCTGATCCCCACGTCCACCTCTGCAGGCACAGACTCGAATGGGTTTTACGTCTGTCCTCAGATCCACGTCTGTCTGAGAGCATGTGGCATTTTTTTGTGTGCGCTCACCCTGCAGAGGGGTCGCCCGGCTAGCCCCCCCCCCGGCGCCCCAGCGCACCTGCACCTGGGAAACGGAGACAATAGCACAGACTGAGTTCCTGGTCTTGCTTCATGCGGACAGCCAGCATCCTTGGTGGGGCTGGGACGCCCCAGGATAAACCCCTCGTCCTTTTCCCCTCCCACCATCCCGAAGGACTGTCTCACACTTTCTCCTCCGTCCTAAAACCTCCAAGCCCTCCTCTGAAACTCCCCCTCACTGGCGATGACCTCCTTCCTACTTTGTGGGTAGACCAGAGACACGGGGAACCAGTCTCACCCCCACATGACCTGCATGTGTCCAGTGAGTCCTACCTCCTTCATCTTGTGCCAGCTCCGGCCTGTCACCTGCTCCAGGATATCACCCAACGATGGCCACATTCCCCTGTCTCCTGGGTCACGTACGTGGCTGTGAAAACATTCAGTAACATCTCCCACCATTTGCCAGGAAATGTCTTCATTCTACACACACATACAGGCACCCAGAAGCTTTGAAAGACAATATCGGGGTGACAGCTAACTGAAGGTGTTATCCCACTGTTGTCTCTTTTTTTCTGTAATAAAACTGACAATTGATGTGATATTATTATTATTATTATTATTATTATTATTATTATTATTTTGTAATCATCTCACCGGTTGATTTTAAGATTTTCATGTTCTTTGGTTTCAACACACTGTCTTTACGTGTGGATTTCACTTAGTGCTGCTTGGGACTCACTGTGACTTCTGAGCCTGAGAATTAATTTTTTTTAACTTTTATTTATTTTTGAGAGAGAGGGAGTACAAGCAGGGGAGGGGCGGAGAGACAGAGACACAGAATCCAAAGCAGGCTCCAGGCTCTGAGCTGTCAGCACAGAGTCCGACACGGGGCTCGAACCCATGGACCTGAGCTGAAGTTGGATGCTCAACTGACTGAGCCACCCAGGCACCCAGAGTATTAATTTTTTGAAATTTATTATGTACAGTGTTCAGCTATCCAAACTTTGAATATCTTTTTCTTCACTTAAAATTTTTTTTCCTTCTGGATCTCCTCTTAAATGTTTGTCAGACCTTTTCGTTCTATCCCCTGTGTTTTGATCTTTGAATCTCATTCATTCTTTCTGTTTCTCTCTGTATTGCATTTTGGGTAATTCTTCAGATGTATTTTCCAGTTCACTAACTCTCTTTAGCTATGAGTAATGTTTCTGGGTTTTTTATAAATCAATCCACTGTATTTTTTGAAGTTTATTTATTTATTTTGAGAGAGAGCAAGCACGTGACCATACATGTGAGTGAGGGAGGGAGGGGCAGGGAGAGAGAGAACCCCAAGCAGGCTCTGTGCTGTCAGTCCAGAGTCTGACTCGAGGCTCAATCTTACAACCCTGGAATCATGACCTGAGCTGAAATCAAGAGTCAGACACTCAACTAACTGATTCACCCAGCTGCCCCCATTATATTTTTAATTTCAGGTATTTTAAGTTTAATTTCCCTTTATTTAGTCCCGTTTCAAATATAAACATTTTGATAATTCCTTCTATTTGTTCATGACTTAAATGCTTTGTTTCATTTTAAACACATACCCTTCCTGTTCTATGTGGAATAAATCTAACATGTGAAGTGTTTGTTGGTCTAATTATGCTGAGTGTTGTTTCTTCTGACTCTAAGGGATGGTGCCTTTCTCCTCTATGCATTTTATAGCTTCCTATTGTGAGCTCATGTTTAATTGATCTTAAGCTGTGGGAATCCTTATGGGCCTGGAGGGAGATGTAATCCTCTGGAGAGGATTTGTATTCAATTCTGTCTTACAGCTGGAGTCATTAAAACCCAGGACCTTGTTCAGTGTTCCCGCAACAAAAAAATGTATTAGTACTTCCAACATGGCAGACGCTGCACTATTTATATCCTCCTTTTAGAGACGGGGACACGGAGATAAAAGGAGATTAGTTAATTTGAGCAAAATCACACACATCATTTATGGCGGAATGAGGATTTGCACCCAGGCAGCCTTGAGGCCAATGTCCATGCCACTGCTCCGAATCGCCCCTGCTATGATTCACCTTTCCTCCATAGCAGGTATGCACCCGAACCACAAACCCACGTAGGGGCTGGCCTGTGGCCGTGCGTTCTCAGCTGGTTTTCCTTCTTGTTTCTTGCCCGAGTCCATTTGGGCTTCTAGAATGCCAGAGTGGTATTAGCAGACATGTGTTTCTCACAGTTCTGGAGGCTGGAAGTGCAGGTCAAGGTGCCGGCAGATTCAGGGTCTGGGGGCGGGGGCGGCTCTTCCTGGTTCACAGACAGCATCTTCTCACTGTGTCCTCACATGGAGGCAAGGGCAAGGGGGTTCTTTGGGAGCCCTTTTTAAGGGCATTAACCCCTCTCATGAGGGCTCCACCGTCATGACCGAATCATCTCCCAAAGTCTCACCTCCTAATGCCATCACACTGGGGGGTTAGGATTCAACCTAGGAATTTGGAGGTGTTGCCCTTGGAGGGCCTGGCTTTGTGTAGGGTCTCATCTCCAAGGGACCAGGGTCTTGCCTTGTGCCCCCGTGTAGTTGTTAAAACCCATAAACACCATATGTCCTTGACACTGGTGATTGTCCTACTTCACCCCACCTACTGCTCTGGTTTTTACTCCCTTTTCTCTGTGGCCTCTAACCCTTGACAATTGCCTTTACTTTCCTGTGAGTTCAGCTTTCCAGTTAAAGTTAGGTTGGTTGTAATTCATCCCACATTTCCAGGTGATTTTTAGTGACAGAGCTTTTCAAGGATTTCTAAACTGCTTGATTACCGAAACCAGAACTTTTGTGTTTCCTTACTTTTTAATGTGTTATTCCTAGATTAGAGTCCAAGGGTCTCTGGCTTTGATCGGTGACTACCAGCACTTGGTCTCTGTGGGGCAAAGGTTCTGAAGTTTCTTATTCGGCCTACATTTAAACAATAGCTTGTCTGCGTGCAAAACCCCCGGCTTGTAATTCTTCCTTTCACGTTTGGACACCCTGTGTCTCAACAGCAGATTGGAGGCACGTGAGCAATGTTTTTAATCTTACTCTTTCATCTTTGAAGGTTATGTGACTTATCCTTCTGAAAATGTTTTAGAAATCTTCCCTCTCCTTTGACGGTCTTAGATTTTACCCTAATGGGTCCAGGTGAAGTTTATTTTTTATTTCATTCTGTATTTTTAATCCATCCAGCTGGGTCTCCTAGAAGTCCTTTCCAGCCAAGAACATCTTTTCGTAAGCCCGTGGAATTCTCGGTCTTTTCTTGTTTTTCACAAAAATGCCCTTTTCAGTTTTTCACCTTTCTCTTTGCTGGCAGGGCTCCTATTATGTGGATGTCGAGACCTTGTTCCCCAGCATCCACGGTCTCCCCACGCTATCACCTTGCCTGCACCTTGTATGTGAGCCGCTCACCTGACCCCCACTGCTTCTTACTGTCCCTGGCGCTCTGGCACCCCAGCCATCTAGGGAGCTCACCGTTGAAAATACTGTCGTTTCAGACTCACTTCCTCTGCCTCTCTTCCAGAAGGGCTTGAACCTGCTTCACGTATGCAATCTCCTCGGCTACTACTACTCTGAGGATATTTAAAAAATTTTTACTTTATGTTCTTGCTCTGTCTGATTCATTAATTCTATTTTGTCTGGCGCAGGCTGTTTCTTAATGAAATGGCATGTGTGTATCTTGTATACCTCCCTGCCCTTCCTTCAGAACGCTCAGCTGCTTTGGCTGATAGGTGCACCTGCCAGATGGGGTACGATCCTCGGCCTCAGCTTGGGCTCATCCAGGGAGGGCCGTGCCTCTTTCCAGGGGTGGTAGAGGTGATTCGGAGCAGAGGTCCTGTAGGGTTGCAGTCTGGGCTCACCCACTCCCTCCCTGCTGCGTTGCTCCATATGGCTGGTCTGCAAATGTCTCAGTCCCTCCTCCCACACACTGTTTCACTGGGGAGTGGCTCCCAGATTTGCACCTGCCCAGCTAAGAGATTGGAAAGAGAGTGAGGAGGAAGAGGAAGGCCTGGGAGGCTGCCCAGCGGGCTGCAGGGCTCCAGCTTGCCCATCTCAGAGACAGCTGGAGTGATAAGGGCCCCGTAAGCAAATATCAGGGGCACAGCACAGAGGCCTCCAGTGGGGATATGGGTGGCATGCCAACAGCAGGCCTGATGAGGGCTAAGGCCCTGGAGAGAGGGACGGAGGTGGCTGTCAGCTCCCTTATCTTCCAGGCACGGTGGCTATGCATCACCAACACACGGAAGGATGCGGGCTCTGGGATGGATGCCATTCGGGTCAGGAGGACAGTTTCAGCACTCAGCTCAGGGATGGCCAGTAGGTCTGGGCTTGTGAGCCAGCGGTGGTGGATTGGCACGTCTGGGTACACCAGTGGATGCTTGTCAAACTTCACCCACAAACAAATGACTGGAGGGTCTTGCCGAAACGCAGACTCTGACTCAGTAGGTCTGGGTGGAGTTGAGATTCTGTGTTTCCGGTGAGCTCCTATGTGGTGGCCGTGCTGCGTGTGTCTGTGCACCACACTTTGAGTGGCAAGGTTCTAGAAGCCTGTGTGGGATCCAGCGGGAAGATGGGATTGCCAAGGTGGTGAGGGAGGACGTGCCAGCGAGCAGCGACTTTCACCTCTGATTGAGTCGTTTGTTGGTCTTGACTCCTAGAGGTGGCTTGGAAACCTCCTTTTTCTGTCCTGTAAATTTTCTTTGTGCTGTGAGATCATCTTGTACCCACTTCACAATGTAGCCAATGTATTCACTTGTTGATAATCATTTGCTAATAATTAGTAATTCATTCATAATTTTATTCGTGCAATCAATCTTTATTCATTCTTTTACCTGACGAACTTTTCTTCAGTGCCTACTCTGTGTAACACATTGTTCTAGTGCAGAGAACATAGCAGGAAACAAAACAGACACAGTCCCTGCCCCATTTCTGTAGGAGGAAAGAGACAATAAATGACTGATTGGATGTGGGGATGAGTGAAACACATAGGAAACACATAGGAAATGCAGAGATGAAAAGGAAGAGAAACTATGTCAGGCGGGGGGAGGGGTGGGCATGCTCGGGGAAAGCAGGAGGGGCTGTTTTGGTCAGGCTCGTGTTGAAACAGAGACCCAGGCGGAGGGAAGCGCAGGCCAAGGCCCTGGGACAGGGCTTGGGCATATCTTGGCCACAACAGGGGACCCATGTGGCAGGAGCACAGGAACAGAGGGAGTAAGTAGCAGCCGATTGGGTCAGAGCTGAGGTGCCGGCCGATGATGTAGGCCCTTGAGGACATACAAGGCTTTGGCTTTTGCTCTGAGAAATGGGGCAGGATTGGGTGACTGTCGGCAGAGCAGTCCTGTGTTATTACTCACATCTTAAACCAATCACCCGGGCTGCTCTGGGGGTAGTCTGGAGGAGCAGGAATGGGCAGGAGATAAGAGTGGAAGCCTGCAAACCAGTTAAGGAACTTAATCCTGGCACAGGATAGTGACACGAGTGGAACGTATGGAGGAAGACCTACAATAGACTCCAAGGATTGGATGGGGGGTGCACAAAGGAAGGAGAGTGCTTCAAGGATGATTCCAAACTTTGGGCGAAGAACCAAGAAGGCTGGCATTTCCATTCACTGAGATAGCAGAATAGGCTCGTGACTGGTGGTGAGTGTCTGTCGGACGGGCAAGGGGAGATTTTGAGAGGGCACTGGGTCTACCCACCTGGAATTCAGCACGGAGGTCTAGGTGTGATCTGTAGTTGGGAGTTACTAGCATAGAGATGGTCTTAAAGCCACAGGACTGGGTGAGGCCACCTGGAGGATAGTGTAGCTTGAGAAAAGAAGAGGTTGAGAGGTACCTGGGTGGCTCAGTCAGTTAAACATCTGATTCTTGGTTTCAGCTCAGGTCATGATCTCAGGGATCATGGGATCAAGCCTCACATTAGGCTCTGTGCTGACAGTGCAGAGCCTGCATGGGATTCTCTCCCTCTCTCTCTGCACCTCCCCTGATGGTGCTCTCTCTCCCTCCCTCCCTCCCTCCCTCCCTCTCTCTCTCTCTCTCTCTCTCTAAATCAAAAAAAAAACACCTTAAAATAAAGAAGAGGTTGAAAAAAGATTCTGGAGCACCTAGATGTCCACGGAGAAAACAGAAAGGATGGAGAAGAAAGGCTAAGCTTTTTGGGTGGGTGTTTGTAATGTCTAATAGGGCTGCACTGCAATATCATGCCTCTGCCTGTAGGTGGTGCACACCGTATGCTCAAAAGACATGAATTTTAGACTTAAAGCTATAGTACAGGGGTCCTGTACTATAAGTGAAAATTCAGCCTTAGTGGTTCTGTAAATATTAGATTTTGTATATTGAGTTTACTTAACACACACACACACACACACACACACACATACACATACACATATACTTAACTTAAAATGGGTCAGCATCATGTTAAAATCCTTAATATATATGTACACATATGTACAAAATAGAAACAGTGCGGATATTGTTTTGTTAAAACAAATATTCTGAATCTGAAATTAAACTTTGTTTTGTTAAAACAAATATTCTGAATCTGAAATTAAACTTTACCACATCTCAGGGTTTGGATCAAAATCTTGAGATGATTTCTTTGCTCTGTTTCCAACTCACATTGTTGCCATGTCTCTATAATTGGCATCCCAGATTCTTTTTTGCAAGGTGCAAATCTGTGTGAAAATCCCCCACCCCAAAATTCTTTTACATCTCAAAGCCAAACTTTGGAAGGATGGTGTGTAAGTGACTTGGCGGGGGCAGTCTAGAGTAGCTAAAACCCCAGTGCTGAAATTCTACTCATTAACAAGTTGTTAAATAATTAATAGGTTTGTGTTTAATTGCTTCTGTGTATATAATCTTGCTTTTTCTGAAAACCATCATTAATTTTCAGTTAGTTCCACTCGAAGTAACAAGGCCTAATGCTTCCAGTTGGAAAAAATGAATATTTATGAACACTTGCTCTATCTGAAGCGAGAGGAGAAACAGAATTATTCAGCTCCTTAATGTTTAAAAATGGGGAGGGGGAGAGAAACTTGTCCGTTTTAGTGTCTGACAATTTGTTTGTTTGGCAAGTTTAGATCTCCGACCTTGGCTAATTTCTCTAGAGAGCTTGTTAAATTTTATCTTAAGCGGAAATTCTGTCCTCAAAAATTTTGGTTTCCAAAAGACTGCGCCTAAGACAATGTCACAGCTTCACACAAATGGAATCATACAGTGATGGTTCTGGAACCTGGGCAGGAGCAAATGGTTCAAAGACCAGTTTTGGAGCATCCCACCACAGATGAGAGTCCCTTGGTGCCAGGGTCCCTGCAGCTCAAACTCACAAATCCTTATCTCTGCACCCTCCTAGTTGAAAGACGTTGTTGGGATTGTATTAGTATCGCACTTCAGAACAGAAAACAGTCCCTTTTCAGGGATGTTTTTTGAAGATGTCGGGTTTCGGGCAATTGTGCTTTCTTCTTTTTAGCGCTTGCATTTTCCAAACTATTTATCATTACCCAATAACGTAATAATGTAGAAATATCCACTCACTGTGGCTCTTAAGAAAAAGAGGCTCAAAAAAGCACTCTGAGGCTATCCGGTAACAGGGCTTGCTAGACTGTTTCACTGACTTTCTTTTGTGGCTGGAAGGAAAGCAAGATCCTTCCGTATGTGCATACCTAACCAGTGTGCTGCCTAATTTCACATGTTTCTGATTATTATAAAGATTGTAACTTGTTGTATGTGGCCTTCTGGGACTTGTATTTTCATGCAACATTATGTTTCCAAGATTCATCATTTGTTGTGTGTATCATAGTTCATTCCTTCTTAATGGTACATCTCACAATATCATATTCTCAGGTTCATTCATGTTTAATGGTCCAGAATATTCTAATGTATTAATATACTGCAATTTTTTTTATCCACTGTCCTGTTGACAAAACTCTGGGTTGTTTCCAGTTTGTTTTTTCCTAATTTGAACTGTGCTGGCCCCTGGTGCACCTGTACAAGAATTTCTTAAGGTACTTAGGGCTATACTGACAAGTTCTCACATATGTGTGTGGTCAACTTTACAAGGTAATGCCACATTGTTTCCAAAGTGGCTATAGTTACACTGTCACTGTTTCATGACATTATAGGTTGCGGCACTGCCATGGGGTCAAGTGGTCTATCGCTGTGTCCTACTGTGAGTTAGCCTGGTTTCTAATGAGGCCAGTTATCTCCCTTGTTTTTTGGACACGTGTGTGTGTTTCCACTTCTGTGACGTGACAGTTCATGTCTATTGCACATTTTTCTGTTGGTTCATTTCTTTTTCTCTTACTGACTTAAAGGGCATATTTATAGATTCTAAATACTAAAACCTTTCTGTTTTCAGCTGTATGTGTTGAACGTATCTTCTCTCAGCTTCTAGATTTTTTATAGTGTGTTTTGATAAACATCTTTTTAATTGCCATGTAGCCAAAATTATCAATCTTTAAAAGTATTTATTTTTTTGGTTCTGTTTAAGAGCTCCTTCTGTTTCAAGATCAGAAAGACATTCTTCCATATTTCCTCTTAAACATTTTGGAGATTTGCTTTTTAAGATTTAAATTTATTTGAAATTATTATGTTTTCTGTATAGAATGAGTTTGATAACGCATTTCACTTTTTAAAACTATGGAAACCAACTGTATTAGCATTATTCATCGAAAATTTATTTCCACTCATTACTCCACACTATAATCTCTCTCTCTCAGCTGTGGGGCAGAATGAACGTGGCTTGGAGCTGAGACACTGATTTGGAAGATAGGATATGGCAGTTGGCTAACACACAGAACAGGAAAATAAAGAGAGAAATAGTAAGGGAAAATTAAGAGATATAGATGATTGATTCAAGAAGTAACATAATTACCTAATAACGTGCAATCCAGAGAGTTATGAGAGAGAAAAGAGTAGGGGGCAAAATGATGAAAAGACAGAAGAAAACAGCCGAATTTTAAGAAAGATTCAATTCTAAAGAAATCGTTGAATGCTAAGTAAAAAGAATGACAATGTACATTGTCCTAAATACAGCTAAAATACCTGACATCTAAATTTAAAAAAAAAAAAAAAAAAGTAAGCCAATCCTAAAAATGCATAGAAGAAAGTGGGCTATTTTCGAAACAGCAAGGCTTAAACTGGCATCCGATTTACCATTTTTAAGAGAAATTATAAAAGACAATGGGAGTTTATTTGTTTTTCTGGTGTTGAGTTGTATAAGTTCTTTATGCAATTTGGTCATTAACCCCTTGTCAGATATGCCCTTTGCAAGAACAAAGAAAGAAAGAGACAAACAAACAAAATAGACTCTGAGATACAGAACAGACGCTGGTGGCTCCCAAAGGGGAGGTGAGCAGGGATGAAGGAAGGAGGTGAGGGGGATTTAGAGCGCGCTTCCCGTGATGAGCCCTGAGTAAGGTGCAGAACTGCTGAGCCACTATAGCCCCACCTGAAAATAATATAACACATGCTAATTGCACTTGCCTAATAGCAAAGGAAAGACAGTATCTTCAAAGTTCTAAGGGAAAAGAATTTTGACTTAAACTTATGTTTTCAGCCAAATAGCCAAGAAAGAGAAGAAAACCATCCCAACAAACCCGCAGATTAAAAAAAATTATATTACTTGCAAATTGTTTCTGAAGGAATGTGCTGCAGCACATACACCAGCAGAGTCGAAGCTGGAGCCCAGGACGAGGGGAGGCACGCGATGCAAGAAAAGGTGGAGGTGATGCACGTGGAAATGTTGTCGTCTTTATTTCGAGTCAAACTCAGGGTTAAACAGAGTCCTACTGCGGAAAACGTTGACACAGCCTGGAACATAAACCTGAAAAAGCTTAATACCTGATTACCAGGAGAGGGGATGTGGGACGAACTGTGCTGAAAGTCTTGTCTTTATGGTAGAGAGGTTATAGAATTGATTTTGGAAATTTACTGGAAAAAGAAAAAGCATATATAATCAGTTTGGCCAAAAGTTTGAAGGTGATTACTCATTTGCCAGGAGTAGAGTACAGCTATTCCAAATCTCTCAAATAAACACATGAAATAAAAGAAACGAAGTGAACACGACAGTTTTCAAGAGGGAGCTAGAAACATCACAATGGTAGAAATGGCAGGAGGGGGGGAATGTCATTTTAAGAACCGTGAAGGAGTTAACGTTTGGCTTAAAGCAAAAGAAAGAAATACGTTAAAGGTTGATTTCTGCAAACACACCTAAAACAAAACAACAGAAAAGGAAAATGAGCAAATGGACAGCCATTTCAGGAAATAAAGCACAACGGACCCCTGGGCGGCTCAGTCAGTGAAGCATCCGACTTCGGCTCAGGTCATGTTTTCGTGGTCCGTGAGTTCAAGCCCCGCGTCGGGCTCTGTGCTGACAGCTCGGAGCCTGGAGCTGCTTCGGATTCTGTGTGTCCCTCTCTCTCTGCCTCTCCCCCATTCATTCTCTCTCTCTCTCTCTCTCTCTCAGAAATGAGTAAACATTTTAAAAAGTTGAAAAGAAAAGACAAGACAAGACAAGACAACAGTGTGGAGCTTGACAACAGGATTATCAGAGATTCAAGAACAACTAAGTTCCACGGGTGGAAGGAGTCTCCACGTGTCCTGCTGCGGCCAGTCACCTAGCGCTCACCGCATGCCAGCTTGTCCTGAGTGCCTTGGACCCAATTACTTCATCAAATATTCACAAGCAACCCATGGGTTCCATGACTTTAATAGCCATTTTACAGGTGGAAAAACCGAGGTCTAGAGAACATAAACAATTTGCCCAAGATCACGAAGCCAGGAAGCGGCAGGGCTGGAACAGAAGGCTTGGGGGGCACAGAGACAGCCTCCTGGACACAGGAATGCCCGCTCTAAAATCGTGCCGGGGGAGTGCTGTTTCCTCGCTCTCTGGTCGTCCTGTAGCAAAGACAGCAAAAACGTGCTCCGCCCCACAGACCCGAGCTCTGGGGAGACATGCTTTTCCAAGTGTTCTCTGTCCACGTCTGCCTCCTTTCTGAAATTGGAGTCTCTCCTTGGTCGCCCTGGAGACTGCACCACGGCCATCTGGCTTCTCTGGAGAGCAAAGTCCAGTTGTCAGGTTCAAGGACTAGAGAGAGCTCCAGCCTGTTTGGAATGGACTCTCCTATGGCAAACAGTGGTTGCACAGGAGTGGGATTTTTGTCTCCGAAAACATCTACATTTCCTGCCCGACGTCATCTCAGAAGGTGTGACGAATACCTATTTGCCTGGCAGGTGCCGCCTGGCCATTGTCCAGACTCTTCCCCGTGTATTCAGAAGCTGGTCTTGCTCCCGTGGGCTTGTGTCGCTGACCCGGGCCCACTGCGGGGCACAGACAATGCCACAAGAGGAAAGAAAGAACTCCAGGAGGGGCAGGTTGCAGCTATGAAGCTGTGCCTGTTCCATTGAACCCACAGACAGGTGGACAAAGGGTAAGGCCTAATGAGCTGTTGTTTGCAAATACCGGACGGCTCCCGCAGTGGGGTTGCTGCACAGCATTGTGGTTATTTTAAGACACGCAAATCTGATAGAGAAGAGAATGCGCCCAAGGCACAGTGCTTCCCCAGGACGCTGCGCTGGCTCGGCTTGCCTTCTCTCATCCCGCACAGCCCTGCTTTCCAGCTAAAATTTCTGCAGAGTCTGGATCCTGTGAAAGAGGCCCCCAGGGGCACAGCAGGGCCACCGTAGCGTGTCCCAGACCCGAGGATAGGTACTGAAGGTCCCAGGATGTGGCCCCAGCCGACCAGCCCAGCTCATCTACGTTCACCACCCGCCCCGTCCTTTCTTGCCCTAGACCTTTCTCAGCATTTGTCACCGACTGCATTGCCTTAACCTGCTCCCCATCCTTGCTCCTTCGGAAATCCTACCCGGGCGGCGGGGAGATTACGGAAGCATAGGATTTGGAACGAGGATCAGAGTCCAGGGTTCGCGGCGGGCATTTGCTGGTTGTGTGATCGCCGATAGCTCACGGCAGAATCGTGCTCAACACCCTGGCCCTCGCCGTGACCACAGTGACAGGGCAGCAGATAATGATGGAGCCATCCTAGAAGGACCTGGTAAGATTAACAGTTTCTCGCCGAGTTTTCACATCAACGCTTGGGGTTCGATGCTATTATCTGTGTTTTATAAATGAGTTAAACATGGGTCCGAAAGTTCAAAGAAGGCCCTATATTGTGGGATTCCAGTTAGAGGAAACCTCCGGCATTGATGAACCGGTAGAGACAGAAAGTCAATTAGCTGTTGCTTACAGCCGGGGAGGGAGGGAAGGGGTGAAAATATTTGGGAACCAGGTGGTGATGGTCACATAATACAGTGGATTTGCTAAATGCCATCGATCGGTCACTTGAAGACGGTTACGATGGTCAAGTTTATGTTATGTGCATTTTATCACAATTTAAAACAAGTTCACAGAGCTCGTGACATGTGGTATAATCGCGGGGCTCAGCTGCTGCCTCACCTGACTTGGGTTTGCTTTCTTTCCCAGCTGTGGCAACTGGAGGAGAAAACCCCCCACGGCTGTGGGGCCCAGTACGGAATGAAAGCGCAGGATTGTTTGTTAAGAAATTACTAGGAGTGGGGCACCCGGTGGGGGGGGGGGGCTCAGGCGGTTGAGCGGCCGACTTCGGCTCAGGTCATGATCCCGCGGTTCGTGGTTTCGAGCCCCGTGTCGGGCTCTGTGCTGACAGCTCGGAGCCAGGAGCCTGCTTCGGATTCTGTGTCTCCCTCTCTCTCTGCCCCTCCCCTGCTCACGCTCTGTCTCTCTTTCTCTATCTCAAAAATAAATACATATTAAAAAAATTAAAAAAGAAAAAGAAATTACTAGGAGTTTCAAAACGGTGATGGCAGAGCATTAGGCCAGGTGCCGGGGCCTTTTGAGCACGGGGTCCTGGGTGGGTGCCAGAGCCACACGCCCACGAAGCCCGCCCTAGTCACAGGCTATCCTGATGTCCACACGAGAGAACGTTGTTCAAGTGTTACACGCGGACCTGGAAGAAAGGAATGAGCCTCGTCGCGGAAACACAGGGCTGCTGGCCTGGCCGATCCATCCCGGCCAAGTGGGCCTTGCCGAAATTGGGAGAAGGGTTTCACGGCTCCACAGACCTGACTAACAGTCCCTGAGGGGGCTCTTTATGCCGGAGGGAGCAGTACGGGAAGACGAAAGAGAAGGAGAACATAGCCACCCTTTCGTGACCGTCTGGCATAGCGCCTGGTGTGGACTGAGTATTTAATCTCAATCCTCAAGCAACCTGTGCGATGACTCTTGCCAGGTGGAGACAAACTAAATCACGGCGTGGGGCAGGGTCTCATTGTAGAACTCGTGCACTGATGTTTATCAAACGCTGCCTGGGAGGGAGGCCGAGTGACACACCCAGACAGAGGGAGGTCCACGGAGGGGCCTCGGTCACTGACGTCCAACCCCTCTCGCTCGCCCTCTCTCTCCCTCTCCCTCTCTCTCCCTCTCTCTCTCTCTCTCTCTCTTCCTCTCGAGACCCTCTCAACGGGAAACCGGCGAAACCCTCAGGAGTCTTTGTCCTGGGCACACCTGGATCCCTTCTTTCTTTCTCAGGTCCCCCCTCCCGCCTCTGGGGCGTCCACCCAGCTGCCTGCCCCCTGCCCTCTGCCTCTGCCTCTGCACTGGGGGGGCATTAGTTGCAACACAGATCTTGTCAACCTCCCCCTTGGCAGCCGCCCGACCCGACGTTTTGTCGTGAGTCTGAACCTTACCACCTCTCCTTACGGTGACGTTTGTTTTGGCCAACGTGTGTTCTCTGAATTGCTAACACTGTTACCAAAACCCTGGAGCTTGTGGAGGTAGGGCTTTCCTGCTTCCGTTTCCTCTGGTCTGACCCAGGGGAGGGGGCTCACGGTCCCTGATGGTTGTTGCAGGAGAGGAGAGCAGTGGCGACAGTGTGGGGCTGGCCGGGGCTTCCCTAGCGGCCTGCAGTGGCGACAGTGTGGGGCTGGCCGGGGCTTCCCTAGCGGCCTGCAAACTTGTCAACTTGCAGAGCCCAGAGCGAATGCTGCCTCGTTCCTGATACTTTGTCTCATTTCCCTTTACATGGAGTCTGGCCCGTGGGAGGTCCTCAAGGAACCGGAACATATAAACTCTTCAGGAGAGGAGCGAGAGAATCCTGAAGCAAGGAAGTGTTAAATAAAGTACATGACAAGGTCACACATTTCCTCCAAGTGGCTGCAAACGGCGGCCTGGTACCATTGCTTCTGGGAACGCAAGCTCCGTGCGTGTTTGGGTTTTCCACCACTAGAGCAAAGGTGAGTGGTGTTACAGCTGCTCGTCCGGATACAGAGTTTGTCTGGGCAGGGGAGGGGGGCACTGCCCTGGAAACAGTGTTCAGAGCCTGCTCCACCCACGATTCCCGCACAGGGGCAGGTGGAAGCTGTGGTCGCCGAGCTGAGCCAGTGATACTGTGTAGACAAGGGCATGCTTGAGGCCCTACCTGCACCAACTTCTTCATGAAGAGTGGCCGCAGGTGTCCCACCGGGAGCGTTCCCTGCCTCGCTGGATGAGCTCCCTCAGAGCTCAGAGCGCCCGACTGTATCGCCATCGATCTGCCTTGACTCTGCCTCTGGTTTGCTATTTCCTTCTCATCCAGCCTTCTGTGGGCCCTGTCAGAGCCCCACCCTGTCTGCTTGCCAGGGCTCTGTGTTCTCCCCTCCTGCCCTTCCCTTGCAGCCGGACAGCCTCCCCTGCCTCTCTCCCTCCTCTGTCCCTGCACGCCCCCCTGCCAAGTCCTGCCTTCCTCATCTCAATGCACCGGAGCCGTGTGTCCTGCGTGTTCCCAGCATTTCCCTCTTCTCCCCTAATTTTGTCTGTTTCCAGTCTATCTCTCTTGTGTCTTTATTATTATTATTATTATTATTTACATTTATTTATTTTTTGAGAGAAGGAGAGACAGAGCATGAGCAGGGGAGGGGCAGAGAGAGAGGGAGACACAGAATCCGAAGCAGGCTCCAGGCTCCGAGCTGTCAGCACAAAGCCCCATGCGGGGCTCAAACCCACGAAACACGAGATCATGACCTGAGCCCAAGTCGGACACTGAACTGACTGAGCCACCCAGGCGCCTGCTCTCTTCTTGTTTCTACCTTGAGACTTGTCACATTGCCCCAACAGGATCTTTTTCTTCCTGTGGGGAGGAACGGGAGGCTCACTCCCTCTGAACAAACAGGCTGCTGTGCCCTGGAACCTTCCCTGCCACAGACACCTGCCTGTCTCACCTCCCCTCCTCCATGAGCCCACGTCCCTAAGGGCCCTCTTTGGGCGCTGGTCTTTCTGAAACAGCAGCCCTTTCTCCGCCTTCTTGATGTTATCAGCCTTTTTTCCTTATAGCTCCAGAAACATCTGGAACCCTCCCTCTGTGCCCTCTGCTGCAGAGACACTCTCCTGCCCTGTGCTCAGCTGCTCCCAGCGGGTGGGGGATGTGCTGCAGGGCCCAGGCCTCTTGCTTTGGTTCTCTGTCTGTGGCCACCTCCAGCTTGCAGGTGGTTAAGGGAGGAACGCATCTGCTGTCCTCCTGCTCTCTGGCCAGTGTCCCACAGTGTCCTATGACACCCTGGAGACGTTGCTTGTCAGGGCTGGGCTCAAATGCCCACCTCGAGAGCCCTTAAGCTGACAAGCACTATTTAATCTAAGGGAGAAAAGGAATATTTAGGCAGAATTGTGCTTTTTAATGTGTGCTGAGGTTTTCTCCAGAACTTGAACATGGTATTAAGCATCTCATACCTGGGTGATTCTATTCTTATTTTCAATCAAGAAACCACGAGAGAAAAAAAATGCTATTCCTAGGGACCAGGGCCTTAAGAACCACACACTTCACTGTAGCAGGATTCTCGCACAGAGTCATGACACTGAGGCTCTTTTTTTTCCCAGGAAGCAACTTTATTTGTGCCGGCACCACTCAGTGGGGTTCGTACCCAAAGAGCTGAGGGCTGAACGTCATGTGGCATAGTTTTTTTAAAATATATTTTCTATTTTTTTTTGTCTCCCACATATGGTAACACACACAAGCATGCAGTCTGATTAAGTGGTCTCAGTTTACAAGGTCATGAGGGGTGTTGTCACATAGGCGCATAGACAGGTTACCTTGAGGGTTTTTTTTTTTTTCTCCTTTTCTCTCTTTTCTTGCTTTTCTCTCCTTAGGGAGGGAGGGGACCCTACCACATCACTGATCAGTTAAGTGACCAGTGTGCTAACTGGCCTACTTCTAGGGATCATCACCAAAGTGTCTGTAACAATGATAACAGGAATCTAAACAATAAAAACACCATGCTGGGTACATAGGAAGAATTTCCTAATAGGAGCATTTCCGAAATAAATATTTTCTAAGTGTTGAGGCATGGTAGATATTTGTTAGAGAGAAATCCGATTTATTAAAAAAGAATCTTGTGATGAATTCTTGGCAAGCAGAAAGCTTTCTCGCAGTCTTGGAAAAGGGACGGCAGGAAAGGTTTTGAGCGGTCAGGCAGGTGCATAAGGATGTTCTCTCGATGTTCATGAAAGTCTGCTTGCTGTCAGGTGTTCTGAGTGAGCTTGAAAAGGTGGGAAGGCATTTTGGGGGAATATTTCAGGTCTGGTGCTTGGGGCTCGGTGCCAGGGCTCCTGACAGATTTGAAATATCAAAGGATAAAACAAGGCCACCAGATGATAGGACCAGAGACACTGAGCGATAAAATTCAGAAGTCCCAGCCACAAGCTAATGAATCCTATCTCTCCCCCATGCTCTGTACCACGTGTCAATACAATTTAAAAGCGTGCTAGCAAAGACGTCTCAGATGCACTTTTATTTAAGCCCTGAAGGACCCTATTAGAACCATGACTTCAGCCGCGGAGGCAGGGAGAGGTCAGAGGGGTCCCGGTAACTAGCACATAAAGCATTTGGTGCATATGAGGTAAGTCCATTCTCGTAAGAACCGAACCGTAGGCACGGGAGGTATTATTATTCCCATTTTACAGATGAAGACTGAGGCCAAGTGAAGTCATACAACTTGTCCAGAGCCCCACAGCCAGAGTCTCAGAGCGGAGGTGTGCGCCCAGGTCTGTCCGTTCCAAAGCCTCTGCTGTTTGCCACCGTCCTGAACGGTGCCTGTGCGATGGCTTCGTCAATGGACCAAGTCTGACCTTCTGAATCAGATCAGGGGAAACGGAACCCCAGCGTCAGCCGGGGCGGGTGCATCACATCCCCAAACGCCCTCTTGCAGTGTTTTCCTTATACCAAGTAAGTGGCTGCAAAGAGCTCAGTGCAATTTGTTTCTCGCTGTGACTTCACACCTGCACCCAGGGGTCCAGAAATAACACCATTCAGCCCTGATCGCTATTTTGTAGATACTCGTGCTACACTCAACAGATGTCTTTTGCTTCTGCAATATTTCCAACTGTCAGAGCTGAAAAAGCAATAAATAATAATGCTCCCACATTTACATAGCAATTGAACACATTGCATAGTAAAATAACTTTGTTTCTTTCCATTTCAATATTTTGTAATGCCTTCTAGTTCCAGGAACTTTTGCATATCGTTCCCAGGATGCTTGTGGAGAGCAAATATTTAGACTACATGGACATTATTCAGTTTTAGAACATATTTTTTTTTTCTGGGAAAATAAATGTTACTTAAAGCAGATGGTGCTACAGTTTCTGATGTGTAGCTCGTAAGCCTCCTTGATTTATTTCTGCATTCTTTGTATGGCGCTATCTTTAAGACATTGCTTATGGCAACCACAGATGTGTTGTGAGGTATTGCCTGCCTTTTCTCTCCCCTGCTAAAAGTTTGTGCGGAAGTAAGATAATCCCAAACAAATCTCAAGTGTGTTATCCTTTATTTAATTTTTTTAATGTTTATTTATTTTTGAGAGAGAGAGAGAGAGAGGAGAGGAGAGGGGCAGAGAGAGAGGGAGACACAGAATCCGAAGCAGGCTCCAGGATCTGAGCTGTCAGTGCAGAGCCTGATGTGGGCTCGAACACACAAACCGTGATAGCATGACCTGAGCCGAAACTGACTGAGCCACCCAGGTGCCCCTCTTTTTTTTTTTTTTTTAATTTTTAATGTTTGTTTATTTTGAGAGAAAGACAGAGAGCAAGCAGGGGGAGGGCAGAGAGAGAGGGAGACACAGAATCTGAAGCAGCTCCAGGCTCTAAGCTGTCAGTGCAGAGCCTGATGCGGAGCTCGAACCCACAAACCGCGATATCGTGACCTGAGCCGAAGTCGGACGCTCAACCGACTGAGCCACCCAGGCGCCCCAGTCAGCATTAACTTAAGGTGAGGATTCCCTCCCTCCCCCGAGGGGCATGGTTCTCCTGTTACTAATGGTGGGTCAATTTCAGAATGTATGATCTTGCCCCAATGTGGTCAAAATTTGTATTTGGGGAGAAGAAACGTCAAGGTTGTGGCATCATAAAGAAATGCAGCCTGAGCAACAAAGAGGCAGCTTAGAATTTGCTCACTCCAGTCGATACCCTCGGGTAAAGCAGGGTAAGCAAGACACTGTGCTTAATAGCGAGGACTTTGCATTTCACTTAATTTAGCTTCCCTGATTATTGAAAAATGGTTACAGGAAGATTAAGCTGTGAATGTAATGGCATTCGCGAATCACAGAGGGTGTGGTGATCCATCAATCTGCAAGGCACGGGCACCTCAACTCCACTTTCTTTGACTTTATTATTAATAATAATGAATAATCATAGCCGGGCTTTCTGGGCGGCTCTCGTCTTGGAATTTCAAGGCGCTGTCCTAATATTAACCTGTTCACTCGCGTACCTTTGCCATTTTTCAGTTCAAGGGAAATGAGCAGCCGAGGGAGGAAAACGGCTCACGGGTGAGTGTTACGGCCGGTGTGAGATCTGCAGGTACGTCCCTGTGGAGATGCTTCCCTGGTGGGTGCTGGAGAAAGCCCCAGAGAAGGGGCCCTGGGGGTCTGTGCCTGGCCATGGAAAGGCTCATGAGCTCTGGCTCTGTCACTCCCTAGGGGTCAGCGGACCCATCTGTTGAATGGGGTGAGGGATGGAGGGAGATTAGTACCTTGAGACTGGATGGGTTACGTTGGGTAAGTTGTGTATGCCATGGCATTCAGGGAGCGATCAACAAGTCTATTCTTCCCTCTCCGCTTGCACAGTGAACAACCTCGACCTGCTTCTGCTCACACAGGTGTCCTGAGGGCCCAAACGAGGGCAGGCAGGGATTTATCAAGGAGACCTGTGTTCACTCTCCAGTGGTGTTTGCCACCATGATGCAGCTAGTACCCGTGGCCGGGTCCCAGCCCCTGGCTACCCGCACGCAAGTTGGTGAAGCTCTGTGTGTCAAGGGAAGGGGTACAGGGAGTTCGGTGGATCCAGAAGAAGTGAGAACGAAAGCTTTCCTGGGTCCATTCATTCATTCATTCATGCAGGAAATTTAAGTGAGCATCTATCATGCGTCCGGCATTTTCCAGGTGCTGGGATTAGAGAGCAAACAAGAGGGCTTCTGTCCAGAGCGGGTGCCAGCAGCTCCGGCAGGAATACGTTTGAAATGTCCGGCTCAGCGGCTGCCTGGACAGGCTCCTCCCCGACGACACTCCTTTTGTTGGAAGAAGACGGACTGACCCGCGTCCCCCTGCCGCGTGCTCTGAAATCCAACCCTGCATCTGGTCCCAGGTCACACTGCCTGTGGGCTGCTCCCCTCTGAGGGCCGAGTGCGGTGGGGCTCCTAACACAGACCCCGTTGCTGGGAGACGAGGGACTCCCTCCTTGGCCCGCTTTGGCTCACAGACTCTCCAGCAGCTCTGCTGAAACTGACAGAGAACTCCAGGCCACTGGGACTCCTCCCGCCTTCCCCTTGCTCCCCTCCACCTGGTCAGACCGGCTCGGGGTTCTGCCACTGTCCCCACCTTTTGGGGGCTGCCACTGGTTCCTTCCACAGACATATGTCCTAAGAAATCCCTGCTCGCTCAATCCCTTCCTGGTGTCTGCTTCTGGGAGAACCCAGAGCAGTGAGATGTTTTGTAGGATGAAGAAGGGAAAGGTGAAGAGGGGTGGAGTGTAGGGAGTCTAGGGAGCTCACCGTTTGAGCCACAGGAGTACTCTCAGCAGAGAGAGCTTCAAGGCTGGTGCTTCCGAGAGAGGATCTTGGTGGGTGGGGGGTGTGGCCCAGGCAGGAGCCCAGTGTGGCTGGACCAGTAAGTGAGGGGACGAGGGCCAGGTAGGGGACCAAGACACGTGCATCATGACATGTGTGTATCATCCCAGAATCACGCAGAACAGTTTCACTGCTTGTGTGAAACCTCCTGTCCTCTGCCTCTTCATCCCTCCTCCCCCCCAAACCCTGGCAAACCCATCTTTCTACTGTCACTATAGTTTTGCCTTTTGCAGGATGCCATAGAGTTAGAATCATATAGGAGGTGGCCTTTTCAGGTTGCCTTCTTTCACTTAGTGACATGCCTTTAATGTTCCTCCCTATCTTTTCATGGCTTGGTAACTCATTTCCTTTTAGTGCTGGATCATCTTCCATTGTCTGGATGGACCACCGTTTATCTGTCACCTGACGAAGCACATCTTGGTTGCTTCCAAGTTGGGAGATTATGAATAAAGCTGCCATCAACATCCATGTGCCAGTTTTTGTGCGGACACAGGGTTTCAACTCCTCGGAGTAAATACCAAGGAGTGTGATTGCCGGGTCGTATGGTAGGAGCATGTTTAGGCCTGAAAGAAACCACCTGTCTCCCACAGTGGCCGCACCATGGCGCATCCCACCAGCCATGAGTGAGGGTTCCGGCTGTTCTGCATCGTCCCAGTGTTTGCTGTTGTCGGTGTTCTGGGTTTCGGCCATTCTAATAGGTGCGTAGTGCTGTCTTGTTGTTTTAATTTTCAGTCCCCTCATGGACAGATGACGGGTAGTGTCTTGTGACATGCTTACTTGCCAACTGTGTATTTTCTTTGGTTAAGTGTCTGTTCAGGTCTCTCGCCCGTTCTGTAACCAAGTTGTTTGTTTTCTTATTGTTAGAGGGTAAGGATTCTTTACGTATCTTAATCAGATGTCTTTTCAAGTATTTTCTTCTAGTCTGGTTTCTCTTCTCATTCTCCTGATGCTTTCTTTTGCAGAAGTTTTTTAAAAATTTTTTTAAACGTTCTCATTTATTTTAGAGAGATGGAGAGCACATGCTCGCACCAGCGGGAAAGGGGCAGGAAGAGGGAGACAGAGGATCTGAAGGAGGTTCTGAGCAGTGATTGCAGAGCCGGATGTGGGACTCATGAACTGCGAGATCATGACCTGAGCCGAAATCAAAAGGTGGATGCTTAACCGCCTGAGCCTCCCAGGCCCCCCTCTTCTGCAGAAGTTGTTAACTTCAATGCCACTTACTTGATCAATTCTTCCATGGATTTCACCTTTGGTGTGTAACTAAAAAGTAACCACACCCAAGGTTATCCTGGTCTTTTCCCGGGTGACCTTCCCGTTCTATTTTTTGGTGTTTCATTTCTAGGTCTAGGATCCATTGTGAGTTAATTTTTTTTTTTTGTGGGTGAAGGGTGGACAGACAGCCTGTCTAGATTCAGTTTGTTGGTTTTGTCACTCGAGGTTTTGTATGAGGATGTCCAATTATTCCAGCACTATCGGTTTCAAAGGCTGTTTTTGCCACATTGTTTTGCCTTTGTTGCTTTGTCAAAGATGAGCTGACCGTATTTATGTGGGTCTATTTCCGGCTTTCTCTTCTGTTCCATTGACCTCTCCGTCTATTCTTTTGTCAGTGCCACACTGATCGCCACACCTTCACAGTGAGTCTTGACTTTGGAAAGCGTCCGCCCTCCAACCTTGTTCTTCTCCTTCCATACTGTGCTGATTTTGGGGCGCCTGGGTGGCTCAGTTGTTTGAGCATCTGACTTCAGCTCGGGTCATGATCTCACAGTTCTTGGGTTCAAGCCCCGTGTCGGACTCTGTGCTGACAGCTCGGAGGCTGGAACTTGCTTCAGATTCTGTGTCTCCCTCTCTTTCTGCCCCTCCCCTGCTCGCACTCTGTCTCTCTCTTTCTCAAAAATAAATAAAACATTAAAATTTTTTTTTTTAAATATTGTGCTGATTTTAATGTACTGTAGTTTTGCCTGGCCTGGACCCAAAGAATGAAATGATAAAGCCCATTCTATTTTGGGTAGGACTTCTTTTATTCAGCTTACTTTTTGTTGAGGTTTCCCTGTGCCGCAGTGTGCACCCACACTCTTGTTTACTTTTGAATAGTACTCCATTGTGGGGAAATATTAGAATGTGGTTAGCGCTTTCCCTGGTGATGGGCCTTAGGGGTTGTTTCCAGGTTTTGATCATTATGAATAAACTCTTAGGAATATTCACACATAATCTTTTTGTGGACATATGCTTTTCTTTCTCATGTAAATAAACCCCGGAGTGGAATGTTCAGTGTTTTCCAAGTTTCAGCAGAAAACGTCAGTCCATTTTTCTAAGCAGTTTCCCCTTCCACTTGCCTATAAACTATGCATGATGTTTTCTGTTGCTTCTCATCCTTACCAGTGGTTTGTGTGGTTAGCCCTTTTAATTTTGGCCATTCTGATGGGTGTGAAGTTCAGTCACACTGGGACTTTCATTTCATTGATAGGATATTGATGGATATTGATATGATAACTAACGATGTTGGGCTTTTTTTCCCCCCCTGGTCTTACTGACCATCCATATACCTTCATTTGTGAAGTGTTTGTTCAAAGTTTGTTTCTTTCTCATTGGATTATTTTATTTATTTTTGCTTTTGAATAGTAGGAATTCTTACTACATTTTATTACACATTTTTTCTATTCTATAGCTTGCCCATTTATTTTATTCATTGAGTTCATTTATAATAAAGAATTTCAAATATTTTTAGAAGAAAAATGCATTATTTTTATTATTATAATACCCTTCTTCCCATATTCTTTCTCATGGCAAAACATTGGGGCTAGAGATCTTTAGATTTGTGGGGAAAATAAATATTTACTTTTTTGTAAGATAAAAATAACTGTCCACATTTCTTTCTTACAGGCTATTGGTCTTTTTTAAACTTAATTTAATTTAATTTAATTTTAATATGAAATTTATTGTCAAATTCATTTCCATACAACACCCAGTGCTCAAATATTGATGAAATGTAGTTGGTCCTTTTTTCTTTTATGGCTATTGCTATCTGTGCCTGTCTACGAAAATGTTGCTTACCCTCAAGTCACAGAATATTCCCCTACAAGTTTTTCTTCTGTCCACTTTGTAGCTTTAAATTTTATGTTTTGGTCTATTATGAAACTCAGATGAAATTTTGTTGTAGGGTATGAGGTAGAGATCAAAATTCTTATTTTACAGAGTGGATATCATGTTGTTTTTGAGCCATTTGTCAAAAGGAGTATTGTTTCCCGCTGAATTACCTTGGTGCCTTGAATGGATATCAGTTGACCAAACATGTTTAAGTGCAGTCTGGACTTTAGAATCTGCTTCATTGATCTAATGTCTGTTCTTTTGCCAATATCACATGACCTTGGAATCAGGTATGCTACCTCCTCTAACTTTGTTGTTGTTGTTGAAGATTCCTTTGGCTATTCTGGGTCTTTTGCATTTTCATGTAAATTTCAGATTCAGCTCAAGAAATCTTACATAAATGCCTGCTGGAATTTAGACTGTGATTAAATTGAATCTTACAGATCGATTTTGAGAAAATTAATATCTTAACAATATTAGGTCATCTAGTCCGCGGACATCTCTATTCACTTAGACCTTTTTTCATTACTTTTAGTACTTTTCAGCATAGAGCTCCTGCACATCTCTTATTAAATTTATGCTGGACTATTTTATAATTTCTGAAGCTATTATAAATTGAATTGATTTTTAAATCAAGTTTTCAATTGTTCATTTCTGGTTTATAAAACTACCATTGATTTGTGTGTGTGGAGCTTTTCTCCTGTGATATTGATATATTTACTTATTGGTTATGAAAGTTGCTTGTAGATTTCTTAGTATCTCTTATTTAAAAAGTCATGCCTGCCACCTATGAGTGGAAACAGTTTTCCTTCCTTCCTTCCTTCCTTCCTTCCTTCCTTCCTTCCTTCCTTCCTTCCTAACATTTTTGCCTTTGTTTTTCTTGACTCGTTACAATGTCTAGGATCCTAGTAATGTGGAATACAGAACATAAGAGTGAACACTTTGCCTTGTTCTCATCTTGGGAGAGAAGCAGTGAATACAATAGCATTTAGTATGGAGTGGGCTTTAGGTTGTTTTGTTTTGTTTGCATATGACCCTTTTCAGATTGAGAAACCTTCAAATCCCAATTTGATGTGTTTTAACATTAATTGGTGTTAGATTTTGTCAAGTGTTTTTGTGAATTTATTTAAATAAACACTTGATTTTACATTTACTTGTATGAATATGGAGCCTTGATTGATTCGCAAACATTAAATCAACCTTGAATTCTTATTATAACCTAACATAATCTATTAAATGTTTAAAATATATTGCTGACTTTCATTTGCTAAAAAGTTTTTTTCTTTCTTTATTTCTTTTAATAGGTTTCTCATGTTTTGGTATCTCGGTTGTGATGCCCTCATAAAACAAATTGGGGTGTATTTCTTACTTCTCTATGTTATGATAGGGTTTATGGAGGATGGTATGATTTTTACCTTGAGGGCTTGATTAATTCATCAACGTCATCATCTGGGCCTGAAGTTTTACCTGTCAGATTATTGAAAATGAAATCAATTTATTTAATAGATAATTGGGCTATTTGGATTTTCTATTTCGTCTTGTATCAGTTTTGATAAATTGTATGTTTCAAGAAATGTGTCCATTTAACCTAAATTGTTAAATTTATCAGAAAAAGTGTTCTCAGTATTCTCTTGTCATTCTCATAATATCTGTAGGGTATGATCCTGATATTAATTTGTGTATATCTCTTTTTTTCTTGATTAGCTAGCTTCATATTTTCTTGATTTTTCAAAACATAAATACTTAATTTCATTTTTTCCCTGTTTTATTGTTTTCAATTTTAATGCTTTCCCTTCTTTTACTGGCAGTTTTAGGTTGAATTTTAGACTATTGAGATTTTAGATCTTTTTACTCTCTAGCATAAATATTTAAAGCTATGCATTTCAGGGGCATCTGGGTGGCTCAGTCAGTTAAGTGTTGGACTTCAGCTCAGGTCATAATCTCACAATTTGTGGGTTTGAGCCCTGTGTTGAGCTCTGTGCTGACAGCTTGGAGCCTGGAGCCTGCTTCAGATTCTGTGTCTCCCTCTCTCTCTCTGCCTCTCCCCCACCCACGCTCTGTCTCTCTCTCTTTCTCTCTCAAAAATAAATAAACATTAAAAAAAATTAAAGTGAAACATTTCCTTGTGTTTCTGCTTTAGCAGCATCCTGCTAAATTTTGTTACATATTCTTATTATCTCTCAATTTCTTTCTCCTTGTGGAGGGCCACAGGTTTAATCTCTGCTCAGTCCCCTTGGACTTAGCTAGCTGCTTGGAGACACACACACACACACACACACACACACACACACCCCTCAGGGGTCATCCAGACATTTTGGCAGCATTTATTTTAATTAATTTTTTTAATTTTTGTGTAGTTTTGCGAGACGGACAGAGTGAGAGTGGGGGAGGGGCAGAGAGAGAGGGAGATACAGAATCTGAAACAGATTCCAGGCTCTGAGCAGTCAGCACAGAGCCCGACGTGGGGGTCAAACCCACAAACTGCGAGATCATGACCTGAGCCAAAGTCAGACGCTTAACCAACTAAGCCACCCAGGTGCCCCTGCTGAATTTATTTTTTGTGGCTTTGAAAAGAGCAAGTTTAGGAAAACAGAGGGGAGTCTGACTGTAGGAAATCAGAGAGTAAATGCTTGGTGAAGAAATGGAGGGAGCTAGTGTAAGGAGGTGATACTTCAAGATTGTGTATACTGTGCAGATGAAGAGAAGGCTTGTCTTGTTCACCAGTGTGTTCCAGGATGCTCCGCACCTACCACAAAATCTAGCCCATATTAGGTGATTAATATTTGCTGTATAACATTGAATGCTCTTTTATATCCAAAGCCTATCTTTTATGTGTAAGAACTGCTCTAATTACAATGTAAGATCCGCTACATGTAACAGGGGCACAAAATTAAAATTTCAACAAAATAAAAGTTTATTTCCTCTTATCTAGATTTCCAAGCTAAAATGATCATTGTCTTCTGCAAAGCCGTCCAGGGGCTCAGACTTTTCCGGTATTGATACCCTTGCAGGCCTTCAGTCTTGTCCTCCTTTTTAAGGAAAGAACACAAATGTTTCACTCTTATCACTTCTGTTCATATTCCATTGGCCATAGTTTAGTCAGATGGTCACATCAAACTTTCCTCCGGGAAGCTACTTAACCAGCAAAAAATTGAGTACAGTGGAGAACAGATATTGAGGGACCAGTTCAGTTTCAACAGCAAAAAACCAGGATAACAATGTAGCAGGGCTTTTATGTTCAATTTCATTCCTTCTTTTGGAGTTTCACCCTTACTACTTGTAGAAATTGTTCACGAATTGCAGTATGCATCCTTAACTTACTATAAGCATACTTCACTTTATTGAACTTTGCATATATTTATTTCTTACAAACTGAAAGTTTACGGCTACCCTGCATGGAGAAAGTCTATTGGTGCCATTTTCCCAACATTTGGAAAGTGAGAATTTGTTAACTTTGTACCTCTGTGCCACATTTTGTTAATTATCACCATTATCAAAATTTGTCATCATTATGATATTATGGTGATCTGTGATCAGTGATTATAACTCACTGAAAGTTCAGGTGATAGCATTTTTAGTAATGAAGTATTTTTAATTAAGGTATGTACCTTGTTGTTTTAAACTATTGCACACTAAATAGACTATAGTATAGTGTAAACACAGTTTTATATGCACTGGGAAACAAAAAAATCATAATTTGAACTTGCTTTATTGTGAAATTCGTTTTCCTGTGGTGTTCTGGATCCGAACCCACAGTATCTCTGAGGCGTGCCTGCACTCTTCTTAGAAAATTACTTGGAAATTACATCATTTCAGGGACGCCTGGGTGGCTCAGTCGGTTAAGCGTCCACCTTCGGCTCAGGTCATGATCTCACGGTCCGTGAGTTCGAGCCCTGCGTCGGGCTCTGTGCTGACAGCTCAGAGCCTGGAGGCTGCTTCAGATTCTGTGTCTCCCTCTCTCTCTGACCCTCCCCCGTTCATGCTCTGTCTCTCTCTGTCTCAAAAATAAATAAACATTAAAAAAAATTTTTTTGAAGAAATTACATCATTTCACTCTTCAAAAATATAAGAACTTTACAAAACTATAATTTATCTGCCTGACTTATCCTTTGTGCTGTTGTCGTAATAAATCTTCTCTGTCATAATAATACAATTTTCTTTTAAACGATAATTTGTCTTCCAAGGACATTAATAGAAAAAAAAAGGCTGCATGTTTTAAATATGTAGTCACATATTTACCATCTTTTGTGTCCTCTATTCCTTTCTGTGGATTCATGTTTCTGTCTGGCACTATTTCTCTGAGCTTAAATAACTTTATTTAGTATTTCTAATAGTGCCGTTCAGATGGTGACATATTCTCTCAACTGTATTTTTTTTTTTTTTAATTTCACTCTCATTTTTGAAAGGTATTTTCACTGGATAAAGAATTCTGCACTGACAGTCCTTTTTCCTTTGTGCTTCAAAGTTGCAATGCTATTGTTTTCTGACCCTCATTCTTTGTGAAGAGAATTCAGTTACCATTCACATTGTTTAATATGCTGTTTTTAGCTGGCTGCTTTTAAGATTTTCCCCTTTAACTTTGGTTTTCTGCAGTTTGATCATGATGTAGCTAGACATGGCTGTCTGTGGTTATCCTACTTAGGGTTTGACAAATTGTCAACTAATGCTTTTCACCAAATATGTGAGCATTTTGATCATTATGTTTTTAAATATTTTCTCTGCCCCATTTTCTGTTTTTCTTTTCTTCTAGGACATATGTGAGATAACTTGAAATTATCCCATAGGACACTGAGGCTAACTTCAAGTTTCTTAAGCACATTTTTTTCTTCCTGTCCTCAGCTTGGATAAATTCCATTTCTTTTAGCATTCTCTGACACCTTCCTTTTCTGTCTTCAATCTCTGTTAAACTTATTCTGCATTTTTTCATTTTAGATAGTTGACATTTTAGTTTTTAGTTCCAGAATTTCCATTTGGTTCTGTTTAGTTATTTCATTTTCTCTGATATTTGTCATGGCTGCTTTCGATCTTTGTCTGCTAATTCCAACATCTATGTGTGTCATCAAGAGGACTTTTCTACTGAATATTTTCTCTTTGATCATGAATAAAATTTTTGTGGTTTTACACATGACTAGTAATGTTTTTAATACCGGACACTGTGTGTGATACATTATAAAGAATATGTATTATGTTGTCTTCCTTTAAAGAGTGCTGAGCCTTGTTTAGTCTGTTGGTAAATTTATAGGCCAGTCTCCTTAATCCTGACTGTTTGGTTGTAGGTTTTTTTAGGAAGAGAGGGATACCTAGGGTAGCTATTACTATGGGTCATGGTTCTAACTCGTAATGTGTGCTTTTTCAGGTATTTTTTTTTTTTTTAAATTTTTTTTTTTTCAACGTTTTTTATTTATTTTTGGGACAGAGAGAGACAGAGCATGAACGGGGGAGGGTCAGAGAGAGAGGGAGACGCAGAATCGGAAACAGGCTCCAGGCTCCGAGCCATCAGCCCAGAGCCCGACGCGGGGCTCGAACCCACGGACCGCGAGATCGTGACCTGGCTGAAGTCGGAGGCTTAAGCGACTGCGCCACCCAGGCGCCCCGCTTTTTCAGGTATTTTAACCGCAACAGCAGTGGATTAATAAAGACTCTTCCAAGCACTGTGAGATTCTAGTATTGCTAGTCTCCTCTGAACCCCACAGAAGCTTTTCTAGGATAGGATTTGAGGAGTCTCACTCTTTGTGAATACAGGCAGCCATTAGCCAACCACCCAAAGGAAACCCCTTCTATACCTCCATTGCAGACCTTTCCTCTCACTATTCTGCCTCACCGATTCCAGCTGCTTCAGTGCCACCAAAACTCCAATCTCTACCTCTTCACCTCAGTGGGACTACTGTTCCCTGCCTCGTCACCAGGAAGAGAGATGGGGCGAATGTCAGGTTCGTCTCATGTTGCCCTCTCACAGAGATTTTACTTCTTCACTACTTTTCCAGTCTTGGAAACATTTGCCTGATATATTTTATCCAGGTTTATCCATATTTATAGAAGGGAAGGCTCAGGACTACTTCCTTTTCTCAGAAGTAGACGCTTTTCTACTTCATCTCATGAGGAATATCCTTAAAGCAAACACAGCCAGACTCTCTTCCTTTTCATGGTCCAGTATTGAGTCTAGTCCAACGAGGCACTTGTCATAGAGTTAAGATTCATTGTGTGGGATTGTGGGTTGTAGCCCTGGAAATCACTTCCATTCACCCAATTTCCCTTCCCCATTTTCCCCACAGCGTTATCTGCCATTTAGAGGGGGATTTCTTAGAACAAAGTGTCCATTTGACTGAAAAGTCCATCATACTCTGGCTCCCATCTTCTTTTCCAGCCTTATTTTCAGCCTTGTTATCTCCTCTTGATGAACGCTAAACTTATCCACTCACCATCCCTGTCTTGTCTCCACATTTCTAACTATAGGATGATACAACCTCCCCTGATTATCCTAGACTGAAGCAATCATTATCCACTCTGGCCTCTGGTCTTTACTGTCTGAACAATTTGCTTAGCAATTAATCATGTCTTGTCTTAGGTTATCTCTTCTCTCATTGTCTAGAACTGACATTTGATATTCTTATTATATAATTTTCACAGAAATACCTTGCCTCCTTATTACAATGTAAGCTTCTTGATGGCAAGGGCCATGACCTGTGGCCTATATCCCATCTAGGATAGCATGTTGCATATATATCGGATCATGGTCACATGCTTGCTAATGAGAATGTTGGCTCAGCCTGGGACACAGGCAATTATACTTGGAGAATAATCAAATTGGATGCTAATGCATTAATTTCATTAGGCTTAGCCCATGTTTAGTCCCAAATTACCTATCCTTTTGGATCAAGAAAGGAGGCTTGTTTATTGCCCCTACTCTTGAGCCTTATGTTCAGACAGAACAACTCTTATGAATTCTGGACCTTAGCATAGTAGAGAGTACCACCAATCAGTTGAGCTGGTCCTGGTTTCCTCTTCTGCTTTCTTCCTTAAAGGGTTGGGTTCGACTCATGCATAAGACGCAATAGGTAGTAAAGAGCTAATTCTCTGCCTCCTCCTTGTCTATCAGACTTTCAGATACCTCATATTGGAGGCTCCAGCCAATGGCACCAGTGCAAGATGCAATATGGGGAGGGGTGAGTGGGGAGGAGGGAGTCTGTTTCTCTAGGCAAAGAGGTCAGATACTAATTAGTTGAAAGTTTCAGCAAACGATAGAAAAATTCTCTGACTCAAACCATATTTCTTTGTTTTTAGCCATTAATTCTAATATGGCCATCTCAGGGTAGTTACTGGCAAGTGTGTGTGAGTCCCAAAAGTGTTCTCCAGATTACTGAGGGATTTACTCAGCTTATTAAGAAATTTGGTTCAAAACTTTAAAGATATTATGGAAATGTAGGAGAGGCTGCTAGAATATAAGGACTGACCTAAGGTCATCCTGTCCTACATTGTCTCCAGCTCCAAAACCCACACCTATAGAGTTGCAGGCATTTGGTCCTTGTGGTGGGAGAAAGATGTATTTCCTCATATCCTAGCAGGACTTTGAGTTTCCCACAACATTTTCACAATGAATCTTTATCTCTCTCTCTCCTTCTCTCTCTCCCCCACCTCCCTCTTTCTCTTTCTCTCTCTCTTTTTCTCTCTGCCCTTCTCCCTCATATTCTATCAGTTGAACATTCCTATAGCTGCAAGCCAACTGAGAGGGGCATAGGCCATGTGAACACTGGTCCCAGCTGACAAGAAGTCTGGCAGAAGTCAATGCCAGGGTTAGGTCAGTGCTTGGCAAGGTCAGGGCTCTGGGTCAATGGTCTCTGTTAACTTTTGAACTTTGCCTTATAATTTCAAGATGTCAGCCCAGTTCCAAGCATTGAAACCCCATGCAGCTGTGCTCATTAGGGAGAAAGGAATAGGAAGAGAAGGAATAAAGAAGTTTTCCGCCTTACCCCTCTCTTCTTTATCAGGAAGGACATTTCCCCCAGTAGTTCCAAATAGATCTTCCCTTAAGTCACTGGACACAATGGGCAAAGAGGAGCCGGAGTCCCATGGTTGGCTTAGAGCAAGTATGATGCATCCTTATGCCTGGGGCGAGAACTCTTCTTTCATAAGCACATAAATATCTGTGCCCTAAGCTGAATAAATTTGAAGTTACCATGGCAAAAGTAGGTGAAAAATTGCTGTGGGGGAAGAGTTTAATGTTCTATGTCTCTCTCTCCTCCCCTGAGAAGGCATAAAATGAGGCTAACACACAGACAAAACTCAGCCTGGTTTTTAGTGTGCCCCTTCCGGCAGGTTGTTGCATGGAAGAAAACATGCAGTTTGGAATGAGAAGGCTTAGGTTCAAATCCTGGTTTTGCTACCTGTTAGCTCCAAGATTTGAGAAGGTTACTTAACACACCTTGTCTCAGTTTCCTAATATGTATGTATGTGGCAGAGTTAATGGTATTGATGAAGACATGGACAAACATAATGACCATTGTTTGAGGGCTTGTGTGTGTGCCAGGCACTGTTCTAAGATGCCTTCTGTGTGAATGGCACCCTGAATGGTCCCCTACCTAGGACAATGGGTTGGACCTACAAATACGATAGACGTCATTTCTAGGTGATATTATATGGCAAAGGAAAAAGGATTTAAGGCCCTGATCAGTTGACTTTGAGTTCGTCCAAAGGGATATTATTCTGAGTGGACCTGACCCAATCAGGTGAGCCCTTTAAAATATGTCTTACACATTCCTTGAAGTAAAAAGTTCCAAAAAAACAGAGACTCTTTCTCTTTCTTGCTGGCTTTGAAGGAGAAAGTTGCCACGAGTTCTGCAGCCTCCAAGAAAAGCATTCTGCCAACCAGCGGAGGGAGCTTGAAAGTGGACCCTTCCTTAGTCAAGCCTCCAGATGAAAACACAGTCTGCCAACACCCTGATTTCAGCCTGGTAAAAAACCCTGAGAAGAGAACACAGTCACCCTGTGTCAAATTTTCTGCCTACAAAAACCATAATATACTAAATGAGCATGGTTTTAAGCCCTTGCATTGGTAGTAACTTGTCATACAACAGTAGAAAATTAGTACAGGCAGTGTGCTAGACCCTTTATAGACCTTATCACTCCAGTGCTTACCATATCTTGATAGGGCTGGGATTATCATCTCTTGGATCTGTTGAGGGACAAATTACAAGGCGTGTGATGTCAGTTGTGCAGTGTGGATTATCCAGGAACCTTATGCTCTATTTTCCTCTTGTTACCCACCTTCAGGTATGTCTCTGCTTCCTAGCTCCCTTAACTTAAAGAAGGAAGTTGTAGGGAAATAGGTGGATTCCAAGATCATTGCATTTCTTGCTGATGGCATTGGCAAACAGCATGGCAATTTACAAATACACGAATCTGTCCCTTTATGTTGTAAGCTCCTTCTGGACTGAGCCTGCAAATTCATCTTGGCACGCAGTAGGTGTTCAGTCTTCATGGACTGAATTGCATTAAGGGAAGTGGACTGCAAAAGCTTGTTGAAATAAAACTTTTAAATTGTTTGAAGTTTTCCCTTTGCTCATGTTATGCTGAGCTTCAGTTGCAGCATGTAATTGGGTTTAGATGGTGCCCTACTCAGCATGAGTGTTTAGATTTGTAGCTCCCTGTCTGAGATGGAAAGGACAGAATTTTCATGTGCAGTGAGCTTCTCATTGACCTGAGCAGTGTAGAATCTCATCTCACACCACTGTAGTTCAGGGTCACTGGGATTATTAGCACACAAACAAGGAGATGTTTGTAGGTGGTGAGTTCTGGAATACTGGATGCTTTTTCCTGGTTTTGCACATTCACAGCCAGGGGAATGTGAAGTGGACTCAGGGGCACATGTGTCTGACTCTGATATTTTGTAATGGGAGAGCATTTTGTCCATTGTATTGTTGAAGAGTGAGAGTATCTGACTTGGAAGCGAGTAAACAGCAAAGTTCTTTTGAGGGAGAAACAAACAAAATTAAGACGAGCCAGGGAGGCTGGATCCAGATGAACCGTACCCATGGAGCTCAGGAAATTAACTCAGCATGGAGGTGACATCTTCCCAAGTGGTGTGTGCACAGAGCTTAGAGCCATGTGACCCAGGGGAAGTCTGTCTTTTGCTGACTTTGAAATAGAATTTATTCTTCTCTGGCTATTGGCTTACACTGAAAACCATGACCTCTTCTCTGTGATCCAAACTAGCAGATTTAAAGGGTATTCATCAGATCAACTCATTTTATTGTCCTAAGAGTTCCTCTTCCTTTCAGCTCATTGAGTCTTGTTAACTGGTCTCAGCTAAATAGGTGTGGCCAATGCTTTTGTAGCGATGTCATCTGTGGTTCTATTCTGTCAGTAAGTGCCTAGGGAAGCTCTGGAACTCCTTTGAGATATGGTTTTAATTTCCTTCATCAAAATGCTTTTTGGTGTGATATACGTGCATTCGTGTCACCCTTGTTAATGAGGACCACCTTCTGCTAATCAGCATACTTTCTCCCGCAGGTGAGCTGTTGAGTTTTATACAGATTCCCCCCCATTTACTATTATTTTAGTTTAGAGTCATTTTTCCTAATATTTTTTTTCCTAACTCTTTGACTTTCTTTACATTTACTATGAAACTTGCTAGGAGTATTCGTTCTCAAGAATCAAATTGTTATTTATGGCATTTCTGGAAATAAGAGAGTGGCATTAGACTGGGTTGTGAGTTAAATAAGTAAATGGCATTTGAAGGTGATGTGTTTGATTCCTAATCAAAGGCTCCCCATGGGCGCTGGCCTGTAGCAGCCGGGAACACAGCAATATTACCCAATTTCCATAAACCAGCCTATTAACATGCCAGCGGCCTCCAAGAGCCATGACTTGCGATGCTGGGAGAAAATGATGCTGAAATCAGTGGATAGAAAATGAGAGCCCTTCTGAGGATTGAACAGAGCCTTTGATTGTGTGATCAGGAAGAACATCTGGTGCCTGGGCTCAAGGGGGTCAGCGCCTTTCTGTGGATGGAGGTGATGCCACGTCAGCATGTGGCTCTCCCTTACTCTCTCAAGTCCAGGCCCCTGAACTTCCATGTGTGGCTTGTGTGGTGGAGTGCGGGCTGCGGTTGGGTCTCAGTGGAATCTGCATCAAGAAGGCAGAAGTTAGCCCATCAGGGGCTCCTTTGCTCTGCCATGGGCCATGGGGTGGAGATGATAAGAGGAACCAAGATCAAGGAACACAAAAGGAAGCAGTGCTTCTCACAGCAGGTGAGAAACTCCATGAAACATTTCATTCCAAAGGCTGCAAGGTTGACTAGCTCCTTGAACAGTTAGTGTAGGCAGAAGCACAGATAACATAGTTTTGGTAAGATTTTAAAGGGACAGGGGCGCCTGGGTGGCTCGGTCGGTTAAGCGTCTGACTTCGGCTCAGGTCATGATCTCACGGTCCGTGAGTTCGAGCCCCGCGTCGGGCTCTGTGCTGACCGCTCAGAGCCTGGAACCTGTTTCAGATTCTGTGTTTCCCTCTCTCTCTGCCCCTCCCCTGTTCATGCTCTGTCTCTCTCTGTCTCAAAAATAAATAAACGTTAAAAAAAATTAAAAAAAAAAGATTTTAAAGGGACATGGGATGTTGGGTGGGTGAGATTTTACAAAGCTTTGAAATCTCCTGATGCCCCCATAAGCTCAGCACCCTAGACTGGCTTGGAACATGTGTCTAACTTGGAATAGTTCTTCTTGTGTGGATTCATCTATTTTTCTAGTTCAAAGCTGCTCTTCAAAAAGATATCTTACAGGCATTGTGGTTCTAGGACTCTGAACTCATTTAGAATCCCTCCCCCTACTCCCAAGGAAAAACCACTTCAGCCTAGAAATATGCATCAAGTGCTTATGGCTTGCACTCCAGTGTATGGCACATGAACAGGGATGAGGGAGCAGGCAGCAGGTGTATGTGCTGGGGGTGGGATGAAGTGAGACCTCTAAACACAATAAGTGTAGGACCCAGCCCTTCTGGGGGTGGACAGTGGTGGTGGTGCAAGATCTCACTAGAAACAAATAGTCAAGTGAGTGCATCCAAGGCATGAGGACTTATCTGCTGATGCTGTGATTGATTTCTAAACACATCGTGCAGACAAGTGCATTGAGTTAAAGGCAGTGAAGCTATGATAGGGTGAGCACTGCAGGTCAGGGAGCTCAGGACAAGGTTTATGGACAAGATGGGACTTCAGATCTTCAACAAAGGGTGGAATTCAGTGGGAGAAGGACACATCAGCAAGGGGACAATATGTGCAAAGGCATGGAGTAAACCAGCCTTGAACTCAGGAGAAAACAACCCAAGATTTATCTTCTGTGATGCAGGAGTGTCATTTCACTCTCGTGGGGCATTCACTCCGGGCTCAAAATCCCTGGATGCAGTGAGGACTCTCCCAAACCTGCTATTTTTCTGAATGAGGGTGTTGCTGGGAGATTAGAAGCATCCTGAACTGCTACCTTCAGCACTGCCCACGTTTCCTTCCCTCTGGATTTGGCCAGTGGGTGGTACTTGCAGGAGGCTGAAGTCCAGAGGTGAGAGATCAAATATGTTTCCCAGCTCTTGCTCCTGGTTCACCACTGTAGATCTGGAAATGGCTGTGACTTCCACCAGGTGACCCCTTTCCCAGAGCAACTCCTCTCATGGCGCTCTAGGAAACACAAGTCTATCGTTGGTAAAGTCTTATGCTCTTGGTAGTCCTTGGACCACCTGCAGTCTCTTGTTGATTCCTTTACCTTAATCTGTCCCCTGCCTTTTGTTTCCTGCTGGGACCTGACTGATACACCTTCCTTTCTCACCTACTTGAACACCTGTCTCAGGCAAGCATTCTTCCATGAAAGTGACAGAAACTTATTTTGAAATGTCTTAACTGGAGTGAACTTATTGACACACCAAGCTGAGAAGTCAGTTATCTAGATTCAGACATGGCTGGATCCAGGTGCTATGGAATTATTTACTCTTCTTTTCACTATGCTGGCATTTTTCTTAGCCCAGCTCTTGTGGTAGAAAGGTGGGGAACACCAATTTCAGGCTGACAGTTCTGCTAGCTGAATGACCATAATGAAAAAAAATGACTATTTTTTCCCCAGTGGAGTTCCAGCAGAAGTTTTGATATTCACTCTAATTGGTGAGGCCTAGGTCACATGTCTATTTCTGGAGTGGGGCTGGGGCTGGGGGGTTTGAAGGTGGGAGGAAGGTGAGCCATGGACAACCACTTCTCCAGCACATGGACTAAGTAAGAGTGGGGGAAGCATATTTTTCCAATGGAAAGCAAGGACGAAAGAGAATTCTAGGCAGCTAAAACCAAAAGATGTTTGATGTGAGCCTGAACCCGGTTTATTGAGCTGTCTCAACTTCACAGGAATTTTTTTCCCCGTTCTCCTTCATTAACCATGCTATGTCGAGCCCTCCTTGCCTGTTACTTAATGATGTCTTCGCAGATTTAATTGCTTTCTAGTTACTGTCAGTTATGAAAATCAATCCAGTACTGTTTAAAGTTCTGTTTCTATAAATGTTTCAAAACTCTTCCTGACCCCATGTGGGCCAGACCCTCACCTGAGGAACTCGGAGGATGAGTATGCATGTGTGGGTGGGTGGGGGGGGGGGGGCAGTGGTACGGAGGCCACTCCTACCACTTTGCACTTTTCTAGGCTCTGACACATCTAGAGTCAGGGATCTGAAGGAAAAGTGACAGGAAAACAGTGGTCATTTAAAGCAAAGAGCCACTGTTGGCCAAGGATGAGCTGTCCCTGGTCCTGAAATGCTTCAGTTGGAGGTTACCATGGCTGCTTGTCTGTGTGTAGAGGCTGTGGTTTTCTTGGGTATTCGCTCTTATTGCAAAAACCTCTACTACTGAGGATGACTCAGAAGGGGGGGTCCGGTTTCCATGCCCCTCTCTTCTGCACCTGCAGCATCTCTACAACTCCTGCAGCCTCCTTGAATCTCCATACTCCTTCACATAAAAGCTCAAGAAGCCCAGAAGGTTTTCCTGTGCACTCTGAGGGGCTGTGGGCCATCAGGGTAAGGTGAGGGTTGCTCCTGTGATCTTCACAGACCCATTGCACACCTCTTCCATTTTTCCATGCTAGAGCTGGTATTTCATCAAGCTTTTCACCTTCTGATAAAATATGTACATGGATCTATGTCTACATGCACTTCCCCTCCAAAACTCAAAGGACTCATGTCAGGTTCCCACAAGGACCCTCTTACGAGGATGTGTCTTAGAACCATATTGGGACTGAAGGTCTTGCCGCTCAGCAAGACCTAACCATGGAATAAGCAAGTGTTTGGTAGATAGGTGACCACAGACTCATTTGTGCAAACCTGCACACTTAGGAGGTTCTGAGAGATGCTACCAGCTATGACTGTGGGACAACAGGAAGATCTGCCCCAAGCAAACCTAAGGCACATTTCCCTCCTATTATCTCTAAGTGATTCTCCTAAATCCCCCCCCCACCCATGTGGTTTTAGGGAGAGAAGGGTAAATCTCCCATCTCCATGGGAAGGGGAGGAAATTACTTCTTACCTAAGCCCTACATTCCCACTCCATGACCCCTCCTGATAATCCTGGTAACTTTCTCTTTCCTTCCTAATTTTCTTTTTTAATTTTTTTAATGTTTTATTTATTTTTGAGACAGAGACAGAGCATGAGCAGGGGAGGGGCAGAGAGAGAGGGAGACACAGAATCCGAAGCAGACTCCAGGCTCTGAGCCGTCAGCACAGAACCTGATGCAAGGCTCGAACTCACAAACCACAAGATCATGATCTGAGCTGAAGTCGGACGCTCAACTGACTGAGCCACACAGGTGCCCCTTTCCTAATTTTCATATCAGAAGGAGGGGTCAGTCAGGCAGGTGATCTGAGAAACACTGCTCCTTATGTCCAAGTAAGATCAACTGATGCTTCTTTATGGCTTCCTAGCTCTCTTTAGGTGTGTTGGAGTGCCATTTATTCAGCTTTGAGACCTTCACAACAATTCTGGGAAACCAGGAACAGCCTTGCTTGGCATGTACCAGCCATGTTTCTCAATTGCAAGCAACAACAACAAAAACCTTTGGCCAATTTAGTAGAAAGTGAGTTTATCCAAAGACATCGCCTACCCTAAAGGCCTCTGGGACAGCCAGAGAACCAGTGTGTTAGCTACATCATGAAATCACACCCCATAACTGTTCCTGCAGCACTGATGACACATCTATCTTGCTCCATGGCTGTGCTGGCAGAACCCCTGCTATCAAGGCCACTTAAAACACAGTGTAGCTGCTGCCCACCCCCTTGCTAGGATAAATCCCCCCATATCCCTGCTTCTTTGTATGATCAGCTGTCAAATCAAAACCTGAGTGCACATCTGACCGCTGGAGCCTGAGTCCTGTGCTAAAGTCCTGGAACAGACTGTGCCACCCCTGTTTTTAGTCTCCAGGGTGGAAGGCTGGCTCTGTGTCCCTGGGTGAGTGTTTTTACAAGCCTAGAGAGAAGATTCAGATGCGGTGTGATCGAAAATCATGCAATGTAGGGGCGCCTGGGTGGCTCAGTCGGTTAAGCGGCCTACTTCGGCTCAGGTCATGATCTCGCGGTCCGTGAGTTCCAGCCCCACGTCGGGCTCTGTGCTGACAGCTCAGAGCCTGGAGCCTGCTTCAGATTCTGTGTCTCCCTCTCTCTGACCCTCCCCCGTTCATACTCTGTCCTCTCTCTGTCTCAAAAATAAATAAACGTTAAAAAAAAAATTAAAAAAAAAAAAAGAAAAAGAAAATCATGCAATGTCTACTTGCTTAGGGTGATTGGCTAAGAGATGGCTCCCAACGGTATCAGGTTCTAATCCCTGGAATCTGTGAACATGTCACTTGATATGGCAAAGAACCTTCGCAAATGGGATAAATTGAGACGGGAATTACTGTGATGAGCACTAAGTCATGTATGGAATTGTTGAGTCATCATGTAGTACTCCTGAAACTAATATAACACTGTATGTTAGATATACTTCAATAAAAAATGATATGGGGAGATTACCCTGGCTTACGTGAGTGGGTACTCATGTAATCCCAAGGATCCTTGTAAGAAGGAGGCAGAGGGAGATGTGAAACTTAAGGAAAGAAGTTGGAAGGCTATGAGGATGGGGCCATGAGTCAAGGAATACAGGTGACTTCCAGAAACCAGAAACAACAGCAAAGGAAAGGAAGCTCCCATAGAGCCTCCAAGGAACTTTGGTTTTAGCTCCATATGTCTTATTGTGGACTTCTGGCCTCTAGAACTGCAGGATAAATGTGTGTTGTTTTAAGCTGCCATGTTTGTGGTAATTTGTTACAGCGGCCACAGGAAACTAACTTAACCAGTAAACATTTATGGATTGAACGAGAAGGAAGAGAGTGTTTTCTGCCTGTGTGCAGGCATACCATGGCTGAAAACAGAGGGGTCTGGGGAGAAGGAAGAGCTGCCCTCACCGTGCAGCCAGCAAGGGGCTTCCAGCTGCTTCTGCTGGAGAGAAAATAGTCTGAAAAGTACCCTTCTTTTGGCCTTTGTGGCCTTGGAGTTTAAACAGTAAGTGAGAAGGATCTTTCCAAACCTCTCTTACAGCAGCCAAAACAGACGTGTTTGGAGGTAAGAAACCACTTACAGGCCCATGATTGAAAAACAACTCATGCTTAAGGGCTTAAGGTATCTGGAGAAAACAACAATGTTTAGAGAGGAATTGTGGAGGAAATAGCTCTTAGATCAGCTGGAAAATTCATCACACACTGTTCCCATTCCATTGGCAGTGATTTGTGCCTCTCTGCGAACCTCTTTTGGGGGGGAAAGTCCCCTGCGGTTGGAGGAGATGTCTCATTGGGAGCTCTGCAGTGCAAGTTCCCTGAACCACCATCAGACTCAGCTACTCTCTCCACTCCATCCCGTTCTCAAGGTGCCATGGGAAGAATAGTGCGATGAATGGTTTGCTGTCAATCGTAGGGTGTGTGAGTGGAATGGGTGCAAGCTGGGAGCCGCAGAAACACTGCCATGTTCAGCTTCACGAAGATTGGTTCCAAAAACCAAAAAGGTATTAATGTCTTTCTCCTGCTGCTTACAGAATTACCTCTTTAAAAAGTATCCTTTAAAACGGTGGCTCCAGGGGCAGCTGGGTGGCTCAGTCAGTTAAACATGTTAGCAGTTAGGCTCAAGGCATGATTTCACAGTTTGTGAGTTCAAGCCCCATATCAGGCTCTGTGCTGACCGGTTGGAGCCTAGAGCCTGCTTTGGATTCTGTGTCTCCCTCTCTCTCTGCCCTTCCCCTGGTCGCACTCTGTCTGTCTCTCTCTCAAAAATAAATAGACATTAAAAAATTAAAAAATAAAATAAAATAAAACGGTGGCTCCACTTTGGGTGAACTGTGTATTGGAAGAAAATGATCAAGTCGTAGGTCTAGAAAAGAGGGGTCCTTGGGAGCTTCCTGGTCCTGGGCACTGCCTCTGATTTCACTCTGCTGTCCTCTCATCCTATTAGAGTCTTGGTTGGCACCATGCATTTTTACATTAAACCCATTTATCTTCATTATAATGAGGCATTGAGCTGTATAATCATCTGCTTAGTGTCTATCCGCCTTATTGGAATGGAGTCTCCATAGGCAAGCCTGTATGGAGGCCTTGTCCACATGGATAGCCCCTCCCCATGCCCACCCGATTTCTGCAGTATTTCACGTTTCCCTGCTCTATTTTCTTACTGCAATCATTCCTTTTTGAAACATTCAAGTTCATTTATTTGTTTGCTTGTTCATTGTCTGCACCCGTTGGCCATTAGAATTCCCTGCACACTGTCAATACCCCTGAGTTATTTTGTTCGCTGTGTATAGATAGAGGGGTGAGGAAGTCTCCTTTCTCTGACTTTCTGTTTCATTGTGAAGGGAAATCCAAACAGGATGGCACCCTGGCCTCTCCCCCTCACTTACTTGGTGGGTGACTTCTTTAGTTAGTTTGTGGAAGGAACTGGCCTTGCAAATCTCCTCCTTTGTGGTCTGACTGTAAGGTCTCTGTAAGGTCACCTGTAAGGTCTCTGCCCTGCAGGGGACTGGGTGCTTGCATTTCATCCATACCTTAAACTGGGTTCTGGATTCTGCTCCACTCAGGGTTCACTATTGTAAAGTTAATTATAGAAGCACTCCTCCAAAGTAGCCTCTATCAGCAATGATGCTGATATTCCGATCTTCCTCTGATTAATCCTGTTTCTACATCTTTGTAGTTCCAAACTTGGTCAGAGGACAAAGAGGTCATATGTTGGACCCCTTTATTCCCTTATACACACCTCAATAGACATCCATCCCCAGGGCCAAGAAAGTACATGTCACATAGTGGATACTCTATTTATTTTCAGTTTTTAAATGAATGGATATATTGGGGAGCCTGGGTGGCTCAGTGGGTTAAGCGTCCAACTTCAGCTCAGGTCATGATCTCACGGTCCGTGAGTTGGAGCCTGACAGAGGGCTCTGTGCTGTCAGTTCAGAGCCTGGAGCCTGCTTCGGATTCTGTGTCTCCCTCTCTCTCCGCCCCTCCCCCATTCACGCTCTGTCTCTCTCTGTGTATCAAAAAATGAATAAACATTTAAAAAAGTTTTAAATGAGTGGATATATAGACAAATGAATTTGAGGCATATTATAACAAGTTACAGGCAGTAGTCCTTGTAAATATTTGCTGAGATAGCTCATTAAGTTAGCCAGATGTCTGTGGAATCCCTACTAAGTGTGCATGTTTTTCTGGTCTGGGTTGTCTAGCCTGCATAGTTAACACAGACCTTGGGGAAATTGCTAGGTCTGAAGGGACTGAATTAGGCTTGGAGTTTACTCATGTTTGTGACTTCAGCAAATGTCATTACCAACTGGAACTTCAATCCTACAAGCCAACAAACCAATGGGATCCATAAATCCACTCAGGGTTCACCTTAATCGGAGCCCTCAGCTGACTTACCCAATGAAGGGAGAAGGAAATGAATCCTGGTCTTCTCCTGCACCATCCCACATCTGTGTTTGCCATTGCCAGATATGAGAGGTTTGACTCTTAAAAATAATGATTTTTCTATGCTGATTTCGAATGGCATCACCAGGCTTGATTTTAATTGTCTTGATGACCCAAGATCAACAGGGATTTGGAATTGATTATGTTGGTAGATAAATCAATTTGAATTAGATTATTTAAACAGCCACAAGCATGTATTCACGTGTATCTATGTGTGTTCAAAGTTCTCTTGATTTAAAGGTTTGGATTTCTGGATGAGCCTGTGGCAGAATACCACTGAGGATGACTCCATCTACGTGACCCCTGTCTCAGTAAGTGCATTTCTTAATTGATGGATGGGTCTTGGTGGTGCTATTTGCAAGGACAGGCTCTTTTATTGGAAAGGATACAGATGTGCACTAATAGGAAATTATGGATCATTTCCTTGAAGAACTCTCTTTAGAATTTCAGGAAATGAGTATTTGGGGAAATGGAATTTAAGATGTTAAAGCAGGTTCTCTATGTAATTGGAGACTTCCTAAGCTAGGCATGAAGCTTATCTAACATGTTTGCACCCTTTGAATGAAACGTAGGTGCAATTTCCAATTTTTTGTTTAACGTGTTGAGAGACAAAGATAGAGCATGAGTGGGAGTGGGGCAGGGAGAGAGGAAGACACAGAATCCAAAGTAGGCTCCAGGCTCTGAGCTGTCAGCACAGAGCCTAATGCGGGGCTCGAACCCACAAACTGTGAGCCACCCAGTCACCCTGCAATTTCCATTTTCATGAAGAAAATGTAAACAAAACAATTTTTGCTTATCTGTTTGCTTTTTAGAGTTTGTTAGGGACTGAGTGTTTATGCCCCACCCCAGCCAATTCCCAAAATATGTTGAGATTCTAACCCCCCAATGTGATAGTTTTTCAAGTAGGGCCTTTAGGGAGTGATTAGGTTGTGAAGGTGGAGACCTAATGAATGGGGTTAATGCCCTTATCGAAGAGACCCCTGCGACCCCCTTCACCCCTTCCTCCATGTGAGGACACGGCGAGAAGATGCCATCTATGAAACAAGACTCAGGCCCTGAATCTCCCGGCACCTGGACTGGAACTTCCAGCCTCTAGACCGTGAGAAATAGATATTTGTTATTTAAGCCACCCAGTTTATGGTGTTTTTTGTTACAGCAGCCCACCTGACTAGCGCAGTGTGCATATATCCCAAGAAAGTATGCCAATTACATCCTCTAATTTCCTGATATTTAGGGATGCAGAAATCCACACTCAGCTTTATGTCTGAGGCATTATGGTAAATCTGTCAATATTTCAGTAAATAAACAGCCATTTCAGGAAATGGCCCTCCAAGATTGACCATACCTGAGGAAGCGTCTGTGGTAGACTGGCCAGGGGCCCCTCCACCTAGGGGTGGGACCTGAGAGCGTGCACTGTGTCTCTCTTCTTTAACCACCTGGCCAGTACTTGGAAGGGATTTCAACTGCCGTGCGTGGTTTTACACCTTGCTCTACTGACGGAAGTAGGGGAAAGGCAGACATATAGGAGTTGGTGCTTCAAGGGGACAGATGATATTTGGTGATGGTGTGTGTGTCACTGAGGAAGTAATCCTGGAAACCCCCTCATAGAAGACTTAGGAATCTAATTGACTTAATTACAGGATGGAAGGAAGGGAATTACCATGCACACGCCGAGAGGGACCCAGATGTCACTTTGAATCATTTTGCCTCCTGGTAACTGTTTTCAAACAGGAGAAAGGAAGGGCTTGAAGCTTAAACAAAAGCAGCTCAGCTGGAAACAGATGTGCTCACTGACACTATGGCAACGTGAACGCACCAGCCACAAATGACCACAGCCAGCTCTCTGCATCCCTGGTGAGCTTGCATTCAAGGTCAAGTTAACAGTACATAACATCTTTCATCATGTGTATTGACAATGAGTGACAGCCAGCTACGGACTAGTGAGGCAGTCACGGACGTGGATCCTATGAGCAATCAAAAGGGATTAATGGGTTTCTGCAGTTCTGGATTTCACTTATGTTGAAAACAAATATTTGTAAGTACCTGGGAGTATATTCCAGGATAAAGGATATAGATACAGACATATATGCATGCATACTTATATACCTATATACATACATGCTATTTTCCAAAGTAGATTTAATTCTACTTCTTTTTCCAAGCATCAGACTAAGGCTTTGCAGAGTGTTGACAGAATAAGAAAGGGGCCCACACACCATTTGAATAAATCCAAGTGGAACTCTCTAATCATTCTTGACCTGTCCTGAGAGGACATAGCTCCCCTATTTTATTTTGAGAGTGTCAAAACCAGGCCACCATAGGGATAAAATGTTTCCCACAAGACTATTCTAGAGGTGATGAGATTAGAACCCAGACTACCTGAGTGGTTGGTTAGTCTTTAATTCAGTCTCCATGGCCACACCATTCCCCAGAGGTTGACCTTTTACCAGGAATTGCCTGGTCAGTCAACTAAAAAATTCATGTTCCTACCATTTAATGTAACACAGCTACTAGAGGACAGAAAGTGAAATATCCCAGGTGCTACTGCCACACCATCTGCCCACAGCATCTCTGGAGGTGCAGGCGTTGATGCACTTGAGCATAAATGGGTCTTCCCCAAATGGGAGAACACCTGCCTGTAAGCTCTGGAGTCTTATTTGGTGCTTTGCCAGATTAAGCCCTTCAGGATTAAGGGCTCTGTCTTGCTCATTTTTGTCCAGCTCAGTGCCTGGCTTTTGACAGGATAAACTAGCCAAGGGAAGTTTCTAGTGTAACATTCAGTAAGTGGCTTCTAAGGTTGCAACTCTTGTGCCCACTTTGTCTGCCCTTGGGACCTTTGTAAATGTCGAAAAACATCAACGATGCAAGATAAGATACAGACCAGGTTTCTGACCTGCCAAAACTCAATATTAATTTAAGTTGAAGTAGATAAGACGGAGTATTTATCTGGGAGACCATGGAGGTTATCTTACTTGAAATATTTTCTGTTCTGTCGTGTTCTACTAAAAAGAAAGAGAGACAGGAATAGGAATTTCTCTCAATAGGCCTTTGAGTAATTAATAGAGCCAAGGGACTCTGGGGTGCAAAAGAACACATGACCTGGTCCTGGCCTGCAGGAGACTTGGTCCCTCAGAGGAGGTAGCCACCCACTCGTCCTGGCTCACAATGTGCTGGAGGTGACCCAGAACAAGGGAAGTCCAATTAGAGAGCTTAGTTAGGAGAGCACAGAGGAACTGGGTAATGCGGCTGTGGGAATCTAAGAATACCTCTTGGAGGAGATGGCCTTTTGACTGAGCCTTAAATAGGTGTCATTTGGGCCTCTGGGGGAATTCAGGAAGGGCATTCCAGTTGGTGGATCAGTGAGGGGGATATAGCCATGGAGTCAGGTCATCACAAAGTAAAACATAGAAACTGTTAGAGAGCATAGCCTGGCCGGATAGAAGAAACAGGAGGTTGACTCATTAACCCAACCATCCCAGACCACCCCCTGTGTTCTGGTCCTGAGCTGAGGACTGGAGAGGCAAATGCCAATAAGCAGACATGGTCTCTTCCCTTATGATGCTTACTGTTGAATTGGAGAGTCAGAAAATAAAAGTACATAATTGAAGTACAGTTAGGAATTGTGTAGGACTCTGAAGGAACATGAAAACAAGGTGTAGTGATTAAAACCATACCAGAAGGGGGACCCCTTAGGCAGAAGCCCTGAGAAGGTGACCGACCAGAGAAACAGCACAAGAAGCCAGCCATCTGCTGAGTATAGAAGAGAGGACCCCAGGCAGAGGGGCTCCCAGGAGGTAAGAGAGAGGTGACATTTATGAAGTTCATGAATCTGGTGCCACAGAATCACAGTGAGCATAAGGAGGTGTGGCCCAAGATAGAGCTGGACAGGGGACATGAGCCCACGATGACCTTGTAGTCACAGGGAGAAGTTTGGATTTTGTTTGAAGTGTAATGAGTGTCACTGCGCGACTTAAGCAGAAATAAGGATGATTTTTCTTGTGTGTTAAAACGTTTGCATGAGATTTTAGGCAGAACATAGTTTGGAAAGGCAAGTGTGGAGGCAGAGAACTTTGAAAAGCTTTTGCAGGAGTCTGGTGAGTCACGGAGGTGGTTTGGACTAGCATGATGGCCATGAGGAAGAACACACTGGGGAGGTAGAACTGATGAGCCTTGCTGGAGGGTTGAGTTGGGGGTTCACCGGGAGGAAGAGGGTGACTCTGGGCTTCTGGTTCCAGAATTTGGTGTATGACTGTATTGCTTACTAAGATGGGGAAGATGGGGTGTGGCTGGAACAGGTGAAAGCATTATTGGGTTCAGGATCTCAGCCCTGAGTGTAAAATGCCCCAAAGACAGTGAGGCCAAGGTATGTGTTTGGAGCTATTCAGGGCAGAGGGCTTCTCTGATGGGGATAAAAATGGGAGATGCATTATAGAGATACTACTTAAGGTCATGGGATGAGCTCATTGAGACAGGACATATGAATAAAGAAGAAGAGAGTAGACTGAGAAAGGCCAACGCTTAGAAATCATAGGAGGACCCATGGCCATGACTGAGAAAGGAAAACCATAATAGTGAGGAAAACTGAGGCAGTGGTGTTTGCACATTAAGGGACAGAAGGAAGAGGGATAGATGAGGAAGCAAGGAGCACCAGTCTCACTCTGCTGAGAGACATGCAAAGGGAAATGGAAATTCTTCCTTTGCTTTTGGTAACTTTAATACAAGTCTTTGGGGGAGACTCCTGTGGTAGAAGCCAGGTGAGAAGGTCTTGGGAGGCACCATACGGTGAGAGGTAAGGAAGAGTATGTAGATACCACACTGGTGTTTGGGTGTGGAGGGAGTCCAGAGGAATGTGGACAAATGTCCTTTATTTTTTAAGAAGGAGCTTACTAGAGCATGCTCTATGCTAATAGAGCAATGATCAAATAGAGAGATTATTGATGCAGCACATGGGGAATACTCTAAGGAGTGAAGTCCTCAAAAGGTGGAGGGACACGTCTCACTTTGTAAGAAGAGGGAAGGGAGCCTGGGGGATGTAAATTCTGCCTAGACAGATATAGGAGTGCCTGTCTGGAGGCTCCTGGGAGGCGAGAACATCAGAGCAGTGAGAGTGTGGTTGAAAAAGAGAAGTGAGGAGAGGAGATGGTTGTGCCAGAGGCTAAGCAAGCAAGTGAACTAACCTGAGAACCAACACAAGACTCCAGCTGAGGGTTCCTATCATGAGTTTAAAGTGAGCCAGTGAGCCAGTCTTTTATTTAGATTTTACCCCCCAGCAAATTTCTAGCTTGTGGGCATAGTCAATAAGAAGATTGATGATTGAATTAATCATCCAGAGTACAATTTTGTTCTGAGTGTGGAGGAAGAAAGTCAAAAGAAGTTAAAGTTATTTGGAAGACAGTGCTTATAGTGATGGGCCACGGAATCCCAGTTGGAATAGAGTGAGAAAGGGAGGGGACTAATTCAGTGGTGACCTCTGAGGACTAAAAGACGATTTTAGTGGAATGGTTTGATCAAGAGAATCAGAGATCTAGGTTGGAGAGTGGCCTTGATGACATCACAGTTTGGCCAGCCACTCTGTAATCCTCATCAACACCTCAAGGACATCCCCAATAAGCATACACTCAGTAAAGACAGTGGGTTTGCCATGCACATGCAGCTGCAGGATATATCCTCAATCTTATCAAACTTCTGAGCAATTTTGCTGCTTCCTAAGCCCCTTCTCTGCATTTGCATTGACTGGGGACCTCAGAAACACAGAACCCTTCTGTTGTTGAACTTCATCACAGCCATGACCATTTTTCAGTTGGACGATTCTACAGGCTCCAGTCTTGTATCGTTCTTTCCAACACCGGGGAAAGCAACAGCACCTGAGATGCATTCTTTGTCTTGGCCAACTCCTGTGGTCTCCATCCAATGCTATTTAACCAGCGCAGCAGTTAAAATCTCAAATCATCTTTACTGCTGTTGCAGATTGTAGCGGCTGCCTGAGAATGATCTTACCTCCACATGATTAGTAAATGATGAATGGTTCTCTCCTTTTCCAGCATTGTCTCTGGAGGGTATTGATGGCTCAGAGAGGGGAAAATTCCAGAAAATATGGTATCCTTAGCCACACTGGAGTAGCCTTGTAAAAATCAATCTATAATAGTAAAAACATGATCTATGAGGGCAATAGGCAACGGGAGAGAGAATGGTAAAAGTCGCTGGAGAAAGATAAAATTGACATCACCATGGGAACAGGAGGTACCACAAATGCTCTCATAACCGTCCAGAATCCTGCAAATGTTGCTGGCCACTTCTTCGCCAAGCCAATGTGTTGGCTGTTTATCTTCATCCCATATCAGAATAGTCTAGACAAGATTATTTTGGTTGAAGTGGTTTTCCTTGCCAGTAGTGGGCATTTGGCACTGTGGCCACACTTTCTAGTCAGAGAGGAATATACTATTTGCAGAATTGGATTTTGGCTGAGTAAGGGCCAACAGTTTCCTTCTGAATTAAAGAGAAAGTAGATTTATTAGGGACAGGTCTTCCACTATAGAATTTCTCAGCCCTTTAAGCCAAATTGTCCTAAAGTCAGATATAATAAACAGCGGTTTCTACCTAGTGAACATAAGGTGAGATCATAGTTGTGCTGAGTTGGCACCATTGTTTTGGAACCTCAAGTTCTGTTCTTAGATTAAAATCTTTAATTCCAGAGAGAATATCTGCTTTGTAAAATTAGTCGATTTCTCTAAATGGACTGTGAAAGCTAATTTTACATGCCAACTTGATTGGATCACAAGGTGTCCAGATATGTGGCTAAACATTAGTTTTGGTTGTGCCCAAAGGTTGTTTCCAGATAAAATTAGCATTTGAATCAATGGACTGAGTAAAGCCGTTTGACTTCCCCAGTGCAGGAGGCTGTTATCAAACCTGTTGAGGGCAGGAATAGAACAAAACAGCAGAGGAAAAAAGAATTTGTCTCTTTCTGCCTCATTGCTTGAGCTGGGGCATCAATCTTCTCTTGCCCTTGACACCTGTGGTTCTCAGTCCTTTTGATTTGGGTTGGAAACACACCACCAGCTTTCCTGGGTCTCCAGCTTGCAGATGGCAGTTCCTGGGGCTTCTCAGCCTGCATAACTGCATGAGCCAATTCCTTATAATAAATCTCCTCTTACATATATATCCCATTGGCTCTGTTTCTCTGGAGAACCTTGACTAATACATGGAAAAATTGCTCTGGTATCAACAAGAATGTTCAGGAAGAGCAAATACTTTCATGGTGTTGCCTTAGCTGGGTCACATTTATCAATTTCTTTTTTTTTTTTTTTTTTTTTAAATATATGAAATTTACTGTCAAACTGGTTTCCATACAACACCCAGTGCTCATCCCAAAAGGTGCCCTCCTCAATACCCATCACCCACCCTAACATTTATCAATTTCTGATGGTTTTTCTTTGCTTAAGGAGACTATGATCTTCTGCGAGATGGCCCTGCCTTTTAATTTGGACTTCTTTCCACCTTTTCCTGCGTATACCCAGGCTTCAAGTAAACTTCACACCTTCTTTTTCTTCAAATCCAATATTTGCTTTTCCAACTCCATGCCTTTTCTCTCAAAAACACCTCCACTCATAGCAAATACCTTCTCTAAATGGAAGTCTCTTCTGATCCCAGATGTATTCACTCATTCATTCATACAGCAAATATTTACTGTGCACCCTCCACATGTCAGGCACTTTCCTTGGACAGACTTTTCAGAATTCCCATAGCACTTTGCAGAATGCTTAAAATATTTAACAATTATTTTATGAGTGAATGAATAATTGTGTAGTGTGGTTTTAGTTTGTTAACCCTTCCCGTTTGCTTATAAGCTTACAGGCTCAGTGCATATGTGTTGCTCCTACTCCCCTGGAAACATAGTAGGCAATGGATTCATTGTTAAAAATTAGGCAGAGAGAACACTGAAGTCCATTAGGTCAGTAAAACTTCATCTGTTGAATTAGCCATCACCTAAAGTAAAAATAATCAGGCCATATTCACAATCGGTGAGTAGTACATGGTTCCCATTCTTGCTTGGTAATTCACTGTTTGTGACAGCCAACTATTCTAATATCTTCTATTCTCTTCATTCATTACCTGACTTGATTAGGAGCCACCATTCCAATGTCAGTAAGTGTTTAACATTCTGGTCCAGCCTCTTCTGTGAGAGACTGTAAATGGGGTAAATTAGAATATTTCACACAAAGCTAAATAGGACTCAGTTCTGCCATTTTCATTTTGTGGCTGCTGTCTTCATGTGGTGCTAGCTGTCAGTGCTGTGTCTGTGCACCCATTTCAGGAAGAAATCCTTGCCATATTAGCTCCATCAGGTGCATTGTATGGACAGCAAACCCAAGAACTGAAAAGGGCTGCCAACTTTTGAGAGGGACAAAACACACCAGAATCATGGGAATGCAGGTCAAGGAATAACTGGAAGCCATCAATATGGACAGAAAGCAGCACTTGTCATGTTCAGTAGGTATTTGTTGAATTTATAAATAACCCTACATATCCAAGGTTTTCCTTAAGTCCTTCCTAATATAAGGGTGTCCCTTGGAGAAGAAAGAGATTATTTGGAAAACAAATACTGTGCTTTTATTTTTACTCTGGCCCCGCAAAGTGTGTAGAGCCTTAAAGGTGCTTGATGTATTTTTGTTGAATAGAGAAAGCAGTGATTATATCCTCTAGGAAGGTGACAAAGAAGTAAATGTTCTGTTGCTAAAATGACAAGGGCCTCTGTATTTCCATTAACCAAATGAAATTATCTCAAATATCTTGAGAGAGCAGAACAGTATGTAATTAAAGGTTGTTCTGATATAAAGGTGTGTCTGACTCCATGCGGGGTCCAGGACAGTGGGCGGGGTTCAACATTTCAGCTGTCCTGAAGCATTGCTCAGACAGCATGTAATTATGTGTTTCATGCCCCTCTAAGTCAGGTATGAGCCCTGCTTTGCATACCGGGGACTAATTTGTCTAAGGGACTCCTAAGCTGCTCCCCACAGGGACAAAGAGAAGTCTCGGTTTTCTCCAGGGTGAATAACATATGCATGCCTTTCCCTAAGAATTTCCATTTCATTCAGAGAGCTTGTTTTCCGTATCATGTAATTGGGACAAATGGAAAAACACTCATCTCACACAATGGACACTCTACCTCTTGGCTTTCATTTGACTCACATGGTTGCTCAAAATTTTGAGAACCAAGATCTAACAGAGTCCAGTCAAGCTACAAAAAGATTGTAGCTCATAGTGTAGAGGCTGAGAACCCTCAAGAAAGGAGGCTTGCTGCACATCGGAAGTGAATATCCAACGGAAAATCTCATTTACTATCAGTTAGGCCACTCAGGCTATGCTTGACAAAACACTTGGGGACATTATAAAGAAAGAAAAGAGTACCCAGCACTCACACTGGGCCAGGCATAGTGCCTCCCACCACCAGCCAGACTGGAAAACCTCATTATTCAAAAGGTCATTGGAAAACCAACCAAAAGCGTCTTCAGCAGTAGTGGGAAATAATTAGCCTTAGACTAATTGATGTTCTGATCCAACCTAACCAATCTTACAAATCTTCCAGGAAAGACTACAAAGGATTAAACTGTTTCTGTGTAAATATCCATCACCCAAAAGGGTAAAATTTATGATTTCTAAAACCCAGTTATAAATTACCAGCCAGGAAAAAAGCAATATATATATATACATACACACAAAAATACAAAAATACTAGCCTGAAATGGCGTTTTCAAAAACCAATCTGTGTAAAAATGTTTAAATAGTGCTGTGACTCCAAAAATATATATTCTATTTTTTTTTCTATCTGCAACAGTTTATAAAGGCAAAACGGACACCTGCGCGTGAGGTATATATATATATATACTATATATATATATATATGACACATGAGGAAGAAAAAAGATCAATTGAAATTGACCCAGAACTGGTACAACTACAGACTTAGCAGACAAGAAAATTAAAACAATGATTAGAACTCCATTCTATGCTCCCAAACAAGTAAAGACATAGAAAGGTATAAAAAAGCCCTCAAATCAAATTTCCAGAGAATAAAACTACAATGTCTGAGATGAAAAATTCATTGGATGGGATAGTCAACTAGACATTGCAAAAGAAAGTAATTAGTGAATGTGAAGACAGTAATAGAAACTATCTAAAATGAAACATACAGAGAGAAAAAAAATAAGAAAGGAGTATCAGTCAGCTGTAGAACAACTTTAGCTGGCCCTACTATATGTGTAACTAAGGTCCCCCAAAAAGAGGAGAAAGAGGGGTGACCAGAAAAAATAATATTTGAAGAAACAATGGCCAAAATCTTCCAAATTCGATGAAAAGTATAAATCCACAAATCCAAAAAGCCCAACAAATTCAAAGAAAGGTGAAACACCAGAAACATGTGTTAACTAAAGGAATTAAATTAAGGCATATCATAATCAAATTGCTCAAAACCAGTGATGTAGAGAAAAGATACAGGTAGATAGAAACAGATAAGCCGTGTCAACATTACTCAAAAGAAAGCTTCAGTAGGTTACCGGGAGATGAAATTCTGCTCAGCTATGAAGAAGAATGAATGGTGGGTGCATAATACATGCGTGAGGCTCAGGATGATGTTGGGTGAGAGAAACCAGACCAAAAACGTGCATAATGTAACATTCCAATCATATAAAACTCTATAAAACACAACAGAGAAACAGTCAGCAGATCAGTGGTTGCCTGGGGGCGGGGGATGCAAGGACGGATTATGAGGGGCAGGGCCATGGTGAAGCTTCTGGAGGTGCTGAAAATGTTCACTCTGTCAATGAGGATAATGAGTTTCAGTGGCATGTACATATGTCAAAACGTATCAAATCGTATGCTTTCGATATGTGAAGTTTATCATATTTCAACTGTACCTTAATTGAAATATGAAAATCATTAAAACATTAATGATCCCCTGCTTCTACAGGCTCTGACTTAATTTGTCTTGGGGGCAGGTGTTATGGACAGAATTGTGTTCCTCCCAAATTCATTTGTTGAATCTGTGACCCCCAGGGTGACTGTATCTGGAGACGGGAACTTTAAGGAGGTAATTATGGTTAAATGAAGCCATTAGGGTGCGTTCCTGATTCAATCTGATTAGTGTCTTTATAAGAAGAGGAAGAGGCAGCAGAGATGTGCGTGCACAGAAAAGGCCATACGAGGACACAGTGAGAAGGTGGCCATCTGTAGCTGAGGAGAGAAGCCTCTGGAGAAACCAGCCCTGCTGGTGCCTCGATCTTCGACTTCCAGCCTCAGAAATTGTGAGAGAATACATTCCAGTTGTTTGAGCCACCTGCTGGGTGCTATTCTGTGATGGCAGCTTGAGCAGACCCATCAGGGGATTCTTGGTAGCAGAGTTTTTATAAAGCTCCCAGGAGACTCTCATGAGTCGCCAGAACTGACACACAATATTAAGCCAAGCCGGCTCCCCTCGGGCCGCAAGGGTGAGATGGACGCTGAGACCAGTGTGGTGTTTGAGCTTGTTGATACTAGCTCTGACCCCAATGTCAAGACTGTGTCAACTGCCCTTGGGTGTCTACTTCCCCTTCTGTGGCAACATCCAAACTATATCTACATCTTTTTGTGCAACAATCAGCCAAACAATTTCTTTGTCACAATCAACCTCACCCAAGTGCACAAAGACTCGTGTATGCACTGTGCCAGGTGGGGAAATGGACACTCCTGATGATGAAGGGAGTAAGGCTTGGCCAGAGGAGAAGCGTCACTTCCTGCTATTGAAATTCCATGCCCTCTCACAATATACGGCATTTTAAGCAAGCCACATCTCTTGATGTGGCTGTATTGCAACCAGTTCCTGGATATTCTATTTATTTTTATTTTTACATTTAAAAAAAAACAATGAGCAGCTTATATACAAACTATCGAATTATTTTGAAAACATCCAGGCTTCCAAAATAATTGCAGAGGATTTGAGTTCTAGAATTAAAAGTAGGTTCAGTCGAAGCCTTCAAGCCAAGAGAAATAATTAGTGCATGCACCATAAAACTGGGTTTTAATTAAATATGTCTTTGAATAAGAAAGAAGCTTTATGAAGTGGAGTGCACACAGAAAGCTTTCAAAATGGCACTGATAACATCCAGAGAAATGTCAAATATACTTGAGAAGCTAAAAATGTAACTCATTTTTAAGTGAATCCAACATAGAAGCATGGTAATTTACTGAGACATACCCTGGCTTTATTTCATTTATTCTTAAATGCCCCAAAGATGTTCCAGGAAGCTCCTTGAATGGCCACACTGCATCTCACACATCGTCTGTCCCATTTTGCCTCCAGCACCGTGTTCAACTCCAGTGAACACATAGATCACGTGTGCCTCAGTGAGCTTTGTGGAAACACAGAACTGTTTTAGTCAAATGAGTCCTTACTAGAAGGGTCAGATGGAGAGAAGTTAGTGGCTGTCACTTTAGTATTTCATGCACAGAAAGCACCATTTGTCACCCAGGTACCTTGCTCTGTTATATTGTCTCCGATTAAGATGGTCCTAAATGAATGTTTAATGATGGAACATGGTGTCTCTGCAGATTTAGAAACTGCAAATTAGGTTGGCCATCTCCATCAGAAACATCTGTCTGCTTCCATATGTGTCTCTCGTAGATGGGGAGAGGTGATCTTTCCCTGGGTCCCTGCAGATGTGCGGTTCCATTTGGTGGCTCCTAGAAGTACTGTCCCGAATCCTAATGGCAACCAAGCATTTAAGCTTTGCAAAATGTGCCAGCTTGATTTCCTAATGGCTCCAAATTGACACGCCAGATAGCTGACATCTTTGTTGATGAAAAGTAGAGAAATGGAGGTGGCGTGGCTCTTGTAGCCAGCAAGACACTCACCCCCACGCATAAAGACAGTGCACAGCATCACCCTCTGGTGGCCTGGGGACACTGTAAGCAAGCCCCTCTGCAAAGGTTCAGCCCACCAGCCAGCTCATCCTTCCTTAAGGCAAAAACTCAAGGATAAAAGGAAAGTTAGAACCCTGTGAGGCACTCCCAAGTAACTGGCAAGTGGATTTCTTTTAAAATTCAAAGTTCTTGTTAAATGCACTTCCTATTTAGCAAATCACTTCTGGCTCATTCATACTGCACACAATGTAATACAAAAAAACATCTATTTGATATGACAATGTCTGTGATGTACTGTTTCATACTATGAATAAACAGTAGCTTGCGGCAAAGATAAGGCATTGCTGACACACTAATAGGGACTGGAATTGCCGTGAAATTCTAAATGGACAGTACTTATGGTAATTAGTTAAAAACCACCGACAGAAACAAAGTCCCCAGCTAGAATAACATCATTCAGACTTCAGCTTTCATTAAAACGGAAGCTACCGATTCTTTGGGAAAATGGTCTTTATAATTTCATACTTATCTTCTAAATGAGAGTCGTGCCTGCAGCTGGCGTAGCATCTGGATCTCTCCTGCTCCCCTCATGGAGCTCTCCGCCCCCAGTTGTACCTGCTGGTCAGGGACACCCTCTTGGGTTCAGCATGTGGCCCCATACCCACCAGTGTCTCTCAGGTGTGTCAGCTTCTGGTCCTCTTGCCTCCCCCCCGCCCAAACGCACCCGTCCATTCTTCACACAGATGTGTGGAGGCACTACCATGTCATGCCAATCTCATTGCACTTCAAATAAAACCCAAATGCTTTTCTGTGGCCAAGGGCTCTTCCCTGTGTGTCTCCAACCTTGTCTTCCCCATCCTTCCCTGTCTCCATGACACTGGCCTTCTTTCTTGTCCTGAAGCTCAGCAGGCTTTCCATGGCCTTTGCCTGGCAAGCCCCACCTCCCCTGGTCCTCTCATGTCTGGCTCCTTGTGGGCTTTCAGGACCCCCTTTGCACCCTTGCCACCCCATCTCAAGAATCAGGTATGTTAAGTATTATCTGTCTTCACAAAGACAGCTCAGTTCCCAATGCCTCACATGGTGTGTGGTACAGAGAAGCCTTCAGTTAATAACGTTGACCAAATTGGACAGGGTGCTTGACAGTGAAAGCCTGTTGGTGCAAGAAGGTCCCCAGGGTGAAGGTACACTCTCACCAACGTGCCCCAAGAGGGGCCACTTCAGCTCCACCACTGTTTTCATTGACAGGGAGGAGAATAAATAAAACCCAAGTTTGGACTGGGATCCTGTCTTCAGATATTGGGAAACTGCTTCTGGTAGAAGATATTACAGACTTGTGAGTTGTTTTGAGAGACTGGTCTCTGTACAGTCATCCCGGAGGCCAGCCATTTCACAAGCTAGGCGATGAAATATCCATAAATGAGCTGGTCTTCCATGAATGCACTCCCCAAAGACCTCAGTGAAGGAGCAGCTTGGCAGTTGTCTTGAAACAGTCAAGAGACAAAGCTCTTTATGCAAGGAATATGTTTTCCTCCAACAGAACAATGTAAAGGGTTGTAGTCATCGGATGCAAATCAGAGTTTCCTAAGAGAGAAGAGAAATACAATGCCTCGTGATGAACATCTGTGTGATGCCCCGGCCACACTCAAGTCCTTGGTCCATTCTTTCTCTGAGGAAGTTACATCTTTGTGACTTGGGTACCAAAACCAAGGCTCTCAAATTCCTGCTTCCTTGATGACTGTGTGTGCGTGTGTGTGTGTGTGTGTGTGTGTGTGTGTGTCTGTCTGTCTGTCTCAATTGGGCTCTGGAGGCAGAATCTAGCTCACTTATACACCATTAGCTCAACTCAGGTTGGGATGGACAGGGCCTGGCTGTGACCTCATGTGTCAGGAAACTATACATTAATGAATCAAAGTGCGACCAGAGAAGGTGGATTAATATCCTGTAAATAAACGATCATTTTTAACAAACAATTCCTAGAAACCAGTATGAACAACACAAATCAACCAACAGATAAATTGGCACAGAACGTTGTGGACAATTTATAAGAGCAAATGTGAAAGGCCAAAGCACATGAAAAGATATTTAACCTCAGTTGCAATCCAGGAACTGCACATTCTCACAATACCGAGATACCACTCTACACTAACCATACTGGCCCAAAACAAAACAAAAAGTAGCTTTGTTATATCAAGTGCTGATAAGGAATCATACATTTTGGAGATGTGTTTGCTAATCACACTGGAAGACGCCTATCCTGTGAGACATGACGGTGGTCCCACATCTCAGGATCTCCTCTAAGGGAACATTTGGACCTGCTGGCTGCAAAGTTATAGCAAAATTGTAACTCTAGGTGATAGGGAACTGTTTAAACCTTCACCAGTATGGGAGTAGATAAATAATTGTGATGTGCTCACACAGTGAAAACCTGGAAACAACATGCAATGAAGGAGCAAAGGTTACATTCAAAGGGAAGAAAAATAAGCAAAATGAAAAGTCTGAAAGGAGGATTGAAAATCACTACTAATCCTGTATCCCAGATATCATTGCGTTAACCTATTAGCATACTGTCTTCACACGTTTACATCTGTACACATGCTTCATGTTTCTTTTCTCCAAAATGAGGGTCACATTGCATTGTATGTGGCTTTACATCTTTTCCTTAGAAGCGACTTCAATGTCACATGCTTTTCCCTGTGCTGTTAATAGTCTGCGAAGGCCAGCTTTTCCCAGGCCTGCTGGATAGACTCCTCTTACATGAGTTTTCGTGTCTCAATTGAACTGTGTCTGCACCGAGAGTGATTTTCCACCATGGGGCAGTGGTCACCGTGAGTTCATAGATAAGGAACAGTTGAATTAATTCCCTAAATCCCCACTGGCTTCTAGCAGAGATTAGAGGTGAATTAAGACCAAAAGGACAGTAACTAAGTGATGAAATCTTTGTGAATGATTGGGGGCAGGGGAAAAGAAGGAAGAAAGTTAATTGTATCTGAAAAAGTTCTTAAGAGAGAATGAGGTCTGACAGCGGAGCATGAAGCTTGGCTCCGAATTTCCTGGCAGACGAGAAAAACAGGTGCGTGAGGAGGCATGCAGCTTGAGGAGTTCAGGCAAAGCCCAATGCAGCTTCTAAGAAGAATTTGTCACATGGGTCATCATAGATGACACCATGGTGACCCACATCTCTGATTCCATGTGTATGATTAGTTCATACACTGAGCTGGAAGCCTGTTAAAGGGAAACTATAACTTATCATTTAGTTGCGGTAATCAGGAGTGGAAGAGGAAGTAGGTAGCTTCCCAGGAGGCTGGGATCACAGGGAGGGGAATTATGCCTGCAGAGGGGGCTTGGATGGGAGGGGGTGGGATACATCTTCAGAATGAAGTCTCTGCCAAGTCCCTGAAGGGATTGTGGTCACTCATCCTGCCCTGGGTCTGTTGTTACATCTTGCAAATCCACCCACAAGGTCCCTTTCACAGGGGAACCTTACCTGGCCCCAGTTCTGCTTCTGCCTTTGCAAAGTAGAACCCATTGGACGTCTGCGTCCCATGCCACATGTTCCCAGAACTGACTAGGACCATCCTTATCACGTGCTTTAGTTTTCCACAAACCCACTGTCTCCTCGAGAGCAGAGAGCTCATCTCTGAACTCCTGATAGCAGTTAAGTAATGAGTAAGGTCTGTAGGAGGGAGGGACCTGCTTAGCATGTTTGGGGGCATGAAGGAAACACAGTTTGTATTTGGGATTACAGCCAACCTGGTATTGTTTGTGATAAATGGCTAGATCCCTTCTGGTAAGAGTGTGGGATCTTCAAGACCTTTCCCAAGGGGCAAATTGGGACCAATTGGACAGGACACCTTGTGAGGGTGTGAGTTACCCAGCATCTGTCTGCATCACGGAAGAACCTTCATAGGACTCCAGCGCATCATGTGATGTTCATGGCATGGGAGGTCTGACTTCCTCATAAAAATTTTGCAAATGCACCCGCAAACAACACAACAGGTTCGGTTGTGCAAGGAGCAAGTGCAAGGTGTGCAAGTGTGCAAGTTCGGTAGGGAATGCTCAGGCGCTTGTTCTGGCTGTTCTTTGGAGAGGTCATTGGTGCCCAACCCAGGTGTGTCTGGATTGCCACCATGGAGCCCTTCTGCTGGAATTGAGGGCAATGCTTGTCCTCACGTTTGCTTGATAGGAAGCTCTCTGTATAATTCATCTTCATGTTGCGGTGAGTTGATTGGTATGAGTTAAAAAAAGGACACCTAGACACCTCCCACCGGGGAATCGAATTTGCTCTCCTTGCCCCCTCTTCCTCCCTCACTGTGAATCTTGTGATGTATACGAAGGGCCAGGGAGCCATAGTGAAATTTTACAGCTTGGCTTTTAACTGGTTCCTGTCTATAAAATTAAACACTGACAATAGATTAATAAGTGCTGTAAAATGTCTTAAATTCTTAACCACTCGCTCAATTAGGTGGAAAAAACATAACAATGTCTAAGAGTGGATTGCCCAGGATTCGTGCGGAGCATTACATTTAAAGACTGTGGTTTATGGAGAGGAAAGCTGAGAGAGAGCTTGAAGGAGGAATAGGGAATGACTCTTTCTGGTAAGGAAGAGCAGTTATGGCCTTCTTATCTCCCTGGCCTGAGTCCCCATCAGCTCTCCCGGATTATAGCAGTGGCCTGTGAAACTGGTCTGCCAGCTTCCGCCCCGGCCCCTCCCTCATTCTGCTCTCAGTCCTGTTTCCAGAGGGACCCTCTGTGAGATTAAGGCCAGATGGCTTCTCTGCCCAGAATCTGCTAGTAGTTCCCTATCTTACAGTCAGAGCCAAAGTCCTTAACGTGAGCTATTAGACCCTGCATGATACACTGCCATTACCTATGCAACCCTAGCAGATTTGCTCCACTCCCCTTAACCATCAGACCCTATAGGATTTGCCTCCTTTCTTGCTTCATAGGCCCTAAAGAATGTGGTCCTCTCTATCAGACTATAGAGGATTGCACCCCCTTACCCATCAGATTCTTCTAGACTTGGCCCCCTTACCTATGAGCCTTCATTATCTCTTGGGCTCCACCGGATTTGGTTCCCATCACCTCTCTGATTTCACCTATTTCCTTTCACACCTCCCGTCCTCTGCTCACCTACCCTGGCCTCTTTGCAGGCTACATTGGTTTCAGGGCACTCATACCTCAGGACCCACTTGCTGTTCCTTTTGGCTATGATGCTTTTTCTTCGGGTGCCCACCTGCTCACTTCCCTCAAGTACTGACTGATACATCCTTATTGGTGAGGACCTCTCAGTTATTTCACTTAAAATTTCAACTGCTCCCATCTGCCTATCTTCTGCTTTGCTTTATTTGTCCTCCCTAGGACTTACCTCTGACATCCTGCACATCTTACTTACTTGTTCTTTGGCCTGGAACAGAAGGTCTGGAGGCAGGATCTGTCGTCTGTTCTTTTTATGGCCAGACCCCCTCGCACCTGTCACAGTGCCTGGCACGGAGCTGGTGCACAGTAGATACCTGTATATGAATGGGTCTGTGGGTACATCAGTGTTTCCCACGTGTTCTGTGTCACACCAAGTCTGTGAAATATTAGTAGCTGTCGCTGACAGAGCAGCAGAAACCCCGGGCACGAGTATGCTGGAGAGATTCTGAGCGCAGCAGCATTCTGTCCTCGGGGCCTCCTCTGGGAGCCACCCAGAAGCCGCTGTGTGCAGTGCTCCCAAATGCACCAGTACAAGAGCCTCTTGTGGCACTAAGGCTCTAAGGAGCACCCTTGGAGGGCCTTGCGGTGACATTGGATTCTACGAGCAACTTCTCCCTGTGGAGAGGGATAAATACCTCTGCAGAGATCAGGGCCGCTCTTCCTGCCACATCTTAGAGTCCCAGGTGCATCTTCCTAACTTCTTGGACTTGGCCTGATGGAGGACATGTTCTTCACAGGGATGCACATCACACCCACCAGGGAGAACGTGAAGCCTGCAGCAGTGCTGGAGCTCCAGGTGAGAAAGCCGATGACGCTCAGCGAGTTCTCACAAGTTCATGCCAGGTGAAGGTCAAGCCAGGTGAAGGTCATGCCAGGGGCAACCGCTCCCCAGATCTCCTCTTAATGGGCAGACCCAGGGCCTCCTGCTGAGATCTATACCAATCTCCCCTTTTAGGAGGATTTTCAGGGCACCTGGGTACCTCAGTTGGTTAAGTGTCCAACTTCAGCTCAGGTCATGATCTTGCGGTTTGTGGGTTCAAGCCCTGTATTGGGCTCTGTGCCAACAGCTTGGAGCCTAAGGCCTTTGTGTCTCCCTCTCTCTCTGCCCACCCCCCACTTGTGCTCTGTCTCTGTCTCTGTCTCTCTCTCTCAAAAATAAATAAACATTAGAAATAAAATAAATAAACAAGATTTTCAATACCTAGGGTTTAGTAAGTGCCGCCTCACCTTTCTCTGAGCTTTGTGTGAGATGCTCCCTGGCACTCCCCCCAAGCCTCCTGTCCTTTCTGCATGAAGCCACCATGACCTGGGTGGAAGGCAGCTGGCCAGTGTTAGTCACTCTGTGCCAGATGGTCACAGCATTCCAGAGCAGGCCAACTCTGAGAGAAATGGATTGGCTGAGGGTCCTGCAGTGAATGGCCAGGACTGAGTCCAAAGCACCCTAATGGGGTGGAGGTAGACCCTGCTGGCCTCTCCCCACAAGACGGGCATCAGGGGCACTTATCCTGTCAGAGGACTGGACAATCCATTTTCAGAAGAGATACATCCTTCTGTAAAACAAAAAAAAATGTCATTTCTTTCTTAAGCTAGAGACCCTGATTTATCTTTCACCTGTACCCTCATTCCCTCATTTTAATCCTCAGATACTTCTCTTCTCCCAAATGGAACAGAGACATCTAGAATCTTCCCATATGCTCACAACCCATCAAGAGAATTGCTTGCAGGTAAGACGATATTTAACGTACGCAATGCCGACTGCACTGGACTGGGTTGAATGTGGCCCCCATGACCCCACCTCCCCACCTTCACACCCTTTCACCCCTTCTGAGTGTGAATGGGTCCTGGGATGTGCCCCTAACAAGACAATGCAGCAGTCCCAGCAGTAGGTACAAAATAACTTACAGGATGGTAAGGTCTGTCTTGCCCGGTGGCTTGCTTCAGCCCCTGGCCTCCAATTGGTCAGAACCCAAAACCCTCAGCCAGACAACCTGCCATGGACAGAATTCTGCCAACAACCACAAGCATTTGGAGTCAGACGCTTCCTTCCCCAGTTGGGCTGCACATGAACACTCAGCCCCACTGACAGCTTGACTTCAGCCTTGCATGTGCTGTGCATGCTGGGGTCCTTGACCCACAGAAACTGCAGGATGATAAATGTGTGTTGTCAGAGTACTGAGTTGGTGGCAATACTGTCATGCGGAAATAGATAATGGGTCTGTCTTCCCCTCCCATGTCTCTCTCCTACCAAATGCTTTCACTTATATGCTCCCATTGAAACTTGTCAGCCACGCCTACGCCTTTTGACCTCATAGTCCTTTGACCCTGGCATTCCAGGATGGTTGAGGGAATGCCTCCACCACCCTCCACACACACACACACACACACACACACACACACACACACTTGGGACCCAAGATGGTGTGAGTTTAAGGTGAGTTCTTGGGCTAAGCTCTTGGCTCAGGTGGACATGAATGATCTCCAGTGCCCACTGGGAGACTGGCAACCAGAGACATCTAAAAACATGGTGCCCAACTTCCTTTTATAGGCTGAGGGGCTCCAGCTGACAAATCCTGAACCTGAGGCTGTCACTGAAGATGAAGCATTCATGATACTCCAGAGTCTGAGTGCCAGAATCCTGGAACATAATTAGCTGATGCATAAAGCATGTTCTTTTGCTGTGTGGTTGAAAAAATGTCTCACCCAAAGATTATTTGATCAAGAGACTAGGTGGATATACAGCAAGTTTTGGAATACAGAGTGAGGAATGAAGGGTTTCAGTGGCTGAACAGCATGCCAGCTGCTGAACCAGGCGTTCTGCACACATTTTCATCTAATTTAACCTGAGATAGACTAAGAAACATACCCTGGGATTTATATACCATTGTACAGCGAGTAACAGTAAGTGCTCATCGGTGCTGCTATTAGATTTAGATGCTGGTCACTGCATGGATGTTTTACTTGCATTATTTCATCTAAATGTTAACAAGAAGTGTATGATGTGGAATCAATGACATCCTCCCTTTCCTTTTTGATAGACGTTGAAATGGGCTTAGAAGTTCAGCCCTTTGCCTGAGGGTGATGGAGTTGGGACTCAAACACAAGCTAGTCTCCAGGGACACATTCCTTAACCACCCTATTGTAGTAACTCTCTAGGAAGCAGTAGGTCTATATGACTCCCAACTTCTTGTTCCCTTTGCATTGCCCTACATTGAGCTGCCCCTGCCTCGTAGGAGTTACAAAGAAAGAAGTGTCCCCGATGCCCAAGGCTCCTGAAACCATTACTTACTCCCTCTTGGGCATATTTGTAGCTATACAATTGGGGAGCTCATTTCTATCACTTTACCCCCTCCGCTTTTTTGTTTTCTCCACTCTTTACAACCAAGAGGTAGCACAGAATCACTGCTATGTAAGCTGTAAACTCCTCCAGTTCAATGACCGAGACTTTCCGTCTGGTGCCAAAGGTCCGCCTCTTTGAGAAGGTGAAGCTCATGTTGTTGGTTGTAGTATATTGGACAGGACAGGGCCAGAGTAGTCATCATTCTGAACGCAGCAAAGCGCTGTCAGCTACGCGGAAATTAACTACTGGATCAAATGATGGAAAGTCACGTCTTTTGCCTTAAGATTTCTCTTGAGGGAGGGCAATTTGTCATTTATGGGTCTGGTTGAGTTATATTGTTTCCTATTAAGATAAGTCTAAATGAATCTTTAATGACAGCACGCTGTATCTGTACAGATTTAGAAGCTGCAAATTAAACTGGCCATCTCCATCTGGAACATCGGTTTCCTTCCAGAGCTATCTGTCACCCGCAGAGTGGCTGAGCCGCTGGAGGTCCCTACAGATGTGCCAGTGCAGCTGTGGGGAAGGCGGCCCTGAATGTTAATTGTGTGGGTGCCATGTGTGCTTCAAGGGGGCTCCTGGGGCTCCTGGAAGACGTGGCCTCAGAGTCAGGGTCCCAGGCTGTCTTCTCAAGGTTTCTGGGTTGTCTCGAATCATCTGTGGCCTGGACACTAGCCTCAGCCTTTTCTCCAGTGTCTTTGTTCCCACTGTCACCTTCTCTGCCCATTCCCATAGAAGAGAAAGCGTGTGGTCAGATCGTCCCATTTGCTTGAAATCTTCCCAGGCATTTCAGGTTAGGGTTAGGGTTAGGGGTTAGGGTTAGGGCTAGGGGTTAGGGTTAGGGTTAGGGGTTAGGGTTAAGGTTAGGGGTTAGGGTTAGGGTTAGGGGTTAGGTTAGGGTTAGGGTTAGGGTTAGGGTTAGGGTTAGGGGTTAGGTTAGGGTTAGGGTTAGGGTAGGTTTAGGTTTAGGACTCATAGTGCAAATTCGGCCTGCCCCTCTAGCACTTTGTTCCTTCTTTGCTTCCTCGTTCTGCCTCTCTGTATTTTTGGGTTAGGGTTTTGAATAGGCTTAGTGGTATGTATAGGGTTAATATCAGGGTTAGTGTTTGGGATATAGTTAAGTGTTCGGGGTAAATTTAGTACTCATAGAAGAAAGATGGCCTCTCCTCCATCCCTTTGTTCTTCCACTGCTTCCTTGTTTTTTCTCCCTATCCTTTTGGGCATCCTTCAGTGCAGCAATAACACCTGTTTTCTCTTGCCCTGGGGTCTTACTCACCCTGTCCACCTTGTTTGGAAACTTCCTTACTTCTGCCTACATCTCTGTTGCCTCTTGCCTGCTGTTCACTCCCCGTCGTTTTGGCCTATGTGGAAACCTCACTTCTCGAAGATACCTCCCTCCATACTGAATCCCCTGCATTGGAAGTCCACACAGCATCCTGTGCCTCTCTGCCCAGCACCTGTTCCAGTCTGAGTGTGCATCATGGTCACTCTGACATTATGGCCCTATGAAATCGTGGCATCTGTCAGTTCTTTGACTTATGTAAGCCTGGTCAGTGTCTGTTTTCTGTGCATTTGCTACCCTGATGCCAGCATTTTTCCTGGCACTGGGTGAGTTGTCAATGTCCCTATGGTCCTATGCTGGTGGTGACAAAGCTGTGGTTTCTTACAACAAGACAAACAGTGACTTCATGTGGTTTTTAGCTGTCCTTTATCTCGCTCCTTTCATGGGTGTGAGTGTTTAAATATGGAGAGAGCAAACAGGAAATTCCAGTTGAACGGAATAGGCATCTTGAGGCAGAGGGAGCTGCAGATGTGGCTCCTGGCATAATTATTGACCAGCTGTGTGTCCTGAGGCAAGCCAGCTCACCCTCTGGTCCCTCTTTCCTCATAAGTCAGATGAAATAGCAGTGTCTGCTCTGCCTACCCACCGGGGTTCTTAGGACCCCATGAGAAGCTGAGAAATTGCTCTGGAAAATACCGAGAACTCCGCAGATGTGCAGCAGAATCAGCACATTCATTAATAATACAAACTCTGCTCTCGTTTGTGACTCACTGATGCTAAACCCAAAGACTGTGTCTGTGTGGTTGAAACCATTGGTCATGGAGAGACATGCTGCATAGTCTTAGCACCGTCTATAAATATGGGCTGGTGGAAGACAGAGCCGGGACAACTGGGTTTCGGATGGCAGTGAGCAGGATATGTGTGACAGTCTCCCAGGGATGACGTGGCACCGAATTAAGCATTGCAAGGTGGGCAGAGTAAGTGTTCACAGCATCACATCCACCTTAGCAGAGACGGAAGTGGAATTACAGAAAACATTAACTGACCCTTGTTCAATTTGTGCCTTTGGGAATTTAATTTATGGGGATAACCTGGGGAGGATGTGGAGAGGCCAGCGCTCTCGAAAGCTTTATTGCCTACATTTCTTAATAGAAGATGTGTACCACATAGGGCCGAGTGGGTGTACCAGGTTCTGGTCAGGGCACAGGGGCAGGAGTGGGTGGAAAGCCTAGGCTGCAGCCTTTATTGGGGTTTCCACGGGAAAGGAAAGCCAGAGCAGAATCAACATATAGGGTTGGACTATTTGAATAATTCTGGTGGGCTTTGGGGTACAGAGGTGGTAGCTAGTTGCCTAGTGCCTGGCCCCGGGATGATTCAGGACAAGGGAAATGATGGCTTGTTGTATAAGAAGCAGATGAAGGGGGTGGCTGGAGGTATAGACGTGGGGTGGGTTAGTTTGTGTATGAGAGGCACTCCCCCTTCAGAGCACTTGCTATCTCTCCAAACTGGCTGGCCATGGAAGGGGAAGGCACTCCCCAGCCAGCAAGATTTTTAAGATGTCAAAACATCATTAGGGGTGTCTGGGTGATTGAGTTGGTTAAGCATCTGACTTCAGCTCAGGTCATGATCTCACAGGTTCGCGGGTTCGAGCCCCACGTCGGGCCCTGTGCTGACAGCTCGGAGCCTAGATCCTGCTTCAGATTCTGTGTCTCCCTCTCTCTCTGCCCCTCCCCTGCTCATGATCTGTCTCTCTCTTTCAAAAGTAAATAAACATTAAAAAATTTCACAAAAGGATGTCAAAGCATCATAAGATACAGAAAATAAAAACATGATTAATATGGTCCTTTGTTAACAAAATTCAGACAAAGGAGGTAGCCACCATGCCCTTTCTGAAAACTCCTCATCCCTTGGTGGCACTCTCGGAAAACATCCCTAGGTTTGGACCCTTGACTCCACGGTGGAGGGATAGAGACCACAGGAGAGAAGCATCCCTGGACCTCAGTGGTAGCACCCCGCTCTGTCCAAGCCAAGGGCCCAGGGTGGTGTTCTCGAGGTGCTGGTGAATCTCCACTGGGTGCCATGAGACATCTAGCTTGGGCCCTGGTGGAGCTCAGCACCCCTAGGCACCCCCAGCTGATGTCCCTGCTTCTGCCCTTGGCTCCTCTGACCCCACTTCCATAGGCAGCCACATTGTTTGTGTCCCCTGGGCTTGGGGGGAGCTGCAGCCAGGAGCTCTCAGCCCCATCCCTGTGGCAAGTGGTGGATGGTCTTTGCATGAATGATATGTGCCTCTAAACATGTGCGGATTTGAGCACACCCTCCAACGTGCTGTGAGGGAATCAAGTGCTCCAATGATTCACAGAGACTCTACATTTTATTTTTTATTTTTTATCTTAATTTTTTTTAACGTGTATTCATTTTTGAGAGAGAGAGAGAGAGAGAGACAGAGTACGGGTAGGGGTAGGGCAGAGAGAGAGGGAGACACAGAATCTGTAGCAGGCTCCAGGTTCTGAGCTGTGAGCACAGAGCCCAACGTGGGGCTCGAACCCACGAACGGTGACATCATGACCTGAGCTGAAATCAAGAGTCAGATGCTTAACTGACTGAGCCCCCAGGCGCCCCTGACTCTACATTTTAAAGGCACATGCAACTGGGGTGTGTGTTTTAAGTAGAGTAGGCTTTGGCTTCTGTGCAGTTTCTGGGAACCGAGGCTATGCCTCCAGTTCCACCCACTATGACCCCATCCAGAAAGCTGCTGTAGGGATAAGGGGGCACGTTTGCCATATCTCTTCTCCTCCTGATATGTAGCAGCCCACAGCCCCAGACATCTAGGCAGGGCCATTTGACTTATTCTGGCCACGGGCATGTGGGTGGAGGCCATGTTGGACACCTCCAGCCCTGACTTCTCGAATGTCTAGGTTAGTCCCTGGGCTCATGCCATTTGCTGGCTGGATGCAGATGATCTCGGGAGCTGCTTTGAGGTCCCAGCACAGAGAAGAGCCCCAGGATGCAAGGAGAAGAGGCTGGCTCCCTGACTCATCACTTAGAAGTCCTGGAACACCCAGCAGGATGTGAACAAGGTATAGTGTTCTGGAGGTGCAAGCCTGCTGGGATGGGCGCCTCTTTGTCATGTGGGGACCAGCAGCGATCGCTCTAACTAATCCAAGGGTATAAGAATGCAGAAGAGTGAGTCCAACCTCAGAATCCAGCAAACCTTGAAACCGTCCGATTGAACTTTGTAAAGAACCAACATTATTGAGGTATAATTTACATGCGGTGACAGGCACGCATGTTGGGGGCACAGCGGGATGGCTTTGGTTGGTGTATTTACCCACACATCCATCACCACCCTCAAGTTGTATGACATGTCCATCACCACCAAAAGTTCCCTCCTTCTCATCAAACTTCATAGAAGGAACCATTCACAGCATTTTCTTCTTTAATTTTCATTCATGACAAGTCATTTCTTCTGAAGCCACCCAAGTCGTGATACACTGTGAAACTGTCTGCTGTTCAGCAGAAGTGTGACATTGGGGTCCTGGCTACCACTGCCATGCCCGGTGCTGCAAGAACAGCCCAGGGCTGTCCCTTGATAGAAACTTGAGCAGACCCGTGGGTTAGGGGCCTACTTCTGGTGGTTATGCTAAGGGAAGGCTGGATGCAGGATGACAAAAACCTCCCTCGGACAGTGGTGGCAGAAAAAGAGAGGAGAAAACACCTATGTGTGCACAGCAGAGCAAATGAAAAGGACAACTCTCCTGGGTTATGGGGACAGTCAGGGACAGGGTAAGCTTGATCTTCTCATTGGGCAGAGAGTTGTAGGTGGTAGAGTTTCAGATACACCATGGTGCTCAGTGGTGGCTTGGGGACATACAGGTGGCATGTGCTGGTTGGCATTTAGAAGTATGGTGGACCCAGGATAGTGGTTAACGTCGGGGGTACTGGATTTGGAGACAACTGGTGATTGAAACCACAGGACACGCAGAGAATATGCAGAGTAGGGACAGGGCTGAGGCTGGTGTCCTTACAGCACTCCAGGAGCGACAAAACCAAGCCCACAGAGGACACGGGGAAGAAATGACCCCCAGAGTAGGAGGTCTAATCACATTCTCCTCCCTGTTGCCCCCGGCTCTATGCCCAGGAGTCTGCCCTGTATTTATGGACCCCGTGCCTTTGGCCCTTGGGATTGGCCAATGGAGGCACTTATAGGAGACAGGGCAGGAGAGGGGTTGGGGTATCTAACCCACTGGCTCCCTGTAGATCAGGACCCTTGGACGATGACATCAGCTCCCAGGAGACACTTCTCCTTACCCCCCTCCCTGTGTCTCTGGATCCAGAAGGTTCTCTGAGCCTGTCTCTGAGGCTTAGAGACCAGCTGTTACCAGTGCAGGACCTGGCCGTTTCCCTACACACTGCTCACACCTTTGTAAATCATTTCTTCCCTAAAATTCCCTCCAATATCCATTCTGAGTGTGCCATCTGTTTCTCATTAGAAACTGATACAGACATCTGTCACTGGTTTCAAAAATAAATCTACATTCCGTATTTTCTATCCGTTTCCCTGAGAATCTTCTCCTGATTTCTGCCCAAGCTGTGGAAGGCACCAAAAGAGAACTTTGCTGTCTGAGACTGTCCCCCTTCTCACCCAAACTGTCACTGTTTTCGGTGGCCCGTCCCCTGGGACTGTGCCCCCCAGATGGGAGTGCCCCAGGACAGGGTGCAGAGGGCGGGTGCTCTGTGGGTGTGGCTGCAGGTAACACAGGCTCATTTTGGAAGGCGGGAGAGACCTTGTTTCCTGAAAGATCGGTTTGATGCCCAATTATAATTCAGGAATTATTGACAATTGTAAAATGTAGCTCCCCACCCCCCTCACCTTTCCTTTTGGTAAAGGGTCAAAGTTCTAGACAACTTTGCTTTTGTCTAGACCGTTTTGCTTAGACCCTTTCCTTTTGGTAAAGGGTCAAAGTTCTCTGAACTTTTGGAGTCTTGAAAAGCCCCTTTCAGGGTGCTCCCCACTTTCTACCTTTGTGTAGTTCTGGGGCTCAGCTCCCCTCTCCCCTATAGGTGGTTGGGTTCCACTGCTGTGCAGTCTTGAAACATCAGCTTCGTCTTAATAATATCTCAGTTAATTCCTCTGCGAATGAAGTAGATGTGTTCCTAAACTGCCAACAACCCATTATGGGAACAGATACACAAACCTGGATAAGAAACTTCTAGAAACCCATTAACTTATCATTCCATCCATTCTGTTTCCAGTGGGATCAGTAGAGTAAGAAAAAAGTAACAGAACACAGCCGCCAGAGAAAACAGGCATCATATTTTGACTAATACCTATTGCCTCAAAAAGTCAAATTATCCCAAGAAGAAAAGGAACCAACCAAGAGGCAGATAGATGCCGAAGGGGTAGAAAGGCATTCAGCCTGCGACTTTGCCTGAGGGACTCAGTTCAGAAAACCAGGAGAAAATGATACAATGGTGGTAGCTTCACATTAAATTGCTCATAATGCGTGTTCAGATTGTGTACAAGAAGACTCATTTTTAAGTTAAGTTCAAAAAACCATTTAAAAAATACTGGTTGATGGGGCACCTGTGTGGCTCAGTTGGTTGAGCCTCTGACTTTGGCTCAGGTCATGATTTCATGGTTCGTGGGTTCCAGCCCCGCATCGGGCTCTGTGATGACAGCTCAGAGCCTGAAGCCTGCTTTGGATTCTGTGTCTCCCTGTCTCTCCCCTCCCCTGCTTGTGTTCTCTATCTCTCAAAAATAATTAAACATTAAAAAAATAAAAAAAAGAATACTAGTTGATGCTATAAACTCAGAACTGCAGTTTTCAAATTCAGAAAGAATTCTTACATCCTTACACACCTGTTTCTATCCCCCAGATTATATCCAGTCGTAAGCTTGCATCTAATAATTTTATCACTTTGTGTGACGTAAGAGCAGTGGACAATTTCCACATCAAAAATCACAGACACAGAGCAGAAAAAAAAATAGTTTCTTCAAAGGAAGTCCGAAAAGTGCATTGGAACGATGGGTACATCCCAAGAGCTTCGGATGTGCGGCATTAGGACCCATCCCAGGACACTCTCGATAATCTCATCTGGCGACCTCGTCCATCCCTCTGTGTTGGCAGTTAAGACAATTATACTGACAACTGCTATTTTCCTAACACCGTGTGTTTTTGCATGGCCTGAGCCCATGTGCAGGACCCACATGATTTCCCCAAACAGTGCAGGGTCTCCGTGGCAGAGAGCACGGCATGAGCACATCAGCTTCATCTGCAACCAGGAACCCGTCCAGAGACACTGAGCCTTCTTCCACCTCAACACGGCTCCTGCTGGAAAGGCCTTTTGTGAGGACACCTACCCGCTGAGCCCAGAGCTCCTCTGCATTGACAAGATATTACCACGCCATTACCAGTGATGTCCACAGGTATGTTTGTGATGTGATGTGTGTATACCATGATCGTGTGTTTAGAATTTGATGTGTGCGTGTGCATGTGTACCTGTGTGGGCAGGGGCACAGGTGTTCCACTGTTTACCTGTGAGCCATTGATTGCAATAGCCGACTCGTTCTCAGGAAGGGTCGCCGGACTACACAACTCACTATCCGTGAATCGCTTCTCCCCTCGGGTGTCAGATTGCGATGTCAGATTGAGACATCAGAGTCACGTCCGCATTCAGGTAAGCGTGTGGCGTTTGGCCAGCATGGACTCCCCTGCACTGCCCCCCGTCTTGGCTCGCTGGCCACATGAGCCTCCGGTTCATAGTAACTCTTCACTGAATGCTGTCCTGGGGCAGTTGTATCCCCTCAGAATCCCCCGTTGAAGGCCTAACCCCCAGGACCTCATGATGCGACTGTATTTGGAGACACGTCCTTTAAAGAGATGATTAAGGGAAAAGGAGGTCACTAGGGCAGGCCCTGGTCCCACCTGACTGTCCTTGTAAGAAGAGGAGGTCAAGACACAGACACACAGAGGGATGGCCGTGTGGGGATGGAGGGAGAGGACAGTGTCTGCACAGCAAAGGGAGAGGCCTCCAGAGGACCCAGCCCTGTGCACACCTTGATCGCAGACCCCCAGCCCCCAGGACTGGGAGGGATACATGTCTACCATTGAGGCCTCTGGGTCTGGGGCACTTTGTGGCGGTGGCCCGCACATGCTCATACAAACACCCACGCAGGGACACTGCCCTGCTGGTGGACAAGACAGTCTGCCCGCCAGCAGCACAGATCCCAGAGGGGCCGGGTTGGGTGATGAGAGGGGGGACTCAGGTGACTTATGTCCTGCCCAGCTGCCCAGGGAGGTCCTGGGGGTGGGGTGGATTTGTTAAAGGCACAGCCACGCTGTGGGGACGGGCTTGTCTGGGAGAGACATGTGGGCAAAGGAGTTATGGAGACCAGAAGAGACCGAGGGGCTCTGACCCCATGGAGTCTCCAGAAAAGCACTCTCCTGCTGCTGTCTGACCCTGGGGTGCAGGTTGGGCCTTTCTGTGCCCTCTCGAGGTCCCCAGAGGCCATCAGCTGCCCCCCTGCCTCCTTTTAGGTTTGCCTACAGTGAACATTTGCAAGATGTCTCCCGGGCACTGCCTGCCCTGTGATGACCCCACCATCCTCAAGGGGCCCAGCCCCTCTCAAACCACACATGATGGGGCCGTGAGGGACCTCTGGCCCCAGCAGAGCCAAGCACATGCCCTCCCTCGGCAGTCTGGAACCTTCATTTTTCAGACGCATTCTGTGTACGTGCCACCCTGAGCCTAGGGAGCCAGACGTCTTCAGGGAGCAGGGGGACGTCAGATGTGCCTGGGGGAGTGGGAACGGGAGCCACGGGGACGCGGCATCCCCATCCCCAAAGCTCCCTCCCGAAGCCCCACGAGTGCCTGCTCCTGGGTTCCGGGAGACACCCCCGCAGCTTTTTAATAGACATCTGTCCTTGCCCCTCCGTGTTTGTGGCTTTTGCTCTTTGTGCTGTAATAGGCTCCCATGACTTGCAGTCCTGGAGCCCCACTTAATTCTGGCCACACACCAACATTCTTTTATTTTCCATGTGCAGAAGAAGCTGGAAAATGTGCCTGACTGTAGGACCGATTTCTGGTCTGTTCGCCACTGGAGACGCGCCCTGTCCCTCTATCTGAGCCATCCCAATTCCCCAATGGCCCAATGGCTCAGTACCCTCTTCGTCCTCATGGCCCCACCTTGGGGTTGATCTGGGCCCTGTCCTAATGCGTTACGGGACTGGCCACCATGCAGCTCATCATGGGAATCCAGCCGCTGGACCAGAACAGAAGCCACTTGGAGGCCATCTGACATCATGTGCATTCTGAATGCGGAGCAAACTTGTCTTCCAACATAAACATGGTTCCCCACGAGGGCCCTAATTGCTCTGGAGAGGGCCGGCCGGCCAATCAGCCACAACCACCCCACTCCACTCCATAGGAAGAGCAGGGTTTCCCAGCTTGAGCCCCTCCGAAGTATTTATGCTGCTCTAAGAGCTGCTGTCCCCTCAGCTGCTGTCCCCTCCTGGGTTATTTCTCGCTTCCTTTGTGCACACCCCCAAAACCAGAGCCCCCAGTCCCCCATCTGCAGGACCCCCTTGCCCACACTCTCCCCGCTTGTTCTCTTTGTTTCTCTCCCACATGTCTGACATAATAGAAAACAGAACCAAATATTCAAAAGGCACTTTCCATTTTAATCAGGTTTGGGAGAAACATAGCTAACATGCCTCTTCACCCAGCTGGTGAAATGTGTGACATTTACCAGGGCCATGGCGAATCTTGTCCAACAGCCCATTTAAAATGCCACTCAGATTCCCCCATCTCTGAGTCTTAAAAAGCACTTGTCCTACAAAGTGTTTTCATTACCAAAAATATTAAGCAGAGTCTTCATCCACTCAGAGTCGCCCTGTAATTCTGCAAGGAGAGCAGTCAGACCTCTCCTTGGATGAGGTCTGCTAGGCAGAGGAGGACGGGCCCCCCTTGGCCTCCCCGGGGGTGTGCACGTCTCCTATGCACAGGTATGCATGTGTGTCTCCCGTGCAGTGCCTGGGAGCCTGGCAGCTCACGTCTGTGTCCAGGACCCAGGCAGTGGCAACAGCTTGGATCCTGAGGCATTTTCTGGCCACGCCACACCCACTGGTGGGTCGGAGCCTTGGACCTCTTGCTGCCCTTCTCAATGGTGTTTGGCTTCCAGGGACAGAAGTGAACAAGCCCACATCTATCACTGATTGTTCAGAATGGGTCTGGGTGTGAGTCTCCTAGAGGCAAAGCCAAGTGCACGTGAGCAATATTAACGTAGAAGGTGGTCCTTGTGGGATCATCACTGTCTGTGTGTCCTCTGGCCTTATCCCCTGCTGGGACAGCATTAGCTGCTGCCCTCTACACATTCACACACTCAAGGGTCAGAGTGAGTCTTTCCCAGTCCCCTCCACCATCTGCTTGGAAGCAGCATTCATTGGGGCAGGCTGCATGCTGGAAACCCCCAGGTTACCCAGGTAGCGTTAGAGAAAGAGTCAGTGGAGGGAGCCTTGAGCTTGAACCCAGGTTTTAAGAACTCCAGAGACAACGAAACTCTGCCTTGTTGACTCTTCTTTTGCGTAAGCAAATTCACACCACTGGGAGGGGCTGGAAGCCTCATCGATGGGAAGATTGGAGAAGGGGCTCCTGTCATACAGGGGCCTGGACTGGATGACTTCTTCCTGCAGGTCATAGGGGGTTATCGAGGGGTGTCTGGGTGGCTCAGTCAGTTAAGCATCCAACTTCGGCTCAGGTCATGATCTCACAGTCCGTGGGTTTGAGCTCTGCATTGGCCCCTGTCCTGACAGCTCAGAGTCTGGGGCCTTCTTCAAATTCTGTGTCTCCCTCTCTCTGCCCCTCCCCCGCTTGCACTCTGTCTCTCCCTCTCTGTGTCTCTTAAAAATAAACATTAAAGGGGTGCCTGGGTGGCTCAGTCGGTTGAGCGTCCAACTTCAGCTCAGGTCATAATCACGCAGTTTGTGAGTTTGAGCCCCATATCGGGCTCTGTGCTGACAGCTCAGAGCCTGGAGCCTGCTCCGGATTCTGTGTCTCCTTCTCTCTTTGCCCCTTCCCCGCTCATACTCTGTCTCTCTCTGTCTCTCAAAAATGAATAAACGTTAAAAAAAAAACTTAAAAATAAATAAATAAACATTAAAAATTTTGAAAAAATAGGGGGTTATTGAATGTACTGTGCAAGGAGTGGTTTCAGATTGGTGTTCACAGAAAACGGATTTACCTGGTGGTGCTGGATAGAGGGTACAGAATGGCATTGCAGGGAAGGGGCCTTGCCCACGAGACCTCGGCCGGCAGGCTGAGGATGGGAACAGAGACAGCAGAGAAAGTGTGGAGATGTGAACCATGAAGGATGAGGCTTGAGGTTTAGCTGTGGGGTGGGCAGGAGGACCCCAGAGGGCACGAGGTGTGTGGCATTCCGTGGGTGTGGGGGGGCTGGAGAAGACATACACAGCCGGTGTGGGTGGGTGAGAAGTGGGCGGTATCTGGCGGGTTGGGCTTGATTAAGCCGTTTTGCCCTTGAGGTGCCTGGATGTGTCCTTCAAGCTGAAAGGGACAGAGCAGCTCCTCCTCTTCTGGAAGCCTTGTCAGTCCTGATAAAGGAGAGTAAAGCGCCCTCTTCATTGCTGTGTGTGTGTAATGACGTCTGTGCATTGGGTGGAGACCTACGGATGCAACAGAGACAGGGAGATGGTGTGCTTACGTGTGTGCACACCTGTGCCCTCACGCCGCCGGGACCTCAGGGTTTCTTTGGACCAAATTTAGCTTCTTAGCTCCCATTACATTCAGATGAACTTGGCCATATGGAAACATTGATTACATGTACAAATTTTGCTTTGGGAGAAGACTGTGTTTGTGTGTGCGAGCGTGTGTGTGTATGAGTGTGTGTATGTGTGAGAGAGAGCTCGATAGAGAGGGGTATATATAGAATGATGTCGGGAAACGTGTCTTTGTGGGGAAACAGATGGCCTTGAGCAAGGGAGCTGAAGGCAGGAGATGGTCCCGGCTACAGCTGCTTCCCCCCAGCGCGCCTCTGAAGACACTTAAGCAAATTCCGTCTGATTGCGGTCCCTCTAGCACCTTCTTACCCAGATGAAATAAGCGTGGAACAGACTCTTCTGCCTAATGAGAATTTAAATTTTCAACTTTGTCAGAGACGTAAGCCTGCAGCCTCAGCGTGATGCGCATCTCCAAGCATGCAGCCTAAAAAGCAGGGGACCCAGGGCTCCCTTTCCCTTCCCTCCCGAGTCCCCACACGAGACCCAAGCAACACACGACTCACTGGGATGTTGATAATGGCATCGTGGCAGCGAAAGCCCTCCGGTTCGGATTCTAGCTGGGCACACTGAGTCCAAGAGTTTGCGGAGTTCACTGGGCATCTTCTGTGTGTAAGAAGATAGATGCCGAGGGACACGGCCATGGACCAGCCAGATTCCTTGCTGTCTTGACTCACGGGACAGCATGCAGTCTGCAGCCTTGAGCTGTGCCCCCTTGAGCAACTTAACCCCACCACACCTCCACGTTCACATCTGTGAAATGAGAATACCAGTCACACCTGTCATGGGAGAATCTCGTGGGGGAAACACTGTGCCCAGTGCCAGATGCACAGCCAACCCTCAACTATCGCCAGCCAGGATTCGAAGGTGCACTCTCCCATGCCTGAAATAAAGACAATGCTTGCAGAGCACGGACGTTGGGTATTTGCCGAAATGACTTTTCCGAAGCATTCATAAGCGATTTCAAAGTACTTTTCCACATCTTTGTTCCAAGTTGTCTTGTTTTTATGTGTTATTAGTTCACGCCTCCTGAAATGAGGCTGAGAAGGAGGCATAGAGGTCTCTGACAATGCCTCTGGCCTCCGTATTTCCAGAGTAAATGCTGTCAGTGCTCACAGAGGAGCTGAGGCATGTGTGGTGGTCAGACAGAAGGACGGAGGAGTGAGCTGCCGGGCCTGGAGAGCCAGCCTCCCTGAGCGGAGCCCCACCTGCATCTCCAGCTTCTGGATCCCAACAGTCTCTGTCTGTTCCCTCAGGGTTTCTCTTCACAAACCCCGCCTCTTTGTTTTCTCTCGGTGCCTTTGCCCCGCGCTCTCCCTGGGCCCAGAAGAGCAAGGTCGTGGGGGTGGTCTCAGCTTGGGCTTTCCTCCTGGTCCAGGTCTCTGCCCCAGAGCTGGCTGTGCGGGGAGACCTTGAGCCCTGCTGGTTGGATCACAAGTGGTAACGACCGCCAACATTTCCAGATGTTGGGTCCACGTACGGTCCCATGTACTTGGGGGGCTTTGGAGCATCATCCTGTGTGACCTACACACGATCAAGTATGGCAGCGTCGCTCCTCTTCACACTAGAGATGGGGGGACGCACACAGAGTGGGGGTCACTTGCCCAGCTGCACAGCTAAGGAGAGGCAGAGCCCCCGTGCCCACGCTGTAGCCCCTCACTGGGTCCCTCCTGAACCAGTGGGCTGAGTGAAGGTCTTTTGGATTGCAGAGCTCAGAGGAGACTCAAGCTTCTGTGGTTTTACATAGAATGAAGGGGAAAGAGAAAAACTCACCACTAGGGGGATGGGAGAAGTTGATGATCATCCCAGGACCACTTGAGATGCCTTGATTGCACTGGCCCATTTCAAACCCATCTGGGCACACCAGGTTTTTGTGACATATGCCCTCTGAAAGTCATGGCCCTTGTCTCAAATGTTTGCTGCTAACTTCACCTCCCCTCCAGACCCCCAGACGTAGATTCTGAATGTGCTGCCTCCTCTCAGATCATCTTTGCGGTCTTCCAAAACCACCCTTCTTGATGACATCGGTGTTTCAGGAACAACCCAAACACCCTCCTTAGGTTGGAGGTTTGTCCTTGTCAATTATGCTTCTGGAAATCCTGTGGCTCATGTGTTCATTGGCCACGACTCACCCTGCAGGACTCAACCTCACAAGAACTTCTTGGGCATTGGCTCTAGGCCAGCCACTGTGCAATCAGGCCACAGTGCTCTGCTGTGACCTCTCTGCCCACTGATGGACAGCACATCTCCCTTCCAGGTTCTTCCATTGAGGCCGCCGAAATTTCCCAGGGGTCAGTGTGCACACGGGAGCCACAGTGTGGTTATGTAAAAACCATGGCACTCATGTGACAGTGCTCTCAGATAACAACCCTAGCATTCCTCCCACTGGCTTGAAGACACCTTACCAAAGGAGCTTTGGAAGGAGGCACTGGCTGACTCTCATGTCCCCCATGTGATTACAATGGTTGTTCATTCTCTGGGTTTCCAACCTTTCGGAATATATATAGTACACATTCCTTTTAAATGTTTGTTATAAAATAATTTCTGACTTACAGAAAAGTTGCAAAAGTGGTACAGAGCATTGACTTAGACCCTTCACCCCACTGCCCTGTATGTTAATGTCTTCTGTAATGGTGATGCCATTACCCAAAGCAGGAAATCATCACTGATACAGTACTAGTTGCTTAACACGAGACCTGGTTGAGTTGCCCCAATTTGTCCACTAGTGTCCTTTTATGGCTCGAGGATCCCCTGCTGCATTTGGTTGTGAAGGAGTGAGTTTAATGGGCCCCACCTATTGGTACTCACATGCTTCAAATCCATTGATTTGAGATTTCTGCACATGGGTCTATGGACTCCTGCTCACATGACCTCTCATTAGGTGTCCTGATCCCAGAATTTTAAATGGAGAGGCTTAGTTTAACCCTTGGAAAAGAGTCACCCTTACACTCTTGAACTCCCTGAAGTTTTAGGGAAGACACCTTTCCTTCAGAAGCACTTTTCTTGTTAGTTTTTGACACAACTGCTATTTTCCAAAACAAATAACCTTGAACCTTCCATCCCGCTTTCCTGATGGTGAAACATGACAGGGGGTCCTTGTTGACATATCAGTAAGTGATCGTTCCCCACATGAACACAGCCCTCCCTCCACGGTGACCAGATCTTACCTCATCAGAGGAGCACTTAAGCTCTGTTGCCAGAAAGACAGTGAGAGGGTAATAACAAAGGGGCTGACAGCAATGTCCCTTGACTCATTTTAAAGAATAAAAATAAAATATAGATAGAGAGATGCATTTTTTTTTCTTAAAGAAAATGAATTATTCTTTGAAAGTTAGTCAATCTCTTGGGGGCATAGTGTGGAAAATTAGATTTTAATGGCTTTAGAATTGAGGTTCTGTGGGTCAATAGTACTGGACACTTGAAGTAAAATGACAAATCTATTAGAAGAAAATCAAACATTTTGTTGCTCATCAGAGAGGCAGAGGACAGCAAGCAAGGTGTTGGAATTCTTCTTGTGTACAGAAGGCATCAGAAAAGTACCAATTCTGCTTGGTGTTTTGAGATCCTTGGGAGAGGATCAATCACGGATTTTTAACTCTCCTTTAGTCGGAAAGGTTCCTAGTTTCTGGACTGTTTGCAAACTTCTGTTGCGGGCAGTTTGGCAGGATGGGTGTTTCATAAGCATTCAATCCCAAGGTGGTATAGAATGGACTCTGCTGTTTCTCAGCAGACTTTCCACCATCAGTCCTGGCTTGTGTTTGTTTGGTAGACTTATCCCTATCAGATGCACTTTGCTTTTCTACTTATGAGGTTGGCAACGCTGCCATGGACAAAAGCCAAGTCTGATTTTTGTCTTGCGTCCCTGACTCAGAATCTTATTTTTTTCTAACATTTTACAGAAACGGATGCACAAACCATATATCTGAGGGCATCAAATCAGTAATTAAGTCGTGCCTTTTTCTCTCTCTTCAACGGTACCTGTTCTGTCTACACCACATGACAGACACTGTCTGGGGTGACTGGGACACCAGTGTGGGCCTTGTACTCCTGGGACTGATGGTCTAGTACGAGAGACACAGGCAGAAGTAAAAATGTACACAACTACCTATTTAATGCCAAGGTGGGACAGGCCATAAGGCAAGTGAGGTGTGTTATCAAAGTGTCAGGTCAGCTGAGGATGCCTGGAAGTTAGCTGGAAAGAGAACTTCCCAGCACACAGCACATGCATTAGGCCTTTTGGACAATCCCCTTCCCACCTGAATGAAGGAGGCATTGTCTTATGTTCCAGGGAAGCACACTGAGGGGTGGAGAAGCGAACTGGCAGGACCCTGGTTGTGCAGCTGATGGGGCCAGGGTGTGCAGCTGTCCACCTGGTGTGGGAAGGCAGAAGGTGACAGAAATACCCAGGACACTCTAAAGCAAAGCAGAACATGTCAGGCTCTTTGAGAACGGTAGATTTTGGAAGAGAGCCCAGGGGTGGGGTGCAAGGAGCTTTCAACCACAGGACGATTCTCTGGCTTTGCCTAAGGATTTTGTTGGTGTTTAGGTCCTGTCCTGCACAACCTTTTTATGTAAGATTTTGTTGGAGACTTTGGAGCTCTTTGGACCATATTTCCAGATGGCAGGAGCCATGGCGGGAAAGGGGGCAAACCATTGGATTCAGTGACAAAGTCAAGATCTCAAATGTTCTCACTGGATCCTGTGCCCCACAGGCAAAGACTTCCCATACCTGTTCCCAGGACCATCATTGGCATCTGGAAGAATGACATGCAGCCTGATGTCTGTGGCAGGAATGAGGGAGGGAAGGAAGGACGGAGGGAAGGAAGAGAGGAGGGAGGAAGAAGGAAGGAAGGAATGAAGGAAGGAAGGAAGAGGAAGGAATGGAGGGATGGAGGGAGGAATAAGGGGAGAAAGGAGGGAAGGAAGGAGGGAGGGAAGGGGGGAGGGAAAGAAGGAAGGAAGGAGGGAAGGACGGAGGGGAGAGGAAGGGAAGGAAGGAAGGAAGGGAGGAAGGGAGGGAGGAAGGAAGAAGGAAGGAGGAAGGAATGGATGGAGGAATAAGGGAAGAAAGGAGGGAAGGAAGAGAGGAGGGAGGAAGAAGGAAGGAAGGAAGGAGGAAGGAATGGAGGGATGGAGGGAGGAATAAGGGAGGAAAGGAGGGAAGGAAGGATGGAGGGAAGGGGGGAGGGAAAGAAGGAAGGAAGGAAGGAAGGACAAAGGAAGAAGGAGGGAAAGAGGGAGGGAGTGAAGAAAGGAAGGAAGAAGGAAGGAAGGGAGAAAGGGAGGGAGGGAGGAAGGAAGAAGGAAAGAAGGAAGGAGGAAGCAATGGAGGGATGGAGGGAGGAAGAAGGGAAGAAAGGAGGGAAGGAAGGAGGGAGGGAAGGGGGGAGGGAAAGAAGGAAGGAAGGAAGGAAGGAAGGAAGGAGAGAGGAAGGAAGGGAGGGATGGAGGGAGGAAGAAGGGAAGAAAGGAGGGAAGGAAGGATGGAGGGAGGAAAGGAAGGAAGTGGGGAGGAAGGGAGGGAAGAGGAAGGGAGGAAGGAAGGAAGGGAGGGAGGGAGGAAGGAGGGAAGGAAGGAATCTTTGCTAAATGGAATTAATAGAAAAACATGAAATACTGTCACTAAGTCCTTTCTGGGCTCCCAAATGCTAACACACGTGCTGACAGTCTGGAAGATTCCACTTACTGGTGTCCAAGATGAAGATGTGCCATCTCCTAAGTGAAACAGGAGTACTGGCCACAGCTGTCCAGCTCAGGACGGCCCCATGTGGGAGCCTAAGGAACTTTGACCAGCAAGAGCTTTGCCAAAAGAGAAATTAGACAGCTTTAGAAATAGGACATCGTGGGGAGAAGATGGGGTGAGGGTGGGGGACAAATCCCCAGTAGCCTTTGATGAGCTGGTGGCTCACAGGTTTCCCCAGGAGTGTGCACCTGTCCTCTCTCACATTTCCTTCTCCCCCTCCCCCTCCCTTCCCCTCCCATCTGCCTCCCTCCCTCCCTCCCTCCCTGTCTCTCACACACCCAGGGCACTCACTGGGGTGAGTCTGAGCCAGGGAAAGCTCCTTTGGATACATTGATGGAAGAGACGGAGTGTGACAAACTTGCCATCTCCCTCCAAATGTCTCTGCATCTGTAGCTCCAGCTGCGGCATTGGCTGCTCAGACCCCCAGTGGGCCAGGCGTACAGTCCAAGATCCTCAGCCCCCCAGCTGGGCTGTACTCTTGTCATTTGTCATTTACTCCTGGGGGATAAGACCCCACATTCCCTGCGCCCTCCCTCCTGCCTCTGCATGTAGCCCCTGCTGTTCCATCTGGAATGCCCTTTCTGGTCCTGCTTTTGAATACTCTGTCCATCTTTAGACCCAGCTGGATGCCCCACTCATGTGCAACCTTCAGCTCTGGTCGTCCCGAATTCAATGGATCTGCCCTCCCTCGAGAAGCAGTAGCCCACCCTGCCTGCACTCTGGAATCAAATCACTGGGGCAGAGGGGTGTTCGGAAATAATCTGGAGTCGGGCTCCAAGCCAGTGGAATTGGGGTCCTGAGTGGTGTGGGGTGGGGACAGGGGCACCTGGGAGGCCAAGGTGGGAGCTGGACCACTTACGTTTGTAAAAATAGAACTAAAACACAGCACTTAAGCCATGTGGAAGCTGACAGGTGGGAGGGGGTGGAGGCAAGGTGAGGGCAAAGCTGGACAGCAGGTCGGTCCACACAGCAGGCTGGAGGGATGGCATCTCAGCTGTGGGGTCTCAGATACCATCCGGATGGAGAAGACACCTGGGCCACGTCTGCTTTGTCAGCCGCCTGCCTTGCTCGTCCGTGGATGACAGTGCTGGGCTCCGGGCTAGGCTGGTGTGGGCACTTAATAAATACCGAGGTAGATGGATGTAGCTTGAAAATTCTGCACACGACACAAATGTTTTTGCAAGTTACATGCCCACCTGGTTTTTCTTTTAGTGGGTCTTCTCATGACTCAAATCACGAATGTGAGAGTAGGGGCCTCCCAGGAATTTTCTGTCTCTTGCACCATGCCACAGTTGGCTACACATCGTAAGTCCTGGCCTCTTTGGATGCCGTTCGAGACCAGTTTTAACACAGGTGGAGAATCCATCTATGGGATGTTGAATCCGCTCCCCCCGCCTCCACCAGAAATTTCCTTTTGTTGGAAAACGTCTGCCGTTTTGGTGGCCCCTTATATGAATTAACTTGAAAGTGATATAGATCTTCCCAATCCCTGCCCCCCAGATTCTAATGATGGGTCCCCTCCCCTCCCTGCCTCTGTGATTCTAGTCTAACAGCCTCAGGTTGGGAATTGGTCGGTGAGGGGGCAGTTTGTCCGAGATCTTACACCTGCCTGGCAGGGCGTTTGGGATGTGGGCAGCTCTGTGTCCTCTTGGAGGCCGTGGCTGTCCCTCCACGCCCTCTGCCTGCCTGTCTGTATAAGACAGACTTGCCTTCAAATCTGACAATTACCTTTCCCTGTCTCTCGGGCGGTGCTAAGCCGCAGATCCTCTGCGTTTATTTAACTAACACATACTATTTTCCTAAACCCAAGATGTTAACCTGGTGCCCTGACTCGGCTTCCAGAGGAGACGCTGATTGTGAATGAATTATCTGAATGGGCGGCTCAGTGAAAAGCTGCCACCGGGTCCCTGGGAGGCCTGAGCTTTGGGAAAAGGTGGCAGTTAGAGAGGAGCCCCCTCTGACCTCCCTCCTGCTACTTCTTTTGCTAATTAAAACACAGCCAATGCCAATTAAAACACCACAAGAGCTATTATTGTTTTTTTGTTTATCCACAGACCGGGGATAATGCGGGGAAATGAAGTGGAAACTCCCTGCGTACCAGCTTGGCTATTGGTTTGCTGGAACAAGGGCTCTGTGCTTTCCAGAGAGGGGCCGGCATTGTCCTGCAGGGTGCAGCTGCCAGGGCCAAGTGGCTTTTCCTCACAGGCCAAGTGGTGCTCAGCCTGGCAGGTGCCAGCAGCCACTGCCCGCATTGGCACATCTACAGGCTCAGAAAGCCGTGCCTTCCAAGCACCTGGGCAGAACAGGTCCCCTGCCCACCACCCCCCCACCTCCCGCCATGGTGCAGCCAAGCAAGGAAACCAGTAGAAGGCCCAGTGACTATGTGGGTCACTCAGCACAGCACCCCCAACCCCTCCCCTTAGAGGCTGGTAGAAAGTTACTAGAATGTTACCAGCTATGTCCCAGCTTCCCCAATTCCCCACGTGCTCAGTTGAGCCCCTGCCCCTCCTTTGGAGCAAGGGGGAGCATTGGAGATTCTGCATATTTCATCCCTGCAGCTCTGGGAGAGGCAGAGGGACTGATGGCTGGAGACATCAGCAGTGGCCTGAGTCTGGGTGCAGATCACTGGCGAGGCATGTGCTCCAGGCCTTCTTACCTCTTCTTGTAAAGGGGGAAGCGTTGACTTCTTCCTCCTAGAGTTACTGCAAGGATGAACACTCTTAACGTGTGAAAATGCTCTGTCCAGTGCCTGGTACAGAGGAGTGCTCAAAAAAATGCAGCCAACACCATTATTCTGCTATGGCCAGACAGACACTGTCTGCCTGGGAGGACCCAGGGTTATGAATGCAGGTGCACGAACAGGGGTTAGCTACCTCTCTGTACCGGAAGCACCCAAGGAGGCTTTAAGACTCCTAACTCTCAGGCTACACCCAGAACACACCCAATTAAATCAGAATATCTAACATGCTGCCCAGATTTGGAAGGACTGATTGAGTGAATGTTCTGTCCTTCACCTTTGCTCGATGAAGCCAGCAGTGTCTGGAGGGCATTGGTGAAGCACTTCTGTGGACTGAGTGCTTGGAATGTTCTGCCACACTAAGCACATCCTTTCCCTGGAGATGGGCTTCAGAGCCCGGCAGTGTGTCCAGGGCCCAGCTGTAGGCTACAGAGAGCATCTCTGATGCCCCATGAGTCCTCTCCCACTACCAGCATCAGAGAGTGGAAGCTGACGGGACAGGCAGAGAGCATTCCCCATTCCACGATCTCCATGGCTTGCACTGCAGAAAGGAATGGCTGGTGTAAATCCTGCTTTTGGGGAAATGACATTAAAAGACAAACTCTTTCAGCAGGGGTCAGAGAGGATAAACACTTCTGACTCAGGGTGAGTCTGCCAGGTACAGGGCACTGCGGTGGGTATAAGGGTTCAAGGAGACAGAAAGTGCAGGTGACCCCCAGACTTTCATAACCACCTCCTGCTGAATGTCCTTTCCACGCTGGACCGAGTCCCTTCAGACCAGTTGGAAACGGTATGTTTGTTTGGGTAAGTGCTAAAAGCCTGTGGTTGGAAAAGCAGTAGGTACAGATATGGATGCTCTTCCGTGAATCTCTGTGACCTTGAGCAAGTTGCCACCTTTATCTGGAAGCTCTGTCATGGGCAGGCAGACTCAGTGAGATGTTGGTCCAAATACCAGCCAGTCTCACTCAGGAGATTTCAAAAGGCAGCAAAACTTCTGATGAGTTCATGTAAACATCGATTGCAAATTTGCGGGAACCCCCCCGACTGGATGTAGAAGGATTTCTTCTTTATTGGATAAAGAGATGTAATTCAATCAAAGAAACATAGTTAAGCTCCAGGGCCATAAGCAGACTTGATTATGCCTCCAGTTACCTGGCGTTGACTACGTGGAATGTGGGGCTGGGAAAGATCATGGTGCCTAACCCTTGATCTGTGGGAAACGGTGCTGGGATCGGTCGGTGACGTCTGTTTTGGGGAGATGTTAGCCCAGAAGAGGGTGATTTGCTACACCCAACCCAGGGGTCTGGGCTGGATTCTTGCAAAGAAAACAAATCCTCTGTATTTTTGCCGAGCCAGAAACATACTCTGATACACCTGGCCAACAGGTCGCCTCCATCCTCTAGAATGTCCAGTCTGCAAATCCAACAGAGAAACTTGTGGTCAGCATGTTCGACATGAGTGTGCAGATATAGCCATGGTCAGAATTGTTCCCAAGTCTGGCCAGAAGGACCATGCGATGAAGACACAGAACAAGCGGTGGGAGAGCCACAGGTGCCAAATGACTTATTTGGTGTAAGAGAAAACGGAAGAAAAAACTCCTATTGTACTTTCAAGTCTGCTTACTCACATTTCGTGTCCTGGAAGGAAGATGCATTCCAGCACTCAGGATTAAGCTGGCTTTCTTAATGACCACGGTGAGTCAACGTCCTCTTACTCTTACTAATTTTATACCAAGGTGATTACTGAGTATCGGTGGTTTAAATATTTATAGAAATGTACAGAAGCTGCTAATGGCTGAATCAGCTTCAAACGGCAGGTGATGACAACAGGCTTAATGAACACAGATTCCACTAAACACACACAATGAAGAACACGCCGTGACAGGGACTTACGATTGAATACACAAGTGAGACTCAAACGAGCCGCTGCAGGGTTTAGTTTGGCTTCCATTGGAGAGATGCAGGTTGGCCGGGAAGCAAATGTGTTCTTGTGTGACTGTTGGAAGTCACACTCAGTGATGGATGCCCTTGAAACTGACGCCCATCAAGAACGAGGAGAGTCAAGAAGATGGACGCCTTGGTTGTCTGACCATAGAAATAATCACTCCTGCCCCTGCACCCAAAAGTGGTGCTGGTCTCCATTTCATTTAATGCCGTTCCGCAGTCCCACTGCGCATTGAACAAGTCTCCTTCCATCTTGCAGGTAAGGAAAGTCATGCTGATGGGTGAATGCCCAAGTCCAAAGTCAGGTAGCAGGTGACCTCAGGTGTCAGGCAGATGTGAGCCCAGGATGCTCTGACTCACTGTTTCCCTCTAGTCTCTGTGCCTCTTGGAGAACAGGGTAAACCACCTTCCGGGTGGTATTTGCCTCACACCCCCAACATCATTCATGCTGAGCTATCTTATTCCTGAGAAACTCCTCAGACCCAGGTACCTACAACTGACTCCCATGCTCATGCCCAGAAAGCAGCACGTAGCAGAGACCCCAGCTTGCTCATCCTGTCCCATAGAGCTGGAACGGCTCTCTAAACTCAGTGCAGCACAGCAGCCCTGTCTTGGAGGAGATTTACTCAGAGGCCTGATGTGCAGGAGGTAGAAAGTGGGGTTGGCCTGGAGCCCTGCTGATCACACTCCTCCACTGCCCTTCCACAGGCACTTGGAAATTTGGGTCACTGAAGGCAATGCTGAGTCAGGGGCAAACCCACTGCCAGGGCTGTGACTCCCAATCCACTGGTGCTATGAGGACTTTATGTTGTAGTTAGCTCAAGTCTATCTAAATGAAAGCCTTTGATAAAGAAATTATGTTTCAAGCTTAAATGCAATTCAGGAAAATGAACTAATAAAAGTAAACACAGGAAAAAGAGGAAAACGTACTGTGTTCTAGGTTCTTCTGACTGCCAATTCTTCTGTTCCGATGGGACATAATTGTTGTTAAAACCAACCAGCCCCAGACTAAACGTCCTGTTTGGGTCATCAGGATGGTTGACAGGAAATGTCCTTGTGACTGGGCACTGTGTTCTTTGACACACTGGGGGCAACCGCATCTACTGTCTCTAAAACATTGCCCTGGGTAGAGTCCCGTGTTTTGGGAAACACCACCCAGAAAAACTGTGGGTTTGGAAGGGTGAAGGAAAAGCCTGAACCTTCTGACATGCATGGCGTAATCTGGGCAACAGAAGTTGATTCTGTTCATAAAGATAAAATCCTGGAAGCATTCCTCTCCCTACCACCTGTGTTTCCACGTGGTCACAGACTCTCAGGGTTTTAGAAGTCACCTGCTTCTAAACCGTACAATGCTTGAGCTCTTCTCCCATGTTCCTGGCAGCAGGAGAAGGTCTGGGGTCACTGAGCAGAAGTAAACGTCCTTGGACCAGTCATATCCTCTGCAGTGTAAGGGTCTCATCAGGATGGGACTCTCACCACTCACCTGAACGTGGAGGGAGAAGGAGCCAGCAGACAGCACTTCTGTGGCTTTAGGGCAGCTTCAAAGAGGCCAGGCTGGCTGGCCTCCAGAAAAGCAAGGTACTTACTGCCCCTGCCCACTCAGGCCCTTGACCTAATTCAACATCCAATTGTGCCTACACCCAGGAAAAACAAATGTAGATACTTTGCTACCTGTCAGCATCATTAATTTTGCTGTGATTGCTCATTAAAATGGTTTGTTTGCACTGGGCTGCGTTGGCTGTCTTACCCTAATTAAACGGTGGAGCAGAATCGGGACAATTTGCTTGTGGGCTAGTTTAAGACACGAGTATGATCCGTTTCACTCTGGCTGGGTTTGAAAGTACCATTTTGCTTTCAGTCATCATGTGTACCTCTCCCTGGAGAGTCTTATGTTTACTTGTTGCTTTGGACTCCTTCCAGGTGAGTTGGGGATATAATCATGCTATTATTACCCTCACTAAAACTATATTCAGTGCAAAAATGTTGCCTGTGAACTCTGGAGACAAGAAACAAGAGAAGGCAAAGTGTCTTGAAATAACCTGGTAACTTGGCCTCAACCTTTTTCATAAAAGCAGAAACAATGACAGCTGGCCTTTCTTGGATGCTTGTCATGAAAGGGCCTGCACCAAGTGTTTTAAAGATATTGTCGCATTGAATTCCCATAAAGTGGGTGCCATTATTATCCTCACTTGGTAGATAAGGAAATAGACCTAGGGAGGAAGTCAGGTGCTGCACAAGGATCCAGGTTAGTGCCTGAGAAGCCAGGAACCATCACCCAGACCCCAGCGGGTCTCCCCAGGAACAGGGTCTGTGTCCCTGCATGGGTCATTCTGGCGAGTAGATGGTTAAGCAGGTTACAACTTCACTCAACAACTGTTAGTAAACTTGAGTATTTGAGGCAGTAGGAGGAGATCAAGACAGAGGACCTTGCAAAGTAAGGCACCCTTGATCGTTCATTCACAGCCATCCACATCTGCAGTAGACAGATCCTGAGTGCTTATTCAGCTCCAGGCTCTGTGGTTAGTACTGGGAACTGGAAGAGCCATTCAAACAAATGGGGCCTGTCCTTGGGAGCTCACAGTTCAGAAAGGGGAGAAGCCTGGGAAAGAGCCACAGTTAGCTCAGATCTAAGCCCTGTATGTGTGTGTGTGCATGTGTGTGTGTGTGTGAATGAGCGATGACTGTGTATGTGTGAGTGTGTGAATGAATGAGTGTGTGCACATGTGTGTGAATGAGTGAGTGTGTGCACGTGTCAGCATGTGGATGAGTGTGTGCATGTGTGAATGTATGAATGAGTGTGTGCCTGTGAGTGTGTGATTAAGTGAGTGTCTGCACGTGTGGATGAGTGTGTGCGTGTGCGTGTGAACGAGTGTGTGCATATGTGAGTGTGTGCACGTGTCAGTGCGTGAATGAGTGCGTGCACGTGTGAGGTTCCTGATCAGGAAGTCTCATCGGTCCTTGACACTGATCGAATATTCGTGGTTCTCAGGTCCTGTCTCTTCCCAATGCCTGGAATCCTCCTTCTGGACTTCAGAGAGGAGAGATCGATGCTTTTACACAATGAATAATGCCAACCATACACATTTTATTAATTTATGGAAATGTCAGATTGCTTTAACTATTATACTGAACTTCTGTCCTCCAATAAATGGCTTAATTTCCTTCCAAGGATAAGGCACTCCAGTATTTTCGGCTGACCAATTCAGCTCAGGGCGCTCTAATGTTTTCTGTCTACTCAGAGGACACATACTTCATCAGGATGACTCTGGGGTAATGACACCAAAGGCCCATTTCTAATGATTGTCACGGTCTTGGCCAAATGCATTCCATATATTAAGGCTGATGCCTCTCGCCGATCTGGGTGCATCCTCTGGGGGAATAAATGACCTTTTCTCCCGAGCTTTCCTCTGCTTGTGACATGGGAAGAAATATCTCCCAATGCAATGCCAGGGTTGAGAACAGCCCCTAAAGTGGGCGAAACGGCTCTGGTCCTCACACAATGGACAAACCAGAGAAAGGAGGTCTATCTGAAGATATAGCCAAAGGCCATTGTAAATATCAGCAAACTCACTTGGGGAACAGCAGACCTGCATTTACTATGGACCTAAGGAATCTTGAGTTTCAGCGCCATATTAGAGCCCTTAAATCTAAATTTCTATCTACAGTGTGGAATTCTTCTTAAAGAGGACCCTTCCCTTTCAATTTCAGTTTCGATTTCAATAAGCACAAGATGCCATGACACCTGGATCTGGACTTGGGGAGATGAATGTCAGGTGGGAATGGAGATTCCACTGTAGACAGTGTTGGGATTTTGTGGGGAGAAGGTTGAACAGTGAAAGTGTTATAGGGCAGCAGGACATACGGGCCTCAAATATGCCACTTTGTCATAAAGATTATTTTGAATTAAAGAAAATTCAGAAGAAGCAGATCCAAGAAAATTCTCAGCCCTCCCCATATTTGCCTAGAAGTTGGGCATAAATTTGTGAAGTCGTCCCCCTCTGTTCCCCACTAGGAAGGACAGAAGTTAATCACTGGAGACAACATCAGACTCTGATCAGAACTAAAGACAGCACCAGAGGCATCTACACAACTGACCTTAACAACTACCCCTTGTCTACCACTATCCCCCATGTACTGGTCTTCCCAAAATTTACTGCCCTAGAAATTCAAAGCCCTCCTCCTCTGTCTTGTCACTGCTCTACAAACATATTGTTCTATGGCTAAGGTTTTATATAAGCCCAAGTCCTAACCATCCTTTTTGATTACTCATCACTGGATACTCCTGTGTGTGTGTGTGTGTGTGTGTGTGTGTGTGTGTGTGATGCATATGTGTTACTAAACTTCCGTATGTTTTTCTTTCCTTTCTCTGTCTTTTGTCAATCTAGTTTACAGAGCCCCGCCCAGGGAATCTAGAAGGGCAGAGGGGGATAGCCATCTGTTCCCCTACAGTTTCCGCACCTTGCAGTCTCTAGGACTCCAACCTTCTCAGGAAGAGGGAAGCAAGCCTGCTCACGACATTATTACCTTCCCTTAACACCCAGTGGCACAACAGATAAAGTCCAAGTCGGTTCCTCTCCACCAACCACTGCCACAGAATCACCTGGGGGGATGTTAGGAGTTCCCATGCACAGGCTCCACCCTGACCAAGTGAATCAGAATTCCTGGAGGTGGTGATCCCAGCATACAGCACACACAGCCATGGGGGTCTCACCCTTGCCAGATGGTGGAATCCCCTGGAAAGTTTAAAAAATGCAGATGCCTGGGCCACATCCCTGCCTACACCAATCCAAATCCCTGAATTTGGATCCAGTTGCCTTCATACATAGACTTCCCAGGCCCTTAGGTGATTCTGATGAATATCCAAATTGTGAATTATTAGTCTAAGCAAGTAAGTGGGGTGAGGGTACATAAAAGGATGTTTGAAGGTGAAGGTGGGCAGAATAAATCAGGGAGGGCTTCCTGAGAGCTGAGGTCAGGCCAGTCTTTAACACATAATGGACTGTGTTGACACAAGTAAAGGAAGGCAGTTTTTTCCTCATAGACTGCTCAAATTAATATAATCATCAGGATAAAGGTTAATTGGATGAAACTCAGGTTTTCATCACTGAACAGAACACACCATTCTTCACTGACTTACATGACAAGACATATAAATAATAGTAGGGGGGGGTTGTCAGGAGGTGATGTGAGAAAGTCTCTATCAAGCCATGGTTCATGGTTTTGACATGTGTTTTGTAGATGTGGATGTATCCTTTTCCATCCAAATAATGAATAGCTAATCTAAACCCTTTTCCCTATCCTCCAAGGGGAAGCCCTGGGAAGAAGCCCCAGGGGTTGTGGGGTTCTCAGCTGTATAGGAAGGAATTCATCCTTAGTGCAAATCATGAATTTTATGTTTACCCTCCGAGTGCAACTAATAGGAGATGTCACCTTGACAAGATTTTATTGCTTTGATCTTTAGCATTTTGGGAAATCTTAGGTCAGTGAATGGTGGACTCTTTCTCCAAGCCTACTCAAGGCAGGAGGTAAAGATCAAGAAAGGGCTTCCATCTTGGGCAGTTGGAGGGTCAATTTGCATTGGTGCTATCTGGTCCCTGCTGTTACTATCATCATCATCATCAGGCATCAGGCTTTTTTCTTTAAAAATAAGACAACTTGAGCACAAAAATCCAGAGAGGTAGTCAACAATATGTTTTGATGGAGGACACTTCAAGGAGAGGCTGAGTTCTTTGCTGTGGTGGGTTCTGATGTGGGTGGGGAGTCTGGGGTTACTACAGTCTGAGAAGGCATCTGCTGAAATGAAGAAAAGAGACCCTATAAGATAGCTTGATCAAATTCCCCAGTGGAATGTTTCAATGCCCTCACTCTCCTTTCTCCTAGAGTGTACAAACACAGCGATGCCTTTAAGAGCAGTAAATAAATCAGTGGTGCTGATAAAAATAATGGGCAAGAGATCATTCACCATCTTGTGACGAGTCCCAGTTCAGGTTTGATAAAAAGCTGGTGCAAACTGCCATTGTTGTAGGAAATTAAGAATGAGCTCATTAGCTGAGCAATTTAAGCCATTCAGATGATGATTACGACTTCCCAGATTTAAGAGGCAAAGGAGCTTTGTTCTGCCCAGATCATTTTTCCCGATCCTTATCTGGTCTTGATAAAGAAATTCTGCAAGTGACTTATGGTGTGGGGACCATGACAGGGAATGATTTTCTCAGCACTGGTAAATGAATATGACCTATAAGAAAAATACTCCGGGTTATGCTTACTTGGAGGAAATAAATCTCTCCTGTGCCCATCTTTCTCCTCCATCCTGTCAGGGGAGAATTCACTTTCTTGTCTTATTTTCCTCACGTTTGCCACCCACTCCTAACCTCCCCAGATAGAAGTGAATGAGAAATACACTCCCAACCTCTGGCTTCACCTGCTCTGACCTGAGTCTATCATTTTGGAGAGCAAGCCTGGATTTGCCCGGAGTGTGGACTGTCTCCAGACGCTGAGTGTCCCTCAGCCCTGGAGTGGGCTCTGAGAAGGTGCTCCCTGTGAGCCCTGGAGATGCTCTCGTGGCTCTGCAGGTCTGTCTGTGAGTTCACGACCTGCACCCCATCCCCCTCCACCCCCGACCTCACTATCATCAGTGTCCTTATGGAGTAAACCCAACACCTGATCAACAGACACTCAAGGACAGCTCCTCATTAACAATGGCCCAAACTTCTCACTAATAAATCAAATGGTAGCTTATTTCTCTAAACCTTTTTGAACCTATTTGGTTTTCTACCCCCTTCTGCAGGGCCATGTTGAGGGGTGAGTGTGATTGCCCCAGGCTTCCGTGGGTGGAACTTCTCTTCTTACGCAATTAGAAATACTCTGGCTGGTGATCTGCTCTTCTGGACGGGCAATGGGCTGAAGGCGTTCTATCCTTCCCTCATTCATTCACCCATCCTGTCGTGGCCTTGTTACCCTGTGCCTCTCATTTCCAAGGACACTGAGGGAAAGGACGGTGAAGAAAGTTGCCAGAAGCCACACGGCTGATGAAGAGGGGTTAGAGGGCCGGGTTGGGTTCTGATGCACCCCAAGGCTTTTGCCTTCATGACTGCACAAGCTGCACCCCTCTGTCAGGGCAGGAGAAACACGGGCTCCCCTCACGGATCCCCAAACCTTCAAGCTCTGAGAGTCCTGCAAGAAATCACATTCATTCAAGCTCAAGAGTTGTCTTTTTTTTTTTTTTTTTTTCCAGGAAAAGGATTTGAGTGCAAGTTGGGCTGGGCCAGCTGCGTGGCTCCCCATCATACTGGCGGGTCAGCTTCTGAGCAACCCCCACCAACACTGGAACATGGAACATACTGCCAGGACGCGGTTCCTGAGACCCCCACCTGGGATGCAGGGACCCGCATCCTCATGAATGTGCCTGTGGGCCCCCAGGTGGATGAAACCAAAGCCATGGGCCCTGCCCGGGAGATCTCTGCAGACTCCAGGGAACAAGATGACAAGGCTTGAGTGCTCTGATTGCCTGACTTTATTCACACGGAGTCTAGAATAGGAAGCTTGCTTCCCATTTGGCCAATTTCCAGAACTTTCTTCTTGCAATATATATAACATTCCCTCTAAAAATTACTCACCTGGGGCTTTTGCTGTTTCTTGAGAGGTTGACTGTGTTAACTGCTCATTCTAGTTTCCCACAGCTCGTCTGTAGGTAAAGCTAGACCTTTAGAAAACATTTCACTTGGAGCCTATAAACACATTTGTAATGTGTGTGAGATGTCCTGATGCAGGCACGCTATCACACTATCTCCGCAACACTCATAGAAAGGAAGTATAAGCAATGTCCATTTGAAAATATTTTTACTTCCTCCCCAAGGCAATCATCAGACATTACCTGTTATGGTAACCCAGTCTCTTACATCAGGATTTATGTGTGTTTCTACTGGAAGGGGGCTCCAAGTTTCTCCCTACCAGCATTTTAATGCACGCCTTGATCAGACAAATTCTACGTTACATAAAAATCATCCTTTTGGGTTTAGCTACCAAAATATTTAGCCTAAAATTAGTGCTCAGTTTCAGAAGCAAGCCTATTCCAGATGCCTGGTATGGATAAATCTGTCTCTGCTTTCTAATGCATAAAACAATAAATTTAAAAATGTATATTCGCTTCTGTGTATCATAAAAATGCTTATGACAGAATATTTGCAGGATGTAGGAAAAAAAGGGTAAGAGAGAAAACAAGATCCTACTCACTGACACCCACCTCCCCACTCCTTGGCAGGCCCCTCCCACCCCGTCATCACATAGGGTCCTGGAGCACCAGAGATGTCCCACACATGCGTGGGAAACATGTTGTGGATGGGCTCCCTCCCCCACCATCAGTTCTAGGTCCATCCCTCCACCTCACCCTCCTCTTCCTCTGTCCCTGCTCCTAATTCCATGGAAGAGGCATCTCTTCCCGCTGAATCCCTCTGCACATTCTCTGGCTTCTATTTAACTCCGTGTTCACCTTCTCCAGGGCTTTAAACCCTAATGAGTCCCCCTCTTATGTGTTTTCAGCCAAGTCCCTCCTCATCACATTTGAACACGAGGGGGGGAATATTTCATCTTAAAAACAATTCCTGGGACCCTTCCTTTTCCTCCAGCTGCTACTGTAAGTATCTGCCATCTGCTGTCACCCTTTTCCAATGACTCTCTCCACCCCTCTGTCTTCTTGGCCTCCAATCACAACTTAAATATCTGCATGCTGGCTGTGGCCCGGGTCTGCGCTGGAGTCGCGCTGGCCAGAGCCCTCATCCGGTGGCAGCTGCTACAAATCTTCAGCCTTGCTTGGGGCCCTCTTCATCCCTCGCTCCTGTTCAAAACTCCATGTTATTTTCACTCTCGTGGCAGTGATCCTTGGATGGATGATGCCATCAGCTCTTGTGGCTTGAATTCCCGTTTCTTTTACCGAGGACACCCAGGTCCATATTTCTACCCGGACGGCACCTGAGCTGTAGATGTGTGTGTCTCAGGACACCAGGGTAGGCCAAGTGGGACTGCAGTAACAGACAGAACATCCCTGTGTATGTGTCACACGTAGACAAAATGCCCCGCCCCGCATCCCCGCTCTCCTCATACCCATATCATCTGTAACAGCAGCCTCCGAATTCACGACAGCAATGCAAGATGGGACTGGATGATTGAGCAAGATGTTTCAAGAATCAAGGTAGACAGTGGCTGTTATGAACTGAATTGCATTCCCCCAGAACCCATAGGGTGAATTTTCATATGTTGGAAGTCCTAACCCCTAATACATCAGAATGGAACCATATGTGGAGACAGGGTCTTTGAAGAGGTAATTAAGTTAAAATGAGGTCAGATTTGTGGCGCCTGGGCGGCTCAGTCGGTTAAGCATCCAACTTCAGCTCAGGTCATGATCTTGCGATCCGTGAGTTCAAACCCTGTGTCGGGCTCTGTGCTGACAGCTCAGAGCCTGGACCCCACTTCAGATTCTGTGTCTGCCCCTCCCCAGCTCATGCTCTGTCTCTCTCTGTCTCAGAAATAAATAAAAGCATTAACAAAAATTTTTTTAAATAAAATGATGTTAGAGAGGTGGGTCTGAGTCCAGTCTTACTGGTGGGAGCTCTCTTCCTGGTGCTCAGGTGGCCTTTCTTGCTGCACCTGCACCTAAGGCCTCTAGTGTCTCCTCTTATAGGGACACCAGTCCTCTTGAATTAGGTCCTTACACTTAAGACCTCATTTCAAGTTAGGCACATCCTGAAGGGCCCCACCTCCAAATACAGTCACACTGGGGGTCCAGGCCCCTGTGTGAATTGTGGGGAGGTACACAATTCAGCCCACAGCACCATCTGAAAGAAACGTTCCTACTATCTGCCAGGTGCTGGAAGGCCTGCCCTTTGCAAAGGATGCTTTAGAAACCAGGCTATGATGTGGGAACAAGATAACAGGTAAAGGCCAACATTTCTGTTGGGACCCGTGATTTGGGGCTCTGAGGCCATAGGTTTCAGTCAGTCGGACCTCTGCAGGATTTCAACTTTACACGTTGGCGCAGGTATTGGTGGCCTGTCCACTAAACAGATCACCATTCTTTATAAAGGTAATGGCTTACATTTATTGAGCACTTTTCATGAGCCTGGTATTATTGTGACCATCAGACACGATTTATAACCACTTCAGTATTTTTCCTGTTTTCTAGAGGAGGACATTGAAATAGGGAAAAATGACTTTGAATTTTAATTACTTCCCAGGAAATTAATAACGAGGAAATACGTTCAAAAATAGACATGTCTACATTTCATTTGCAACCTGTAGTAGGCAGAGCCCCAGATCCCCCAATTCTGCTCATACATTACAATTGGCAAAAAGGAGGGGTACCTGGGTGGCTCAGTCGGTTAAGCATCTGACTTCGGCTCAGGTCATGATCTCACAGTTCGTGGGTTCAAGCCTCCTGTCGGGCTCTGTGCTGACAGCTCAGAGCCTGGAGCCTGCTTCGGATTCTGTGTCTCCTTCTCTCTCTGCCCCTCCCCTGCTCACGCTCTGTCTCTCTCTGTCTCTCAAAAACAAATAAACATTAAAAAACAAACAATTGGCAAAAAGGACTCTGCAGAAGTGACTACAGTCATGGACTTTCAGATAGCGAGATTATCCTGGATTACTCGAATGGGACCGATCTAACTGCAGGAGCCCCAAAAGAATAGGGCCCCTTCAGATTGGAAGAAGAAAAAGTCAGAATAGATTTGGCAGCGACAATGTCCACAGAGGTTGCAAGTGCAGGAAGCATTGCTAGTTTTGAGATGTGGGCCCTGCCTTGCAAAGGCTGTAGAGAGATCTCTAAGAGCTACTGGTGGCCCCAGTGGCAGCCAGCCAGGGAACAGGACCTCAGTCCTACAACAGCAAGGAGATGGCTTATGTCTGCACCTTGAACAGGCTTGGAAATGGATCATTCCCAAACTTCTAGATGGAAATTCAGTCCAGTTGACTCCTTGATTTCAGGCTTATGAGACCCAGATTAAAGAAAATAGCCAAACCCACCCAGACTTCTGGCCTCTGGAGCTGTGAGACAGCAGGTGCGCATAGCTTTAGGCCATTAAGTATGTGATGATTTGTTAGAACAGCAGTAAGTAACTCACACAGCATCATTGAAAATGCTTTAGGAGAACACTGGATCACAGGGCACCTCCAACCCTCCCTTTCTCCCTCTTGCCCCCTCTGTCTGTCCCTCTTGCCCCCTCTGTCTCTCCCTCTCCCTCTCCCTCTCTCTCTCACTCCCTCTTTTCCACTTCCCCTCCCTCCCTCTCTCTCTCCCTCTTATTCCTCCCTGGAGACGTGGCTGGTGCACTTAGGAGAAGGAGCTGGGCAGTACTCATGCCTACCTGTCCCCCTGTCTCTCCTCTTTGGGATCTTTCTGTCCACAGAGAGCATCCATAGCCATGCCCTGTAGAGGGACCCTGCAGCTGTCCGTCTCTAAGTGGGTGAATTTAATTTCTTTGGTGAATGGTTAGCAAGCCCGTTGCGGCTATAGATCTAAAGTTTTATCTTCAAATTCAGCTATTACTAGTGATAAAACTAGCATATTTATTTCCATCTGTCTGACTTTTGCCTCTGACTCTCAATGGATTCCAAACCCAGAAAAACAGGAGCTATTTATTAACCCTCTAAAATTCAAACACATCCTTCTGGTCATATCTTTCCCCTTTAATCCATGCATGATTCAAATTCCTTATGGTGACTTTTAGGGTCCTTCATGGTCTGATGCTGCATAACTCTCTAGCCCAGCACTACACAATGATATATTTTATTTGACCCCATATATCTGAAATATTACTGTTCCAGCATGCCCTCAACATAAACATTGTTAATGAGATATTTTGCATTCTATTTTTTGTACCAAATCTTTGAAACCCAGTGGGTCTATTACACCTGTGTTGCATCTCAAGCTGGACCAGTCACAAAGTTCAAGTGCTCAGTAGCCACATGTGGCCAGAAGCTACTGACTGGCGCAGGTTCAGCACTCTGTGGTCATTCCCACCTCCAACCCTATTCTCTAGGAAAACCCTGATCTCTCATTTGCCCACTAAACTCTCTCCTGACTCTTGTTTCTTTAGTTTGAAACACTCTGCCACCGGTCTCTTATTTGGAGACTTCCTACTGAAGTCTGGAAAGTCTTCCCCGACCCCATAAATTGGTTAATCACCTTTCTTTGAGAGGCTAGAATATCCTGTAACTCCTGTCTCATGGAATGTGTTACATTTTGCCTTAAGAGGAGGGCTCCCGTCCATGTATCATACACAGGGATGTGAAATGGCTTTATTTCTAAGAAAACCTCAGGACAGTCCCAAAGCCACTGAAGAGCTGAGGGCACAAAGAAACTTAAAATAACTAAACTTCCGGGGTACAATCCTTACTAGGTGAACAAAAGACCAGTTGGTAAAAGCAGAGTGGCAAACCAACTAATGAGAGATAGTCTTTGCCCAGGTGAGGAGAAAGTAGCCGAACATAGTCAGACCCTGGCTGGATTTTGGATTTGAATTTGAAGGCGCCCCAAACATTAGGATAGTATTTTTCCCTCTTAAGTAGTATTCTTGCATGAAAATTTTGTCTATAAATTAAGGGCTGGGGCCAGAGCAGAAAGAAATCTCATGATTTGGTGGTGTGGGCTTCTCTGTGTCTCTGGGTTTTCTGTCCTCCAGGTTCTGAAGAATTTCGACCTTGCTGTGTTGCGACTCTGCAGTTCCCAGGGCTGCAGCTTCCTGGTCTACTAGCCTCACAGATGCCCAGTCTGCAGGTTCAGAGACCCGAGGGCTTACAATTCTGAGGTCTAATAGTAGCACAGCATTAGGTCACACGGCCCTTCTGGAGAGAGAGATCTGAATTCACAGAGAGGAACCAAAGTTTTAATAAATGCCCGATCAACTTCTGTTAATCCTGTTCTCCACCCGCTTGAATGGCTGAAATGAACACAGTGGGCGATTCCAAGAACTCTCATAGACTGCTAAAGGGAGCGTAAAATGCCACGACCATCTGGAAAACCATTTAGTCTGTTTCCTATGTGGTGAAATCTGCTGTATGACCCAATGATTCAGCTGCTAGGTACTGATACAAGAAAAATGAAAATGTATATCCAAAATATTGACTTCTACAGATGTCCAAAGCGGCTTATTCTTCATAGCCCCAAACTGGAAATAATGCTAGTTGTTATTTAGCAGGAGAATGGGGAGAAAAAAGCAGTGTGTTATATTCATACAGTGAAATCCCACTCAGCAATAAAAGTGAATAAACTACAAACACATGTAACTATATAGATAAATGTGAAGCACATAATTTTGAGCAAAAGAAGCCAAACACAGAAGAGAACATACCTGATTTTATTTATAAGAAATTCTAGAGCAGGAGAACTCAGCTATAATAATTATCAGATCAGTTGCTGTCTGGCGAGGGGAGGGATTGGCTGAAAAGGGGCCTGAGTTCATGTTTTAGGGAGATGAAAATATGAGTGGTGTTTATAGGGGTTTATAGGTTTATTTGGTCAGACTCTTCAAACTGTCCACTTAAAATGGGTGCATTTATGCTACATCATCTTATATGTCAATAAAGTTAATTTTTAATGTCTGTTATAACCAGTAGCTGAGGGTTTCCTAACCTTGGCGTTGTTGACACCCTGTTCTGCGTGAGGCCATCCTGTGCAACATCCCTGGTCTCTACCCACTAAATGCCATTAACCCCCCCACCAACCCCCATGCCCAGGGTGGTGACAACAGGTAAGAAATATCTGCACACATTGCCCAAGTATAGAGAAGGAAAACACCTTTCCACTACTCTCTTAAGTCTATTTGTGAATTAAACTCACAAAAGATAGACGAGCAGAAAAAGCCCAGAATTTATTTACATGTGCCACGTACACTTATACTGGAGAACACAGTGATGTGTCACTCAGAGGGGTGGTTAGAATTGGGGCCTTATATACCTTCTTGATAGGTGAAGGAAAGAGGGGGGAAGGCAGATAGAAGAGAAAAAAATAACTTTTTTTGAAAGGTAAGTGGATTTTCAGGAGAACAAATGAGTAAGAAAGTTTGTCTACATAGGTATGAATGGCCCCTCCAAATGCTTCAAGACCATAAATTCCCTGGAGAAGGGATTCAGGGTTAAGTTTTATTTGTGTTTTCCATTCTAGGAGTAGATCCACACTTTTGAGGAATTTATAGCAGCTTTATTTTCCCTAAGTTCATGCTTTTAGTTAGATAAGGAAAGCTCATGGAAGGCTTTTATTCTTACATCGTTTTAAATCTTAAACGTCTCTAACGTAGAATAATCTTCATACCAAAGTGCCCTATTTTGGGGTGGCGTATGCTGATCTCTTTCACCTCCTTCAGTGCAAAATTGCTCCCCTGGTTGAAAACCATTGTGCCAACTCAGCTCTCCTCGCTAGCCGATTTATGTATTCATTCATTCATTCATTCATTCAACAAAGACTTGTTGAATTCTGCCCTGCATTGGGCATCAGTGTGAACATTTAGAGGCACATCAGCCATGCTGTTATCTAGGAGTAGAACAGCCCAGGAAGAGAGGACAAGGAGAGAGTTCATGTAAAAAACTCTAAGTCAAGCCCATGTGTCATATGTTGAAGGAAACTCAGTGAGGAGACCAGAGTGCCTGGAACAGACTGGAGGAGGAGGAAAGACATACGAAGCAGAGTCAGAGGGGACAAGGCAGGACAAGATCACAGGTGTCTTAAGGATTGTGATTGCTTGTGCAGGGTGATAGCAATGGGGTGGTGAGAAGTGGTCAGCGTTTGGATGTATTTTGAACGTAGAGTCAATAGAATTTGCTGATGGGTTGAGTTGGTTCCTTGGGCGGGGGTGGGGGGGTGGGAGATAGTGTATGTCTTTCTCACTTTTCTGTATGCATCATACAATTCCTTATCTGTAGAAGGGACTATGGTAAACGGATGGACAGATGGATGGATGGATGGATGGATGGATGGATGGATGGGTTGTAGAAGGAAGGATGAATGGAAAGATGTATTAAAGAATGGCTGGTGGACAGATGGATGGATGGCCAGTAAACTCTGAGATTTTTTTATAATGATCAGATATATTATATAGGAAGCCAGCAGCACAGTGCCTGGGACTTTTTAAACATTTAGTGAAAAAATAGAAGCTTTAGATGTTTTATTATTTTAAATAAAAATGCCACTGAATTTCACTCATTGAGAAGAAAGGTTCTTCTGCAAAGAACCTTTATTCCAGCAGAACAAGCAGGTTCTGAACAGAGGTGAGTGCATCCTACTTCTGGATTGGCCATACAATCAATGCCCAGTTGTTAACTGCAGCCTAAATGTGGAGCCTTCATGCCAGGTAATCAGTCAGGCAGTGGAAACATCACAGTCGGGGTTGGGCTCCCCACCGGGTCCTGCTCTAGCAGTTATGAATAAGAACTTGAGGGCTTGTTTTGGCTTGTAAAGTGAGCACATTGGAAGTAGAAGCCACGGCTCCCAGTGAAATCTAATAAATATAAGGTATAATTCCAGAGTAGCATGTTGCTACAGATAAGCTTGCTTTGAATAGAAATGTTTCCAGCATGTGATCAAAATCCTCAGGGCAGAGTTTGCCCTGTGACTGTTTCCTGCAGCCACAAGGACACTAAGCAAGGACATAGTCCAGGCCCTGTGTCTTCACAAAGCAGCCAGGACGGACACACAACTTAGTAACATGGTGCTTTGTCTTATAAGTGAGCATTGTTATCTCATACACAGGACCCTGACTTCAAGGTATTTCTACTGATTAGTGTTCTCTCTCCTACATTGAGAGATGACACCAGTGATTCATTCATTTGTATGAAAAAAAAAATGTGCTTCTAAGGAAAACTGCATGGCATATATCATGCCCTTCTGGGTTATCAGATTCTAGCCCTGACAATTATCTTTGAGCTGTTTTACAACCATTTGTAAATTGCAGTTAACTGATAGCAATATAAATGTTACCCTGCCGGGTAGTGGTTTAAACTGACTTCCTCTCTCTTTGAAAAAACAACAACAGCAACAACAACAACAAAAACCAGTTGTGTCTCTAGTTGCGACTCATCTCAACATTTCTTTACTGGATGTAAATTTGTGCTGTTCGAGTTTTCTTTTGAACTGGTTAGAACGTCTGCCTGGTTCATTCATGTCTTATGAGTAAAATAAAATGTTTAACTAGGGTTCATTTTTATATGTGTATGCTAGTCATGATTTTATCTTTTTTCTGAAAATTACCTGTTACAAGTTCCACAAATACTTAGTGGAGTGCAGGTGTGCACCAAGAACTGTGCTAGGGACCAGGAAAACAATGACTGAGGAGTCCCTGCTCAGAAGGAGATGACGTTTCTCCACGATGGTAGAGAAGGTGGGAGGGTGCTGCTGACTCCCTCACGAATGCCTGCAGCCCATGCACCTCTGAGCTGACTTCCTGAGCACTGAGGCCAGCGTTTTATTCTGAGTCCGTGTCCCCTGTGGCTGATACTAGCCATATTTTATGTGGCTGTGGTCGTACCAACTATACATGATTATATACGTTGCTTTGAAAGTATAGTTTATGATTAGGGAAAGCAATGTGGGCTCATTACAGAAACCTTGGGGAGGGGTGCCTGGGTGGCTCACTCGGTTAAGCATCCGACTTCAACTCAGGTCATTATCTTCTGGTCTGTGAGTTCGAGCCCTGCATCAGGCTCTGTACTGACAGCTCGGAGCCTGCTTCCGATTCTGTGTCTCCCTTGCTCTCTGCCTTTCCCCCACTCATGCTCTGTCTTTCAATAATAAATAAATGTTTAAAAGGTTTGTTTTTTTTTTAAAAGAAACTTGGGGGAGTCCAGAGAAGCATGAAAAAGAGAAACACAGCCCATGATTCTACCCCTCATAAGTACAAAATGACCCCTTCATATTCTCACCTCTTCCCCTAACCACCCAGCAGATGTCTCCACTTTTTCCTCCCATTAGAGCCAAACTTCATAGGATTGTCGGGACACTGATTCTCTGCTTTTGCACCCCATTCTCACCTTCTGATACTAGGAGACATGGCTATTTACACTGAGTAAACATTAAATCCTGCTGCAGAGTCACCTGCCTTCAAAGGCAAGCGGTACTGCAAGTAACAAATTCATGTACATTTCCCCAACACATCTGTTGGCCATTTAAAAAGAGGAGCCGTCAGATGGTTTTCGTGGCAATTTTGAGTCCATGAACACCATCTACTATCGTATTCCTTCAAGAGGACATAAAAGCCAACAGAGGAACACCTGAGATTGACAGTAAGTGTGAAAACCACGATAATATGATATGATCTTGATGTGATGAGCTACACTTGGTATTTCTGAAGTGATGCCTCCCCAGAGTCAGAAATGGACTCAGCCAAGCATGAGACCTTTGTTGCCTCTAACGAGTCCTGAAGATGTTTGCCTGTTTCTGTGGTTTTGTGGGAGCGGGCATGAAAATGGCGAAATTGTGAATGGATGCATGGACAGGTACAATCTGCCTGGTCCGTGACGTTAAACACAGAAGTTTGAATGAATGAGGGCGGGAGGGGGCGGGGGGAGGTGCAGATCCAGTCTCAGCTTATTCTGAGGTCATTATCCAAACTAATATGTTGGGAATGCCCTCAGCAAGTTGAATTTTGGCCTAGAACACATCTGAATGCATATTTCGTTGTTATTACATTTTAAACTCAGCATCTCTGAGGACTCTGTGTGCCATCCTGGTGTTCCACAGACCACAGATGGAAAATAAAGTCGATGGAAGAATTTTGGCCACTGTTTAGCAAATACAGGAGGAACAGGACAAAACCAGGTGTTTTTACTTGTTCACTTACATGCTTTTTAAAGGTTTTCCGGTTTCACAAAAGAGTCCGTGTGACCTAAGGGGTAAAGCATAGCCTACGCAATAGATACCTTCAGGTATTGTAGAAGATGAGGAACAAGTTAGCTCCTACTTGTCAATCTAATTTTGCCCTTGAGTTTGGGGTCAGGAGGACTGATTTCTTTAAAGCCAGGATTTCCTGTTTCTTGAGTTCTCCCTCGTGATGATCGGGTCGGTCTGATGGAATAAATTATATTTGAACAATATGTTTTCCGAGCGTTTACAGGACATGCGTGTAAGACAACTTTGTGAGGCATAAATTCCAGAGCAACACACATTTACCGTCAAAAACCTCTTGGACGTTGAAGTATTCATGCAGGAAGAAATGGAGCCGAGAAAAGATTGCACCCGACATGAGTTTTTTCTTCCTTTATCCTTGACCAGACTCCCTTGACCCACTTTTGAAAATAATATTTTTTTCCCCAGGTACATCTAGATATAAATAACTTTTCATTAATTTTGTCTGAAATACTCCTTTGAACTGCATGACCAGAATGATTTTTCAGTGTGGGTTTTTTTTCCATTATTAAATATTTCTTCTCTATCAGTGGTTCTTGTCTCTCCCCACCCTCCCCACACCCATACACCCACAGGAAGGAACCATAATTCTTAGATAATCTGGGCTATCTGCTTATCATCTCCTGCCTCCTATTTTGAACTGCATTATCTTCCTCCTCTGCATTCTAGGCAACCGGATCAAGCATCCCTCCACACCACCTCTTTGATTTTCCATATGTTCTTTTTGCTTTTTATTCTTTCCAGTGCTGGCTTTAATTTTACTATAAGTTTTTGTGAATTGTGAAATGTGGCATACCCACAAAAGGGTGGGTGAAAACAGTTATGAACAATTAAAAGATCTATTATAAAATGAAGATTCATTTTTCTGTGACTGAGGCCAATAACTAGAACATAATCATAAACCAAATTCTCTCCCTCATGAATTCTTTCTTCTCAACCCACTGGGTCAACCTCCCTTGGATAACTACTTCAAAATTTGCTATAAACCATGTCCTTGGTTTCCTTGATAGTTGTCCTTTACTACATGGTTATTCTTGTACTTATTTTTGTCAGTTTTGAGACTTTCGATAAGTAGAACCATATGTGTGTATTCTTCTATGACTTTGTTCTTTTTTTACACATAATATAAAGATTTATCTACGTTGATGCAAATGGCTATAGTCAATCATCTTTACTGCAGTATAGTCCGGGGTGTGCTGGTAAGTCTTTAACAACTGGCTCTTCAGAGAACAAAGGTCCTGTTTTGTACCATTTGCCCATTTCTGTGGCGTAAATTTTACTCTGTAAAGCCACTCCAAGCAGACTTTGGAAGAAAGGTTTGCCAGCGGCTCTTGCAAGGCAGTATGAGCTGACTCCGGCCCTCACTGCAAGTATTCCTTTGTGAGAACATACAACTTACTTATCCATTCTACAGTGGAGGGACATTTGGATCATTTTCCAACTTTTACCCTTAAAAAAAAAGTTAGGATACACTTCTTAGTGCATATGTGCAAGAGTTCCTTCATGATCTAAACTTTCTCAAAGGGTGCGTGTGTGCTCAACTTATAGGGCATTTTGCAGAGATAACGGTCCTTATCAGTAACTCTGCCTACATCCCGGAATTATGTAGCCCCTCACAGCCAGGTGAGGCCATGTGACAAGTTTCAGCCAAAACCAATGGCGTGAGTGGAAATAACATGTGTCAGTTAGCCAAACAGTAGAAGCACCACACACTTTTGATTAGAGTTTCAAAATAGGGCTTCACTCTTCACCAGGGTTTTGAGTAGAGTTTCACTTAATTTGGGCAGAGTTGAGAGCTTTCTGTTGTTGAATCCTCTCTCTGGAGATTTCTATATTCTTGTCAGATTTATTTCTAGGTAGTTTATATCTTGGATGCTCTTGTAAATCTTTTCATTTCAACTTAAATGTACTTGTTGCTGCTAGTATATAAAAAAGGCAGTTGAATTTGTGTGTAAATTTTATACCTAGTACTTTTGCTATCTTTTCATAGTAATTTTGATACGTACTCTACATTGTTTTCACTTTTCAATATCAGTAATACCTGTAGAGAGGGGAGCCTGGGTGGCTCAATCGGTTAAGGGTCCGACTTTGGCTCAGGTCATGGTCTCACAGTTCGTGGGTTCAAGCCCAGCGTCAGGCTCTGTGCTGACAGCTCAGAGCCTGGAGCCTGCTTCGGATTCTGTGTCTCCCTCTCTCTCTCTCTCTGTCCTTCTCCTACTCACACTCTATCTCTCTCTGTCTCTCAAAGGTGAATAAATGTTAAAAAAATAATAATTAAAATAATAATAATAATAATAATATCTGTAGACAGTGTAATAAAAAGTCTGACCCCACTTTTGGTGTTCCACTGCACCAGATTTTTAAGCCCTCTTCCACTTCCTTTTCTGCCCCACATCTGAGCAAGCCCATGAGAAAGCCTGGTGCTAAGGTGTGGCATTCAAGCCACTTAACCCGGGTCTTGCATATGGGAACTTTGAGGCTGGCTTTACCACCTAACCACCATAAAAACCCCAGACCAGTCTCCTTTGCCTGATTGCTCAAGCTGCATTTGGACCAGCTTGGAAGGATGTCCTGCTCTCCCCTACTCATTGTGTGGGTAGTCAACCTTTCCTTACCCTTTTGGTGTGTGTGTGTGTGTGTGTGTGTGTGTGTGTGTGTGTGTGTGTGTTTTCATCTGTATCCACACCCCAGCCAAACTTTGGTTAGGGAATTTATCCCATCTCTGTAGGATAACCAAAATACAGTAACAGTTTTGTTCCTTTCATTCCAATTTTCGGGTCTTCAATTTATTTTTCTTGCTTCACTGAACTAGCTAAAAACCAACACTGTATTAATACAATGTTGAATTTAAGTGGAACAGTGAACACTCTGCTGTTCTAAAGATGTTTTCAAATTTCACTATTAACAATGAAATTTGCTACAGTATTTTTTTAAATTTTTTAATTTTAAGTAAACTCCATGTCACATGTGGGGCTTGAGCTCACAACCCTTAGACCAAGAGTCACGTATTCTACCTATCTAGCCAGCCAAGCACACTTACTATAGTATTTTTTTAAAATACTTTCTACCAAATTACAGAAGTTTCCTCCCCTGAGTTTGTTATAAATTTTTGTCTTCAGTTGATGTTAGAAGTTACCAAAAATATTTTCTGCTTGTGTTGAGTTAATGATATGATTGCTCTCTTTTAATCTATTAATGTGGTAGGCTGCCGTAATATCTTCATGCTAAATCCACCTTGCATTTCTGAGATAAGCCCAACTTGCTCATGATTTATTAGCATTATAAATCATGCTGGATTTAGTTTGCTAATATTTTGTTTAGAATTTTAAACAAAAAGATGGGATTGGAATTTTCCATATACCACTTTAGTCAAATGTTATAATTAAGGCTGTTGTGCTAATCTCACTAAATAAATTGAGGAACATTATGTCTCTTTCCATATTTTGGTATTTAAAAAATACTGAATTATTTGCTTCGTAAATGTCTGGCAGGAGATTTTAATTTGTCTGAATTTTTAAATTTTTTAATGCAGTGGGGTGAATTTATTTACAATATCTTATTAGTTTTCATATTGTGACATAATCCTTAACATTTTCCATTTGCACCTTTTCCTTTTTTCTAGCTAAATCTCCCTCAAGAGTTATCAATTTTATTCATTAGAATAGATTCATTAGAGAGTCAGTTTTTAGCTTTGTGGACTCTCCATGTTTATTTTTTATTTTTAAATTTCTTATTTTATCTTCCTTATTACCTTACATCTATTTATTTTGTATGTATTGTATTGCTATTTCTCTACCTTCTTTAGGTAAATTATTTTCTCATTAGCTGTATGCTTTCTTCTTTTCTAACATCAAAATTTAAGGATATATATAAATGGACTTCCTATAGTTTGATATGTACTATTTTTACTATCTGCCTATCACATTTATTCTAATTTCTATTATGACTTATTCTATGGCTAAAGAGTTATTTAGAAGAGGGTTTATTAGTTTACAGACATAGAATTTGTATAGTTTTTTTAGAAACTGATTCATACTCTACTCTCATTTCTATTAACAAACATGGCTCATATGTTATTCATCCTTTGTTATTTGTTGAGATTTGACTCAGTGTGTCTGTAAAAACTATGTACTCTCTTTTTTAAAAAAACATTTTTTTAACGTTTATTCATTTTTGAGAGACAGAGAGAGAGCACGAGTGGAGGAGGGTCAGAGAGAAGGAGACACAGAATCCGAAGCAGGCTCCAGGCTCTGAGCTGTCAGTATAGAGCCCAGTGCAGGGCTCGAACCCACGAACTGCAAGATCATGACCTAAGCCGAAGTCAGACACTTAATGGACTGAGCCTCCCAGGCACCGCTTAGATGCATGCTTAATTTAGAATCCTTAGACCTTCCTACTCCATTGAATTTTATGTCACTATGAGTAACCCTCTCAGGTAATGATTTTTTTCTCCAAGTCCTGTTGGGTATTAAAATAGTGATGCTAGCTTTGATATATTTGTATTTGTCAAGTACACTTTTTTTCTTCCCTTTTACTTTTAAACTTACTGTAATCTTAGACTTTAGATATGGCACCTGTGAACAGAAAATGTGACACTATTTCTTTCATGTGGATTGTAATTATTGAAACATTTTTATTCATTTTATACTCCGTCATTTTATTCTTCTTATTTTTTCTGACAATTCTGTTTTTTCTTTTCTTTTACTGTATTTTGAATTGTTTGTTTTCTCATTTCCACCCTCATCCTTTGGAAGTTATGTGCTATAATTCTATTCCTTTAGTGATTATTGCAGAGATTAAAACACACATAATTAAATCTCCAAATTATAAAATTGACCAATGGCTTTTCTGCCACCTTGGACAGCACAACAACCTTAGAGTTCTTGAATGTTCTCTTATATGATATATTTTGATAACTATATGATATAGTTCTTAGGCTCTTTTATATGATATATTTTTCATACGTTGTAACTCCATATATTTTTAATCCTACAAAATATAGGTGTTGTTATTCCCTGCAGTCAAAATTTCTGTGGATTTGTCACATTTTTTTTATCTTGTACTTTAGACCAGCCGTCTGCAGTTATTTATATATATAGCTTTGTACCACAAAAATATAGCCTTTAAAGATTCCTTCAGTAAGAGTTTGCTAGGAGTGAATTTCATATCTTTTTCCTGAAAGTTTCATTACTCCACCTGCATTTCTGGAGCGTGTTTACACTCTGTACAGAATGCTACGTTTGCAGTTAGCGTCACATGAGGAATATCATCCCGAGATCTGGGCTTCGTGTGCTGCTGTTGAGTCTCCGATCTGAAGAATGTTCCCCTGAGGTGATCTGTCCTTTCTCTCTAGTTTAAGACTTTCTTTTTGCTTTTGGTTTGGCTTCCAAGTCTATTTTGCACGATACTGAAATAGCTGCACCATCTTTGACCCGTTATAATTTCTCAGGTGTGTGGATTTTTCTACCCAGCTGTGTTACCCCAACACCTGTCTGTGTTACATTGTCTCTGTCTAAATTGTTTTGGTTGCCCTGTAGTAAAATCAGTCCCTAGTCTCTGTGATGTACAAGTTTATTTCTCTCTCCAGTTGCACCTGTATCACAGGTCAGCTGAGTCTCTGCTCCTGCCATTCTTACTTGGAAGTCCCAGCTGCCAGGGGAGGCTCTGTCGGGAGCATCGGTCATCATGATGGCAGCTATAGTGATGACGGTGTCCCCCTTCTCTGCAGGGGATTCATTCTCAGACCCCCCAATGGACACCTGCACCCTATACATACTGTTTCCTCCTCTACGTACATACCTATGACAGTTTCATTTGTAAATCAGGCACAGCAAGAGATGAACTATAATGACTTATAAAATAGAACAATTATAACAATACACTGCAATGAAAGTTCAGTGATAAAGGCCTACGTGCGGAGACAAATGGCGCAGGTATTGTGATCCAACGTGGTGCTGTTGCTGGCCTTTGGTGCTCTATCGGGAGGGTATCTGCTCTGGACCACGGAAAGTGAAACCACGAAAGAGGGGTTGACTGTAGTGACGTAGAAGACGTGGCGCTTAGACACAGGCTGACTCTTGAGGCTTTCACCTTAGAACAGCATGTCATACTTCCATTGGCCAGTGCAGGCCAGGCGACCACGCCTTCGTTCAGCACGATGCAGAAGTAGCACCTATGGCAAGAAGAGGCACAGAACCATAATAAAAATCCATGTTTCCTGATTCCCAGCTGAGAAGAATTTCCACTGTCCTGGTATTTGCATGCAAGCACGTTGCTTTAATTTGATCCTATTTTCTCTCTCCCTGAGCACAATTTGGGCTGCATCCGATGAGGTACAGATGGAAGGTAGGAAAATGGCATGAATTAGAGTCCCGGCATCTTTCTTGTAGAGGAGCTCTGTCAGGCTGAGGTGAGATTTTTCCTTAGTCTTGTTACCTGTGGTCAGTACCTGCCAGGGCACACATCAGTGCCAGAGCCCCCCGTCTTCCTCAATGTTGTCTTATCGTTCTGGGGTACCTGCACTTCCTAGTGAGGCCAGGGAAAGTGCAAAATACCTCTCTGCTTGACAAAATAACTGCTCCCCCCCTCCCGTAAAGGGATGGCTGTCCGATATTCTAGTTGGTAAACAGAAAGTCACAGAGGCGAAAGCTGCCAGTCACTTTCAGCCAAGCACACTTACCAACTTTTAATGACCCTGTGAAGTTGGTTCACTAACTGTGCTTTTCCAATCCATAGTCCTTGGTTTTCAAAGTACAGCACTGTCCCCCTGGATTCTAGCAAATCATGGTTTGATGATCAAATCCAGCCCATGATGGTGGAACGCAACCTCTTCCTCTTTAGTGCCATCCAAAGTCTTTTGGTGAGAAGCTCCTCACCAGATGTCATTTGTAACCAGAAGACCCCGCAGGCACACATGCCTGGAAAATCCTGCTTCTCTGCGGCATTTGAGATGCAATGTACAGAGTGGTTTCCAGAAGCATTCCTATCCTGTGAAATGGCATATGGCTGGTGCTTGAAGCAGACCTGGATGCTGCCCATGCCAGCATAACCTCCTGTGCCCACCGTGAGGGGTGCTGTGTGCCCAGTGGGGAGGGCTCCAGTGCCAACATGTGGGGGTAATTACGATGAGGGTGGCGTCTTGATGATGATGGTGGTGGTGGTGATGTAATCAACAGACTTCGTCCGGATTGAAATGTCTCTCTCGACTCACCTAGGGTTCAGTAACTACTTGCAAGAGACTCTCAGATGGGCCCTCTCAGTGCAGTTACTTTAATTAAATGAAACTCCTGATATTTTGGTTTTCCTCTCTGTTTGATCCGTGGCTGGAACTAATGGCTACTAATTACATGTGGTGTTTACAAGAGACGCCTTAGAGGCCCTGGCAGGTGCACCGGAGGGCCCTTTGTGGGAAGGACAAGAAGAACAGGCTGAAACGGAAAGAGGACAGAGGCACACTGCCTAGAATCCGAGCCTCCCATCTTGCAAATATTTATCTGGAGAGCACAGGCATTAGGGTGGAGCCGTTGTTGGCAGCTCCCCTTCCATTTCAGAGACGACAAGCAGATAGCCCTTCTGACAGCCAGGAGCTCAAGGAATTGCACGGGAGACAACGGGGCTCTGGGAGAGCAGTGGGGGCCCTACAGGGTTTGGAGCCGGAGAAGAGGCAAGAACAGTGTTGCAAGGAAGGTTAAGATCTCAGTCCTGGCATGTTGAAATACTGATGGATAATTGTAATTAGCTTTCAGAATTTTTAATTATACAAGTGGTATAAATAATCACCCAGCCCAGCTTCACTAATGAGAGTCCTTGTGCCCAGATACACAGGGAGGCTTTCGTTAGGTGCCTTTCAAAGTGAGGCTGTTGATTAGGTGTCTTGCAGTCTGCAGGGTTTTGAGGGAAAAAGTGACATTTTTGCACCAAGATGAGATTCATGGGAAAAGGAAACCAAAACCAATGGCAGGGCTCGGAAGTCAAAGCCCAGACACTGCTGGGGCTTGATTCGGCTTTGGTTTGGTTGAAAGATCAGGCAACGTCACACCCGGAGGAAGTGACAAAGATGAAGTTCACACCCAGGTCTTTCTAAACATTTTTTTTAATGTTTATTTATTTTTGAGACAGAGGGAGACAGAGCACAAGTGGGGAAGGGGCCGAGAGAGAGGGAGACACAGAATCGGAAGCAGGCTCCAGGCTGTGAGCCATCAGCACAGAGCCCGATGCGGGGCTCAAACTCACAGAGCTGTGAGATCATGACGTGAGCCGAAGTCGGACACTCAACTGACTGAGCCACCCAGGTGCCCCAAAAGGTTTATCTTTTTAAACTCCTTCCAGACCTATTTAGTTAGAGAAGGACCAAAGACCTTCTCCCCAATGCCTATCCTCTTTTTCCTCCTTTAGTTAAAATAGAATCAAACAAAACAATCTTCTCTATTAACCTGACAACGGTACTGCGTACAGCCTCCCTCATAGCTAGTTGCAAACATGACGGAATTCTGACCAGTGATGAGTGAGTACAAATAGTATATGCTAATTCAAGGTTATGCCCTAAAAGAAAAGGTGTGCCCTTTTATGTTGTCCCCTTTCCCTAAGCCCACTGGCTGGAATGTGGATGTGTGGTGGATGGATCTCCAGCAGCCATCCTGGGGCCATGAAAAAGAAGCCTCATGTGGAAAAAATGGTGGAAGAAAATGGCGGAAAGAGTTTAAGTCCCTGTTCAGAGTGGAGCCACCGTAACAGCCCTGGACTGTTATTAGACCTGGAGATAAAATGAGCTATTTTACTTAAGCACACCACTCTTATCTGTTTGTTTTGTTTCAGCAGCCAAGGCCACATCTTGACTATTAAAGATTATCTTCTCAGTGAGGCTGCTACAGGTATCAATCTTGAGAACAACACTGTACTGAGGCTGCTATACGGCCTTCTAATAAGTTTTGTTCTTATTCACTCCTAGGCATACTTATAGGAGCACAAACAGTGCCAGGGATGATTATGAGCTAAAGCTAATTGAGAGAGTCCCAAAAGTATTCCCTGGAAACCAGAGATCCCTCAGTGGTTAAGAAAAACATCTCCTTTGATCAAACAAATTTGGTATATATATGTATATATATACACACACCCTACGTGAGGACTCATAGTGTGTGCTAAAGACTCTCAGAAGCCCAGAAGTATAGGAACTTAGTGAATTGCTTTTCCCTCTTTTATAAAAAAACCTACAGTATAGAAAACGTACATTACACCTCCACAAATTATTACAAAGCAAGCATCGAATTCATCATCATATAAGAAACAGAAGGGGTACCTGGGTGTCGGTCAGTAGGTCAATCATCTGACTATGGCTCAAGCCATGATATCATGGTTCGTGAGTTCGAGTCCTACATCAGCTCTGCTAACAGCTTGGAGCCTGGAGCCTGGTTCAGATTTTGTATCTCTCACTCTCTGTCCCTCCCCCGCTCATGTTCTGTCTCTGTCTCTGTCTCTCTCAAAAATAAATAAATATTTTTTAAAACAAGAAACAGAATGGGGCGCCTGGGTGGCTCAGTCGGTTGAGCGTCTGACTTTGGCTCAGGTCGTGATATTGTGGTTTGTGAGTTCCAGCCCCGCGTCAGGCTCTGTGCTTACAGCTCAGAGCCTGGAGCCTGCTTCCGATTCTGTGTCTCCCTCTCTCTCTGCCCCCCGCCCCCGGCTCATGCTCTGTGTCTCTCTGTCTCAAAAATAAATAAAACATTAAAAAAAGAAAGGAAGAGACAGATGCCTTGCACACTTCCCCCAATTACCATCTCATCTCATCTTTTTCTCTTCCGCAAGATGGTCAGTGTCCTCACTTCTAATACCTTCGTGCACTTTTCCAGTGTTGAACTGGATGTAGATGGAAATGTAACATGTATATTCCTTTGTGTTTGGTTTCTCTCATTCAACATCTTGTTTGTGAGACCCATTCATTTGCTGGATGGAGCGTGGCTCATTCGTTTCCTCTGCTAACTTGCTTCACAAGGATAGATACCATTTCTGGTAAGCAGTTCAGGGCAATTAGGGTTTATCTCAATCCAATTTCAGAGACTTTTGATAGGTAAAGTAGGGCTTGGTTCCTGAGAGAGATAATTTTTACTTGCTACGCCCCTTCCTGCTCACGTGTAGTTCTCTAGGATCTCAACACCATGTAGATGGATTTGCCAGGGCTCAACCAGATATTTTGTCCCTCTCGTCCTCTGTGCCTCTTAATGTCATTCAGTTTCTTAGCCTCTCAGCTATCTCTTCCAAACTGGCAGACACCCCTTAAGGAAAACGTTTCCAACCATCCGGCTTACCTCTGTGGGTTCCCTATCCTAGACTTCAGATCCACAATTCTTTCATTGCTAGCTCAAAATTTTGTGTTACTGTGCCTCCAGATCTCTATTTGCTTTCGGCACAGAAAACTGGTTCTAGTTTCCAAATCCATCACACAAAGAGGAAATCCCTGTTTAGCTTGTTTGCTTGCTTTTTTTTTTTTTTAAGTTTATTTATTTATTTTGAGAGACAGAGAGAGAGGAGGGTCAGAAAGAGGGCGAGAGGGAGAATCCCAAACTGGCTCTGCACTGTCAGCACAGAGCTGGAGTTGGGGCTCCAACTCACGAGACCATTGAGGTCATGACTTGACCCAAAATCGAAAGTCAGATGCTTAACCGACTGAGCCCCCCAGGTGCCCCTCTGTTTAGCTTTCTTTGGGCCAACATGGACCAAACATACTTTATCACAAACGTACCTTTTCCACGGAAATTTTGTGAAAACGGTGAAGAATGTAGTTTTGGGAAATGATAATGTAATTAATTTGGCATTTGGAGTGTGCTTTCTGTACGGTGTTTTTGGATAAAAATGATTACGAAATATTATATTTACCATTTTACTTGTCGAGAGAGCACTGAACTGTATGAAGGCTATTTTTTTTCTTAACAAACCAAGATCATTATTGCTAGTACATTGCTACTTATATTTTAATAATGAAATGTATGTATGTTTTTATCTTATCTATTATTATTGGGGTATATTTTATTCACCATCCATCTGCTGAGAAAGTACTACTATTTATTTTATTTAAAGAACCAACGTCATGATCATTAGCATTACCTATTGTGGTTTTCTTTTATTTTTTTAAATGTTCATTTATTTATTTTGAGAAGGGCAGACAGAGTGTGAGTTGGGGAGGGGCAGAGAGAGAGAGAGAGAGAGAGAGAGAGAGAATCTTAAGCAGGCGCCACACTCAGCATGGAGCATGAAGCAGGGTTCAATCTCATGACTGTGAGAACATGACCTGATCTGAAATCAAGAGTCGGTGGCTTAACGGACTGAGTCACCCAGGATCTCCAACAAGCGCTCCTATCATCCCTGATTTTCAGGTAAAGGATGTGGAACGCAGAAAGGTCCAGTGACACCTGGCGAAGGAGGAGTTTCAGGTGTCACCACACTGGGGTCATAAAATACGCTTTATCTGGAATGCCTGGCCCAACAAAATCCATCGTTTTTGTTTTTTCAATGTCAGTCTTCATTTTTCCCCCTGCCCTCTGTGCTCAGCAAACGTCACTGAGTCTCTGAAAGGGGAAAACTCCTGCTTGGGGCCTCCACTGGACCACAGAAAGAACGAGTGAGTCCAGATGAGAAGAGGAAGCAGGTCCTGCGATGGAAACACAGACCTCCCGCGCCCACACATCTGTTCCGCTGCTCACAGGGCCACCCCGTGCTTCCGTTTCTGCTTACTTCCTCGTTTTTTTAGTATAACAATTGTCACGTTGATTACATTAAAAAACCAGAAGATTGGAAGATTTGTTCTTTTTTTTTTCTTTGTTTGCCATATCTGCATACACATCACACTACGTGTCTCTGTTTTGAAAGCAGAGGGTCCGCAGCAAAAACTTTTTGTCTAAAAAGGCAGGCTTGTGAACACAGTCTGGTGAAAAAGAAATGCTACCTTTGACACTACTAATATGGCAGCAATCTCCCTGCTTTGTGATGTTCAAGTATTGATTCCCAGGAACTGGCAACTTGAATCTGGGGTGGAAGGGATATGAGGGCATCATTCTGTGAATTTCTGGGAGGGGGCGGGTTGTACTCGGGCACTGATCACAGGTGGAGACTGCGGAAGGTTTGGGGGACACACAGGACTACAAGGACGGCCGCTTCACCCTGTGCCCCAGAGAAGCCCTTGGACAAGGGGCCCCAGTGGGCCAATGTCCACTGTAGCTTTTCTTGGGAGAGTCAGAGACAGAAGAGGATCACACACCCATCAGAAGGACACGGCAAAAACAAATCACAGCACAGAAACACAGTGGGATCACGTCACTGAAAATGAATTAAATTAGATTGGAGTGGATCAATATAGGTAAATTTTTGAAAAATTTATTAGAGAGAGAGAGAGAGAGAGAGAGAGAGAGCACAAGCTACGGAGGGGCAAAGAAAGACACAGGGAGGGACAGAGAACCTCAAGCGAGCTCCATGCTCAGTGTGGAACCTGATACAGGGCTCGATTCCACAACCCTGGTATCATGATTTGAGCTGAAATCAAGAGTTGGACACTCCACTGACTGAGCCACCCAGGCGCCCCCCCCCCCATAAGTAAATCTTTAAGGATATTGAATTTAAAATTGCAGTTGAGGACTATATATATATATATATATATATATATATATATATATATATCTTTTCCATATGACTAAAGCACACTAAACAGATCTGAGTAGTTTGTATGGGTACGGTAATTCACAGCATAAAAACATCAATGGGAAAGACCTAAACCTACTTCAGTACAGTGGCCATATTTGGAAATAGAAATGGGATCAGGAAGGGACCCCAGGGAGCTTCACCTTGGTGTATGTGGACACGTGTAACCCTGCTCTGCTCTGGGAAGGCGTGGCCACCCCGTGGCAGGTGGTCTGTTCGCTGAGGGTTGGTGACTGAGTGAAGAAGGGGCTTAGAAGCCTGGCTGAGGCTGGGAGACCCACTGCGGGGGCTCCGGCCCTGTGGCCTGGGTGACATCAAGCCAGCATGGCCGTTCAGCTTCTTGTTCTGCTCAGTCCCGCTTTGTTCTGTCCCCTCTGCAGGGGCCCGTCTCTGACAAACGTCCTGTGTCCCAAACTCACTCTCTGTGTCTGCTCTCAGAAAACCGAACCTGTTGCAAACCATATTAGTAACATTTATTGCTTAACAACAATCATAATAACGATAAGTAAATAAAGTCGTGGAAGTTCTCTGTGTCACAGGCACACCTGCTTTATTTTATCACAGCCTGTGTCCACCAGGGGAAGGCAGATCACTACAGGCTTTGAGATTTTGAGTTTTGTTTTCCTGTTATTAACTTGAAGAAGGTCATGTTTGCTCACTGAAGTTCATCTCTCAGAACCCGGCTCTCATGGAAACCATGACTGTGTAGTTTCGGGTTGTGTGAATGAGGTAATGAATGTGTAAGTAACTTGGGGGGAGAAACAGAAGCTCCTGACATGAGTCCATCGTCTTCTTTTACATCCTCCTCCTCATCACCATCCTCCTCTATAATACTTCTTAAATACACAATACTGGGCAGTGAGGTAAATGCAACAGAGTGTGTGTGTGTACATACGTGCGTGTGTTTGTGTGTGTGTGTGTGTGTGTGTGTTATAATTCCCAGATACATAGAGCATATTAGTCTGTTCTGGCTGCCTTAACAAAATACCATAGACAAAGTAGATTAAACAATACACATTTGCTCTCTGGCTGTTCTGGAGGCTGGAGGTCCCAGATCAGGGGGCCTGCAGATTTTGTTCATCGTGAGGGCTCTTTCCTTGGCTCCTTGGCTCTTTCCTTTCCTCTGTGTCCCCCTCTGCCCCCCTCCCTGGGACCCTTGCTCAGCATAGGAGAGAACTCTGGTGTCTCTTTTTTTAAAAGCACCCCTCCACCACCACCACCTTACGACTTCATTCAACCTTGATTCCTTCCCCAGAGGCCCCATCTCCAAATACAGCCACACTGGAGTTAGGACTCGACAAATGAACTTGGGAGGACACAAGCATCCAGCCAGAATCACGGAAGACTAAGTTAGAGACCTTGAGAATCAGCCGCTGAGAGTGGAGGCAGCGGAAGAGAGTGGCAGGGGATAGCAGAGAGATGGCGGGAGGAGCCCCGTGCAACTCCTCCAGGAGCAGCACAGGCAGGACTGTAGGCATCAGGGGCGGCAGGCAGGAGTGGCCACCTGTTTACTTGGAGAACTTGCCTGCACAGCAGCTGTAACTCCTACATGCATGTGACACACACACACACACACACACACACACACACACACACACTAGGCCTATCTGGAAAAAAAATACTCCAATGCCTCATCAGTGAAGACCAAGGCAATGTAAAATGCAAGAGTGGAGTTTTTCTTGGCAAACATTCTTGTCTGGGTCCAAAGCAAGACACGGTAGGTGGCAAGAGAGACAAGAACTGTTATTCTCACTCACCTGCTGAGACCCAAGGGTCTCATTTCTTTTGGGGTTTTCCTGAAGGCATCCATTTCCCCCTTATGATTTTTAGGCTTTGTCACAGTACTTTATGAGAGTAATTATGTTTATCCTTTATTTGGCTAAAACTAATGAAGCAATGATAAACAACTCAGCATTTTCTCCCCTGTTGAATAATGAATATTAATTAACCTGTCAAAAAAGGGACTGGCACTCATTACCAACTATGGCGTTGACTCATTTGCATGCCAAGGCATGGGAGGGCTGCCCCAGCTTCTGAAAGGAAAGTGTGTTCAGATGTTCTCAGAGAGCTTACATTGTGGATGGAACCAGTTTGTGGGCTCAGCCTCGTGAGATACCAGGGACTGAGTTTGGGCTCCAGAGACGTGATTAGAACTTGAATCTTCTGATGGCACAGAGCCTGTCATCCAACTTCTCGGCAGTTGATTGGAAAATGCCTGTGCCTGGGAAATGCATCGCCAGCAAGCCTCAGGAGCTTGGCCAGGGGCAGCCTCGGTGCCGTCTTTCGTGACATATGGTGGTGCATTCCTGATGGCGCCAACATATGGATGCTAAGCTTCTCCTCTTGGGAGGAGGGTCTGGTGTGTTTAAACCCATGGACTGGGTTTCTGCATAAACACAGCAGTGCTTTGCCTGGCCATTGAGAGTTGGCTCTGTTCTGAGCAGCATTCTTTGGGTAGTATCTATGAAGACTGTATCTCCCTAGATACGCCGTGGATGGTCTGATCTGGCCAAAAAGAAGCAGTTAAACAAAGACGAGTTTCATAGCATTTTTGTATTTTTGGACCTCAAAAAAAATCTTTCTTCAATACCAAAGAGATCTGACTTGCAAGAAATAGTAGGAAGTTAAATTATCTCATTATGGGACAGATATTTTTAATCTAAATTAATCTGGAGTTAATGAGAATGCACAGAAGTTGATAAAATATTAATGTCACTGCTATCATGAGGGAGGACTCCCACCCCCCCATCACCAATTCAGCCACCACTTGAAAGAGTCAAATGGAGTCAAACCAGATCAGCTGGACACCTCCTTTCTTGTCTGCTTCTGCTCACTGGGAGCCTGACACAGGGTCTTTCCTGAGAATCACTGCTGGGGGCCAAACTTTCTTGTTCTCCTCTTGTTTTATGAATTAGACCTAATACTGTCCCTCACTTTTCTACTTCTGGGTGAGAGCCGTTCTTTCTACACCAGTGTAGCTGTGCCTTTAGGTCTGAAAAGGATTACAGCAGTGCATAAGAGGAGAGAAAGAGAGAGACAGAGACAGAAAGAGTAAGCAGCAGTTTTCATGCACATTGAGATAGTGTGGAGTCCAGAGCCCACAGCCCACTCCCACTTCTGACACTAATTGCAAGTTCAGGGGGTTCTCGAAACCATGTTCAGTTTCCACAGTTCTCTGGAAGGACTCACAGAACTCACCGCACGTTGTTACCTGCACAGCTATGAGTTAAGATCACCGTGAGAGGACACACAGTCAGCACAGGAAGAGACCCAGGGATGAGAGCCCCACAGAGCTTCCAGGGGTCCTTTCCCTGTGGAGCCACGGTCAGCACAGACTCCTCAGCAATGACACATGGCAACAGGTGTGGAGGATTGCAAGCCAGGGAAGCTCACCCAAGCCTCGAGCGTCCGGAGTCGCTACTGTGGCTCCATGGTCAGCTGCCCACATGGCTGACCTTTAGTCTGCAGGGCCCCTGGAAGTTCATGGCGACTGTGTGACTCAAAGCTGCCATCAGGAGTCATGTTTAGGTGGTCCAGCAGCCAAGCCTCCTGTGGACAAAGGTATTCTTATCAGGCAGGAAATTCCAAGGGTCTAGAGACCCCCTCCCCGTGCCAGGAGCTGAGGACAAGGAACAGACCTCTCTGTGGGCACAAGTTAAATACTTTCCTACTCAGGAAGTGACAATGATTCCAATAATTCCAGCCAGTATTTAGTGAAGAATGAACCAACTCTGAGGAGCTAGAGTGGCAGCATGTTGTGAAGGCCCTTGAGCGCCATGCTGGGGAGCTGAGCCTTTCTCCTGAGAACAGTGGGGAATCAACCCTCTAGGTGTTGAAGCAGGAATACATGTGGGTCTTGGGAAATGGATTCTGGCAGCATGGAGGTGGGTGACTGGGGAGGGGGGCACAGGTGCAGGCGAGAGGAGAGGACCCAGAACCAAAAAGACCAGACAGCGTGTTTCTTAACTTCTAACACAGCCAGACTCACCCTTCAGGGAAAATGAGACTTCGTCTCTACAATAAAACCCAGACCTAGAGTGGATCGGGAAACAAAGCATATTTTTTTGGAACTTTGCTTATTGAAAACAGAATTTCAACTTTAAAAGAAACAAAATATGGAGATATTAATGAGGCTGTGCCATGTTGGCAGGCTGGGCGTTCACTGTGAGTATATACTTCATTGAGAGGGGTCACAGGTCTGTGAGTTCTGATACAGTAAGCACAGAAGAGCATGAGGTTGGAGAAGTCCTGCACCAGAAGGGGAGTGTGTGCATAGGGTCTGTGACTGCCCAAGTGCAAGGATCCCCAGCTGTACATGGGGACAGGAGGCAGACAGGATAGACAAAGGGAGGGACAAAATCCCTTCTCTATCCCATGGTATTTTTCATGGGGGAAGCTCCAGGTCAGCTGAGGCCTCCTAGGTGATGATGACTTTATTTTCCCTCCATTCAGAATAACTTCAAAGACCTCTATGTCTCTGAATGTTTGTTAAAACATCCAGCTACATTAGCAATAATATTTTAAGAGAATTTCCTGTTAGCTGTTAAGAATGGGATTTCACTACTGGTATTTTGCAGACAGGTCATTGGACTAAATACTTTGGTTGCTGTTCTGTCCTTCTCCATCCTTGAAGAACCACAAAATATTTTGATCGGTGATGACAGAGGAGTAAAGACCCATGAAACAGACCACACTTGAAATCCTGTTATTTGAATGGGAGCACACTGGTCTGCTCCAGGATGGGTCCCTTGCATGGATGGAGTCCATTTGGGGCTTCTGGATACAGGATGAGCCATGGAGGAGCTCCAAAAACTTCTGGGGAGATGCCATTCTGTGCACAGAAATAGCCGTGATACCCCCTTATTGGCAACTTGTGCTGCAACTCGCTAGGAGACAGAAGAAAAGTCGAGAAGTCGGGGGCACCAGCTCTGTGAACAAGGAAAGCCTTTGTGGATCGCTGAAGTGGAACCTGTATTTACAACAATGTACTGTTACAATCTGATGAAGTCACAAGACACGACAAGAAATGACTGATCAAATCCTAATGTGCAGAGGTTCTAATGCAATGTTCTAGGGAACAAATCAAGCTGGGTGATCGCATAACACACCTCTCCCTCAAAGCCAGAAGCTCAGAGCCAGATGAGGGGTGTCTCTAGGAACCTTGTCCCCTGAGAGGCAGAGAGAAAAAGGGAGAGAGAGAGAGAGAGAGAGAGAGAGAGAGAGAGAGAGAGAGATGAGGGATCGTGACTTGGAAAAGCAGTGGAGGCAGCCACTGGAGTAATTGTCATTTCTGTGCTACGGGGTCATCATTACAGATGTAATTAAGAACTGGAAGATGCTCTGTTGGGGGAAGCTTGGAGTGATTATTTAATGAAGGCTCATAAGATAGGTTAAAGGAGAGGGTATTCTAAAAATAAGCAAGCCAAATTATCCATCATGTTCAATTTATTTAGCCACTGAAGGGAAGGAAACAGTCCCACACAAGGAAGAACAGTAAGGGTTTCAGGAGATTGTTTTGGTCATGGTGATTGTGGGCCATACCAAAGAGCTGGGCTGGCCAATGCCATCCACGTTTGGGTCAGACTTCCACTGGCCTGTGCAGGCTGGTCTGTCGAGCTAGAGCTCCAGATGCCCCAGGATGCACCATTGCCCAGGCTTGGGGAGCATTTTTCTTCTCCTGGTGACTATGCCTATTGCCAAGGGAAAGGCTCTTTTAGAGAAATAATGGCCACTTACTCAAATAACCAAAGTGTGTTGTACATGCTCATCAACATTCTTTCTTTATACCTCCTTTTTGGTGGGATTTTCATCGGTTTCCTGAGCTGCTGTAATGAAAGACTACCAGCTGGGGGCCTTGAACAACAGAAATCCAGCCTCCATCAGTTCTGGAGCCTGGAAGTCAGTGACGCAGGTGTGGGCGGGCAGATTCCTCCCCAGGCTGCCAGGGAGAATCTGTTCCAGATCCTGTCTAGTTCCTGAGGGTGTGCTGACATCTTTGGTGTTCCCTGGTGTGTGGCCATCTATCTCCTATCTCTGCTTCGTTTTCACATGATCCTCTTCTCTCTGTGTCTCCAGATCATCTCCAATCTGTATGTGTCTGACTCTGTGTCCACTTCCCCTTCTTGTATGGACACCAATCCTATAGGACTAAGGCCCACCCTCCTGGTCTCATTGTAACTTGATGACCTCCGTAAAGGCCTTTTCCAAACAAGGTCACCTTCTCAGGTTCTGCGTCTTTCTTCTTTTCTTGGGAAATACAATTCAACCCATAACAAAGTTGCATTAGATTTCTTTGTTTTCAAGGGGTACCAGAATAGGTCACCCCAAAATAAACCTCTTTGGCATGTGGATTATTTTGAGCTGAAGGCCACTGATAACCAACAGACACAGAGAAATCTCTAACAACAAAACAAGATTTGTTATTTTTGGAAGAAATTTGCATTTGTAAAAGGATTTTTTTTTATTACTTCAGAAGTGCCCTTCTCCATCATCAGGAAGAGGAAGAGGAGGACTCTTAACCACCCATACCCATGGAGAAGGCACCCAGTGTAATGTATAGAACAAACCTTGCGAAGCAACCCTTGTTATTTTCTAGTCACCCTTCCATAACCTTCCTCCTCCAACCAGAGGGTCAAAGCTCTCTTCCTTTGTTGGTATTTAAGCCCAAGTTCCATCCACTCTTTTGGGTCAGTTCTCTCCGGGTGCTTCCACATGCATGCACATGTTAATAAACTTCTGTTTTTCTCAGGTTAGTCTGTCTTTGGCCAGTTTCACTTACAGGGCCCCAGCTGAGGGCCTAGAGAGATAGAAAGAAAAACTATCCACTCTCCAACGGTTTCTTCCACATTATAGGAGAGAAGACCCAAGCTTGGATGACCACATTTCACACAAAGCAGTGAAAGGCCCAGGTGGAAACAGGACCCTTCATCAACATTCTTGGGTGGACAGCAACCAGATTTGATTTACCTATTTCTTGCTGGCCATTTGATGTCTCTTCCCATCTGCCCATGTGGAATGACTCTGGAAGACAAGCGTTACCTGTAGGAAGTCAACCTCTGACTCGCAGTTGGTAGGGAGAGAGAGTAAAGACTGCTCTGCGGGGCTGTTCTAGTATAGGGTCTTTTTCCGTTGTAGGTTCAAGAGAATTAGGGTTCTATACCGTGTTCTGCCATGTCACCAAGGGAAATATAGATTTGCATATAGCAGAACAGAACCATCCAAAAGCAATGATTATAATTATAGTGCCTTCAAACTTGATTTCCTGGCACTAAATGGACTGTGACCGATGTATTTCTGGAGAACATTGCCCGAATCTTCCTTGGTGGGGCCAATGTATAATGATGTTTTGTCCCAATTGAATACAGCAAATTGGGTGCAGTGGAGCAAGCATTGGGCGGCTCAGAGATGCCATTGTGGTTTGGAGGGAGGGATGGCATGGGGAGAACAAGGAAGGACAGAGATGTGAAAAGCCAGTGGAGAATGTGGAAGGCTGCTTAGAGCCATCTCCCTACCACATCCTGTTTGGGCTCCCAAACCTCTGGGTGCTGGCCTCAGGGTCTGTCAGGCCTGGATCCAAATCCCAGATGGGACATTTTGTGCAGATGTCTGAGCTCCCTTTTTGTTTTCTGTAAATGGAGATGTTAAGACTGAGCTCAGAGATTTAGGACAAAATGTGATAACGATGGATAGATGGGCAGTGACTACATTGAATTTACCCAAACCCTGCGCTCCCTGTAAGTAGAGACTGCTCCAGAACTCCGCACCCCCATCCCCAGCCTTTGTGTTCCTGGAGATGGTTTATGGCAAAGATGCCCCTTGCCATATGACTTAGATGACACTCACAAATGCCCCCATGCTGACCTGTGACAAGACAAGACACAGACCCTCCTGAGTCTCATTCTCTGCCTCTCCAATGAGTAGCTAAGCTGCCTGTGCCCACAGATCAATAAGAACAAAATGCAAGTTAGCAAACTTTATTGAAGCTTCTCTTCTTCCTCCAGACCCCTGGTCTTTGGCTTCTTTGAGCCTGAGGGTAGCCCTCAGCCCTTCCTAAAAACAGCCTGGCCTGGGGTGGAAGCTTCTCTGACTGGCCACACCCCTTTCTTCCCAGTCTGCTGACACCTCTTTGGAAAGAAAAAACCTTTTCCTGCCCAGCCTTTGAGATACCTGCAGATCTCGTGGTTGGAGCGTTGCCCTTGTTGTCTCTTGTTCCCCTTCTTGCAACAATCCTTTCAAAATAAAGTCACTGCTAACCTAACAGTGGGTTTGCTTTCTACTGGCAGTGTCTAGCCGACCTGGATCTGCATCTCAGCTCAGACACTTCCTAGCCGTGTGACCTTGCACACATGTCTCATTTCCCTTCTCTGTTAAATGGAGATGTTAAGACCTGTCTTGCAGAGCTGGTATTAGAGATAATAAAAGTGGAGAGATATGAAAAATGCATGGTGTATAGGGGAGTAAAAGGGTTCTTGCTATAAAGTAATGCTTTGATGGTAGGGTGGTCTATGCTGGTGAGTAAATCAAAGCTCAAAAACTCCAAGTTGGGCACAGCCATCTTTGGGCCACTTCAAAGTCCATGGGACTCTCACAGATTTTTTACCATGTTATTGTGCGCTGGCGGAGAGAGCTCTGGTTTGAGACTCTGGATAATAAAACAACAATAACACAAGCACAAAAACAAATAAAATTTACCGAGTACTCCCATGAGGGTTACAAATAAGCTTATTGCATCCTTAAAACTGGGTGGCGTATTCTGGTCTCAGATCAACTTTCTCCCTAAACCCATTACTCTTCTGTATATACGGCATCTCAGTGTAAATCAAGGTGCCTTGGAGTGAAAGTTCAAAATTAACTGGCATCTTGGTACGTAAAGAGACATGGCTGTACGTTTGCATGTGCATCGCTAATGTCCTGTCATTGTAAATCAGGGCACAAATTGCTTCGGGAATATTGATGTGCCATGAATTCTGGAATTGCCAGAGGGGACAGAGTTGCTCTATGAATGAGACTCAGGTGGGAAAGGCATAGGCTTGCAATTCTAGTCTCGCATCACTGGGGGAGCAGGTAAAAGATATCCCTGACACCAAGGTTCCATATATCTGCACCGACCTCCAGGGTTTGACTCAGAAAATCTGGAAGCCCCCTCACTTAAAGGATAGACCCTGGAACATTTATGCTCCCCTGACCTATGAAGTTGTTGACGAACTGTCAACCTATACTTTTCAAAATATTTAAAATATGAGCCTCTTGTCAACATAAAACAAACACAAGCTAAAGACTATGCTCAACACATTGATTGTCGAAGATATGAAGACAGTGGTGATGTTCATTCAAGTGGCATTTAACAAACAGGAATTTTTCAGGCCAAGAGGAAAAGTCAGACACAAAACCAGCTGCCCTCTTATAGGACTGGAAGACCGAAGCCTTTGAGGTTAGAAGCACACAATAGAAATCTCTACGTCAGCTGGTGGCTTCCCAGAAGCTGAGCAAAGTCCAGCACAGGTACTTTCCTGTCCAACAAAATTTGCCACGATGCTGCAAATGTTCTAAGTCTACATCATGCAACATGGTAGCCGCTAGTCACGTGAGTCTGCAGTGCCCTCCAAATGGGTCAATGTGACTTGGAAATTTAATTTTAATTATCCAAACTTATCAGTTAGTTTAATTAATCCAAACTTTAATTTTAAATAGCCCCCTATGTCTGATGGCTACATGACTGGACAGCAAAAGCATAATTAAATATCTTGGGGTAATTCTGCCAAACAGTACTCCAAAACAACATGGACTGAGATGGCTGCCCTCCTTTGTGCTGTACTTCCAAGGTTTACCTTTCCTTAATATTGCCTTTACAGATATAATTGTTTCGGTTTGCCTTTGGCTTAAGAAGATGTTTTCCCCTTCCACTGAAATTCATGTGCCTAGTACCTCTGAGAGCACTTACTCCTTTACAAGCAGACAACTATTAGAGAGAAATATTAGGATCCATGGAAAACATTGAGATGCATTATTCTGACTTTAAAAGAGGCAAGGGCACCTGGGTGGCCCAGTCGGTTAAGCGTCCACCTTCAGCTCAGGTCATGATCTCGCAGTCTGTGACTTGAGCTCCACGTTAGGCTCTGTGCTGACAGTTCAGAACCTGGAGCCTGCTTCAGATTCTGTGTCTCCCTCTTTCTCTGCCCCTCCCTGCTTGTGCTCTGTCTTTCTCTGTCAAGAATAAAAATAAACATCAAAAAAATTTCTTTAATAAAAAAAAAAAAAAAAAAAGAGCAAGGGCTGCTCTTCCCCGGGCACAACCTAACAAGGTTCTGCTTTAAGACTCAGCAGATTCAACTTCTTAAGCTAAGGTCTGTCACAGGAATAAATCAGATAACTGGGCACGTTGCCTGTTCTTGATTCTACATATATCTGCCTTCCTGGCAGTATTTTGACATTCTTTTTGGGCTAGAGTGATTATTTTACTGTTTTCCTTCTTTGGATACAGTTAATAAGCAAGCGTTGGAGCACGGCACGTGTCAGATTCTGTTCAAGGCTGAGATACACTGGTGACAAAACAGGAAAAGTTCCTGCCCCAAGAGAAGCTGAATTCATAAATAGGTCTCAAGAGTGACCAGGGAGCATGGAACCAATGTCAACATGCCGAAAGCATCTGTCTTTACACACCTGAGCCCTCCATGATGTTTCTAGAGTTTTCTCTGGGTATTGAAAAGTCATCTGGTAACTTTTTATTCTCTTGTTGTTGGGTGGGTCTAATTATGTCCACCTCTCAGGCCCAAGCCAATATTCAATCATGAGGAAACCAAGGGTGCCCGTTCGTATATTATTTATCACACACTAAAGAAGTCTCCATAATGAGATGTTGAGTGCATTTTCTCACAAAATTTACTGGGAAATAACAAGGAGAAATGAAACAGAGAACTGTTAGATCTTATGAAAGATTAAACACATTACCTGCTCCACTCTGCCAGCCCATGTTCCCCAGTGATAAACCCACCTCTGCTGGAAAAGGTGGTGGCTGTCATTAAAACCTTCAGTGTAGAGCAGGGCATTTTCAACAGCTACCTGAGCTAGGAAAACCAAAGACGCTGAGTGGCACGAACTCGTTTCTGAGGGGATAGCACTAGGGAAGATGGATGGCACTGCTCATCCACACAAAAACTGTGCAGGAAAATGTTGAAACAGCCCAGGAGAGTGAAACAGTGAAAGTGGCTAAATGCTCATCATTCTCTCTGCCTTGGGAGGAGGAAAATACCTATTGCAATTGTTGACTTGCTCATTAATACATTTTGAAAGATTTGTCACACCATGGAACCAGCACTCCATCATTAACCAGAACATTATCGACATCCACAAAAAGCTCTCATTCTCCGTCCACCACCAAACCCCTCCAAACATCCACCCACTCATGGGAGAGACACTTTCCTGACTTCTAACATCAATTAGTGTTGCCCTATTTTTGAACTTTCTTTACATGGAATTACACAGTATATAATTTTTTGTGCCTGTCTGTTCTTGGTAAACATTTTATCTGTAAGATATGTCCATATTATGTGTGTTGTTGGCGCTGATTCATTCTTACTGAGACTGGACCAAATGTATGCTGTTGCTTATGGGCTCTGGGGAAATTTCCAGGTTGAAGCTACTGCGCATAATGCTACTGTGAACATGCTAGTGTATGTTTTTTGGGGGATGATAAGTATATACCTATTTTGGGTGTATGGCTATGAGTGGAATTGCTGGGACATAAAGTTGGTTCTCACCATTCATTGTGTCCTATAAAGTAATCACAAACACAAAATTAACAAATACTGAGCCATTGTTCCTGGGGAAATACTAGGTTAGGTTCCTATGAGTCCTTTGTTGAAACATTTTCATCAACTAATCAATACATAACTTCATCTTATGTGTGCTACTGTTTAAGGACACCTTGTGTAATTTATACTGTTAACTCATTAGCATGGAACTCACTGCCAACAGCACCATAACTCATGCCTGAATGAAGCTTATCTAACACGCATATTATCTCCATAAGGTACATCGCAACCTTCTTGTGCTTAGAAACACTGGATAGCACTTCATCACTATGCTTGGGATTATTTCTAAAGCAAAAACACCAGCAAAAGACACCCAGATGTGAAAAATACAGTACTAAATATATACCATGAAAAGAACAATTTTACAACACCAAGAGATGAAACAAGATGACAGAGTGTCGTCTTGCTTGACCTCAGGTGCTCTGTGCACATCCACAAATGACAGTACAAGCACTGTGAGTATTGATTTTGGGGTCACAAATTTAGTGAGTAGGTGAAATTTCAAATACAACATCTGCAAACAATAAGGACCAACTGTATACTCAGTTTTAGTCGATAATGACAGAGAGTTTTCCAACGTGGTTGTCCAAACTAAATTGTTGAGATATAAGTAGATGGAAATGATATATTATTTTAATTTTCATTTTTCTGAGTATGAGTATGATTAAATTCATATGGGAGAGATCTGATTGTGTCATGTTCTCATTGATATTTGGTATTTTTTGTTTGTCTTCATTTTAGCCATCTAGTAGGTAGTGTTGTGCACTAGTGACATGAATTTGCATTTATGACAACAAATAAGGTGAAGTACCTTTGTATCAGTTTGTCAGCTGTGTGGACATTCCCTTCTGGAAGTGCCTGTTTATGTTATTGCCTATTTTTCTATTGAGTTGTCTGTATTTCTAATCGATTTGATGAAGTTACTAAATTATTCTAGACATGAGGTCCTTGAAAGATATATGTATTATAAATATATTCTCCCATTCTATGGTTGCTTTTACACTTTTTAATGGTATATTTTGTTGAAAAGATGTTCTTAATCTTAATATTGTATAATTTGATCACATTTTTCCTACATGTTTACATACTTTTTGTCTCCTATTTAAGAGATCTTTGAATGCTTCAAATTTACAAAGAAGTTACCTTGTTTTCTTCTAAAAACATTATTGTTTTGCCTTGGATAGTTAGGTATCTAATGCATCTGGGATTTCAGCATGATGTGAGTTAGGGGATTAAAACCCATCTTATTCCACATGATGTCGACTTGACTGAGTCCTATCTACTGGAAAGACCACACTTTCCTTCCTGCACTGCCATGTCAATTAAAGGAATTGAATTAGTTATTCAACATTGTCCCACAGAGAATACTGCAACCACAATTGCCTTCATTGGTAAATTCTTCCAAATATTTAAGGAAAAAATAACACTCATCTTATGCAAACTCTTCTAAACAATGGCAAAAGTGAAACCATCTCTCTATTCTTTTTGAGTCCAGAATGACTTTGATAGCAGAACCAACAAGAAAATTATAAGAAAAGAAAATTTTATGGGTCCAACAATACAATTATATATACACTGGTTTTTATATAATCACTTTTTAAAATCAGTTAAGAGAATAAAGAAGATAGAATATGCATTTAGAAGTCTTTTATAATTACAGAAATAGATTTACTGGTGCTTTTTTTAAAAGTAGATTTGAATTATTCTGTGGTCACACACACTTTCAGCCTAAAAAATCTTCTTTAGTATTTCTTGTAAGGTGGGACTTATAGGAACAAATTCTCAGCTTTTGTGTATTTGGGGATGTCTGTATTTCCCTTTCATTTCTGACAGATAGTTTTGCTGGATATAGAATTTTTGGTTGATGTTTGTTTGTTTTCCCAATAGTTCGAATATGTCATTACAATGCTATTACTCCATGGTCTCTGATGAGAAATCAGCTGTAATCTTATTGAGGATAATTTGAATGTGATAAGATGCTCCTATCTTGCTGATTTCTAGATTGTCTCTGTTGTCTTTTGTTAGTTTAATTAATGTGTCTCAGGGTGACTCTCTTTGTGTTTATCCTACTTGGAGTTTATTGAGATTCTTGGATGTGTAAACTAATTTTTAAAGCAAATTTGGGAAGTTATTCCTTCAAATATTGTTTCTACTCCTTTACCTCCTTCTAGAACTCTTGCTGTGTGATTAGTAGTACATCTGATGGTGTCCTCCGTTTTTCGGAGATGGGTTCTGCTTGTGGGTAGGGGCCTGCCTTCAGCACCAAGTCAAGTAATTTACAACCTATCTTAGCATTCACTTCCTGCTTGTGCAGTGTTGCATATCAGGCATAGATGAAAGCTCAAGGCCTCAGGATTTTTCTAAGCATGCACCCACAGCTATCTAGGGTGGCCGTCTAGATTTCCAAAATATGTGGTAGCTTCAAAGTCCTTATTCTCAAAAACAAATTATTCTCCAGACTTTCCTCCCATAATTATGGACAGTCAATTGTTTGCCTCAGGCATCAGCAGCTAATGCATCTGATTCTCACTGTTTCAGAAGAGGTCCTGTGGGTAGCTGGCCCAGCACCAGGGGAGTTGTAAGTGAAGGGAGATAAATGCAAGCCCTTTGGGTCACTCTTCTAGGAGCCACTGGACAGGCCAAAACCAACAACCACAATTCTTTGTGAATGAGGTCTGCTCTTCTCTCTCTGCTGCTGGAACCTGAAATGACATTGTGAGCTCTTTTCTTCAGGGTCACCCTTGAACTTAAGGGCAGGAGATGGAAACATGGTAAGTTAACATACCACAAAGTTCGCTATCATCCCTGAGATTCGGGTGTCTTTCCTTGGTGAAGCATTCTTCTGATTGCTATAGGCTTTCAGTTAGCTTCTGGAGTTCCAAAAAAGTTGATTCTGACTTTCTGAGTTTTTTCCAGACTTTTCATTGCCTTTTTGGAGCAATGGACTTCTGGAGTTACTTACTCTTTCATTTTCTCTGACATCTCATAACCAACTTTTGATTGCCTTAATTTTTCTCTATGTTTTTCCTCTAGGCTTTTGATTTCAGCTCTTATCTTTTTTTATTTCCTTTCTTCTACTTTTTTTGTATCTGACTTAATCTTTTTTATCTTCCACAGATGGAAATTTAGATCTTTGACTTCAACATTCCTTCTTTTCTAACGTGTGTGTTTAAGACTAGAAATTCCCCTCTAAGTATTACTCCAGTAGTCTTTATTTGATGTATCATTCTATATCTATTAGCTAACAAAATTTTAGGGAGAATTAAAAAAGAATGAATAAAATATCTGACTAATCCTAATACAAGGAAGCATAAATTAGGAATATTAAACAATTGAGTCAAACTGAAAGCTGTTGTAAGGTGGCAGATATAAACCAAGTATATGTCATTATATAATATATGAATTGACTTAATTTCTCAAGCAAGGTAAAGATAATGATTGTCAACCTGGAGAAAAAAACCTTATATGATGTTTACAAGAGGCATACACTTTGAACATAAGAACTTATAAAGATTGAAAGTGAAAGCATAAAGAAAAATACCCCATTGCAGACATTAACCAAAGGAAATCTGTTGGAGCTACATCAACATTATGTACAGTAAACTGTAAGGCAACCAGCATCACTAGAAATCAAGACATTTCATAATGTTAAATGAATGATCAGTCATTTAAGAAGATTGAGAAGATATAACAGCCTTAAATATGTATGTATCCAATAACATCAGAATATATGAATCCACAATGGACTGAACTAGAAAGCGGATCAACCCATAACCAATGTGGGAGATGTTAACAAATTCTCTTAATAGCAAATAAAACAAGAAAATTGAAAATCAGGAGGAATATAGATTTAGACAGACAGGACAACTAATACAAGACCCAACTGATCTATAGAAAACCCTGCCCCCCAACAACAGAATGCACATTTCTTTTTCAAGTGCACAGAATCATTTACTAAGATTGACAATATACCATCCCATAAAGAAGCCTCATCAAATTTCATAGGATTAAAATTATTAAAATAATTCAGAGTAGGTTCTCTGACCATAGTGGAATTAAGCTAGGAATCAATTAGAAAACCCTCTACTTCCTAGAAATCAAATAATCTGCTTCCAAATAACCCATATGTGAAGAGGAAATGACTCTTGAAATTTTATTTTAAAATTGATGAAATGAAGTTATGCCATTTGTGGATCTCCCCAGCATCCAGCAACTTTAGGCTTAACCCTTGCCTAGAAATATATCTTTAAGAACTTGCTTCTTGGGGCACTAGGGTGCCTCAGTTGGTTAAGTGTCTAACTCTTGGTTTTGGCTCGGGTCAGAATCTCACAGTTTGTGAGTTTGAACCCTGCATCAGGCTCTGCACTGAAAGAGTGGAGTCTGCTTGGAATTCTGTCTCCCTCTCTCCCTGCCCCTTCCCTGCTTGCTCTCTATTTCTTTCTCTTGAAAATAAATAAATAAACATTAAAAAAAAAGAACTTGCTTCAGTGTCAGGGCCTATGTGTGTTTTCATTGGCCCATGCCCATCCTTTGCTGCAAGCTAAATATTTAAATATCTCTCCTTCCACCCCCTCCCCCATTGGAACCATTACCTTATATATTCTACAGAACTAACACACTGCCCAAACTCTGTGTGCACTCGGTAGGTCTTTGTTGGCAAAAAATATCTATTACTAATCCCTCTGGTTCTTGGACTATCTTTGCAAGGTGAAAAATATTGTTTTATTCTAAGAAGGAGTAAAATTTTAAAGCTTTGAAAGCCTCTGGTTACCCGAAGAACTATTTTAAGTGATTATTCATCCTTCCCTGTCCTTTTAAATTGCCACCTCAGAAATACTTGAGTTCCAAAGAACAGACTTCTTCCAAGAGGAAGTTTAATTTCAATTACTATGTGCATAGCTCCTATTCAACATACCCTCAAGCGGCATACTTAACATGAAAGCCTGTTTAATTGCTAGCAAATGGTAGAATAATCTTTTGAAACAATGTAGCAAACATAATTAATTGAAATAATCTCAAATATGTTTCATGTGGTAATAGCCACTTATGTAAGATTAACACCATAGGAAGAAAAGAAACGGGTAGAAGCAGTGGTGGGCGCCTTCTGTCATCCCAACCACCGGTCACTTTGTATACTTGTGTACTTTTTTTAGCCAAATGAAATAATGAATTACTACCTCATAAATTGTCAGTGAGGCTGAATAATGACAATATGCTTATTATCTTAGTGCTCTGAATTGAACGCATGAAATCAGAATCTGAAATCTGAGGAAAAAGAGAAAGCTGAAGAGAAAGATGCTTTTCATAGGAACCAGTAAGACAACAGATTTATTCATTCATTAACTCATTCATTCATTCATTCATCAACAATTCAAGACCCCATTGAATTAATTAGTGGTCATACCTGGAATTAATGAGTTTATCAGACTCTGCCCCAAAGTCATCTGATCCTAGAATTTGTACCCCAAGTAATAATAACATGAAAAATAAAGACCAATAATCAGAGCACCAGCCTTTCTCTTCTGTCTTTTAACACTCTGGGAGGCAGGTGATGTCATCTCCATCTTATAGCTGAGGAAGTCCAGGCTCAGAAAAGTGAACTCACTAAACATCTAGTTAATGTTTGGTGTCTTCCTCGCTCCTCTGGGCTTTAGGCGTATGGTAGAAGCAGGAAGAGGAGAATGTTTCGATTTGTTGTAATCAGGAAGGTAATATGACAAACATGAGGACAAGTACCTTTGAGAGATGAAGAGGAGGGGGCACATGGTGCCACACAGGACCACATGGGGTTGGTCGGGAGGCAGAGGGAACCAGGGGAAAGCATGGGCAAGAGACTTTATTGTGGTTTCCCAGAAAGGAATGGGTGAGGCAGGGTAAGCAAGTTTAAGCAAGCTTAGCATTGTCTGGTTTGAGTAACTTCAAGGGCTCTAAGCTGCTGGGATGGTCTCCAGTTATATGGTAACTGGCCCTGGGATGATTTAGGGCAGAGAAATGATAGAAGAGAGCTGGATAAAGCAGGGGTTAGAGGCTTAAGATTGGTTGATTTGTTTATGAAAGATGTGCTTGTAGGCAAGTTGTTGGCTCCCTCTAGAAATTAGCTGGCCCTGGGAGGGGCATTCTTTCCAGGATTAGCAAGGCTCTTAAGATGTCAAAGCATCATAAAATACAGAATATTTTTTTAATGATTAATTCAGGCAACCTATAATTTCTGTTTATATTATAAAGGAAACAAGGCCTTCCATGTAAGGAATTTCTTGAGAAGTGATGACAGAGGGTCCAGAGTTGGACAACAAACCCTGATTTGCTTTGGATCAAGTTGTGGATGATCCAGATTTGTAACATAGCCTCCGTCTGAGCTTGGGTGGCAGACAGTAGAGTGTTCTCTAGACACCTTGTGGGAACAGTTAGTGACTGTCTTAGGTTGGGTTTCCCAAACCCTGAGACAGGATTTGAGTGCAGATAGTTTATTTGAGAAGTGATCCCAGGAAGCACAAGTGAGAATATATAATAGTGAAAGAGGAAAGGTAAATTCTAGTAGAAAACACACCAACAAGTGGGCCATTCCTGTGGGTATCTGAGGTTCAGTCCTGCAGGGGACTCTTGGGGGAACCATGTACACCATGACTCAGCATTGTCGCCTGCACCAAGATGGAGAAGCTGGCCATTCATTCACCAGTTCCCATCTGCTACTTTTGGATGGTTTCCCTGGAGGAAGGGACACTAATGTCCCCTCATTTCTGGGCCATACCTTCATGCAGTTGGGGAAGCTTGCAATGTGTCGAGAAAGCCAACAGGCAGAGAAGAGAAGAGGTGCAGGCATTTGAGGGGAGAACTGCTCTGCAGGTGAATCCAAGTGGGTTGAGGGCATCTGGGGGAAAGTATCAATAAGATCTGTGATAGCTACAGAAGCAGAGAAAAGATAGGCTCCAGTTGAAGTACATGGACACTAGGGCTCATTCTCATTTATCCAGGAGGTAGAGTTTATGGAAGGCAATAGTTACGAGTGCTGGCTTTCCTGTCTGGTCTCGGGAGCAAGAATTTGTGTGCTTCTCCTGAGCATCCGACCTGCTCATCATCTTTTGTAAACTATGCATCATGCAACTCTCAGGGTTCCCTTTGTGTGTGAATTGAAAGGAAAAAGCTTAGAACCAAAATTTATGTCTTAACTCTTCCAAGTGAGATAGTTTAGATGTTACTCTTTTATATTCCTTTCGAAATCCTTTTATAATCTTATACTCACTGTTCTTAATTTTTATTCTGAATTTGAGTTTATGATGTATTGCCATATTTTATATGTCCTTTCAAGGTGTCTTGAGTATTTTCTTGAGCAAACTGTTGTGTTAGTGAGGAGTCTCAGTTGCAAGTTTCAGAAACCCAGTTCAGAGTAGTTTAAACAAGAAAAATAGGAATGAATGATTTAGCTTCTATACCCAGGAAAGTCAGGAAAATGTTTTGTTCCAGGCATACATAGCTGGATCCAGGAACTCAACTAATATTATTAATCTCTCTCTCTCTCTCCTCCTTTTATTTATTTTCAATTATATAGCTCCACTTTTTTTTTTCAGTTTTCCCTGTGTTGTTTTATTCTCTGTCAGAATCTTTCCATTTAGTGGAATACAGTAACCACTGGTTGCTCTAGGCTCCTATCAGACTTACAGTGAATGAATCCAGAACCACAGTAAAAACAATAAATGTCACCTCTTTCCTGGTAGTTGTAACAAATTTCCTTGGAAGTCTGATGAATTCTGCTTAGGTCAACTTCTCACTTGTATGATGTGGGTTTTAGTACCGGAGACCCTTGGAATGAGTACCTCATAAGCAGAAGGAAGAGATGAGATGAGGTGAAGAGTGTTGCCCAGACACAAACAAGTTTCCCAGTCCATTGTCATGAGAAACACATGGTCTGATAGCTAGATGAGGCAGGAAGAGGGTAAAGGTGAGAGGCAGCAAAGGTACCAACATATATCATATATTGAGTGTTTACACTGTCCAGTTTCATGCTAAGTATTTTATATCAGCTACATCATTTGATCCTCACAGGAGGTCAATTATTGTCCATATTCTAAAAATGGGGAAAACAGAACATACCTAGTAAGTGATTGAGCTTGGTTTCAACAGCATGAAGGATGGATCCAAAACCAAGACTCTTAGTCACCAAGCTAATGCTAATTTGGGCAACAAGAGAGATGATAATGCTATTTGACCAGAAGAGGGCCAATGTGATTGGGTGAGTGGGGGTGGAGTAGAGAATAAAACTACCTTTGGACATGGTGAGTTTGAAGTGCCTTTTCAGAATCTATGCAGAATCATGAGTAGAGAAATAAATGTTCATGGAGTGGAGGAGGCATTTGAGCAACAGATAGAAATTTGGAGACGTTGAAGTCATGGGCATATGCAAGCTCTTCTGTAGAGAGAAACTATTTTGTTAAAGAAGAGGGCAACAGACTGAGACCTTGGAGACCTCCAACATTTCATGGTGAATTGGAGGAGACAGAGAAAAATTTTCCAGGAGGGAAAAAGGAAGAGTCTTGATCAACAGAAACGTAAGAAAGAGTGTTTCAAAAAGAAGGGAGGGTCTACAATGTCAAATATGCTTTAACAAGGTGAAGATTGGAAAAGGTCCTTTGGATTGAGGGACATGGCTACTACAACAAAGGCTGCTTTGCTGAGTGATAGAAAGCAACATGGATCAGAGCATGTCAAGATCGATATGCATATGTGTGAATAAATACATTTCGCATGTATAAAGTCTTTTCAAATGGTTTGCAGCAAGAAAACCGGGTGCTACCCAGGACGGTGCGTAGGTAGTATAAGGGGGGATTTAACATGTTAGAAACTTGATTCAGTCTGAATAAGAAGTATTGATGTAAACTTGTATACTTTTTTTTTTTCTTTCACAAAACACATATTTTCTTGCTCTTTACACCAAAAAATCTTAGGAGCAATAATGCCCTAATAGCAATAATCACCCTGCCGTCCAGATTGTGGCTGCTAACTACCATTTCTCCCTAAAAGGAACCAGAGATTCTTGCAGAAAAGAGTATCTCCAGGTCTGAAATAGAAAACATTCAATACAAGCCTGAGGCATCTTGTGCTTGAAGGCAAGAAAGCTTTCAAAGACCCGTGAGTCATGTCAAAAGGACACAGGAACCAAAAGAAGGGCTTTTTAGACCAAAGACGGGACAATTTGGGGTTGGTGAGATTGAGAATGAAATAATGGGCTAAAGAATCTGCAAGCTGAGAGAAGATTGAAGTGGGGGGAGTCCTGATGAGTTGGGAGGACGTGGGGGTGGGAACAGACTGGAGGTTCTGGTGACACAATGAGGTGAGTGGAGTCGGAGGGGCTTGGGCAATGGAGGGAGCTTTGAGAGGAGTTACTTGGGTGGTGGGTGATTAAGTGCAATGCCAATGGGGCACAAAGGGTGACTGTGGGCAGAAGAAGCCAAGGAAGGCTGGAGAAAACAAGGAAGGTGCACTAATCTGCTTGGTCTGCCATAACAAGATCACAAACTGGGTAGCTTGAACAACAGGGATTTGTTTTCACACAATTCTGGAGACCAAAGTGTAAGATAAGTGCCTTATGGCTGGTTTCTGGAAAGAGCTATCTTCCTGGCTTGTAGATGGCTGCCTTCTTGCTGTGTCCTCATGTGGCTTATCCTCTGTGAGTGTGCAAAGAGAGAGGTCTCTGGTGTCTTTTCCTCCTTTTATAAAAGTATCAATCCTATCAGGTTAGGGCCCTACTCTTATGACCTCACTTAACCTTAATTACCACTCCAAACAGTCACCTTGGGGGTTGGAGCTTCAACACGTGAGCTGGCAAAGGATAGGGAAGAGACACAACCCAGTCCATAACAGAAGGCAGGGAATACAAAAGAAATGTGTTGCACAGGTTCCTCTGTGAAAGATACAACCAAGAAGCTGGCCATCAGACAAGAACTTGGGTCAACCAGACCTTTTAACAAGGGAGCAGAGGTGCCTGGAACTTGGAGTAAGGATTGACAAAGAGGTACTAAGACTTCTATAATGCATGAGATTAATTGCCTCCACTTGAGATCATGACTGGGGATGGATGCGGTGGGAGTTCACAATGGAAGTGTTTCTGTGCTTGGTGATCCCTGTTCCGCTGGATGTGTGTGGTGCAGGATAGCAGAAGACAATCGATCGATTCACATCTTTTTTGCCCAATATGATCTGGAATCCCATGTTGAAAAGGCTTGTCAAGTTTGGTGAAGTGAGTTTAAGGGTGGGACATGGAAGTGGAGAACTTCTTTCTTCCCACATGCATCACCCAAGCTTTCATTGTGATTGTTATTCCCTCCTGAGTGCTGGTAGGTTTTAGAAGTCTGGACCATGTTTTCCATAGCAATTATGTGAATTCAGTTCAATGGCCTCACTGTTGACAAATGCTGGTCCAAGCAAAGAGGTGTCAGGAGGGATCTCTTAATTAGGAGGCAGTGAGCAAACTGCTGGGAAGTTGGGATGGACAATTTGGCCTCCTGGCTTTTCCCTTTTCTGACTTGGGGGCTTTCTTTAAATATAAAGAAGGTACACAAGCAATTTCTGTGCCTATGAAGTATCTTTCAGCATTAATTATTTTCATTATTAGTTTCACTCTATTGCAATCACTCATCAAACTAATTTCTTTGAAGTATGAGGATGAAATTTCAAACGGGATGTTCAAGTCCCTTTACTTGCACTTGAAGTAAGCATTAGCTATGAGGTCTTTTCTGGAAGCATGGGGGTCTTCTGCCATACCAGGTAAATCAAAGCCCTGGCAGCTCTGAGCCTTTTCCAGCAACACACTGTGGAAAAGGGAACGGGGGAGAAAAATGACAAATCAACACAATTAAATCTGAAATTGCTGGCTTCCAAAATAAATTCATTCTTCTGAGTCAACACTGTTTTGATTTTTAGATTAGGTTTGTTTTTCAAACCCATGTTTTCCCCAAACTGATTATTTTTGGTATTTTGTATGCCCTTGCGGATTTCCAACAGAATGTTAATATCCTTGACCTGCTTAGTGCGTCAATCTGTATTGCAGAGCAGTGCCGGCACTCATAGTAAACGGCAAAAAACGGTGATGGGAAGTGCTCCACCTCAGTTTTCAAAGGCCCCACGGGTCCCCCGGGTCCCCAGCTATACTCCCAACACTTAATGGATAGAGCAAGAGCTTCTGGTCTGGAGGGGTTAAGTAAGCTGGCCATTGCAAGGCCAAGAAGAGGAGAAGGACAAGGTCCTAGAGATGTTCAAGGGGTGGACTGTCAACCTTCCTCCATCAGGAGTACCAGGGCAGGCTTCACAAGGGAGGTGTTCTTGGGAAGCAGGTTTGAAAGTGTGCATCGTAGTTAACTTCGAGCTGGGAAGTCTCCTGATGGCTGGCTTGGGTTGGGCCAGATCCCTGTAAGACTGACACTGAAAAGTCAAGGTGGTATGGGGCTTCCTACCATGTATAGACTGAAAGCCTTTCCATCTCCCCCCACCCCCGAGTGGGTTGCAGCCTAGGAAGTGATTTATGGGACTTCACACTGCATCACAACCAGCTCTCCACATGCTCAAAGTTAGCCTATTTAATGTCATAATTTGATAATCAGAAAAAGCTGAGTGAATTTGTTATTCTGGGAGCTTTTTGAAGAAAATGGAGTCTGTATACAGTTCATTTTGGACTAATTACAAGTCCTGTAGGGGAGAGAGAAGGACAGACACTGGAAGACTGATAGCTTCCTTGATAGGCACAGGCTCAGCTCATGAGCTCATAAAAGGATTCAGTATCTCTCTCTAGTTCCATCCTATGGTATGAAAGGTCACACATGCTGACCCATTTTCTCCCTCTGTCCAGAAGAGAACTAATGCATGAGTGTGCACATGTGTGCTTTGTAATATTACACTCAGGCAGTAAAGTCCTGCCTTCCATGCTGAGATGCTCATCCCCAGTCCTCTTTCTAACATGTTGCAAGACTGTGGAATAATAGTAGTAATTATAATTAATAATAATAATAATGATAAAACATTTGTTTTTGGTGTCTGGCTCCTGATGTAGAGCTCCTAAAACCCTTGGAATTTCCTGAGTTAGTAAGAGCATTTTGTATGCTAATGAGGTGGTTCATAGTTGGCCCCTAGAAAGCTCCAGGAGAGGGCTGGTCAAGGGATAAAGTGATCAGAGGCTTAGAATGTGTAGCTCTACCCCACATGTAAAGGGGCAAGAGGTTGAGTTTAATGGCCAAAGGCTGAAGATTTAATCAATTATATAATTTATATAATAAAACCTCAATACAAAACGCTAAAAAAAGGGAGTTCAGAGAGCTTCTGGTGAACATGTGATGTGCTAGGTGGGTGGCTTGCCCAGAGAGGGCATGGCAGCTCCGGGCCACCCCCTCATACCTTGACCTATGTGTCTCTTCCATTTGGCTGTTCTTGAGTTCTATCCTTTATAATAAACCTATAATAGCAAGGATAGTGCTTTATTGAGTTTCAGGAGTTGTTGCAGTGAATTATTGAACCTGAAAGTAGATTGTGGTCATCCTTGATTTTGTAACCGGCTGAGCAAAAGTGTGGGTAACCTGGGGACCCCATCTGCAGCTGGCATCTGAGGTGGGGCCATTGTGTGAGACAGAACCCTTACCCTGTGGGGTCTGCACTAACACTGGGTAGTTAATTTCAGAACTGGATTGAATTGCTGGACCACCAGTTAGTGTCAGAGAACTGGATGTTGTTGGAAAATACACACCTACACACACACACACACACACACACAGACCATATGTATTTGTGGCAAAGTGAAGGTGGACAGCTTAAAACACCATTGAATCTATGACTCTGCTCTGATGTTAGTCAGAAATGCCCTTGTTCGGAGGTGTCTCTGTATATCACAGCCAGATGAAGACTTTGGCATGTAGCTCTTTTTGTATTTTGCTGTCTTTCTTTTGTTCTCTCTTTCTTCTTTCTATCTTTCTTCTTTCTTTCTTTCTTTCTTTCTTTCTTTCTTTCTTTCTTTCTTTCTAAGAAAGAGATATTAAAACACATCGCACTCATGGACATCAGTGAGTCCTTGTGGGTTACAGTCTGGAACTTGGAGACTTGAGAAGGACTCACTCAAATAACCCCATCTTCAAATGGCCAATGGATCAGTAAGAATGTCAACTTCCAAGTAGGGATTTGTGACATGAGTGAAGAGTGATGGTTTTCAGCTCCTCAGAGAAGTATTTCTGAGAACGCAGTTACTCCGAAAGATGTTCGAAATGTTCTGGTGATGGGACAGATGTTGTCTCTGGGTGGGGGGATGAGCCGGGGTCTGTCTGGATTACCCCCTGCCTCTGCTCATGCTCTACTGCTTTTCGGAAATGTGTATTCGCAAGGCTATTAAGGAGCCTCCGAGAGAGAGTTGCTCGTTGTTGCTAACATATTTCTTTCTCTCTGCTCACCAAGGAGAGATTTCTATTTCCTTCGTGGGTCAGTTCACAAACCTCAATAACTAATAAGCTTGGAGCAAAACTCTGGTGAGGAAATGTTTACTTTTCGTTCCTAGACCATCGGAGCTGGTTTATTAATACAGACCTCATAATTTCCACATCTGCAAAGCTTTGTACATTAACGTGCAGAAGAGATCAGACCCAGCACACAGCTTGTCATGCTCCATAAAAATTTAATGGAAAATAAAATGCACTGTTCAGAAGATCAATACTGTTATTCTCTTTCAGCAAACTGTGAATTATTGTTTTCATAAAATAATAATAATGCCAGCATATTGATATTGAATGGGGACCTGGTCTCTTGTCAAAAAATAGAGTCATACTTAATCTTTTAATGCCTTCCTGCATAAACACCCACATCAGGAACTGGGGCATCTGTCACTCTTTAAAGAGTATGAACCAGGGATAATTTTGCTGCCGCGTTCTTTGGTATTTCAGTGGCACCAGAGCTCTGCTATGCAGGACTTTTTCCCGAATGGGCAGAAGTTCGAGGTGCGTACTGGCCATGCCATGGCCACTGCAGGAGCTCCAGAGATGCATTTGTGCAGAGGGAGGAGGGGATAGAGGAGCGGAAGCACCAGGGGACTGCGGGGATGGGGCTAGTCTCAGATATCCCTTCCAGCCTCCACACCCATACCCTGGGGCCCTGCCCTGGGCCATGCTGACTTCATGGAGGGGGCACGGCAGCCACTCAGCCTTCAGCTTGTCACAGGCGTGGTGGACAAATCTCCTCTCTGAGATGCAGACCGTGCACCATAAGGCTCCTTCTCCAGACTCACTCTCCATGCTGACCTGCCCTTCAGCTCGCCTGGTGGGTTCACTTCCAATGTCAGCACCGGGCTTCTTGTGTGCGAGCCTCCTCACCATGTCTGCTCATGTGAACCAACCAACATGCTGATTCTGGAAAGCATTAGCAGCTGCCGGTTGGAAAACTTGTGATGTGTGGACAGATTGAAACCCTGGTGTTAATGGTAGCATGAGATGATGACAGCCTGAAGCTCCCTCCTGGGGCTCTTCCCTCACCCCAGCTGGAATCCAGATGCACAAGCCACCCCTGGAGCAGCTGGGCTGGCTGGCACATGGACCTGGAAGGGCAGCCAGGACCACAGGCCCGTGAGGGGCCTGGTTGCAAGAAGTTGTGCAGTGTGTGATCTCTCTGGGTTAGTGAGAGGCCAGGAGAGGACCACAGAGCCAAAGGTCATTTGGAGGAGGCAAGATCTGCAGTCCAGGGCTTCATCAATGAGGCCTGCTGGCTCCCCAGAGTAGAGGGAGGACAGAGGGGCCACTGTCCCAGAAATCCCCACCTCGGTATCCACAAGGGCTTGGACTACACCCATGCCAACATTAACACCTATCCTTGTGCCTGATTCCCTGATGGGGAGCTTGTCACCGGTTGCCCATCAGAGCAGGGACAGTTTGACATCACCCAACAGATGTACTTCCAGGCCCAAGGATCAATACAGCAGATGAAGTGGTAAAGAAAAAATAATGATGCACCCAAAGGACCTAAAGTCACTATGGGGAAGAAATAGAACACCCCAGACCAACACTGCTCCCCCCCGCCCCGTCCAGGGAGACGAGGGCCAGAAAGTTGGACAAAACAGTGAACAGCATGATAAATGGACCCTCCAGAAAACAGCCAAGTAACAGAATGGGCCTTTTTATTAGAAGACTCAATAAGACAGGCTTTGAATAAGTCACTGTTAGGGGCCAACTTAGTGGCCTCAAGCAGGGCCTGCACATTGGGGCCCAATCTGGCCCCCTGCCTGTTTTTGCAAATAAAGTTTTATTGGAATGCAGTCATACCTTCCATTTATGTATGATCTAGGTCTGCTTTTTCACTGTAACAGCAGAGCTGAGTGGTGGGGACCGACCACACAGCCTGCAGAGCCTGAAGCATTCACAGATAAAGCTTTGCAGATAAAGCTTACTTACTGTTGGCCTAGAAGAAACAAAACAAAAGACCCAGGAAAAAAGATGAAAATATTAGATGAAAACAGGTGGTTTCAAATTCGCATCCCAACCCTACTGTAAGAGTATTAGGAATTCCAGGAATGCCCGACTGGCTCAGTTGGTGGGGCGTCTGACTCTTGATTTCAGCTCAGGTCATGATCTTACAGTCTTGAGATCAAGCTCTGCATCAGGCTCTGTGCTGACATCTCAGAGCCTGCTTAGGATTCTCTCTTTCCCTCACTCTCTGCCCCTCCACCAATTGGACACACACACGTGCTCTCTCTCTCTTTCCCAGAAAACAAAAATGGAATATTAGTAGTTCCAGAAAAATCACAAAGATCAGATGGAAGAAGGGTAATGCCGAAATAAGTCACAGAAGTTACGTTGCTTGTGTTAGCCAGAAGGGACACTCCCTGGGGGAGGGGGACTCATTCACACCTGGGTCCCAAGGACCTGGGACACAGGCTCACACAACAGCATTGCTCAGTAAGTGTCTGCGGGGCTGGGTTTCTCCTGTGCCTGCATCTGTTACGCTGTCCACATTTACTTACCTCTTTCCCTTTCCTGGGAGGCTGACCTGGTTGAAAAGAATACACGGGCTTTTTAGCCTTCCTGCTTCCTGCTGGATTCTGCCAAGGGGCCTGCAGGGCAGAGGCAGATCAGAGGGAAGGTGAATAAGAGGCCATAGCTACTGCCAGGGCACCGCCTCCACACGGCCGCCTTCAGGTTCCAGTAACTCTCTGTCCTCCCCCTTCAGGGTTCGGGGCTGACAGCTCCCAGCACTTTCCAGCCCACATTCCTCACCATCGGTGAGCACGTCGCCCTGCCTCGCCTTTGTGGAGTCTCCCCTAAGAAATCTCCTGAGTCACCAGCTTGGGGGCTTCCTCATGAGATCCTGATATACACACGTTTCTTTCTGGCAAAATGTACACACCTTAAAACTTACCACGGTGACCATTTTTAAGTGTGTGATGTAGTGTCATGAAGCATGTCACGTTGTTGTGTGACCATCACCCCTGTCCATCTGCAGAACCTCCTCACCTTCCCCAAACTGAGACCCTGTCCTGGTGAACACTAACCCCCAGCCCCTTCCCAGCCCCTGGCGCCCTCTCCTCTCAGTCTGTCTAGATTTGATTGGAGAGGTAAATCGATAAAGCCTCTAGAGGTTAACAGAGGAGAATGTTTCTGTGTGTGAGGATATTCCATGCCACTTTTTAGAAGAATATGTTTTTTTGGTAGTTTTCTGCTTGCCTGTTATACACCTAAAATGTACTTAAGATACGGCTCAACGATATTCCAATGACTTCTACTGCACATTACGTTCAATCCTATCAAAGTCAGTCGGCTGGTGTGGATGTAGCCCTCTCCTACTTGGAAACCCACCTTGGAGGCCAGCCCAACCAGTGCAGCTGTTGGCAATCTGAGATGCTCTTTCTTCTGGCAAAACCCCTGGGAGTATATCTTTGCCCTTTGTCACCTACCTAGCAACAAAAGTTACAATGGAAGCACGGTAATTAGACACACACAATACACAGGGAGAGGGAAGGGAGAACTGGATTGGCATCCGGCTCCTCCTTTGCTGCTATGGGAACTAAGACTTCGGAGTCAGCTGGAAAGACCACTGAGGGGGGAGGCAAGCCAGCAAGCCGGAAGTCCTCCACTTGACAGGTGAGAAGAGTCTCCAATGTGCCAGGATACAGGCTCCATCCGGGGGCTAATATTTAAATATGGCATAAACCTTGGAAAGGCACACACACACACACACACACACACACACACACACACACAGTTAAATATAAATGTATGATGATCGAGTGAGTGGGCATGTGTAAAACAAGTAAATAACTGAAAGTACCAACTCTTGAAATAGAAAGGCGTGCTTGTTGGCTGGAGCAAACACGCTGCCAGCAGGTCCCAGGAGGTGGGCGAGAAGGGGAGGGAGAAGGTGGAAGTGTGTGCCAGGCTCCCCTCCGTCTGGTCGGATGGGCCAGTACTGTGTCAGTGAGGGAAATAGTTGGTGCCTTGTTTTCATACAATAATGAGGAAATGCTTGTTTGATTATGAAGATAGCAGATGGAAAAGTTCTTTGGTATCAATTACGTATTGCTTCATGACGACGGCTCCCAGAACATACTGGCTTAAAACAGCAACAAATGAGTATTTCTCACGATTCATGGTTTGCCTGGGGTTGCTCCTGTGGCTGCATTCAGCAAGGGCTAGAGGACCGCTGGGCCTCTCCCTCTCCACATGATCTCCATGTCCCTCAGAGGCTCTCCACTGGGTTCTCTCGTCCTCGAAGAGCACAGCGAGAGCCTCCGTGGGTGTCTGCAGGACCAAGATGGCAGGGTCAGAAGTCCCAAAGTTCAATCTGCTCAGCACACTGGGAGGTGAGATTCCCTGGGGGCCCTTGTTATGCGGATCCACCACAACTTCCAAACAAACAAGGGGAAAGAGAAATTAATAGTAATTGGACCACACTAGAAAACGAAATAGGAAAAAGTAACAAGGAAATAACAAAGTGAAAGAATCATCATAAAACAAGACAGAAGGGGTGAAGTCCAGTGTTATACTTGCTCTGGATGTTGACCAAGGTGAGAACAAACCAGGAAGTCCTGTCTAATATTCAAGCACAAATCATGTCAACATAAATAATAAGTATTATTATTGAATATTATGAAAATAAATGTAAGACACATGAGCAAAAATTCGTATTTTATTTTAGATAATTTAGGCATATTTGATCCAGTTAATGCAAGGTTGGTCAAATGTAATACAATCTACCAGCACAATCCATTGTGTCAGAAAATAAGGGAGGAAAACACATATATGATCAAGCTAGTGATGCTGAAAAGGCAATTATTAAAATTTAGATACCACTGATAATGAAAACCCTAAGTAAAATAACACTACACAAGTAACTCTTTAGATATGATAAAAACTTATGTCCAAAGCAGTAACAAATATTTTAAAATGTCACATTATCCACAAAGGCAAGGTACTACAGCTGCCTCAATTAAATGGTAACGAAGAGGTTTCCACTGTCACCATCATTTTTCAACATTGTTTTGGTGTTGCAGAAAGGGCAACATTATGAGAAATGAGAACTCAGAGTAGACAGGGGAATAGAAGAGATAAAACCATTCCTTTTTGTTTAGCTGTGTTTTTTGCTGATGTGACTGCACACTCAGAAAACCCAGGAGAGTTAAGTAAGCAAAGTGCTGGAATTAAGAAAGAAATTTGAAAAGATGGGTGACCGAGTGAGAAATGCGTAAAACTCAATTAGTTTCTCTCTATTTTAGCAACAAGCACCTGAAACAAATAAACCGTAGAAGAGATGTAGGACTCAACATGGAGAAAAGAGAGAGAGAGGGAGGCAGACAGACAGACAGACAGAGACAGAGAGACAGAGAGATATACTGGACTCTGCGATGGTTTGTTGGCTGGTTGGGTGGGTGGGTGGGTGCGTGGTTGGTTTGTTAGTTTGGGAGTTATTTTGGAAAGTAGAAAAAAAAACCTTGAGGTTCACGTGGAAGAACTGGCACTGGGAATAGCTGAGAACAGAGATCTATTCTCATGAGACATCCGAGCCGACTGCAAACGATTCGCTCAGGAAGGTTCTGGGGGAGGGATCACATGGAAACCCTGGAAAACGATCTCTGTGTGGGAAGCATTTCGCTTCCCTGGGCGGTGGATGTTTTAATTAATGGTGTTGGTGCAACTGGCCATTGTTTCTGGAAGAAAATAAAGCTGAGCTCCTCTTCGACACCCCAGAAAATATGAACTACAAATGTATTAAAGACAACTGCAAAAAATACAAGACATCTAGAGAAAGAGAAAATTTCTTGAACAGAAAACCCAGAAACCCAGACATCATAAGATGAAATACATATTTGATGAAATCCAAAGAAAAGCTTCTGATGGCAAAGAATTAAAAATAAAAACAGGGATTTCGAAAACATTTGCAGTGCATATGATAGGCAAAGGGTTAACAGCTGTAATATAAAAGTCTTCTAAAAATTGACAAGTAATGGAAAGACAAGCCAACCGAAAATGGGCCGAGTGTTTCATTCAGCAACCCAGAGATGAGCAAATCCAAATGATTAACAAGTGGGGGGAGAGTCTCTTACTCATTAGCAGTCAGGGAAATGCAATTTGAAGTTGAAATGAGATCTCTCTTTACAACAATCAGGCCATAAAAATTAAGAACTTTAACACTTACTGTTGGCAAGATACTCCAGAGAGCATACACACACCAGTCTCTGATATAAATGCAAGTCCACACAGCCATTTTGGAAAGCATTTGACAACATTATTACAATTAAAAATACAGATCCCAACCTGTCACAAAAATACAAATGCCAGTGCCTAAAGTGTTGTATATATAACCAAGCCAAACCAAAACTAAAGAAAACTTAAAGCCTACAAGAAAGAAACAGCTGAATGAAAAGGGGGTATGATCACACTAATAAAATAGGACATACCATGCAGGGATTAAGAAGAAAGAACCAGTTGTACAAAGACCCCATTTTAGAAAGCAATGGTGAAGTTTTGGCATGCATAAGAGTATGGATATAATTATATGTAATGGTGAAAACTCCAGATGGGCAGACAACGATTTGCAGACAGGTTAACATGGGTTAGGAGTACTGTGCTTAGGGTAGATGGGGAAGGACCATGGTGGTGGAGGCATGGGGAGAGGGAAGGGGAGGGAGGATATGAAACTGGGACATGTAAACGGCATAAGAAAGTGGTCTAGTTTCATTCTTCTGCCTGTTGCTGTCCATTTCTCCCAGCACCATTTGCTAAAGAGACTGTCTTCTTTCCATCAAATATTCTTTCCTGCTTTGTCAAAGATTAGTTGGCCATACTTTTGTGGGTCCAATTCTGGAGACTCTATTCTATTCCATTGGTCTATGTGTCTGTTTTTGTGCCAAGACCATGCTGTCTTGATGATTACAGCTTTGTAGTAGAGGCTGAAGTCTGGGATTGTGATGCGTCCCACTTTGGTCTTCTTCTTCAATGTTACTTTGGCTATTCGGGGTCTTTTGTGTTTCCATACAAATTTTAAGATTGCTTGATGCATAGAGACACTTGTATCCCAATGTTTATAGCAGCACTTTCAACAATAGCCAAATTATGGAAAGAGCCTAAATGTCCATCAGCTGACGAATGGGTAAAGAAATTGTGGTTTATATACACAATGGAATACTACGTGGCAATGAGAAAGAATGAAATCTGGCCTTTTGTAGCAACATGGTTGGAACTGGAGAGTGTTATGCTAAGTGAAATAAGTCATACAGAGAAAGACAGGTACCATATGTTTTCACTCTTATGTGGATCCTGAGAAACTTAACAGAAGACCATGGGGGAGGGGGAGGGGAAAAAAAAAAAAAAGCTAGAGAGGGAGGGAGCCAAACCATAAGAGACTCTTAAACACTGAGAATAAACTGAGGGTTGATGGGGGGTGGGAGGGAGAGGAAAGTGGGTGATGGGCATTGAGGGGGGCACCTGCTGGGATGAACACTGGGTGTTGTATGGAAACCAATCTGACAATAAATTTCATATTAAAAAAAAAGAAACTGGGACATGTATAACATGATTCTGTTATTCATTGATGATTTATGTGAAAGAAGTGTGTGTGTGTGTTTGTGTGTGTGTGTGTGTGTAACCTGGGTATAAATGTGACAAGAGACAAAGTCTTCAGCAGTGTATATACCCATTCTTTTAAGTTGATGCAATCTTCCAATTCTCTTCTGAAGTGAGAAGCCTCAGAAAGAGGCCGGTTAAGGGCACAGCATGTGGAGTTGGGCTGACTGGACTCCATCCCACTCTTTCATGACTGTCTGTGCATCTCTGGGCAATTTCTCCTCTCAGTGGCTTCTCTCATCATTCTCAAAGTGGGGATAATAATTGTATCTACCTTCTAGACCGCTGCAAGGATTAAATGAGGTGACCCATGTGTACATAGAAGCACTATTTTCTGTATTAAAATTATTTGTAAGACAAAAAAAGCTACTAATCTTTTTTTTATCTTTGATTTTTGCACCTACTAAAAATTCCTTACTAATACTAGTGTTCCTTTTCCTGGAGTCTCTTGGATTTTCTAGGTATATAATCATAATATGTGTGGGGAGGACTTTTATTTCCTCTTTGCCTTGATTTTTTAATTTTTCTTATCTTATTACATTTGATAAAACTTTACAAAGATGGTAAATAGTAATGATGGTAACAACTATCCTGCCTGGTTCCTGATTTTAATGGATGTCATTTCAGTGTTCATCATTCAGAATGATAATTGATGCTTGTTTTGAAGAAATAAACTTGGTCATATTTAACTAGTTTCTTCTAGAATGGGTACTGTGAATGATTGTTAAGTTTTGTCAAATGTTTTCTTAGTATCTTTTTATATCTTTGCTCCCTGCTTAATATGTTGAGGAAAAATTATAGTAATGGATTTCCAAAAAATAAACCATGCTTCCATTTTTTAAATTAACCTTTTTGGTTATAGTTTTATTCATTTGATGCACTGCCAACTATGAATTTGTTAAGGCATTGTATGGAACAGCCATATCTACATTGATAAATGAAGCTGGTTTATAAGCGTCTTTCTTTGTACTACCTTTTGTACTATGGTTTCAGAGTTAGGGTACACTGTTCAGAGGAGTTGTGTACTTTGAGAAATTAAAAAAGTTACCACATGCAGCAAGTGGGGGGCTGAGACCCAGCCATCCAGGGGGCATGGTGTGCCCTTGGAGTGGACGTCTGCATCTATAGACGTCATGGGCAAGCTCAGAGGGGGCATGCCTTTCTAATTTGTGGGAAGGTACCACAGAGGCTAGAAGAAGCCAGGATATTATAACTGATAATTTCCCATACTTCCATAGGCCTTTAAAAGTGTTTAAGTTGTACCAGAATCATCTTTCCTTTATGTATCAGATAGAATTTAACCATGAACTAATTTACACATTTAATCATGGTTCCTTTATAAATAGTACATCTTCAATCATCTTTCTAACCTGTTTCTTTTCAAGTTTTCTATTTTTTCTGGGGTCAGTTTGGTATCATGTATATTTGAAAAAAAAAAAAAAAAACATTCCACAGAAATGGAAGCACCGTTACCTAAGGCAATGTACCAGATGCTTTCCATCAGCAGTGCTTATAGGGGAAAAATTTTTACAAAGGGAATGCCTAGTAAGAGGGCAGTGATTAGCATCTACTGTGAAGTATCAACGCTGTGGGATAGCTTGCAGCCATTAAAAGGAATCAGGTAAATGAGATGGGATTTTGTAACGTGTTGCATCAGGTAAAGGGTAATAAGATTCAGAAAAGTGTTCCTAACGTGATCTCAATTTGTGAAAAAAAGCCAAAGACCAAAAATCTCCTCCAGAGCATGGATCTGGAGTCATACTGCCTACCTTCCTTGGAACCTTACTGTGTGGCCATGTTCCTTAACCACTCCGTACCTCTGCGTCTTCACATGTAAAAGTGGTAGTAATGATGGAAGTCAACTCAAACATTGTTGTGAGGACTGAATAGGAGCACACTTAGGGAAGGTGTCAAGTGTGTAATAAACACACCACACCAGCCAGCTCCAGTTTCAGGAGTGTATGTTAGTGTCAACACAACCACATATGTGAGCACAGAAAAAGCATGAATGGGTGCACAATAAGTTACCTGGAGTGCAGAGAGGTTGGTGTGGAGAAAAATTTAAGAAGAAAAAGACTCTAGATCAAAACAAACATGAATGAGGATTCTCCATTTATGTAGAATTATCCATACACGTGCATACACATATCTGTGTAGGAGTGAACAAAAGAATGGTCGCTATGCATGTTAGAAATATCCAAAGCAGGGTACCCAGACCAGAGAGCTGTATATTCTTGAATAAATGAAAAATTGAGGGGCACCTGGGCGACTCAGTCAGTTAAGTGTCCGACTCTTGGTTTTAGCTCAGGTCATGATCTTGCAGTTCATGTGTTCAAGACCCTCATTGGGCTCTTTGCTGTCAGTGAGGAGTCTGCTTGGGATTATCTCTCCCCCTCTCTTTCTGCACCTCCCTGCTCTCTCTCTCACACAAATAAATACATTTTTAAAAATTGAGGAAATGTCTTTCTCCTATGAGAAGCAAATGTTTTGTCATTTTTAAGATTTTTTTCTTGCTTCTTGAGGTAGACCTGTATTGCTATAAACTTCCCTCTTAGAACCACTTTTGCTGTATCCCAAAGATTTGGGACTGTTTATTTTCACTTGCTTTCATGTAATTTTTTATTTCTTCTTTGATTTATTGGTTGACCCATTCCTTGTTGAGTAGCATGTTATTTAACCTCCATGTATGTACACTCTTTCCAAATTTTTTCTTGTAGTTGATTTCCAGTTTCATAGCATTGTGGTCAGAAAACATGCATGGTATAACTCTGATCTTTTTGAATTTGTTGAGGCCTGATTTGTAGTGTGATATGTGATCTATTCTGGAGAATGTTCTATATACACTTGAAAAAGATGTGTATGGGGAGTCACTGTTATTATATGGCTATTGACAGATAAGGAAATGGAGGCCCAGAGAGGTGACATGGCTGACCCATGACCAGGTACAATGAGCTTTGTTCAACACTCAAATTCACATCATCTGACGCATAATACTTCTTCCATTTGCTGCCCTGCACGGGACCTCTCGTGTGGAGCATGGCCTGTGAATGTGACATTATATAAAAATAAAACAAAAATCACACAAAACATTCCTCTCTTTAGCTTCTTGAATAGGCTTAGTCTCAGGTGGTCTAAAAGAGGCACAAATATTTACAAAATGTGTTTTGCTTATTTACCGATGTTCATCCCAACAGGTGCCCTCCTCAATGCTCATCACCCACTTTCCCCTCTCCCCTCCCTCCCCATCAACCCTCAGTTTGTTCTCAGTATGTAAGAGTCTCTTATGGTAAAATAGGGCCAGTGAAAGCAAACCCTTAATAAAACCCATGACATTTCATTAATAAATACTTGGGAGTGTTTGCCCAGAGGATCCTCCCTCATATTGCAAGATAAAGGCAGAAGATGCCCCTGAGCTGGATAAATTTGTTTCAAAAGCTTTTGTGGATCACAACCACATCTTGTGAAATTTCCCTGACCAAGCAGCTTTTTGCTGTGGGGCAAAATCCCCAATCAAGACTGTTCTTTAATGCTCTCCAAACACCTCACTTTATCTTGTATAAGGTAATTTCATTCTGGAGTTGACAATATTATGAAGTTGGAACAAATCCCAGGGACCCAGAAATAAAAGCACTTAAAAGTTTGTGACATCTGTTTTTATTAAAAGATGACATCGTTTATCAAATAATATTTATAGCAACCCCCTTCTCCAGTTCAAGAGGGGTCTGGACCCAAGAGAAATCATCGCTTATTGGCTTAAGCTATAAAAGAGCCAGAGTATATCCACACCCTGAAATAACAATGGGATGGAGGGATTTCAAACCCTGTAAAACTCCACACCTGTGCTCCATCCCAGCAATCAGGATGTTCATGCTCTGAATCACGGATGTTTACTCCAGACACAGGGTTTAGACTAAGGTGTAGATCCTACCAAATGTTGACAATATATATCAACTGTATGTGGTTTCTCATGCTCCAATCCTTTATATCAGCCTGCAAAAAGACACTGAAGAGGTTTAGAAAATGTTGGCAGAATTCAGAGGGCACTCTACGGAGCTATAATCTGGTTGAACCCTGGTTTATGGTAAATCTTAAGAGTCCCTTACATGACCTCTCTTTTAACAAGCCCATCGTTGTGTCTTTGAAAATTTGAGTAGCAAGTGATAAATGTATTTTACCCCTAAACACTTGTGTGCTCCTCCCAGGGTGTGAACAGGAGGGCCATTCATCTGCTATGAAAATAGGGTGACACTGAATGTCGCTCTTCCCTTCACCCTTCCTGTCCCAGGCCTCATCCCCCAGGTGAATATTTTCCATAACATGCATTCACTCCTTCTTTTTCTTCACAGTATTATTAAGTATTCATCCACACATCCATAAACAATAGGTTTGGTACTGACTGTTTTGAATCACTTACTGATCCGCCATGTATGGAGTCCGTGCTGGCCCAAGCTACCATCACCTCTCCCCTGGATACCTACAGTAAACTTCTATGGTTTCTATCCTTTGCCCATATTTCCTCTCTGGTGATGACCCTCCCATTACAGGATCAAAGCCACATTCTTCACGTAGCAGTTCTCCAAGCCCCACCCACATCTTCTTTCTTTCAAGCTCCCCAGCCTCTATTCTCATGTTTCTACCCTGGCTACTTTCTGCATTATTCACTCTCCTTCCATCCTGTGGCCTCTTGAAGTTCTTCCAACATTCTCAGCGTACTTGTACCTCAGGGTCTTTGCACTTGCTTTTCTGGGTGCCTACAGTGCTCTCCCCCAACGTCCACCAGGTCCACTCTTTCCCTTGACTCAATGCTGCCTTTGCCCCAGGGCCTTTTGGACTGAAATTTAAATGATGCCCCTTCCTATCTGCCTTCCTGGCTTGCTGCTTCCTAACATTTACCTCCATGTGCCACGTACCTACTTAATCATGTGTGTTTTTATTTCCACTAGAATGTAACCTTTATGAAGGCTAAGACTGTGTGTATGTATCTCCTGTGTGTGTCCACACCCCCAGCGCTTAGCAGAGAAGCTGGCACCTGGTGTGCCCTCAATATAGAAATATTTTTACAGAATGAACTCTTCCTTGAAGTATGCATTCTTCTATACCTTGTCTCTTCTTGGTCTTAGCACGAGTCTTAGCTGATTCATGTACCTGTGCTTCCCTCCTTTTCACAGTGTGGAACACAGCCATGTATGCACACACTGTCCCATGAATGGTCACTTGGGGCACTTCCATTTGTTTTCAGAACCAAGAATGGGGTCCCAAATATTCTTGCATGCTTCTCAGTGAACATGTACAAGAGTTTCCAGAACATTCTCCTCTGAGTCTATATTAATGCACACCCTTGGTGACATTTATTGTCCAGCGCTCAGATGCCTTTATTTCCCTTCCCTCTACCTGGATTGGGGTATTAGCACTAAATACTACACCTTGACCCGAGCATCTTTTCTCTGAAAAAGCCCAAGCTCATCTTAAACCCCAAGAGCCAGCCTGGGGCTGCCTGGACATGATCTTGAAGGGATGAAAATGTTGTCCTTTGGCACCTGTACCATTTCACCTCCCCACTGGGGGTGCTTCAGGGTTGATGAGGATGATGGTTTCCATGGTTTTGTGTCCTCCTGGCCTTGATTCCCCCCAGGCTGTGTAGTGCTCCTGAGCCCTCCCTGCTGAAATTGTTTGCTATCAGAAGAACCACAATGTGTTTTGCAATTATCTTGCCCCCGGGCGTCTTCAGTTGTCCCCATCAGTTCTGCTCACTGAGCTGGCCTCTTTGGGGAGTGATTCCCTCTTTCCACTCAGCTCTACAACTCATGGTTTGATCTCACAAAATGCATTCCACCTGCTTGTTTTACAGCCTCATCACCGTGGCATATGACAGAAAGAGTGAGTCTGGCATGTGATGGAGAAATCCTTTGAGCCCTGAGTTTCCAGGAGACACGTGCATTCCTTCCCAGGAATGATGCTGTGATGGTTGTACTCTGCAGACCCAACATTTTTGCTGTAATTCAGGGACAGCTGCCAGATTTATTGACTGGTTCAAGAGACAAACTAGGGAACCATTTTCTGCTCCAAATCATCTTAAGCTTTGGAAAGTGACACGCTATTTTATAAGTGTGTGCGAGGGCCTCACAGCGTTCAAAAGTGGGGGGGGGGCAGTTATTAAGGTGTCTCCAGTGTCTTTATAGATGCATTTGGATATTGACTTGACTGTTGTAAACAAGCACTGCCAAATAATACCAGCCTAAATAACAATTCCTACTTTCCTCTCCCATAAAGTGCAGGACCCAAGCCTCTCCTCTGTTACTGGGCGTCCCTCCAATGTGGCTCAGATGTTTTGGGGCTCAATGGCTGCTGAGGTTCACTTCTAGATGTTTCCATTTTAGCAACATCCCAGGGTGAACGCTATTCCTCTGAAGGGGGGGGGGGTATGGAATGAAGACTTTCTGCCACAGTGGGGAACACTGTCCTCGTGTCCTGGCTCCACACTCTCCCTCTCATTGGTTAAGGAGGCAGGAGGGCTTGCTGTTCTGTAGACAATGGCAGGAGGGTCCTAGCCACACTTCCCAGTGCTGGTCCAGCCGGAGACTCTGGGCACATGTTCTTTCTGTGAATCCTCAGTTGCCTCATCTGTAAAATGTAAACATGGAGCCTCCATCATAGAAACAATTTGTTGTCTGAGTCAGTCTGGCACATCATAAGTGCTCAATACCTATAGCTTCTTATTAATTTTATTAAGAACATTCAAGCTTGGGGCGCCCAGGTGGCTTAGTTGGTTAGGCATCCGACTTCAGCTCAGGTCATGATCTCGCGGCTCGTGAGTTCGAGCCCTGCGTCAGGCTCTGCGCTGACAGCTTAGAGCCTGGAGCTTGCTTTGGATTCTGTGTCTCCCTCTCTCTCTGTTACTCCCCTGCTCATGCTTTGTCTCTCTCTCTCTCTCTCTCTCTCTCTCTCTCTCTCTCTCTGTCTCAAAATTAAAATAAATTAAAAAAAAAGAATATTCAAGATCAAGGCTCATACGTTAATCCACTGGGTCAGCCTTGTCTACAGGGAAGTGGTGTTCCCATAAGAGATATTGCTTAGCTCAGCTAAGATGAGAGGTCCCATTTTCCTGGAGTCTTTAGTTTGCATGAAACCTATCTAGTCTGAGTGCCAGATTCTCTCTCTACTTTTTAAATGATATCTTAGGGAAGGGGTGCTTGAGTGGCTCAGTTTGTTGAGTGACCGACTTTAGCTCAGGTCATGATCTCACGGTTTGTGAGTTCAAGCCCCACGTTGGGCTCAGTGCTGACAGCTCAGAGCCTGGAGCTGCTTCGAATTCTCTGTCTCCCTCTCTCTCTGCCCTTCCCCTGCTCATGTTCTGTCTCTCTCTGTCTCTCAATAACAAATAAATGTTAAAATTTTTTTTAAAGTGTTAAATGGTATCTTAGGAAATACCCATACAAAGTTGTTGGCCCCTGAAAAATATCCTAGCTGGTGTTACATAACAGGAGTTCAAAGTGTCCTTTGAATCAGAAATATTGAGTTACTCTGTTTTCACCACATGGCCTTGGCCTTCCTGGAAACACCATGTCTTTCTGATAGGAAACCCCCCTCCTCTCAACCCCCCCCCCCCCCCCGCCCCAGGTACAGAGAGAGCAATGCCTTACTTTTCTGGACTATGGTTATAATAAGGTTTGTAATACATAAGTTTGAATACTGGTGTAGGAGTCAAACCTACATTCACGTTTTGTCTCGATGCTAGCTATGTGTCCCTGGGAAAATCGTTTCACCCTCTGGGCTGCAGTGTCCTCATATTTTTTTAAAGTTTATTTCTATTTATTTTGAGAGAGAGATAGCAAGTTGGGGAGGGGAAGAGAGAGAGGGAGACAGAATCCCAAGCAGGCTCTGCACTGTCAGCACAGAGCCCAATGAGGAGCTCAAACTCATGAACCGTGAGATCATGACCTGAGCCCAAATTGAGAGTCAGACGGTTAACCAACTGAGCCACCCCAGGGGCCCCTCGTGTTCTCGCATTGAGCACTGGGCTGGGATCCCCCTTCCTTCCCGTGTTACCAGCCCAGAACCCCGGTATTTCCAGGGACTCCTGTGCTCAGTGCCAGTGAGGCTGGTGAGGAACACCCTTTGCCTTACTTACCACCTCTTCCAGGGCTCTGCCTGTTTCTTGCTGCCCTGGGCATCCTGGCCTTGAACCCTGGAGTGTCACCTGATGCAGCTCTGAAGACTGAGGCCCTGAGTCCTCTCGGGTCCCACCAGCTTCTCCTGAGCCCCTGGCTCTCCTGCTCTGCGCCATGTGAACGTGCCCTGAGACAAGGGCAGGTTGGTTCTCTTCTTTATCTCATTAGCTCATCTCTGTGGTTGGACAAAATACACATGTGAATGGTGGGGGGAAGTATTAGCAAAAGACCTGTGTTCCCATTAGAGGTACTTAACGAAGCCAGGCTCTCTCGCACAATTTTAATCGATATCCAGCTTCATACCCCATCCAAGGATGCTTGGAATTTGACATGGCATGGCTTCACGGTTAAAGCCCAAACTCTGGGTGAGGCCACCTGGTTCTGCCCATTAACAGGACAGCCTTGAATGAAGACACAGCGTTTCTGCAGTGGGTCCCCTCATCTGCAAGACTGGAGACCATGGTAACACTCACACCGCAGGGATTTCTGAGGTTAAGTGAGGTGATGTATGAAAGTCTGAAAGCACATAGACAGTAAATGTTAAATGGATAATACCTGCTGTTACCAACACAATGAGCAAAACTCGAGTGCTTCAATAATCTCCCTCAATTTTCAGGTGATCTGGGCTGTCATAACACAGTGCGGCTAGCTGAGTGTCTTACAAGCAGAAGTGTATTCTCTTCCCATCCTGGAGGCTGGAGGTCTGAGATCGAGATGTGGGCAGGGCTGGTTCCTCCTGAGTCCTCTCTCCCTTCTGGGTGGACAATTGTCCTCTCCTGGGTCCCCATGTGGTCCTCCCTCTGTGTGTGTCTGTCTCTGTGCCTTAATTTCCTCTTCTATAAAGAGACCAGGGCTACTGGATCAGAGCCCGTCCCAGCCCTGTCTCTGCATATGGTCATGTGCCCAGGTTCTGATGTTCAGGACTTCAACATGGCAATTTGGGAAGAGATACAATTTATTCCAGAAGAGCAGGTTTCTGAGATTTTGATTTGCTTAACAGATGTGTTTGGGTGGGACTTTTTTTTTTTTCTAGAAACCATTATGTATATTTTTTCTTAATTGAAAAAAAAAATCCACAGAGGTTTCCCCTTCCTTATTCAAATAAAATTTTCCTTTCAAATACGAGTAAATGGTTGGGAGAGGAACCCACACCATTGGAGATAAAAATGGTAATGAGTTTTAATGGTTCATTTTGGTTTTCCATATTGAAACGAACTTGGAGAGAATGATACCCCAACTTGGAGTCATTAGCTGTCTGGTCACACAGCAGGCAGCTGTAGAACTTCAAAAAAAAAAAGCCCAAACCAAACCCCTCTGAGCCCCGTCTAACATTAACTGTCAGCTATGATGCCGGGCGGCTACCAGCCTCATGTGGCAGCTGATACAGAGATGAGCCGACATCAGTTATTGGCTATTGATTTACAGCACAAGCATATAGATTACGATAGAGCCTCTGAGAATCCATTTTATAAACTCAGGTTATTTGCCACAGAAAAGTGAAGTCTGAGGTGGAAAAGAGAGCCAGTAACTTACAGAGGAGCCATCAGATGTCGAGGTTTTAAAATGGTAATTGTCTGTCTTGGTTGCGGGGACAAGGGGCTGGAGTGGGTGGCAGGGTTGCTGACCGTCTCCTCCCCCAGAGTCCTTGTTCGGAGAGCTAGTGTGGACGTGCCTCACCAAGTATCCAGGGATATTGACCTCCACATGGAAGTTATTTGCACAAATTTGCATCTTCTCGTGTGTTTTCATGGTAAGGTGGAATAGGTGTTTCTCCCAGGAAGGAAAACGGCACAAAAAGTTAAATCACTATTGTTCTAAATGTGGCAAATCTTTAAAAGTACGGCCTAAGGAGCAATTTCAAGCAATCCTTTTTTAACAGAAATTCGGTTACAAGGTCGAAAACCTGCCCCAGCAACCCATTGGCCACTGGGTCAACGGATACCTCCCTCTGGCATTTGGGGAGCTTCCCAGTGTCACAGAGATTTCCAAGATTCGAATCCACTGGCTCCCACACACGCCCAAGCCCTTTCCTCCTGCCCCCTTCTCCCCTTAGAAGCCTGGTGCCTGCCCCTCCCAGGGCTTTGTCTGCAGGTTCCTGGATTGCCGCTCCCCACCCCTCACCACCCACCCCACGCCTTCTGGGCTCTGCAAGGCCCACTCCAGGGGCTTGTGCAAACCTTGCTGCCTCTGTCCACCCCCTCCTGGCTCTGACTTCATGTGTCTTAGCTCCAGAGACCTAAGAGCATCTTGGGAAAAAACTAACCAACCAACAAACAAACAAGACCCACCATATCTTCTGCGTCTTTACACAGTGGTGCCTGAAACATGCAAGAAATGAAGCTGGTATCTGTATGGAGGGAGCTGGGTTGCTTTTAGGTTTGCATGCAGAGCATTCTGGAAGAAACAGCACCCGGCGTCTATCAATCGTTCCCCAGAGCAGAGAGCAGGATCGCTTTCAGCTCTGGGTGTTCAGATTACGTTTCCCGGTAGAAGCTTCTGGGTTGTTGACAATGAGCAGAAGTGATGGAGAGGGTGGTGGATCTCAGGCTGTGATACGGCGGCAGAGGCACAGAAACCTGACAAAACCAGCAGGGAAAGGATGCCAGAGAAGTCTGGTTGCTAAATCCCACAGCGGAAGGTCCCCAATCTTGGGGAGGCCATGCACATTGCATCACAAGCTGTGAATAATGACAAGGGAAATGTCAGCATGTTTCCTTATAAGGAGACACTTGCAGGGGTAGAGAGAACAGTGATCATGTCAACACACAGGGAGCGGAGAGGGCCGGTGGGAGGCAGCTGTGGTCCCGGGGTGCAGATGGGCACAGCCAGCAGGAGGGTGGCTGGAGAGGTGGGTGGCTGGAGCCCTCCCTGCTCAGGGTTCCTTTCTGCATGCTCTTCTTTTCCTATACTGTGCCCTTGGAGACAGAGAGGAAGGTTTGGGAACACTCTGTGGGTGGCCGTGGCTCCTTAGGGAAGCAGCTTTGTGTGACAAAAGCATAACTCAGAGTCTCACGGTCTCTCGCCACTTGCTGTGAGAAATGGGTTCATGGGAGGACTGGCCTCCCCTGGGGATGTGTCAAACCGTTGCTGTCTTCAGTGCTGCCCCAGAGATGTTTGGAAGGGTCTGAAACAACGTGATGCTAAAGTGCGACTCCCTTACCCATCTCTGTCCCACAGCCCCCACTCAGCATCTCCCCTGATCCACCGTGATTCCTGAGCTCAGGCAAGGTGGCCTCTATGGTACTCCCCAGAGGGGCCGTGGTGATGGCGCCCCTGGCTCTGCTCTTGAGTGCCTCCTCTTCACTGCTTTACCTGCTCCAAAGGTATCCACGTCTTCTGTGCCCATGGCCTCCCTGCAGCCTTGCTGGCAACTCTCTCCCTTGCCCCCCCCCACCCCGAGCCCCCTTTACTGAACTCCCAGACCTGTATCCTGGGGCACCATTCACCGAGTGCAACAACTGGTGGTCGCAGAGGCATCTCAGCTCCATCTGGACGCTAAGAACTTGGAGGGCACAGCCTGTTTCAACACCACCTGTAACACTTCTTTGAGCCCTCACTCATCTATTACATACACAGGACACCCTCACATTTTCCCATGTTCCAGACAGAACCTGCCTCAGAGCTGAACATGACCATGCTGCCTAGACACGTGCCTGCGATGTGATAGACAGTTGAGGAGGAGTGTCCTCCAAGAGCACTCCTGGGACTGGCCAGAGGCACTCCATGCTGCCAGCCCATCACGCTTACTGCCCTCTCTGGTCACCATCATCAGGGAAAGTGTGAGTCCTCAGGGGCCTGTCCTTGGGGTGTCGTGGGTGGAATGGGGTTCTCCGTGTGGCCTGAGCCCAGCAGTCACCCAGCGTTATTGGTTGGTTGAACACGGAATGTATTAGAGTCAAAGACACAGCAGCAAATGATAAAAAACCAGGGCCCATGGGTGGGAGGTGTCCTCTGGACCTTTTCTGACTCTTCCAAGAGTCTCGTAGCCCAAATTTCATAAGGATAAAAAGCTAGGGAAACATGGAGTGACCAGAGAATACAACCAGCTTCTTAACTGAGAAAGGAAGTTGGGCTTGAGGTGACCTCAGCATGATGTGTGAGCTCTGGGAAGCATATCATTTAAATGTTTGGAACCAAGGGGCTGCATGTTGGCAAGGGGCATCTTCAGCAGCTTACTGGGATGTTACAGTTTCCTGAGCTCCGTGATAACTGTCAGAGAGCAGTGCTTTCTATCCAGCGGCCCAGAAGAAGGCTGTACCAACCCACCACACAGAACCACTCTGTGTCTCCTCTGAGGACTTGGAGGAGGTCAACTCCGGGTAAGAGGGGGGCAGCTGTATAAGTATTGTTGTAGGTCCACTGCATGGTCGATTTTAGTAAAGTTAGAAGCTAGTGTGTGTTTGTGACAGTGTGTGTGTATGCACGTGTGCATATTTGTATGTATGAATTGACAGTCCATCTACAGGTTCATAACACACATACTCACATCCCTCCATCTAGAGACACACACATATAAACACACTCACCTGTCCACCCATCTATCCACCCACCCATCTACCTAGACAGACACATACACACTCACATGTCCGCTTAGCCATTCCTCTATCCATCCATGTAGACATATGCACACACATACACTCACACACCCTTCCATCCATCCGTCCATCCATCCATCCGCTTATCCACTTATCCACCTAGACATCAACACACAGACACACACAAGTCCATCCATCCATTCACCTACACACACACACAAACACACACACACAAACACACACACATACACACCACTTTTTAACTGCTAGCTAGACCAACAGAATCCCACATGGTGCCATGGGCAACCAGCAGGGACTCTTGAGCTGAGTGGGAAAGTGACTTTGATTAAGACCATGGAGGCTTCTCTCCCAAGCTTTGGTGATCTGTGCTTGATTTCGGATGAGACATTGGAACCCCTGCTCACTGGCCCATTGGGATCCTGCCATCCTGTGGGCAATTTAATTGCTCATTGAGGAGGAAGACATTGTCTGTGCCACTTTACCGAGGGGAGGGAATGAGGAGGTGCCATTGTCAGACTCTGTGGGTTTCTGCGGTGTCTTACAGCGATAGCTACCCCTTCCTCTCACTTAGAGCAGGAAGTCCTCCGTGATGTAATTCTTGCATCTCAAAATGGGCTGGCTGCAAGATGTGGTGAGGGACGTGATGGAGTTTGAAATACACCTGTTAGCAGCAGCCCTACTGTGAGCAATCAAACCTCTGACAAAGAAAACAGCGGCTTAATCATCATGTGCATTAATATTCCCAACCCTGATGTTCCCCAATGTTTAAAACAACAAAAAGTGCTTTTGGAACCTATTGGAAACCACTGGAGCCTACTAATGCGTGCCAGCTCCTGGAGAGCCTTGAAATTGAAGTCAATTTGCCTTAATAAAGCTGTTTAACATTAATTTAAGGTGGACCTGGGCCAGGTTTAAGAAAATTAAGAAAAATGCAGTGGGTGGGCGCAGTCGAGCATCCTTCTGGGTTGGGAACGAAGGGGCGCCAACTGCCTGCCCTCCTCCAAACTATTAAAACACTATTCTGGGCCCCACGGGAAGCAGTGTTCTCCCACTCAGACCCTGTGTTGAGGATTTTGAATCCTCAGGCTATTTTGATGGAAGTTTAATCTCTTTTTGCTGCTACTGTAGAAATAGCTGTTATTAAAATGTTGTTGTATGAGATCGAGTTACGATCATAAAGCCCTTTGAATATTTTAAGAACCTTCTTTCCGTCAAGAAGTGGTATTTTTGTAAATTAGAACCATGGTAGTCACTGACATGAAGTCAGGGACAGGAGGGAGGTGATGGAAAGGGGATTCTGCAGCTGTCTCTCCTCATTCCAGCTGTTTCTACAGAAAACCATGATGACCTTGACCTTGCCAGAAAACTCACCTCCCAAATTCAGTTTCTGAAAATTGTCAGGATTCAGAAACTGCTCTGCTAAATTCTCTGAACGCAGAAGGGGTCTATTGTCAAAAGTCCCTCCATTCTCTGTCTTTGTTCTTAAATTCAATATCACTATTAAAGGTGTACTAAATACTTAGAAGAAATAAAAGATACACTGAAGTGTGCCATGGCGAAGCGTGCCCTTGCTTGGTTAGGACATAGCATTTGAGAGCACGGCCTCTGAGATTCTAAGCTCACCATAGAGATTGGGTCTGTGTTTGGCTCCCTGCTGGCAGGCAGACTGGCTCGCTCCCTTGGCCGCCCAAAGTGATTTGAGAGTAAAAATGCTCTTCCAGAGGGAAAGGTGGGTGTTCGCTCATTCCTGCCTATCATGTTGCAATGTAAAACTCCTTGTCATCCTCCCACTGTGATTTCTGGTTATTTGTTGCGTTCCTACCTCATGCTGGGCACCGTGCTACATATTTTAGAATCCGTCAAATTATGTGTTCCTCGTAATAACCTGGCATGGGTGGTGTGACTGGTCTATTGTGTACATGAAAACAATGAGATTTGGAGAGGGCAAGTAGCAGGGCCAAGGTCCGGTAGCTGTGGATGCAAATTTGCATCTACAGAAAGCAGGAATTTGCATCTAGAGAAAGGCACTGCTCCATGACGGGCAGATCCTTGTCTCCAGAACCGTCATCACAGACATCACCATTGTCGTCTTGTTGTTTCGCTTAGAGACCTAACATGGAAAGAATCACATGCTGCAAACTACGCATTTACCAGGGCAAGATATTAGTCATCCCAGCATAACGGTCTGACGGGATGTGCTCGGAAACTTCCCAAACAGATTGAGAGGAAAACGGGAGCCAAAGAAGAAATTCTGGTTCGTTAAAGAGACTGTTGGGACCCCAGACCTGGAAACGTTTAAGCTGAGGTTCAGTGAAGACAGAGATAATTGAGGTCAAGACTTTCTACATATAAACACGCAGAGAGAATAAATGAAATGATTTTTGTGTGTGTGCCCGGGCACAATGGCACAGTTAGAGTGGTGTCAGGACCCATTCCGTATACTCTCGCATACAGGCAACCTCTACTGACCAGTAAGGGTGCTAGGACTTGGAGACAGCACACGGAAAGATAAAGTCCCTGTTTTCACAGAGATTACATGCTGATAGGAGCAGTAGACCAAAAACAAACACATACATAAATAATCTGTCAATCCTATGGAGGAATATGGAGCAGAGTAAGAGAAGTTACCAGACTGGAGTGGGTGTGGGTATATACTAGCCAGTGTGACAAGGTTGGGAGCTCCCCCATCCCGAGAGTGACATATGTGAGTGGGGGCCTAGGGAAGAGAGGGGACATCTAGAATATCTTGGAATTTCTTGGAATATCTGGGAGACATGCATGGCAACAGAGGGAACAGCGAGTGCAAAGGCCCTGAGGCTGAAGAATGCTTTGTGTGTCTGAGGAACAGCAAGAAGAGGAATGAGCCTTGAGAGAAGAGTCTTGTTTCTTGAAGTCAAACACACAGGTGGGGGCCCATTGTGTAGGGCTACATGGGCCACAGTGAGAAATTTGGGCTTAACTCTAATTTGGATGAGAGCCATTGGGGGCCAACACATGGTGATGCTGGTGCGGATGCGGGTGGAACACAGGGGCAGGGGATGAGATGTGTTCTGAGTCTGGACGTAATTTCAAGGTAGAGGCAGAAGTTCGATGATGGATTGGGCTGTGAGGTGTAAGAGAGGGGCCAAAAGGTGGGTTTTTCCCGAATCCAGAGAGACAAAGCTGCCACCAAGTAAGGTGAGGTGGACTGTGGGAGGAGCAGGTTATGAGGGGCTGATGATCAGGTCTGGGGTTAGGAGTTGTTGGGGAATTCAGGGGCGCCTGGGGGGCTCAGTCAGTTGAGCATCTGACTTTGGCTCAGCTCATGATCCCACACTTCATGGGTTTGAGCCCCACATCAGGCTCTGTGCTGACAGCTTGGAACCTTGGAGCCTGCTTCGGATTCTGTGTCTCCCTCTCTGCCCTTCCCCTGCTCCTTCTCTGTCTCTCTCTCTGTCTCTGTCTCTCTCTCTCTGTCTCTCAGTTTTTCTCGCTCAAAAATAAATAAACATTTAAAAAATTTTTAAGAAGGAGTTGTTGGGGAATTTAAAGTCAAGAGTGGAACGTAGGAAGAAGTGACAGGTGGTTTCCCCAGTCTCTACCTCCCAGGGGCCATGTCTTTGTGGGATCACCTTCTCTTTGAGGGTGGGTGGGACCTGTGACCTGCCTCTAACCCACAGAATATGGTAATGGTGAGGAGGAGGTACCTGATTATGTTACCATGTGTTTTTACAATCGTCACCTTGTAAGACTGAATGTTGCCACATTGTCAGACTGCCAGTTCACCTTGAGGACTCTCTCACTTGCTGGCTTAGAAGAAGCAGGATGCTGTGCTGTGAGCTGTCAGGTGGAGAGGGCCACAGGGCAAGGAGCTGGCAAGCATCAAGAAACAGAGCTCTCGGGGCAGCTGGGTGGCTCAGTCAGTTAAGCCTCCAGCTCTTGATTTCAGCTCAGGTCATAATCTTGAGGTTTTGTGAGTTTGAGCCTTGTGTCGGGCTCTGCACTGGCAGTGCGGAACCTGCTTGGGATTCTCCATCTCTCTCTCTCTCTCTCTCTCTCTCTCTCTCTCTCTCTCTCTAAAACAAATAAATGTAAAAACTTAAGAGAAAGAAACAGACCTCTCATGCCTTCAAGGAATGGCATGTTGCCCACAACCTCTAGCTTCACAGTGGACGCTTTACCAGTCAGGCTCCAGAGGAGAGCACAGCCCTAGCTGACATCTGGACTGCAGCTTTCTGACACCCTGAGCAGAGGCTCCATAAGCTGTGCCTGGACTCCTGAACCATGGAAGCTGCTAGACAATACCTGGGTGTTGCCAAAAGCCATGATGTTCGTGGTAATTTGTTATGCCAAATATGGGAGAGAGAAGCAGAGGTCAAGGGGGCCTCCAGAGTGAAAGTCTTTCTTCAGAAGGGGCACCGGGGCTGGGATGTTTCCCCAGCAGATTGTTCAGACAGCTACCACCATCCCTAAGTGTGCTGCCTCAGATCCGCTCCAGCTGATTTAAATGCAGTAAACTGGGCAGTGAGGGGCCAACTGGCAGGTGCCCAAAAGCCAGCCTCTCCCTTAGGGCTATGCAGGGTACACTGCAGCAAATTAGCTCTAAATCGAAAAAGGAGCATATGGATAAGGAGATAATGCTTCCTTATAAATGAGAGCCCTCTGGGCTACACTCCCTCCAGATCAAAGAGGGTTTCTTTCCACATCCTGCCCCTCATCTGAGGCCAATAGCAAACACTCCCTTCCAGTCAGTGTTCTCTGTGGTTATTTGCAATGGGATTTTTATTATAATCTCAGAGTTTTTCCTGTTTGTCTTCCAAGTTGTAAAGGGCAGAAGCTCTCAGGCATCCCTGTTGACTGCCCAAGCGGTGACTTTTGGCTTCTAGCTACTGGATTCCAAAAAATGCTGCCTAGTTTCCATGCCAGCTCATTTTGTTGTTCCCCAGGGCTACGTCTTTTCTCACTGATGGGATATTTATAGACAACAGGAGAGGAAGATATGCTTTTCTAATTGCATACCATTTGACAAACTTCTCCAATCATTCAACCAGAATTTACCAAGTACCTACTATAAACCAAATATGGTCCTTGACCCTGAGATGCAAGAAAAAGTGACACGCAGTCCCTGACATGGGCACTGACATCACTGTCTAAAGAATTGCTTTCCAGACCATTTTAGCTACATGAGGACTCATACCAGAGAGGCAAGAAAAGGAAAGGAAATTTAGAAAAGGGGGAGAAAACCGAACAAGATCCAAATCAAGCTATTTCGTCTCATAAATTGACCACGGATCTTGTTTAAGACAATAGTTTGGTCAGGAAAGAGGCAGATGTGTTACGATAGCTGGACAATGACTGCAGACTTACTACTGTTCTACTTTGTAACTGAGCACATGATGGGGAGATTATGTCCTTTACCAGAGGAAGATGACTTTCTTGTTTGCTTGTTTGTTTGTTTTAACTTCCATGAAGGATATCCTCATGACCATGGAATTGATGGGTAAAACCGTTGAGGTTGGATTAGATTGCATTCATAGAGATTGAAAAATGGTTATTACATGACGCATACAAAAGGATTCTAGCTCTTCGTAGCTCTGATGTAAGATCTGAAATGTGGACCAGAAGGTTTTGTGCAGAGGGTCTCATTGGGTACAAGAGAAAGCCATGCATTTCTTGTTTTGAAAGGTCAAAACTTCATTCCAAAAGTCTTGTTGGACACTAATTGATTGGATCCCCAACCATGCATCAGGAACTGTCCTAGGTGCTGAAGACGGGGCGGTGACCAGAATACCCCAGTTCTCACTCTGGGTGGTACTGAGGTCTGCTTAAAATGGGATTTGGGAATAGCCTTAGTGACTGGCTTTCCATTTTCTGGGGCATTGGAAGAATCTTCGGTCTAGATCTTGCAATTTTTCTCAAATTTAAATCTATGTTTCCACTGTGGATGTGAGTTAGAAACCTGAAGGCAGAGACATAGTGTGCTTGTCCAAAGGACCCCTTTGCTTGTTTTGCACTAAAACCACAAGTCTCTTTCCACAGATGAGCAGGTCCTTAGTGCACAAATGTGCAAAGTCAACCTGAAGAGCCCACTTGTCTTGCAAAGCCACAATCCCGCAGCACACTGTACACGTGTCTAGTGAATAACCAGTGACAGACTCCACATCCCAGGGATCTATCTATTTTCACATAGTTTAAAAAATGCATATGAATGACATTCCCAAACAAAGCATGGTAGGTGTTTTGGACACACTTTAAATGAGATTATTATAGACTGAGAAACCATTCCTGCCTTAATTAGAAAAAATCTTGGCGCTCATACTGGGAAGCTAATTGGCACCATCAAAGCACTGAATGATTCCTAATTTTGCTAGTTAGAGGTGCACCTGGTGATTCGTCTCTCAGTGGTACCCAAAGACTTGGGCAAAGAAACTATAAAAAGTAACAGCTGTGGTGATGCCAACTCTTCAGATATACACAGTGTTGAGGACTTGCTTGTGGACTCAGTTCTCTGTGTGTAGTTGGTCAGCAGGCCTGGCAGGGACATGAAAACGCTGCAGATAGAGGGACAGAGGGACACACCCAGTCTGGGGAAGTCCCATCTTTAATGGGACTGAGGAGTTTGGGGCTGACATGGAATGTCTTTAAGGACAGAATTGTGAGGGGACCCAGCCACCTGAAATAGTTTCCATCCTTTTTCATACAAAGGCAGGAAGGCAAGAGGAAGAAGGGTAAGGTACATAAGACATTTTAGCCACTGTGACTCTCAAAAGAAGGAAGAAAGGGAAAAGCAAAGGCATCTAGCCTTTGGACGATTAGTAAACTGTGTACACAAAGTCCTTCTGAGGAGATGAGCCCACGGGCTCCACCCTAACAGAACCTGATCCATTTTCTTGGGTGGGGTCTGAGAATGGGGGGGGGGGGTGAATCCTCATAGCCCCCAACAGAAGACTTGGATTCAGCTGGCCTATGCCCCTCCCCTGTTTCTCCGTTCTACACGATGATTCCTGGGGGCCTTTGAGATATAGATTAGGTTCAATGGGGTTATGATATGAATCAGTCTGTGTTACATGGGTGGGTGATGATGCTCCCTTATCAACACAGCCCTTCCAAACTGGCTTTCAATGAAATGGAATAATTCTGTGAGTCCCACCTGGCACTCTGGCAGGATGGATACAACATCACAAATCTGTCAAAACAGAATATTCCCACCCAAGAAGGTGGGTGTACAACAACATGAGCTTTAGCTCTGGGTCTAACAAGGACTTTCTATTTCTGAGGTGTGTGAAACAAGCAAGGATAGCACCACACACACACACACACACACACACACACACACACACAGAGCAAAGATTGACCATCCTTGACTATCTCATTCCTTATTAAATGCTCTAATTCCTTCTTTTCCCTGACTTACCTTAGAGTTTGAGAAAAATCCCTCTTGGAACCACCCTCTCCCTCCACATCCACATAAGCACATAAAAGCTGTATAGATGCTTTATCTGAAAACAGAGGTTTGGAGGCTGGCTTCTCTCCCAGGGGAGGGTCTATGGGTGAATTTGTCTCTCTGAGTGAAGCTTTTGGAGTAATTGGCACATTATATAAGCACACACTTGTCTATCACTAATAAAGAAAGTTCTTGAAGCTGAAACTAGCCCAATGGAGCGGGGGTGATTCCTTACTCCCCTTCTTATTCTCCATGGGGCTTTTTATTTTTTTGAAAAGGAAGATTTGTTGCCATCAAGCCATAGACTTCAAAAACATTTGCCAAAGTAGGGCACAGGTGACTTAACCAGGTCAAATGACTTTTTAAAGGCTTATACTTAAGTACTAGTCTTCTTAGTAAATATCCCTCAGACTTCAAAAGGTGTAAAAAGGATTCAGAAGGAAATTGAGTGAACTCAGCTGGGGGGTGGGGATGGGGAACCTCAACTTAGACCAGGATGACCCAGATCCGTTGTAATGCCAAGGAATAGCCAGCCACCTACTTGAATTCAAAAGGGATTCTTAATTTTTGAACTGGTTGACTTTTTTAGAAAGTATTCCTTTCTTTGAAAACATAGAAACAGTGTCTTAGCCTGAGACAGAGGGTTAAATGGAAGTAACTTTCTCATGATTCCAGAGGGAAGGAGAGAGGGACAGAGAAGGAGGGAAGGTCACCAACACAAGGACACATCACAGACACAGCCCCACCAAATTCAGCAGATTCAGCAAATAAAAATACAGGATGTCCAGCTAAAATTTGGATTTCAGATAAACAACAGAGGCTTTTTTTTTTTTTAGTATAAGTATATCCCGTGCAACATTTAGGATATACTTATACCAAATGTTATTTGTCATTTATCTGAAATTCTCATTTGACTGGGCATGCTGTACTTTATCTGGAAACCCTAGTCAGGTAGGACCTTCTAACCTCATGACCTGTGTCTTAGTACTGTCCTCTTAGGGGCAAGTCAAGAGGGCTCCATGGGGTGCTAATTCCTCCATACTCTGGTTGTGGATGTGAGGTTGTTGAACAGGTTTGCATAAGGCTCTCACCCCCGACTGGGCATCAGAGTACCCTTCAAGGTGTACTGTGGGCCTGAAGTAGGGTGCTGTCAGGATGCATCTGAGTAAAGCTGGCCAAGGCTGTACAGAACTGGTCCCCGTGACAGCGGTTGGAAGAAAAGTGAGGCCAAGAGGGCCCAATATAGTGTCCAAGAGATGTCTGAAACTTGCGATTTCCTGGGAAGGATGGAGAGCAGGTGTAGGTCTAAATGATGATCTATTGGGTCACTCCACATGGTACACTCAGCTGTTGTGTGCAGGCAACCCGGGCAGGCCCCAACCTGCTGTCCTGCAGCCCCTTCTCTCCTCAGCAGATACACGTGCACAACCCAGAAGGTTGGCTGAGCAGCAGCCGGGACAGTGTACCTCACTGCTTTTTCCTCTTTGCCTGGAATAGGAGCGACCTGGCCTATAGCAGATGCTTGCGGGCATTTGTGGTTCTAAAACCCTCATTATAAATAAACAATGCAGTATGTAACTCGAGCTTTCAGGAATAGAAGCAGGCAGTACAAGCTGTGAGGCGGGAAGGGCATGGTGCATTTGAGCAGAGAAGACCCAGAAGCCCAGAGTGGTGGAGGGCCCGCAGCAAAGAGGAGAGCGTGGGAGGGGTTGGGGGTGGGAAAGAGAGGCTTGCACAGGTCCTGAGCCAAGACAAAAGCACCATCTTCTTCCAGGGCAAGTAGGAAGTCCATGAGGGGTTTTCACACAATGCAGAGTAATAACCAGACCTGCCTTTTTACTTTATTTCATTTTATTTTATTTATTTTTTAATGTTCTTTTGAGAGAGAGAGAGAGAGAGAGAGAGAGAGAGAGAAAGAGCATGAACGGGGGAGCAGGAGAGAGAGACAGGGAGACACAGAATCCGAAGCAGGCTCCAGGCTCCGAGCAGTCAGCCCAGAGCCCGACGCAGGGCTCAAACTCACAAACTGTGAGATCATGACCTGAGCCGAGGTTGGACGTTTCACCGGCTGAGCCACCCAGGTGCCCCAGAACTGTCTTTTTAAATGTAAACTTTTTATCTAGAAATAATTGTGGATTCACCTGTGGCTACAAGGACATCCCATGGTTTCTCTAACAGGAGCAAACTGCAGAACTGTGCTACAACATGGCAACCAGGACCCTGGCATTGATGCAGCCCAGGTACAACATCTTCATGTTCACAGGGCTTTCTCTGGTGCCCTATTGAGGCCACTTGCACTTCCCTCCTGCCCCCCACGACCCCTCCATCCCTGGCAACACTACTTTGTTCGCCATTTCTGGAATTTTGTCATTTCAAGAATGTTACATAAATGGAACCGTAAAGCAGGCAACCTTTGGGGATTGGCTTAAATCTCTGGAGATTCCTGCAGACAGCTGGGGGTATCAGTCATCTGTGCATTTCCCGTGCTGAGTCGAATTATGTGGGATGGACATCCCAGTTTATTTCAGCATTTCCCCATCAAAGGGCGTTGGGTTGTTTCCAGTTTGGGACGATTAGGAGTGAAGCTGAAGTAAACGTTTGTGCCCAGATTTTTGTGTGGACTTAAGTCTTCATTTCTCTGGGTAAGTGCCCAGGAGTGCAGACGCTGGCTTCTATGGTAATTGCATGTTAATTTTTAAGAAAATCCCACCATTTTTTTCTTCCAGAGCATCTGTCCCATTTTAAACTCTCACCAGCAGTGTGATCCAATTTCTCTGCACCCTTGTCAGCATTTACTGATCAATATTTTTTTACGTTAACCATTCTGATAGGTGTGAGGAGGTATCTCACTGCAGCTTTAATTTGCATTTCCCCAATAGTTGATGACATCTAACACCTTCTCATATGTTTTGACATTTGTCTGTCCTCCCTGGTGAAGTATCTCTTCATATCACGTGGCCATTTTCTACTTGGATTGCATTTTTTCCTTTTATTTACTTTTTTTTAGTGTTGAATTTGGAGACTACTTTATTTATTTTAGATACTAGTCTTTTGTCAAATATGTGATTTGCGGGGGCACCTGAAAGTCTCGGGCGGTTGAGCATCCAACTGTTGGTTTAGGCTCAGGTCATGATCTCATGGTTGTGGAATCCAGCCCTGACAGTGTGGAACCTGCTTGGGATTCTCTGTCTCCCTCTCTTTCTGTCCCTCTGCCATTGTCTCCTGCTCTCTCTCTCAAAATAAATAAATTTGCATTTTAAAAAAAAATATGTGATTTGCAAGTGTTTTCTGCCTGTCAGTAGCTTGGTTTTTCATCCTCCTAACAGTTTTCCACAGAACAGATGTTAGTTCCAATAATGAGTGATTTCCCTATGTTTTCCTTTATGGATGGTGCTTCTGGGGTCAAGCCTGCCCTCAATCCTAAAGATTCAAGAATCCTGTGATGTCGGTGTTGTTTTCTTAAAGTGTTATAGTTGTACACTTCACATGTAATTCCATGATTCATTTTGAGTTAGGTTTTGTAGAAGGTATGAAACTTTGTTTGGGTTTATTTTTGACTTGCTTCCTGGGGCTGTTATGAACACAGTAGCACAGACCAAAGGGCTGAAACAGCAGACATTATTCTTCCCCAGTTCTGGAGGCCAGAAGTTCAAGTTCAGGTGTTGCATGGTGGGTCCCTTCTCAGGGCTGCAAGAGAGGACCCGGGGGTCCGCTGACAATCTGTGGTGCTTGTGGGCTTGTGACAGCCTCTCAACTTCTGCCTTTGTCTGCACATGTCCTTCTCCCTGCTTCTTTGCCTCGCTTTTTCTCTGTGCAAATTCCCCCTTATTATAAGGATACCGTAATGACCCCACCCCAATGACCTCGTTTTAGTTTGATCGCTTCTGTAAAGACCCTATTTTCAAGTTCTGAGGTACTAGGTTTTAGGACTTCCCTACACCTTTTTGGGGAGGATATACAGTTCAACCCATAACAAATCCCATTTGTTGCAGAGTCTTACCTTTTTTCTATTGAATGACTTTTGCATCTTCATCAAAAATCCAGTCAGGAATATTCATAGTGGTTTATTTCTGGATTTTCTGTTCTGTTCCATTGATCTATGTAACGGTCCTTCTGACAATACCACCCATTCTAGATTGCAGTGGCTAGGTAATAAGAAACCGGATAGAACGAGTCTTCACTCTTTATTCTTTCTGTTGTGGTTGTTCAAAATGGTTGTAGCTATTCTGGCCCTCTTGTATTTCCATACGAATTTTGAAATAATCCTGTCTCTGGCTATAAAAATGTCACTGAGATGTTTTGTATGAACTGTGCTAATCCTATGTATCAGTTTGGGGAGAATGGACATATATAGACTATATTCAGTCTCTAATTCATGAACACAGTATGTCACTCCACTTATTAATAGATCATTGATTTCTTTCATGAGCATCTAGTAGTTTTAGGCATACAAACCCCATACATGTTTTGTTAGAGTGACACCCAAGTGTTTGATTTTTATGCGATTGTAAATTGTCTCGTGTTTTAAATTTCAGTGTCCATAAGATCATTGCTAAGATGTAAAAATACAGCTGATGTCTACGTGTTTACCTGCACCTTGCAACCTGGCTGCATCATTCATTGGTTCCAGGAGTTATTGCTTGGAGACCCCTTGGACTTCCTTACATACACAATTAGATCATGTGCAAATAGGGACAACTTTATGTCTTTCTGATCTGTATGCCTTTGATTTCCTTCATGTGCCTTACTTCTCTGGCTGGCACTTCCAACACTGTATCGAATAGGTTACAAGGACAGGGGTCCAGCCTTGCTCCCAATTGCAGGGGAAACTGTCCGGCTCCCCACCATTAAGTATGTTTGTTGTACATTGTTTTTGTGGTTGCTCTTTATCAGGTTAAGGGAGTTTTCCTACATGGCTATTTTTTTCAAGAATTTTTATCATGAGTGAGAATAAGACATTGTCAAATATATTTTCCTATTAATTGATATGATCATGTGAATTTCTGTCTTTAATCTGTGAATATGATGGATTACATCAGTTAATTTTCAAATATTGAACTGCCTCATATTCCTGGAATAGACCCTACCTCGTCAGAGGGTACAATTTCTCTTATATGCTGCTAAATTCTATTCACTAATACTTAGTTAAGGCTTTTTTTAAATCTTTATTTATGAGGGATATTAGTCTCTAGTTGCTGATGGTGGTGGTGCTAGATCTTTTATTATTTTTTTTCTGGGCTTTATAATCAGAGTAATTTTAGCCTCATAATGAATTGGGAAGAACTTCCCCCTCTCATATTTTCTAGAGGTTATGTATAATTGATTTTCCTTTTTAAAATGTTTGGTAAAATTTTCCGGTAAAACCATCTGGGAAGATCTATATATTTAACAAACTGCTTTTGCTACTAGGCAGAAAGTGAGTTGGAAATTTTCAGGGAAAACGTTGGAACAGTTTGAAGTAGGAGATTCCTAGTCCTGCTGTAAAGATAAGAAAATACTGTAGACTGTAACACACAAACAACAGGTAAGGGAACAAGAAGGTAAGGCAGAAAGGAGCAAAAACCAGGCACTGTGGGCAAAGCTTGGAAAGTATGAAACATGAACAGGTAAATCTGAAAGGAAACCAAGGAGAAATTTCAGAGAACAAAATTGTGAGGAGATATATATATATATATATATATATATATATATATATATTCAATAGGCAGATTGAAGACAAAACTAGATAGAGCCGAAGGGAAAATCAATTAAGTCAAAAAAAAAAATTGAGGACATCAGCCACAGTGCTGAGCAGAAGATCGAAACTCTAAAAAAATGTTCCAATATGGAAGCAGAATGCACATATATAAAAAAAATTCAAATCTAGAAACAGTGTAATGAAATTGCAGAGGGTTGAAAAAAAACACACACGGAATTTTTAAATGTTTCCAGGAAGAAAAAAAAAAAGCCATAAAGGAATGAGAATTGCAGTGAGAATACACAAATACCCTGAGACACTAGAAAGCTATTACAGGGAGGGAAAAATGATCCACAGTTCAAGCCTAAGGACTCAATAAGAACATTCATACATGTATTTCAGACATAAAAAGACCAAGAGATCTTACATTCACAGGCCCTCTCTGAAATAACCTCAAAAGGAGGCTATTTTTATAAAATAAAAGATATAAATGTATGTAAATATCAAGTATTGGCAAAGGTGTGGGGAGACCAGAACTCTCACACACAGCCAATTGGTCTGCGATGTGACACTTTCCCTTTGAGAGAGCATTTGGCTCGTAAAGCTGGTGTGTGCAACCCTAAAGCCCCAAAACTCTGTTCTTCTCTATAATCTGCACCAGAAACTCTTGTATGTGTGTGCCAGGTGCCGTGCACACAGATGTTTCTTGCAGCCTGGTCAGTAAGAGGGGAAAATGTGAAATAATCTAGCATTCACAAACTGGGAGATGTCTAAATAAATTGTGGCATAGTCATAGGATAAAACAGTATTTAGCCATTTGGAAAAGTAATTTGGTGTTTGAATCAGCCTGGCTGGTGCTCAAGAGATGAATTTGAGTTTTGAAAAGCATAATAGAATTACATATGTACAGAACTGTCACACTTACGTCAGAGGCAAGTCACACGTTAACAATGCTAAACACTGTCTCAAAGATTAACACTGTGTGTGTGCATATATGCATAGCAGCTATGTAAAAACTTTGACAAAGGGATACTTACTGTTAAAAATTATTCTGACTCTTGTCTAAAAGGAATGGATTACTTTATTGGAGACTTTTGCAACAAGGGAGAGAGACTGAACTCAAGTCTGAACATGGCAGGGGCTGGCAAGGGCGGGGGAGTTTTGCTGACCTGAGTTAAGAGGCTCCCAGCTGAAGGCAGGCCAGGGTAATCCACTCTCAGCAGTGGATCCCATCCTAACTGACTTACCCATTACTGACTTAATTACCTAACTGACTAATTTGACTGACTTAATTACCCATAACTGACTTAATTACCTAACTGACTTAATTACCTAACTGACTTAATCCTTGCTACAGCTGGATTCAGCAGGCTGAAGACCGAACAAGAGCAGGACTAGCCGGAAAGTGGGCTCAGAGGGGCCTGTCTAAAGTTTGGTCAAGGAGAGTCTTTGTCAACACCAGGGTTTTGGAGCTGGTTCCCAGTGGGGAGGGAGAAGAAACTGGAGAAAGTCTCAGAGGGAACTTTAAAACATACCATTATTTCTTTCATATTCAAAACAACCTGAATTGAAATAAAGGGCATTTTTAAAATATGTTGAGCACGGAGGAGCTTGCTACAATTTCTGTGTGCTTTTCTACACTTTGAATTTAAACGGAGAGTGGATTGGAAGTGGGTATGCGGGATGAGTGGGAGTCTCCAGCAGAGATGCCTGTGGTCTCATCAGGACGGGGGGTTGGAGCGGGGCAGGAGGGGCGGCAGGCTATGAACCAGCAGGAAGCATGGAGATCCACAAACAGCCAAGGCCACTGTTTCACGTCTGTGTTACTGTATAAGAAAAGAAAACACCCTGGTTCTGTAAGGCTCACTGGCTGCAAGAGGAGGCCGCTTGCCTGGGTCTGTCTGCAATAACTAGAGTAGCTCTCTCACCCACTCCCTGCGAGTCGTCTTTCACACCATCATTGTCCCTGAGCAGCTTTCAAGAGGACAAGCCCCAGTAAGGGAGCACTCACCAAGTTTCTCTGTTCCATTTGCTGAAGTCCTGTTGCCCGGAGCAAGCCATGCGGTGGTATGAGCTATGAGCCGCTGGGGACAAGGTTGTTCCAATAGTTTACCATGACAATCCCAAAATGATTAAGACAGGGATGTCTTGACTTGGCAATAAACAAAAAACATGAAAGCCGAGACCAAAAAACTGCAGGGGAGGATAAAACAGATGAAGCTATTGAACGAGGCGGGATGATCTGCCTTCCTATAAATCAAGAATTAGCATAAGAGGTCAGAAAGGATTCTGTGAGCACGGTGCCAGCATCACTGATACAGAATAAAGGACCAATACGTCCCATTAAAATTAGGGATGTTTACCTAAAGTGGAGAGACGTGCCCTGAAGTGAGAGAGCTCAACAGAGAGAATCAGTGCAGGACCAGTGTGCAGGTGGGTAGTGTGCACCTGTGTTAATCAACCTGGAGACAAGACAGAGCCCAACAGGACTCCATCAATGGCCTCGACTTTCTTTCTTTTGCGAGATGGTCGGTCAAGTGTGACCCCAGAGGAGACGGAGAGGCTCAGAAAAAGCAAAGTCTGCTTCGCTCATGGGTCCTAGAGACACAAGGTGTGCTGTGCCCCCACTGTAGGGAGGGCCTCCACCGAAGCCTTTGCTGGAGTTTCTGCGGCAAAGGCCAGGCTGAGCAGGGTGAGCTGTGTGGGACTGGCCAGTGGGAAGCTTTCAGTGGGCTTTGGGCTATAAGGATGCCTCTAGTTGCCTGGCACCTGGCCCTGGGATGGCTAAAAAGCAGAGGAATATTGCTTCCTGGGATGTAAGAGCCAGAGAGAGGAGGCAGGGCTCTGGGAAGGTCACTTTGCATATCAAAGACATGCTCCCTGCAGGGTTCTTTGCTGTCTCTAAGAACTGGTGAACCCAGGAAGGAGGAGCAGCTTCTGCCCCCACCCACCCCACCAGAAAGCTTTTTGTTTTTGTGTCTGTTTTGTTTTTTAAGATGGCAGAACGTCACAATATACAGAAAATTAAAAATATTTACAATACAGCCTCTCCGGCATTACATAGGCATGCCCGGGAGGATGAAATCCAATTCAGTAAACATACATAGGTACTCCAACATCATTACTAACCTGGAAAATGTAAATTAACAGCTCACTGAGGTACCCGTACACAGACATGGGATCTGTGAAAACCCAAGTGTCTGGCCACCTGAGACCAGGTCTCAGGAGGTCCTGTTGGGAGGCCGTGTATGTTTACAGAGGGGGGCTGTGCCGGGAACATTCCGAGCAACAAACTGACAACCCCTCAGATGTCTATGGGCTGCAGAATGTGTGAGTTCAATGGGCGTCTTGGAAGTAAGAACAAGGAAGTCACAGCCGCACACGCCATGTTGGGCAAATCTCACCAGGAAGTATTAAGCTGAAGAAGGAAGTCACAAAAACCATGTGCAGTCTGATTTCTTGCATATAAAGATCAATGGCAGGCAGGATCCAAACTCTGTCGTTTAGGGACACACAGGCAGGTGGCAAAGCCACAAATTAAACCAGGAAAATTGCCATCCAAAAGGAAAGGGAGGAGGTGTGGTTGGCGAGAGGCGTGGACGAGGCTTGGACCCTCTAAGACTCCGGCCGAGGTCCGTCTTGGCCTGGGTGGTGATTATCCAGTTGCTTCCTTTATAATTATTCTTCAAAAGACTAAAAAGGAGGCTCTGCAGGGACAAGGGTGAGGGAGATTAAGGAAGGGGCACTTGCAAAGAGGTCAGTGGCTTTGATGCTGGCTGGCCAGGTCTGAGGACTCAGAGGGGTCCTGCAGGACCAGCCAAGGGGGTCCCTGGCTTCACACAGGATGGAAGTCAAACTCGAGCCAGCAGGAGGTAAAAGCAGAATTTATGGAGGATGGAGGCGGGGTAGGGGGGATACCGATGGACCGAGTGTCCAGGAGACACAGAAAGGAAAGGAGGGAGTCTCGTCTTTGTTCGGGGTCTGGGGGTTTTTCCTGAGGACGGTGGTCTGGTGTAAGTGTCCTCTCAGACATCTGGGAACCAGTTGGGACAAAGATGAGGGCCTGGGTGTTATTCCTTGGAGCGAGAGGGTGTTGGTGTTGAGATGTCTGCCTCTGGTGGTCTGGAATACTTGTACGATAGCTTTCTCTGGTCATTCTCGCTGGGTCCCTCCCTAGACGTGATCTGTTCTAGAGCAATCATGAACTCCTAGTCCCTTACCAGGAGGACATACGCCATTTGCATTACAAGGTATGTGTCCAGTGAGGTGGGATACAGGTCCCAGCAAGAACAGAAGCAGGAAAAGAGGCAAAGGGGAAACACAGCTTTTTCTCTCACAAGATTCCATTGGTTTCCTTGTCTCAGCCTTGGGGTGCAGGCACCGACAAAGAGAAAGCCCTGTGAACAGGACACATGTCTAGAGACACAACCAGGAAGGGCCAGTGGTGTGCCAGATGAGCCCAGCGACAGAGACAGATGGCAGGAGTGACTCCTGGATCCCTGGCTTGTGTGCTGGGCTCACAGGGGGCCACCCTGCCACGAGCGTAAGGCTGGCTCTGCCCTGGAAAACCGGGGTTCTTAACTGTGTGACTTGGTGGCGTATTTGAGGCATTCGGACCCGCGAGCGATCCACCCATCACACGGTTTTGGTGCTCAGAGGAGACGCGGGCAGAGGGAGGTACAAGCGTCAGGGGTGGTTCTGTGTGGGGTTGATCGAAGCCGCCGCCCGTGTGGATGGGTGTCTTTGGGGGGAGGGGGTGGAGGCTGCAAAGACGAGCCTGGGACTACAACCTTGCAACCGCATACAGGAAGAGTCCAGAGCAGCTGGGGGAAAACGTGGGGGTACGTCGGCCCAGAGCCCAGAGTCCAGAGAGGGTGTGGGTTTGAGAAGGTGATGGCTTATGTGATGAACGCAGAGAGATGGGGCGTGAAGTCTGAGAGACGTGCTTCGGATTTAGAACAGGACGATGGTTGGTGGCTTCAGCCGGAGCCCCCTGGATGGTGTGAGGCCCTGGAAGGCAGACTGGGCAGGTGCCGTGGGGCTGGGGCACAGGTGTGGCTCCGCGTGTCTGCTCACGTGGCAGGGCCAAGGACCAGGCTTCGGTGCGCATCGCGGGCACGAGGTCGTTGAGGTGCGGTTTCGTTCGCCCCGTGTCTGCAGCACGGGGAGGCAGTCCCGCCACTCGGCGGGTCCTCAGGAAACCTGTTGAATGCGGAGTGAGAACACCCAAGGGTTTTCAGCCCCAAACTTTGCCAAATATCTGATGTCACTTAATTTCCATTTTCTGCAGCTGCCTTTGAAATATTTACACCTAAGCAGAGATGCATGTTTATGGAAAATTCATTCATTATATGTACATTGTTTTAAGCGGCCCAGTAATCATGAAATGAATTCAGAGCAAGCTGAAAACCAACTGCGTTGTAGCGTGTTGGTAATTGAGAGTTAACACCGAGGCTCCCTCTCGCCCACGGGGGTCGGACACCTGGCAGTGTCGAAACGGATGGCAGGGACGGAAGAGAAGTGGCAGCCATGGAGGGCCAGATCTGAGCTCCCCGAGCGTTGTGTCTCAGTCCCTGGGTTCTCCCTGGGAGGGACACAGGTGCGCCCCGACAGCAGGCAGACAGCCTCATGCTCGGGGCCCCACATTCGTCTGAGCTCACAGCCTTTCCACCGACAGCCCACACCTTGCAGAGCCAGCCGTGCTCTGAAGTGCAAGTCCCCATTTTCCAAGTAGTACCTGTGACTGCACGCACCCAGAAGACGTGCTTCTCTCCGGGTGTTTCAGCCCACAAACTTCCAGAGCTGTTTCAGAGCCTCGGCAGTGAGCTACTAGAGCGCCCAGGGGAGGCGCTGTCACAGGCCCAGGCTTCAGGGCACTGCCCAGAACAGCAACGGGGAAGGCAGGCTAGCAGAGAGCTAGAATGCTGCCTTCAGTTTGACCAAACCAGGTCTCTGCCTCTTCCAGGAAGCCTTCCTTGATATCCATCTCAGTTTCCGCAGCCACAGTGCATAAGCATCCTGTGTTGGTCCCCATGGTCAGCCTGCTGTCTCAGGCGACCTTGTCAACTCAGCCAGAGGCTTGGTTCCCTGGATGCCCAGGAGGGACTGAGTCTGGCATGACGAACTCCCAGCCTCGCAGCTGGGCCTCAGGTATTTCTAAAATAACAAAAGCGCGGATCCTAAATCCTTTCCATGAGTTATTTCTTTTAATTCTACCAAAAAAGAAAAACTGGTGTTTTTTTGAGAGAGAAAGATGCTATTACCAAACTCATTTTGCAGATGAGTAAACTGAGGCCCATGGAGCTTTAATGACGCGCCCGAGGCACACAGTTCTTAGGGGAGCCGGCATTCAAAGGTTGGCGCCTGAAATAGGGCCAGACTTCCCTCACGTGCCCTCCCCACCTGACCTGCTACCCGTTGCCCTCTGGCGTTCCCAACCCTTTCAGAGGAAGGAAAGGTTTGCCGTGAAGCAGAAGACGGGCCAAGAGTCTGCCCCAGCTTCTTGCGAAAGAGCAGTCTCAGGTTTCATCAGATTTAATCTGGAAATTTCTGTCCCCTTTCGCTATGCTCCTCAGCTGGAGCTGTTCCCCCAAAATGAATGCAGAGGAAGCCGCTCGTTAAGAGAACCAAGCGCATTTGTGCCTGCGCGTGCTGCTGCAGAAGCTAGAGATTTAAATCTGGGGGGGTTGAGGGAACAAAAGAAACAGTGATTTTGAAAGCGTGCGGATTAGCCCAGAGGCTGTTCTGCGTTCATCCTTCGCTTGCACACAGAGGGCTTCATGGATTGCATCGCCTACTTCTTTTATTATGATTATTTCTCATCAATTACAGAGGCCGATTTGCTGGATACTACAGTGAGTAGAGATGGGGCCGTGAATGCTTTTATATGCAAAGTGTGCATCTTAAAAATGGAAATGACAGCGTTGCTGGGCGCGAAGCATTTGACGCTTGCAGTGGAGGGTCATTCCTGATTCCGAACCACAGCATCGAGGGATGTCTGCATCCAATAAAAAACGAGATGACCCAGATTGGGTAATGGATGCTATTTCTGGTTTTATTTTTATTTTTCGACTCCAGCTTCCAGAGACTGAAACACGGGTTTGTTCTCAGAATCATTTCCTGGAATGTCTGCCCAGGTTTCAGGTGGTTAGAGACACAGTAGGAGAGAGAACATTAAAGCAGCCAGCAGAGCCATTTGGAAAGGGGAGAAAAGTTTTCTGTAATTTTCGAAGCTTTGATTTATTGCCAGATTCGAGAATTAATTATAGCCCGAGGTCCCTGAGATGCAGGGGGTGCGGAAGGAGAAACAATATGGCAATTACACATCTGGGGGAAGGCACAGCTGTCCCTGCCCCCACCCCTGGCTCCCTGAACTAAAGCAAATGGTCCTTCCTTGCAGGCTGTCTCCTGGGGCCAGAGAACCATCAACATTTGGAACATCATCAGCGTCTTTTCTCCCTGTGGGTCCTAGGGAGAAAATCACATTCTCAGTACCGCTGGCTTCCGTGGCTACAGTTTTAAAATGAAGATATACGGCCGGTGGTCTCTGGTCTGTGCTAAAGGTGACTCCTTTTGTGCTTAATAAGATCCCTTGTCCCGGCAACGAAGCACACCTCCGTGCCAAGGTGCGCGCAGGACTGAGCGAAGGACGAGGAGGAATGAAACAGTTTCAGAAGCGAGACGGTTCCTCCTCAGAACCCGTGGCCATCACCTACCATCGGCCGAGAGTGCCGTCACCCCCCCAACCAGCAAAGGTCCTGGGAGGCAGTCAGGGCTGTCTCCTGATGAGGAAACAAAGGCAGAAGGAAAGGGCATGTAGAACTAAATTTCCTTCTCACCTGCAGCCCATGGACAGATACTTGAGGCCGGCAGAGCAAAACGCCAGGAACCCCCACTGTCTTACTGCTAATGCTTTGCTGGAGGGAAAACAACCTTAGCCTGACAATAGCCAGGCCTCCAAGACCCTGGGAGGGTCTTTAGCTTGTGAAAGTCTCACTGGAAACTTCCCCTGGACTTCACCTCCCCCGACTCCCAAATATATAACCAGTCTCTCCTGCCCAGGAGTCCTGTCCCCATCTCTACTAAAATCACTTTTTTGCACCAAAGATGTCTTCAAGAATTCTTTCTTGGTCATCGGCTCCAGACCCCATGAGCCCCACTGTCACCCCAAGAAACCTCATCATGTCCTATTTGCACCTGACTCAGGGAAGTTTATGGCCGACATCTTTCCCAGGTTTGAACAGGTGCCTCTTCAGCACAAGGTCCTAGGACACAGGAGACGCAGGACTTATCAGCACTTTGGAGTTCTTTTTCCAAGAGCGTGGGACCCAAGCAACAGATTTTTTTAAATGCCGTGTAAGCGTTCAGCCATAAAGCGACGCAAAGCGATCTCAAATTTGACTCGATCTTTAAACTTTGAAGCAGCGAAAGAACCCAGGACGTGGTAGGAGGGGACTTTGGTGAGGATGCTCTGAACGTCCAGGAAGACCAAGGAAGCTGCAGGGTTGCAGACGCTTTCCCTCTGCCCTCGAGAGTCTCTGGCTGCACCTAGGAACAAAGCTGACACAGGAGGGTTAACAGGAGAGCACACAGATTCTTACGTTTCCTTCCAGGGAAAGGAAGGCCCAAAACAGCAACAGAGCCCCAGTGCTCATGGGCCCGTCCGAGCAGAGGCGGCTGTGGAAAAGGGACTTTGGGGGCAGTGGCGGAGGAGACTTATTCTCATGAGGTTTGTCTGCACAGACTTCTCTCTCGGCCTCTGCTCCCCTCACGGATGATTGGAATGTTTCTTCCTCCTGGTGCAGAGGTGGCGTCTTCTATGTGGGAATCTTAGCTCCCGCCTTCAGGAAGGAAAGGGGATTCAGAGCTCCTAGCATCTTGCACCTGCTGTTTTCCCTGCGCCTTTAGCTCAAGAGAATCCAGTGCCAAAGTGGCGTATATTGGGGTACCACATCCCGCCACCTTCCAAGGGGATTTGCGAGGATGGGACCAAAGCCAGCTGTTTGGATCTTAGCTGGAGCTCAGCGTTCAGGGACAGGGTGGTATTTCAGGCGGGGCCCAGGTTCCTGTGTGTTTGGTGCCCAAACCTGGTATATCTGGAACCATAAAGGACCCTCTGGTTGGGAGCTTGGGCCTCTGGGGGGTGGGGGGAACACAGGAAGCTGGAGTGGATAGGAAGGGTGGAGGTGACCCCACCACACGGTGACCAGCGGGGAGGAGCTGACTGAAATGCAGTTCCCCAGGCCTGGCATACAGAGTCTCCAAGGTCAAGTGCTAACTGACATCACTCACTTGTTCCTGTTGGTGGCTGCTAAAAACCAGAGCAGGGGACCAGCATCTGACTTAACAGCTTTGGGGCGTCCCCCGGGTGGAGCCGGGCACAGCCGCGTGGGCAGCCTGCCCCCCGCCCCCAGGCCCACTGCGCACACAGGGCATCATTAGCTGCCTTCATGGCAATCTCTCTCTCTAACTTGTTCCTGCGGCCCCCTTGCTTCCTCCTCCGCCCTGCCGCCTCTCTCCCCTCCCCGAGCCCCCGGGGGGTTCTGCACACTGCAGGCTTTGTATCAGATGCTCTGTGAAACGAGAGGGCACACAGACACCGGCTCCAAGCAGGGCATCCCAGGGGCCCAGCTGTGTGGAAGGTTCCACGGCCTCCGAACAGAGGGAGGGAAACGGAAGGCAGTGAGACAGACTTTTCAGTCCAATGTCTGGGGCTGCTTTCAGAATGTCCCTAATTATACTCCACACACATCTGGGAGCCCAGCTAATGTGACCATCCTGAGAACGAAGGACAAGTGGGAACCATGCTTGGGCTCGGATCCACGCCGGAATCCCAGCCCGTGTGACCGGCCTGTGGCAGGAAACCCACACCCTCAGGGGGCACCTTTTCTTCCTGAAAGGAGAATGTCCAGTGGGGGCTCAGAGCCTTTCCTCTGTGGAGCTGGGTAAACACCAGGGTCCTGGCTCCGCATTGTCTGAAGACCCCAGGCTTTCAGGGGAGAAGGCAGGGAGATGATCCAACGGAGTGGGTGCTCAGCCTAAGCCTGCTTGTTGCTAGAACATTCTCTGCCCCAGCAAGAGTAACCATAGGAGACGGTCAGCCTGTAGCCCAGTCTGTGGATGGAAGAGGCAGGAGGGCCTCCCCTTGGTCCAGAGGGATCTTCCAGCTCACTGAGCCAAGCACAGAAGGCTGTCCACCAGTGGCCTTCTCTTTCCCCCTACCCCGAATGTCAACAAGGGTTCCTCCTTGAGCAAACTTCCGTTTCGCAAGAATCCTGCTAAAGCCAGTTGAGTGAGGCTCCACTTTTCCTTGGTATCCAATCAAGTTCCTCTTTGTAATTTTCTTTTTTTTTTTTTGAAGTTTATTTTGAGAGACACAGAGACGGCATGAGGGAGGGAGAGCCAGAGAGAAAGGGAGAGACAGAGAATCCCAAGCAGGCTCTACGCTGTCAACGCAGAGCCCAACGTGGGGCTCAATCCCACAAATGGTGAGATCATGACCTGAGCTGAAACCAAGAGTCAAACGCTTAGCCGACTGAGCCATCCAGGTGCCCCTCTTAGTAATTTTCTACCCCTTGACCCCCTCACCCTGCCTGTTGGCTATAAATGGCCTCCCCGGCTGTGAGTTGCATCCAGTCTCTGTCCCTTGTTGGCATAGTCTTGACCCCTGTTGCAAGAGTGTTGAAAAACATCCTCCTGGCCTGTCTACCTCCATCTACTGAAAGTGTTAAAAGTCATCGACCCAGGTGCATCCGTGGGGTCATGGGTTATGAGGCGTGAACGAGGCATGGGGTGGAACAGCCAGCAGGTCTTGGCCCAGGGGCACCCCCAAGTCTGCAGCAGTCAGCAGTTAGAGGATGGGGTCAGGGACCTGGCAGGGGCAGGATGTCTACAAGCACCGAGTCTCCTCACTGCCACTTCCCCCAATCACCTCCCACAACACAGCACCTCTCCAGCCTCTGCCGGGATTCTAACTCCAGAAAGATGCCACAGGGAGAGCCTCCCCAGCCTCAAAGCAGAAATCCGGATTCCAGAAGCCAGGGCCTTGAGACTGTTTCCCACAGTGTGTTCTGAACTCGAACTATTAATGAGAAGCATTATCTGATCATTATTTTCTGAGTGTATGTCCTTAAACCTGTCATCCCACACACTAATTAGCTCCAGCAGGTTTGAGGCTTGACGACACACTGGAGGGGGAAGTGACAGGGACACGCCAGGGGAAGGAGTGGCGGCCAAGGACATGCATCCATCGCCTCAGCGTTAAAACTCTGCCCACATTGGCACATCTTCTGGCGTCCCCAGGCGTGGGACCCGGCAACACTGGGGGGTTGCAGGTACCATTTAATCCACACTGGGATACATGTACCTGTTGCGAAGTAACCCCACGCTCTCGGGTGGGGCAGCACTAATGCTCTGAAGTCATCTTGTATTTGTTTCTCTTTCTGGATCTTTCTACCTCCTACCAGCATCTCTGCAGAGCATTGACACCAATGCATACGCATGGATCCGCAATCCAAAAGGGAAACTGGTTTAGGCATTAAGTATCTATTCAGAAAACCATAGATTTGCCTTAGCACATTGCCCAAACAAGTTTTTCCGGGCCCTTAGTTTTATATATCATTTCTCTTTACAAATACATGTTTGTATAGGAGGCAATTAAAATCCCTTCTAACTTGCTTGTGCAAGGAAAATGAATTGTAATAACCCTCAATTAGCACATTAAAATAAGTTGAAGATTTGTTTTATCATTTCATTGTAGGGGGAAAAAAGGCAGCAATGAGAACCTTATATTAGTGACAAAAACAGAACCAGTTGTTTGCCTTGAAGAACAGAAAAAATCTAATTTAAAACTCTCTGCGAATCTTTGATAATTAATTTCACACCAAACACGCCATTAGAAGGTCTATAAAACATCTGATAGTTTAAGAAAAAGCCAAACCAATGATTTTCCCTCTAAACAAGGTTGTCGACAGTAAAAATTTAATATGCATAATGAAATTAGGAGGGGAACACGGCCAAATCAAAAGTTTTGTTTCGCTTTCTTTCCTTCAAAGTTGGGGGCTAAAGGAGTGGATTGGAGCTTTATTACGTGTAGGGAATAATTGGGAGCATTTAGACAATGAAACCCACCAAAAAGTAAATGAGTGATCAGAAAAATCAGGTGTGTGCATGTGTGCAGGTGGGTGTATGTCTGTGGTGTGGAGTTTGGAGAAAGGTGTCAGTCAGATATTGCTTTGAGTGGGGATGAGCATAACCCAGGGAGAAATCTGAAGTAGATGTCCTGTTTGTATCTACAGTGACGGGACTGCTGATACCAGGGGGCGGTCTCTACTGCAACCACCCCCAGGGAAATCCACCTGCCACAGAGAAACGTCACCCCGGAACGATGAGCACATACACACACGGCTTAACATTAAACTTGGTTCCTTTACCAAAACACACAAAGTGAGATGACTTCTCAGGTTTCCTAAGAACAAAAAACCTACAAAATTGCTGGATGGAATGCTCCTGTTGAGTTATAGCCAAGGGTGCAATTCCTCCCCGCCCCCCGCCCTGGCCATGTTCCCATCCGGTGGGCTGACCGGCAGGTGCACAGCCAATCCAAGACGTCTCCCCTCCCGTGGGCCCAAGTCTGAGCAAAAGTTGGAGGGATCTTGGGAGACCCCTTGTAAGTTGTCCAATGGTGTTGGCTTCTGACCATGCTGTTTTTATAAAGATCTTGCTTCCTCTTGGAGCAGCTTCTAAAGGAGGCAGCTGTGGCGTGGCAGAAAGAAGACAGAATTTGAAATAAGAAGAAATTAGTGCAAACTTGTAGCTTCGCTGTCTCCTGCCCATTGGGGTTCTTTGGATGGAACCCTCAGAAGCTGACTGGCTGGCTAAAACCTGGCCCCTGCAAAGACCTGGTTCACAAAACGACATGGAATGGTAGAATCAAGGTAAAAGTCTCAGAATGGAGGAGATAGAGCAGCCCCCCACTAGCAGGAGGAAGGACAAATGGAGGTTGCTTCACGGTGCTTCTAGATGGGATGAATCATGACTTCTTTGGTTTGGTTTGCCGTGTTTTAGTTGAAGGGAATGTCTATGAGAGAGGAGAAGAGGGAGGAGGTGTGCTTTGGGCACCACACCTTACCTCGGCCAACGGAAACAGAGGGTCTTGACTGACTGGACAGCTCCACAGAGAGAACAGAGGTGCTGTTAATGAGAGGGGTGTGGCGGGGTTGGCACTCTCCTCCAGCTTTCCTGAGGCTCCCCCACGATGCTGACGTGATCCCATCAGTGGTCAGCCCAAAGGTTGACATTCCTTGACCTGAGGCAGCGTTTGACCCCACAAGCCTCCCCTGCTTTCCAGAAACACACCTCCACCTGGCTCTTTCCTACCCTCCTCAGTTTCCTTCCATTCCCTGGCTGCTTCTTCCCAGTCCTAGGACCAAGGGACCATCCCTGTCCAGCCATGCCTCCCCTGACCCGCTGGTACTCCCTGGGACTCTCTTTCGCCTTCGGGGCCTTGGCCATTGGGCATGGTGCTCATGGGGTCCCTCCTGACCATCACTACTGTATTGCTCTCTGCCTTCATCACCATATCTAATGTATTTTGCTGCTCTACTCAGTTTATGTTCCCATTGCCTCTACCCCCAGACCAAAGTTAACCCAGTGAGGACAGGGAGCCCTGTCCAGTTTTGGATGTTCAGTTCACTGTTTTATCCCCATTTCTGGAATAAAAGCCTGCGCAGGGTCAACGCTCAGTAAACACCCCATGAATTAATGAACGTGCCTGTTGGGAGGGTGAATAACGCATCATAGATTAAATTAGCATCAGGTCAGGCATGGAGTAGGTACTCAACATATGTTGGTTTCTTCATTGGCTTATTTATTTAGTAAACTAAGGGAAGAGGCAACTGGCGATTTCCATCCACTTTATTTTATGTGAACAGTTTCTGAGAGGAAACGTCCCGTTTATTGGATTGACTAATACTAAGATCTTCACACAGCAAAATCTCACATGGGGCAAGCCCGTTCTATCAAGAGGACACGTAACAACAGAATGGAAACCCGTGTTGTGAGAAGTCACGGCTGCGTTTCGCAGGCTCTGCATATCTCTGATGCGCCCTGAGCTCTCTGCTTTGAATGTCTCAGTGAGCACTTGATAAGAATTAATTTACTTAATCCTCATAACCCCCCTGTTAGTTCCCTAGAGCTGACGTACACAGCAAATTACTGAAAACTTGGTGGCTTTTAAAACACATTTATGATCTCCATTCTGCATGCTGCAAGTCCACTATCAAAGTGTCCCCAGGGCTCTGGTCCTCTGGAGGCTCTGGGGGAGGGTCCTGGCCCCTTCCAGCTCTGGGGGGTGCTGGCAACACTTGGCTTGTGGTGACACCACCTCAATCTCTGCCTTTTCCTCTGTGGATCTGTCACAGGGATAGTGATTATTGGATTTGGGGCCCGCTGCACTGGGACAATCCAGGATAACCTCATCTCAAGATCTTTAATTCTAGTTGTGTCTGCAAAGACTCTTTTTCCAATGGGGTAGCATTCGGGGTTTTGACATGGTATCATGGAGGGGCATGTTTAGACCTAGGACAACATCCAAGAGGGAAAGGACTGGGGCACCCGCACATTTCAGGTGGGGACTGAGTCCTACAGAAGTGAAGTAACTTACCCATGGCCACCCACCGCGAACCACAGAACGAGCGACACGACACGCATGTTCCACAGAGCCCTGCTGCTGCCCAGATTAGCACAAGATGCATCCCGTTCTGCCTGGATCCCAATGTTCTAGTTCTTGTCCCCAGTCCACATCCTACTGCTTGAGACCCATTTTGAGTCGTACCTTCTGCACCTGCTTCCAATGGCATCTGAACAGCACCCAAGGATCCACGGAGCCCAGAGCCGAGGAAGGATGAAGCCTGGCCGAGGAGACCAAACCCCGGTTCCTACCTAACAAGATCCCAGGTACCACGTTCTGATGTGTCCTAGACATCCTCCTTCCGCCCCAGCCCCCTGCGTGGAATTCAGATGCGTGGTCAGAGCACGAGCGAGTGCCCTGGAGGCAGAGCAGTGGCGAGTGCAGACAAGGGTCTTTTTCTGTGCCGTGACAGGAAGCCACACCCGATGGGCTTGGACACACTGCTGTCCCTTGTCCGGAGGCTGGCCTTCAAGGACACTCAGAGGCGAGGCCATGCATCTCTGGCATCTGGCCAGATCTGTCAACAATACGGGGCTGTTCCACTGACGGCCACTCCAGTTCTGTCAGTGCACAGGGCTCCTGTTAAATGTCATCTTATTTTAGAGTTGAAAGGATGCGAAAGCACCACCGAGTTCAAGGCCCTCATTCAGAGGCAGGGCATTTGAGTGACCTCACCCAAGGCACAGAGTGGCTCATCCAAGTCCTAATTCAATGTGTGACCTCAATGGTGAGGGTCATCCTCCGCCCATTCCCGCAGCCCCCACACAGATGGGGATGTTCCTTTTATTCCTCAGCACAAGACAGAGTGCCTGTGAAGTCTCACTGCTCTGCATCTAAGTCTCTGTGCAAAGCACCAGGCTCTCGTCTTAGGAGACAGGTCCGTGCTTCTCCAGGAATCCCGCAGCCATCATCGTTGCCCTTGTGGGATGTCCCAGCCTGTCTTCCGCGTGTGCGGTGGCTTTGAGGAACTATCTGCAGACTCTGCAGGAAACCTAACCTCCCTGCTACACTCCAGAGCAGCAGAAGTGCTGACTCCTGACGTCTCCGTGTTCCTTTCTTCAATGGCAGCATGCTCAGCCTTGTGGGGGACTTTTAGTAGGAATGAGAGAATGCACTTGTTCATCCACAGCCCTAGCTCAGACACTGGCAGAGAGGACGACCCCCGTCCTCGAGGAGCCCCTAGTCTAGTTGGGGAGAAAAACAAGCAAAGAGGCTGTGTCAGTGCAGGTGCTGTGGGAAGGGTGAGGACCAGGAGGCAGGTCCCAGCAGGCTTCCCGGAGGAAGGGGGAGCCTCGAGGGCCTTGTAGGCATCACTTAGACACACGAAGGTGGACAGTGTCCTACGGGTAGAAGAAAGCAACGTGTTCACAGGCAGGGGGTGTAAAGACCCGTGTGTGTGAGCTCCCGTGGCTGCCATAAGCAACTGAGCAGCTTTAAAGAAGACACAATTATTCTCTTACATTTCCAGAGGCCAGAAGTCCAAACTCAGTTTGTCTGCAGGGCCACGTGCCCTCCAGAGGCTCTAGGAGAGAACGTGTCCTATGTCTTCTGTGTCCTGGTGGCTGCCAGCGGCCCTTACCATATGGCTGTGTTGCTCTGCTCTTTGTGTCCGTGGTCCTAAGGCCTTGTCCTCCATGTATGTGTCAGATGCCCCTCTGCCTGCGTCCTGTAAGGGCCCATGTGGAGGCATTTGGACCCACTTAGATGACCCAGGATAACGTCTCTGTCTCAAGGTTCTTAAGTTATTTACATCAACAAAGACCACTTTCTCAAATCCAGTAACATTTCTAGATCCCAGGGATCAGGAGCTGACCTTGGGGGCCATTGTTCTGTTGTGCACTAGGACCTGCCACCCGTCTGGGCAGGATAAACAGGGGGCTGGGTGACTGTGACTATGGGAGTCCAGGAGAGGCTGGCTTACTGGGAGCCTTGTACATCCCACTAAGGAGGATGGCCTGGGCTGGATTCCTGAACATTTATTGAGCCAGCCCTACCTACCATGTTTCTGACCCCAGCTTTGGGCCTCGCAGGGTGAAAAACAACCGATGTCCCTGAGGCTACTCAGAGAAGCTACATTTCTCTCACCACATGTGTTTAAATCAAAACAACCCCCCCCCCCCCCACTTCTCAGCATAATACGGAGGTCATCTAGGAGGTGAACACATCGCTTGGAACCTCAACTTCCCCCATTGCTTACTTGTAATGGCCAAATAATGTACCCTTTGGAATAACAGCAGGTGCTTTTTCCAGGCCGTGCAAGGCAAGGATGAGGTCATTCAATCCTCACAACAATCCCACGGGACAGGTGATCTTATTATCTCCATTTTACAGGGGAAGTAAAGGAAGCTCAGAAGGTCACCCACCTGCACAGCTGGGGATTGATGGAGGCCAGAAGCTAACCCAGGAGGCAGGCTGCCTCCAGCTCCTTCAAGTACCACATTCCCAAATCTGGCCGCTTCCCCATCTCCCAGGAACATGGGGAGCTGACCGCATGTGCTGCCCCAGAGAGTCTGACGATGTAAGCCGGTGACCTACGTGGGGCACGTAGGGAGCCCTGCACCTGTACATGCTCAGGGAACGGTTGTTAGAACTACCCATGCATGTGGGTGCAGTTGGGAGGTTTCTGCTAACATTTGGACAGCCTCCTACCCCGGGTTTAGCTAGCTTGTGTCCAAGTGAGGAAGAGGTGGGTGCATCGGGAAGAAATGCCATGCGGCTTTCTGGCTCTCTCATGGTGCGTCCTTCCCTTCTGGATTCAAATGCAGCAGCTGGGGTGACTGGAAGGGCCCTTCCCTTGGGTTCCTGGGCTGTGTGTGCCATGTGTGCTCCCTCCTCCCGGGACAAGGGAAAGGGTCTTCAGTCTGGGAACTTGGAGTGACATGTTCTCTCTCTAATTTAATTGCATCTCTGCTGGTAATTCAGGAGCCATCACTTGCACACCCATTTCTGAAAGGCTTTTCAAAGAATTTAAACCCGCCATTTAAAATTCTCATTATGATGGGAAATGGTCCCTTTGGGGCCCAACAGTTCTTTTTCTTTCTTTCTTTCTTTCTTTTTTTTTTTTATCTCACTCCCTTGAGGTATGGATTTCAATTTAGAGCTTTCCACATGGAAACTGAGAAAGCACTGAGCCTCACGTGGGCCTCTTTCCCCCAAACTGGGCAAACTCACTCATTTCCAAGTCATATGAGCTGGAGACAACGTTCATCAAACTTCTGCAATGTAATGGTCCTTGCTTCTGGGACTGAGGGCAACAGGTAGATAGAATTACATTTAATGCATATTCATTGGCCGGTGTCTCCATTTGCTGAAAAACATTAGTACAATTGCTAACAAACTTTGTGTTGATTGACACGAGTATGTACAACACGGAGGGTCCTCACAGCTTCCCCAAACCATGATTGCACTTCTCAGGAGAATCTCACTTTCAAATGATCTTGTTAGATACTGTTAGACATTGATCCGTTTGCATACCATGAATGTTAAAACTCCAAAAATTCTCAACCGCCAATTAGCCCCACGGAGTCTTTTCCTAATTAATCAGTCACGACAGAGCAGCTGCAGGTGACTTTTCTGTACCTGCACATCAGCAAAAGCCTTTGTATTTATTAATCTCGATGGCCCTCCAGTCAGCACACGCAGGCACCTGCGAGGTGATGGGAACCAAGAACGCACTGGGGACTCCGAGCTGTGTCAGGCTGTGAGTTCTTTGGACAGATGATTAAGTTATTCCCAGCTCTGTCCTTACTTCTTGACACATGAAACTTCAGAACATGCCCTGGGCCCAGAAAAATCTAGCATTCTTAAGCCTCTTGATGATGTATTGCCTGAGTAAGCCAGCGAGGTTCATTCTGCCAGTTTATTGCACGCCTGTCACATGCCCAGCCGTGCAGGCAGACACAGAGCAGAGGCCCCTCTGGAAACTGGATGGTCACGCTCCTTTGGGCAAGAGACACGGCAGTGACCTCAGGGTCTAGAATGGGTGGGGCCAGTTTGGGGAGAGCAGTCTGAAGGAAAGAGGCAGGAAAGCAAATTGTCCTTGACCCAAATCCTCTGAGAAACGAAGCAGGCGAGAGAGAGGTCCATCCCAGGAAGGTGAAAGACCGTGTCCGTAGGCTTGAGAGCATTGGAGAATATTAAGAACACTTGCGTGTAGAAGTGGGGCAGGACATCCTCAAGGGAATGAAGCATCCTTGCTCTGAGTGGAAGTCACTGAGCGTAAATGAGGCAGATCCCCACCTGCACCCGCACAGGGCCCAGGACACCAGCCCCACTGGGGGTCCTCCAGAGTGTCTGCAGGTTGGCCACGGGCACGAGAAAATCTCTTTCAGCAAAAGGGAGCATTCTGGCCTTGTTCCCAGCCGACAAGCCTCGGGCCTCCCCGCAACCCTTCCACGGAGATACCTCTTTTCTGATTTCTTTTACATTTGGAGCCTCTCTGCGTAGGGGCAGCCTAAGCTCCCAGAGGACTTGATGTTTGGGACTCTGGTCGAGGGCTTAATTTGTCTGTTTGGGGAAGAGAAATGCTGAGCAGATGGAGTAATTGGTCACTGTTTCCCAGAAACCCGGATAATGAATGGACTGTCCCCCCCAGCTAAGCGCTCAGCTGCCAGGCCCAGCAACTGGTCCCCAGCTCCCACCAACGCTGCAATTAGTGATTCCAGCCCCGGAGCTTACCGGTTTGGAGAGTTTAAAGTTCATTATGAGTTTAAATAAACCCATTAATTTAGGTTTACCTTAAAGAGCTTTCTGTAATCACCTTCATTGCATCTTTAAATGGGGTTGGGGAAGATAGCAATTAGGAAAAATTTGCTTCAGCCAGGGGCACTCTGCCCTTGTCACCCAGCCACACCCTCCCCCACGTCCTGGAGGTGACTCAGCCCCGAGCCTCAGCCCCGGGCGTGAATCACAACCTACAGAGATGCAGAGACACACAACCCAGAGAGAGCTCTGAAGGAGTGGCCCGGCTGGTGAGCAAGATGGCAATGTTTCCGCTTTGGCTTCTAGAGTGATGACATTTTTTATAGAGCTTTATTTTCAACCCTGGTCCCAGGAGTTCCAATATCTTTGGCTAGCATTGCCTCTGTACCCACCACGCCCATAAAGGCTTGAAAATTGACTTGAGATTTTCTATTAGGGTTTCCGATGACCGATGAAGGCATTGGGCAATTGCTCTGTACTTGGTCTGTCGGTAGGAAGTCATAGTCAATCATATTGCCATGTAGTTTGTTTAGACATTTCTTTAAGTAGAATATTGTCAGTGGAATTAGGAGTAAAGCATGATTCTGTAAGACCGAAACAGATAAGGCTTTGCGTATACGGCCATGAAGACCCACGTATCACGGATTTCAGCGTTGAAGCAGGTCGATCCTTGTTCCTCTACACTGTTCCTTCCTAGGCACCACATACATTGCGTCACAAACTAGTTTCCAGTTAAATCTGCAAATACAAATTCTAACGTGGTGCACCTGTCATTCACGTTGGGAATTTCCTGAGCTTCTGGCTTTAGGAGCTGGCTTTTCCCAGTGGGTTGACTGGAGATACTCTGGTCTCCTTCCCAATCAGAAAGGACAGTGCCCTGAAGCAACCATGAGAAGCTGCCGGGGGTGGGGGGCTTGGGCGCAGGCCCATGTCAGTGATGGGGTCACCATCTGTAGGCAGAGGTCCTCCAGGTGAGCCCTGTCTGTTGATGACCTCTCACACCTGCCCCTCACATCCATCACCTGCCCAGGGCCAATTCAGCATGCTCTATGTCCCTTAGCGCTCAGTTTCAGCATGGGAGCCTCATATTTTAGGACAAATGGGCCTGGTTTTGTGTTCCCTTAGGAGAACCCAACACAGACTCACAGATCCTTGGGGAGCACCACTCTGTGTTGGCATCCTGAGGCACCTGGTGCTCCTCTGGGCCCACCTCCAGGAAAGGCCACACCTGACATGCCCTGGGATCACTTCAACACGCTTCCACTCATAAAGGACGTGTTTAACTTTAATGTTTGTGGGCCCTGCTCCTGGGCTCCCAGGGAAGCTACGGTTCAACTTCTACCAAGCTCAAAATGACTCGGCAAAACTTCAAAACTTGTGCTCTATTCCTGCCCCAAGCACACATTGTACATCTGCATCATTAAAGAAAATAACCAAAAAGGAGCATTCTGAACACAAAGATAAGAAAAAGTAAGAAATTTCCCTGGTTCCCATAAGATTAAAGTCACACATCCCTGCCTATACTAGAAACTTAAGATAAGGTCTGCAACTCTTAGAAATGTTCTTTGTCTAATGAGTTTTATATAAAAAATGTATATAGCCCTGCACTAAATGTTCCTTTGCCAGAGGGAAGCACTTTCTTCTTTGTGAAGATTGTGTATCCTGGGCAACTGTCCTCACTTGGACTCCAACAAAACTCTTCTTTTTGCTTAGAAAGTCTAAAAGTCTTGTTTGTTCTCTGTGGACACCACCCATCGCTCATCTGTATCCAGAGTGTCTCCTGTTGGAGAGCCACTGGACTGTGGGTCCATCTGGGCTGCTGACAGGCTGTTCTCTCACAGTCTGGAGGCCAGAAGTCCAGGAATGAGGCTCAGGCCGATTCGGTGCCTGGAGAGACCCCACTTTCCGGTTCATTAAATGGCATCTTTGCTCTGTGCCCTCACATGGCGGAAGGGTGAGGAGGCTCTGTGGGGTTTTTTGTGGGGGCACTAATTCCCTTTGTGAGGGACCCATCCTCAGGACCTAATCATCTCCCAAAAGCCCCCCTCCTCACACCATCACCTTGGGAGTTAGGACTTCACCATTTGAATTTGAGAGGGACACAAACATTCAGCCCACTGCAGGGACTGGTGGGATAAGCGACCAGGAAGTGTCCCATATGTGCACATTGACACGCATATCCCATTTCTGTCTGCGAAGGTGCTGGGTGGGGAACAAGACCCCACACTTCACCAGGGCGAGGTGTGATGAGAGAAGAACCACGGGTCTGGAAACTCTTTTGAGCACCACACCATCCAGTGGGGAACAGAGCTCTGGGGTGGACGCGGCTGTACCAACAGTGGGGACCCCGTGGACAGGTCAGAGGACAAGACTCTTCAAGAGAAGTCAAAATGGGAACAGCAACAAAGCATGAGAGAGAGTCTAGGTCATGCGTGTCGCAGGTGGGGGGGCGGGGATGATGCCCTAGGCATCACGTCTGAGAACTTGGGCCACGTCTGTCCTGGGGACCTGAGGCCCTGGGTGGGGATGAGACCCTGAGCAGCAAGACCATGAAGTCATCCTCACTCACCTTTACTTGTACATGTTCTCTGTGACGTCAGACAGATGGTGATCCCCAGGGAGCCTGGGAGTGAGGGAGGAGGCCTGGGTTGGGTGCTCTTCGAAGGTCATGCAGAGGACAAGACGTACAATCTTGGCTCCGGTTTGAGACTGTTCTACAGATTTTACACATCAATAGCCCGCCTTCTGCACACCCCTTCCATGAATTTTGGGTACACTTCGTGCCTCCGCAGCACTGCCCTGGTCAGGTGGAAGACGGAATACCGTGCCAAGGAGACCAGGAGACTGGCTGGGACCTGCAGTCCTCGTGATTTACAGTGATCATGTCAGGCTGTAATGAATGCGTATTAGCCTTTCCTTCAGAGCCCACAGAACATTTGAGTCATAAACAAATTACTCGGAGCCTGTAATGCAGGGGAGAGAAATAGCAGCTAATTTAACCAGTGAATCAATGGCGAGACAGCACGACATAGATCATGTAATTTGAAGCATAATGGAGAAAATGGAGGTAGTAACAGGAAACCCACACGCTGCATGCGCATAAGGACAACCCAGTTCTGCAGACTCACAGCCCTGCTGTGCTCCGGAAGATGGTAGGGAGACAGCTGTGGTGAAGGTGGCCTCCACTCCAAAGGGTGCCTTGCCTTTGAGCAGGAGACCCAGCCGTCCCTCACTGGAGAACAGCAGGCAGGGCATGCCAGCTGCCCCAAGGAGGCACAGGTGTCCCAGAAAGAGCATGAACGGGGCGCCTGGGTGGCGCAGTCGGTTAAGCGTCCGACTTCAGCCAGGTCACGATCTCGCGGTCTGTGAGTTCGAGCCCCGCGTCAGGCTCTGGGCTGATGGCTCGGAGCCTGGAGCCTGTTTCCGATTCTGTGTCTCCCTCTCTCTCTGCCCCTCCCCCGTTCATGCTCTGTCTCTCTCTGTCCCAAAAATAAATAAAAAAACGTTGAAAAAAAAAATTAAAAAAAAAAAAAAAAAAAAAAGAAAGAGCATGAACGACAGTCAGCCAGTCAGCATGTGAATCTGAGCCCCCTTGCTGTCCTTGTGGGACCTCGGACAAACTCCCGGACCCTTCTCGGTTTACATTCCTGGAGAATGGAGACCGTACCTCCCAAGGAGAGCAGTTGTTTGTAAATTAGAAGCATCCAGCCCAGTGTGGGAAGCAGAGGCTCTGGGTCTGAATGCTGGTCCTACCTCCCTAGGCAAGCACCAAGACTTGGCTTCGCCCCATCTACAAAATGGGTTGATGCAGGATTAAACGCCAGTCAATGGCTAAGCCTGGTGCATAGCAAGCCCACCATATAGACTAGTGTCATATTTCCTCACAGACGTGACCCTCCACATGTCTGGCCCTGTTCCGGGCTTGTTCCCCATGGAACCCACAATAAATGTCATTTTCTTCTTTCCCCCAAATCCTGGCTCTCATCTCTGGGTGGGGGAGGGTCAGCTACACTTTCTTGAGACAATTCTCATTCCTCCTTTTGGATGCTCTGGGGCTTGTTTTACGCCAGCTGTTTGAACCTCCATGTCTGTGTATGTGACACCATTCGGGAAGAAATTTCTCTTCATGAGTGCATCATGCAGGGCACAAAATCCTGCAGGTGATATGGGGAATAAAAAGAACCCCATTCCCGTAGCCCCACCCAGCACCCGTGTATGGTCACATGACTCCCCTGGGAACATGGTACTTGACCTCAGGTGTTTTCTCTACTGAAATGATGAGCAAAGTATACTACAGGCAGGGTTCCTGTCCACCCTTTCACCTCCTCAGAGTAGAAGCAACTATCATGTGACTGACAACCCACATTCCTTTTCTGGGTGTCCATACTCCCCCTGGCCCTTGTTGTCTCTGTTCCAATACTTTGTGCCTGAACATTATCTTGAAGTACTTCATTTGGTAAACCCATGACTTCTGACTCAGAACCTGTTTCATCGTGGCCTGACTCATCACTTCTTCCCCTTTCAAAGGAGTGTGGGGGGGAGCTCGTTTCTGGCAATATTCTGTAAATGCCCACACACCAAAAATAGTTTGCACACTTTGGAAGGGCACGCAAAAACGTCCTGTCACGTTTGCTAAACCTCTACATCAAAATTTTATGACACCAAAGAGTTTGCTCAGACACCAGTCTAGTGATTTTTATGGGATTCATTTTTCTGAAAGGAAAGCAGGAGGTTAAATAGGAGTCGTTAGCCAGGCCATTTCGAAGGATAAACAGAGACCCCAAATAGGAAAGAGGATAGTTTAAAGGCATCCACACCCGTAGAAGCAATCAGATAGAGAATAACAGAGCTCAGCCACTCTTGGTCAATGTCAACCACATCAAGAGGCGGACTTCAGAGGATCGGGCCCCCTATCAGAACCCCGGGTTTTACTGGGTTTTATGATTTTAGTTCCAGGAGGTGGTGCCCATAGGAGCCTGGATGACCACCTTGCTTGTGATGCAGAATGAAGCTTTGGGCGTGTTCTTGCTACCCAGAGGAAATGAAGGCTACTCATGGAAGTTTCTGTGATGTCATCTGTGGCAAGGCCACACTGTCAAACTTTCATTTTGTGTTGATTCTGAGTGTTTGACACACTTCACCATGCAGGGTGTTTGAATTAAGAAGGATGGGTGTGTGTAGCCCAGGCCATTGGAACTGAATGTTCAGCCCTCCAGGGAAGGAGAGCCCTGGTACTCTCTCACCTAGACACCATTCCAGTGGGCACATAAGATGGGAATGTTGAGGTACCCCGGCCCCAACCATAAATCTGACCAGAAACTTGAGAGGGCAAGCAGATAGCTGAAGGGTAAGTGTGGCACCAGGTTTCTGAATTGGAGTCTGGATATTGTGGCTTTCTCATCTACGGAATTGAGTGAGGGTATTGGAAAATCTCCTGAGCCTCATAATTCAGCACCAGGAAATGAGTCAGTTGGTGACAACTGGTGTGATGTGATAATGGTGAACTCTGGGCTCATGCTGGCTGGTCTGCTGGGAACAGCAGTTCTGAACCAGGTCCCTCCTCTTGCCCCCAGGCTCTTCCAGAACACTGGTACCATCTTGCTGCTTTGTTGTTCTGCCCCTTGCAACCTCCCCAAAAATGTGAGGTATGGTGGTTCATACCCAGGGCAGATTTCTCCACAGCCCTGAGCCAGGCTGATGCCACAGTAGGCACTTGGTTCAATGAATCAATGAGTGATCAAACATGGCGCCTTAAATGGAAGGCTCTGTGAAGGGCTGGTGCACAAGGACTAGGGAGGTCGTTTGCACATTTGACATATTCCATTTTGGCAACAACATTGCTATAGACTGAACATTTGTGTCCCCCCCCCCTCAATTTTACATGTTGAAATCTTAACCCCGAAGGTGGTAGTATTGGGAGGAGGGGTGTTTGGGAGGTCATTAGGGATGAGTGCCCTTACATGAAGCCCCAGAGAGCTCCCTCCCCCCTCCCCCCAGGGGAGCCAGAAGACAGCCTGGCTGTTGATGAACCAGGAAACATGTCCTCAGCAGATACTGAATCTGTTCCCCCAGAACTGTGGGAAATAAATGTCTGTTGTCTGCAAGTCACCTGGTCTCTGGTAATTTTGTTGTAACAACCTGAGTAGATGAAGGCACGCATCCAGCACCACCGAGCCTGTTGTAACAGGTACTCTGGAAAGCCTTTGCCCGCATCACCTGTGTTCATTACTCATGACAACCCGCAGGTAGGAGTTACTCTTCTCCCCACTGTGGACTCGAGACAACAAAGGCTCTGGAGGCTGCGTCTCTGGCCACAGATGGTAATTGGGTCCTCTGATTCTGAGCACTGGATGATCCTTTCCTCACCATCGAAGGAGGAGAATCTGCTCACACCACACCTGACATCCTGAGGCTTAAATGCTTCCCACGACAAAGAGGCAGCATGGCTTCTCCAGGTGGTGAGCCTCCAGGTGGGGGCTCAGTGGTTGAACAAGACCTCACATGGTAAAGGTAGAGCACCAGGAAGCCCACGAGGATGCTGGCTCTCTCCCGGCCCCAGAATGGCTTTCCATGAATCCCTGTTTCCTTCTCAAAGCCATTTATTCCTTCCTTCACTCATTCATTCCTTCACTCAACAGTTATGAGCTCTCTGTGTTAGTCAGGATTCTCCAAAGAGAAAAGAACCAACAGAAAATTTATACATATAGAGAGATCTATTGTAAGAAATTGGCTCACGTGATTATGGATACTGGCAGGTCCAAAATCTTCAGGCTGCAGACCCAGAGAAAACCTGAAGGTTGTCTGCCACAGAATTCACTCTTGCTCAGGAGAGGCCAGTCTTTTTTCCTATGAAGATCTTCAACTGATTGGATGAAGCCCACCCATGTCAGGGAGAGCAATCTTTACTCAGAGTCCACTAACTAAATATCAATCTCTTTCAAACACACCCTCACAAAACCATCCAGAATAATGTATGACCACATCCCTAAGCCCCATGACCCAGCCACCCTGACCTACTAAATGATCTATCACAGGTTCCTATTCTAGGTCACTAACAATGTATTCCACTGTGACAGCAACAGATGATTAACAGTAAATAGAAAAAAAGGAGTACATAGAATGCAATGCACCAGGCAGGGAGAGAGGCTGAACAGGACAGAAACGGCGAGGTTGGGGGACAGTAGTGGGTGAGTGGGAAGGAGTAATTTTCAGATCAGCCTCCTTTAAAGGGCACATGAGCCCAGACTGGCCCAACTGTGTGAACACTTGGCAGAAAGGAATTTTGGGCAAAGGGAGGCCACAAGAGTGCCCAGAGGAGCAGCAGGTGGGCCCTGAGTTCCAAGCAGAGGAGTGAGGGGCCACAGGTGAGACTGGAGGTGGAGAAGCCATCAGGGTTGACTCAAGAGCCCCTGCCTTCTTAGTCCCCAGTGGTAGAAGTTCAGACCATGGGCATCTTTTCCTACATGTTATATCTTTGACACCCTGGAAACCACTGATTTCGGATGAATAAAGATGTCTGGAGAATTTGGGATGAACTTCCTTCTCTTGGTGCCTGTGTTTCAATGGTCTATCCAGTGTCACTGATCAGGAAAGTTGCAGCTCTCCAAATGGTGCACACTTGGTACCAGCAAAGGACAGCTCTCCTCCACCGGACATGCTGCCCACAGCCTGCTGGGGCACCGAGGGTGTGAGGCACGGGGTGTGTGACTCCCGGGGTGATGACGGTGACCATTGTATTGTCTCAGAGCTGTTGTGAATTTCGGTGCCTCTCATCCAATTTTTTGGGGATGTATGATGAGGCCTGTGTCTGTCCTTTTTAGTGTTTCTACTTCAAACACATGTTCCCTGTCCCTCCTCTTTGAAGCTTCTGGATCAGCCTGAATGAAGGGCATCTCGAGGACAGGATGCTGGAGAGTGCTACCATTTGCACCAAAGTTCCCATGTTTCCCCCACAATATGGGAAATCAAGATTCCTATCAGAGTGGTTTTCTTTTTTTCTCATCTACACGTCTCTGCCTTTTGCTTTTGGTGTTTTTCATTCTTGTTTCTTATTGATTTTGCTTTAAGATGATGAAGTAGAATCACTTTGGACTTGTAAAATAGACTTACACTAATACAACACTGGCTTTATCTGTTGTCTCCACAGAGGTTTCCTTGAGGAAAGGGCTGTGCCGGCTTAGGGCGGTTGGACCACGGCTGCTTTGCCTCCAGCCAGCTCTTTATTTCCTCCAGCTGTCGACCACCATGTTCTCACAGATGTATGTTCTTTGTTTGTTTTCCATCGACTTGGAGGAAGCGGAATTCCAGGGTCCAAAATACAGGTGGGAAAGAAGCCCCAGGGAAACACTGTGTCTTCAGTGGTTGTGGGGCCATTTCAATATCTCCCTTGTCTGGTCTCTTCTTCTGACAGGAGTCTGCAAGGGTCACAGAAATCTGGACATGCATGTGGAAGGCTTCTCCTGTCCTTGAGGATTAGACAACATAGGTCCAGCAAGGCTGGAACTCACCTGAGACCCCATCGATGAGTATCAGCAGGGCTGGGCCCCTCACTGATAGGGGGTCGGCCCAGGCTGATAGGCTGGGCCTTTGGGGCACAGTGAAGGTAGTAGTCAGGGGACAAAACACAAAGGGCAGATGGCCTTCATGGTGATCCATTCAATCCAAGGTATGTGGGTGGCAATAAAAAGAAGAAAAGAATCAATAATAATAAATGGTAGTGATTAATATTTTTAGTACTCTTGACAACCACAATGGCCCCTGTCATATTCCAGGCATTATATCAGGCAGATCGTATGAGCCGTCCTGAACCCACATGGCCACCCAGAGATGCCTTTGCTCCCTGCTGCTTCTCAGACGAGGGAGCTGTGGCTCCGAGAAGACAGGCTGGTGCACGTAGCCCCATTGAGGGGTGAGGAGATTGCCTGCAGAGGACTACCTGTCCTGGACAAGGAAGCTATGGGAACCATGCACACTTCAAGCAAAGACTTCTCTTTGTGGCTCCCCAAAGGGCTTGGTGTTTGTTGAAGGATTCCAGGGCCAAGGAAGTAAAAGGACACCAAGCAGCCCTCCTGGGGCAGTGACTGAGGACATTCAAGAGAGAAACAGGTTGCTCATAGGACACTTGCTTCCAGAAGGGATCAGCTCTAGAGCCACCAAGCTCCCAGTTGGCCCCTTTGCTTCTTAATTCCAGAATGACCTTCTGTGGGTGGCCCCTGAGCACTGCTCTCAAATCACTTAGAAATATAGGCAGGACCCCTGGGTTCCTTCTGTTTACATCTGAGCTTCTGATTAGTAACAAAATTGTAGTATGGTATTGGAGAATGCTCCTTAAAAGGCATTCACATGTGTGCAGGTTGGCTCAGGGATCCATCTAACATCATGGAGAAGGGTGGAGGGCCTGGCCCCCCTCCAGTTGTCAACTGGCTGCCACCCTCCAGTCTCGGAACAAAGGGGCTCACACTTTGATCTTTCCACATGAAAAGAACCAAAACTCTACTCTCAAAGCTCAGAGTTCCACATGGACCATTGGTGTCCATTCAGGTGCTATGGGTCACCTTCAGAAGCATGAGTGTGGGGACGAAATTGTGTGTGTGTGTGTGTGTGTGTGTGTGTGTGTGTGTGAGAGAGAGAGAGAGAGAGAGAGAGAGAGAGAAAGAGAGAGAGAGAGAGAGAGAGAGAGAGAGAGAGGGAGAGAGAGAGAGATTGAGTTTCGCTCCCATTACTGGCAAATGTCTAGAATAGAATTTCTCGATGCCTTATTTTTTTCTGACATTTCAAAAAGATTAGTGTGTAGGTGTCCAGATATTAATATTGATCTCTGTTCATTCCTTTGGGTAAACAGCTGCTCGAACACAACACCACTTGATTACTTTAATACAGAAATAGAAAGAGAAGAAAATCGCATGTTTTTGTCTCTATTGGATAACTGAGGAGGGTTCTGGACCAAGCAAGCATGGTCAGCGGTAAAATGGGCACAGGCCATTTTAGTTGTAATAAAAACATGTTCATGAGCCTCATTCCTTGCAAAGGCTGTGGGGAACTTCAGTTTCCCCAGAGGTAGAACGAGCAGGCTGGGACATGGCTGGTGTCCATGACTCCAGCCTCTGGCTTCTTTTCCATACAAGCTTCATGCCCTCTGGACAAGAGAGAAGGATGCTGCTGCTGTGGTCCATTTTCCCATGTGTTCCTGACCACATTAGGGGATGAATGATCTCTCTAGCTGCCCTCTGGGTCCTCTCAGGAGGGACATGGCTTTTTCTAGTCTCCAGTGAGGACTTGCAGAGTGGCTTGGACCCTCTATCAGAGGTGCAGCTGAGGAGCATGGGGCACAGGCCTGATGTGCAAGTCTTTGTCCCTCCCAGTGGCCCTGCCAGCCTGAGTTTGACAGCCCCAGGGACTCTGCATTCAGACTGGGGAGCAAAGAGAGTCTATCCCATGCTTAATGTGCTAGCAATAACTGCTGAGTTTATTCCTGTAATTATTCATTTATTTAGCCTGTGTGATTGAGAATTATGTGCTTTGGCAGGGTCTGTCCTGCTGATGGGTGGTGATTAGTGTTAGGGGGACAGGTGATTAAAACTCATTTTCACTCTGGGGTTTCTGGGAAGGACAGCACATCATTTGTGCTCCATGACAGGCAGTTTCTGGGGGCACAAGCTTTGAGCTAACCCATGGTCCCCCTTGCAATTGCTGTCTGGAGTATTTTTGGTTTAATTGGCTGCCTCTGATGGTCTTGGAGACCAGAGGCTACGTCATATCAGTAGCTGAGGATCTTGGTTTCCAACAAGGCTAAGTGCAGAGACATCCTCTGCAACTCACTTCTTCCAACCAAGCAGCAACTAAATGATCTCAGCAGTGCCCTCTTAGCCCCTCTCTGAGGGCAGTTTGCATTTCTGCAGCACTGGGGTGATTTGTTTATTCGCTGAGGTTAACCAGTGCCCCTTCTGGGAAGACCCACTGGGCTGGAATGAGCACCAGGGTCCCCCATATCCATCTGGCAGCCAGGATTCCTATACAACACCCAGAAACTTTTTCTGCCAATAAGTTTTCTTGGGCAGATGGACGGATGGACAAACAGATCTCAAAGGGGAATACTCTCATGTATGAAAAGCCTACATTCATTCTTTCTGCTTTGTTGGGTCCCAGGTATGCATAGTCGGAATTCAATAGCCCAGGAGATCTACAGAATATTTGTTGGGCTTCAAGGGTTCAAGATTTTCTCTTGCCCTTGAGTCAGAGAGGTAGTAGAATGGTGACCCCTCAAATAGCCCCAAATAGCCTGGAAACTGCTTACCCCTCAGAGTCAGCAGGTAGCCTCTAGAAGGATTAAATTAACATGCATCATGGCCTCATCCTGGTTCTAACTGCTACACATTCTTTCCCATGTAGTCAGTGGAATAGCAGACCCTAAACATGACTACACCCTAATCCCTGAGCCTGTGAGTACCCCATGTTATGTGACAAAAGGGCCTTTGGAGGTAGAATTGAGGCTGTGGACCTTAAGACATAGACATCTTCCTGGTTTATTCAAATGGGTTCAGTGCAATACCACAGGCCCTTAAAGAAACATGGGGAAAGAGGAGGGTCATCAGGGGAGAATCAAACCACAAGAACAACTTCACCCCCTTGTGCTGGCTTTGAAGGTGGAATTGGGGGCATCTCAGCCTGCAAGGTCCAGGCTACTGGTGTCAATGGACATTTACTCTCACTGTTCTGGAGGCTTGGAGTCCCAGGTCAACGTGCTGGCAGAGACGGTTCCCAGTGAGAGCCTGTTCCTGGTTTGCACATGGCTACCTTCTCACTGTGTCCACACAAGGCAGAGAGACAGAGCTCTCTGGTGTCTCTTCTTTAAATGACACTAGTCCCATCATATTGGGCCCCCTCCTTATGACCTCATCTAGCCTTGATTACTTCCTCAGAGGCACCAACTATAAAAACAGCCACACTGGAATTTAGGGCTTCAATATATGAATTTGGGAGGGACATAATTCAGTCCACAGAAGAGGCCAAGAGTCAAGGACTTCCAGAATCTGATAACCACCAGGGAAACAGACCCCAGTCCTAGGACACAAGGGACTAGATTCCCCCGTAGAGTCTCCAGGAAGGAAGCTGGTCCTGGTGCCTCCTTGGTTTTAGCCCAGTGAGACCCATGTCAGACTTGTGGCCCACAGGACTATGATACAGTAAATTCCTATTGTTTAAGCCTCTGAGTGTGTGCTAATTTGTTTCAGCAGCAATAGAAGACTATTGCATCCAGGATACAGGAGCCATCTTTGACCCTCTTCTCTCCAGACTAAGCTCATCACTCACTGAATGCACAACTCCAGCTCTTCACCAGCATCCCAAGGTCCAGCTCTATCCTAGGGCCAAAACACAAGCCTCTTTGTCCTCCACACACCAATTTATTTGACCTATAACCAAATTATCCTGCCTTTTTGGTGCCTCAAAAGTCCATCTTTCCATCCATCCATCCATCCATCCATCCATCCATATTTTCACCCACCCATCTACCCATATACCTATCCATCCATCCTTCCATCCATCCATCTACCCATGCATCCATCCATCCAATCATCCTTCCATCCACCATCCACTCATCCATGCATCCCTCCATCCACCCACCCACCTATCCACCTCTACACCCATTCACACATCCATCCATCCATCCATCCATCCATCCATCCATCCATCCACCAGCCAGCCAACCATCAAGCCAACCAGTCATCTACTCCTGTGTGACAGGCACCATTCCAGATAGCAGAAACGTAGCCATGAATCAAATTCTGCCTCTGGGCAGGGAACACTCAAAAGAAGATTGAGTAATTAGGTAATTTGTCTGGTGTGGTGAGTGAGAGGAGCAGACTGGGGGAGACAACAGCTTGGGGGACTCTCTACAAGGCTCTGGTTAGTGAAGTCTCTGCAAGGCACCATCTGAGCTGCCCCAGATTAAGTAAGGGAGCCAGACATGCAGATATTCGGGGTTTAAACCTGCAGTTTATTGGGATCTTGCTCTCTGTCAGGCCCTGTGCTCAGGCCTGGGAATGGAGCCAAAGCTGGCTCTTATGCAGTTTGCATGTCAGGGCTCTCTCTCTCTCTCTCTCTCTCTCTCTCCATCTCTTTCCCTGTCTCCCCACCCTCCACCATGTTCCCAGGAGTGAAGGAAGGGCAGAAGGGTAGTTACAGGTTTGCAACGGGCCCAGTGATACCTTCTAATGCAGGGGGGAAAAAAGCAGAGAGAGTTGCTTATTCATCCTTCTGGACTGGTTGTCCTTGCTCAAGGATCACAATCACCAAGGTCCCTGTCCAAGAGCAACGAGGAATTCTCAACAAATGACCATGTCCCAGTGATGGGCTATGGGGAACAGGTGTTGGTGTCAGTGCCCTGTCTTTGGGAGCAGCACAGGTATCCAGAACTTTAGTGAAAAAGGAGCACTAGTGAGCCAGGTAGTGGCTCTCCAAAATATCTGTCCACATCTTAATCCCAAACCTTGCAAATGTGACTTTATTTGGAAGAAAAGATTTTGCAGGTACTAGAGATCTTGAGGTGAGATCATCCTAGATTGTGTAGGAGGGCCCTAAATCTGATAACAACTGGACGTCTAAGACACATACAGTAGAAACACACACACACACACACACACACACACACACACACACACACACACACAAAGGGAGGGTCTTGTGAAGACAGAAGCAGAGCCTAGAGTGACACAGCTATAAATCAGGGAAGGCTTAGGGCACCAGAAGCTTGAAGAGGTGAGGAATGGATTCTTCCTTAGAGCCTCTTCAGGGGTGGGATATGGTCCTGCCTATGCTGTGATTTTGTTTTCCTGGCCTCCAGAACTGAGACAGAATAAATCTGTGTTGTCTGAAGCCCCTCAGTTTGTGGGACTTCATTACAGCAGTCCTAAGAGACTAACAGAGGCCCAGATCACAAACTTGTGGCATTGGAATTGCTGGAGTGGCTTTGAATTGCATATTCCTGGTCCCCACAGTAAAGCTAGTGATTTGGTAATCCCAGGACTTCCAGAAGATCCCCAGATGATTCTTATACAGCCAGGCCATTGACCTGAGTTTGAGAACCACTGTTCTCTGTATTGCACAGATGGGAAAACAGAATCCCATCCTGGATCCCAGCACATTAGGAGACCATAGTCCTGGTCCCAGTTCTGTCACTTCTTATTTGGGGCTCTTTGGTGCATGGACAGTAAATGACCCAACATTGTGGGTTAAGGACTGGCCACCCTCACCTCCTGTGCCAGCATGTCTTCCTGCTTCCTCTGGGTACCAGGCTCAAACCTGGGCCCAGCCATCTTGAAGGGAGGGGGTGCCATTACCTTTGCCTTCAAGGAAGATGACCCTTGCTGACATTCCACATGATTTAACCATCATCCAAGCCCCCTGACATCTTGGAAACCCCCAAGTGGATAACAACTTCTCCTTTGCTTTATTTTACATGCTTTCCACTTTAGCTGGGGCTAGCCTGAATGGTTCATCATGCACTGAACGTGTATTCCCAAGTAGATGTGGGGAGAAGAACACCGTCAGCTCCTCTCCATCCATTAGTATAATGAAATGAACCCACAAAATCCTAAGAACAGTAGGGACAACCTCATGCAACTCGTGTCTGTCCCTTGGCCTTCCTCTCCCCTCAGGTAGAAGGAAGACCTCAGGCCCCTGCACAGACAGGGGTCAGCTGTGGAGCCCCAAGAAACAGCTTTGCTGTTAGTAGTATGATTACTATGTCAATATTACTACTACCATTTAGTTAAATTAAATCTACTCTTCAAGTATTTTTGTAAGAAATCAATATATGGCACATGTATCTCTTTGTCCCGTCTTATTCTTTTCTATTTGGGTACATTTTAATGGTTCTGTATAATTCAGAAAGGAAATCGAAAATGAAAGCTGCCAGGATTAATTTGTCACAGATCAATTTTCTTGTATTTGGGACAATCACTAATGCAACAGAGCCCACCCACTCCTACGCTCACAGGTTGTCATAATGGACTTTGGTCGATATGGCTTTTGATGGTAAAACGCACCCTTTGTGACCCTCTCATGGTCCCTCCTGTCATCCTGTCTGTGCTGGAGACAGTAACTGGTTGTGATGAGCTATTTTATGTTATGACACACATTCTTTAATCTGAAATAGGTTTGCTGTTCTGCAAATCCTACTTCAAAATGAAAGCCACTTTTCCTCATTGATCGACAAGAGCCTGCACTGATGGTCACTGTGCCAGGAGCACACATGAGGTGAATGACCCACAATCTCACCACAGTCTTAGTGGGGGACAAGGGAAGGCCGGCAGTTCCCAGCATGGGGGGTGCTGGGCTAGGGATATGCAGCTGGGGCTTTGGGGGCACAAAGAGGGAGCCCCACCACCAAAGGGGAGTGGGCTCAGGGAGGGGTTCCAGAGGTCTGTGGTTCATCTGGAGGACCTCTACTTCTCTCAGAATAGGGGAGGAAGATGGCTAGTAGGGGCTTCAAAGCACAATGGGCTCCATTGTTTTATAGACCCAAATCTCAACCCCACAATTAAACAGAATTCCATCCTGGATCCCAGCACATTAGGAGAACATAGTCCTGGTCCCAGCTCTGTCACTTCTTATTTGGGGCTCTTTGGTGCATGGACAGTAAATCACCCAACATTGTGGGTTAGGGACTGGCCACCCTCACCTCCTATGTCACCATGTCTTCCTGCTTCCTCTGGGTACCAGACTCGCAGCTGGGCCCATCCATCTTGAAGGGAGGGCTCCGATATCTTTGCCTTCAAGGAAGATGACCCTTGCTGACATTCCACATGTTTCACTCTTCATCCAACCCCCCCGCCATCTTGAAAAAAACCCAAATCAGTAACAGCTTCTCCTTTGCTTTATCTTACATGCTTTCCGCTTTAGCTGGGATTAGCCTGAATGGTTCATCATGCACTGAATGTGTACTCCCAGGTAGATTTGGGGATAAGAGCACTGTCAGCTCCACTCCATCCATTAGAATATTAAAACAAGCCCACAAAAATCCTAAGAACAGTAGGGACAGCCTCGTGCAATTGAAGGGTCTGTCACTTGGCCTTCCTTTCCCTTCAAGTAGAAGGAGGAGCTCAGCCCCCGGGACAAGGTCAGCTCTGGGGCTGTAAAGAGTGGCTATTATGATTCCTATATTTGCCTCATGTTAAAGTGGAGACTGTGATGGTATCCTTTTGTCAGAGCCATGATGAGGTTTAGATGAGATGATCCATGTAAAGATTAATGCCTGGAGCATGCACAGGAGATTCTTTATGGTTGTTGGCTACTGGCTTCGTGGTCACAGACACTGCCACCATCATTGTCATTGCCTTAACTATCCACAGATCCACAGTTTCCCAAACAGCCCATAAGCTCCAGCAGCCTCATGCATGGGGTTTAGCCTTGCTCTCTGCTGGGTAAGGGACATGGTTACCTGAGAGATGTGCCTTCTTTGCCCAGATGATGCCACTTTCCCAAGAGCATCATGCATGTACATTTGGTGGAGAATGGGATCCAGGGATTTCCTCCACCACAGGACTGATTTTTGTAAGAGTTCTGTGTGTGCATAAGAAGAAAGTGTTCACTCACTTGTTGAGCACAGGTTTCCATATGTGCTCTATATATCATACTCACCAGGGATGTTCTTCTGTGCTTTTAGAAATTTTGCTTGCTTCTCCATAACTGAGATAGGGAATGTTGACATCTACCAGGAGTATGGATTTATCCATTACTCCCATCAGGCATTGATTTATATATTTTGAGGCAATTTTATCAGATGAATGCAAATTGGAATTGCTGTATCTTACTGTGAAATTGAACAATATATCCTATTGTGGTGACTCTATCAGTTAATGCTTTTCTGTGCGTTATATGTTACTTTTTGTCTGATATTAATAGAACAACCCTGCATTCTATTGGTTGTTAATCACATAGTCTGACTTTTTCCATTCCTTTATATCCAAATGTGTATGTTCTCATTTTTTAAGATGGGTTTGTTAGGAACAGCATTAGGTTGAATTTCTTTTTTTAAATTAGATCGCACAATCTATGTCTTAAATTGGCAAATTTAATCCATTTACATTTATTGTGATTGCAGAGCTATGACATTTGTTTCTACCATCTGATTTTTTTGCCATTTGTCTACTGTTACCATATTCTCCTCCTTTTTGCCCCTTCTTTTATTTGAGTGTTGTTTTTTTTCTTTTTCTATTTGTGTGACTCTGGGAAAGTCACCCAACCTCTCAGTACTTGGCTCTGTAAAAGTAAGGATAATAATGGCAACTTACATCAGAGAAGCAGTGTAAGGATTAACTGGGTTATTACGTGTAGAATTTTAAAGCAGCAACTGGAGTATCATGCTTGTAGTTTCTTACATTTTCCCCCTTCTGGCTTAGAATTCATACACTATTTCTACTTTTTTAGTGATTTTTCCTTGGGAATTCCCCATGGATACTTAACAAAGTCTAAGACTATCACAAACCCCTTCAAACCAGTGCAAGAGCCTTAAAATAATACTTCTCCTGACTTTGCTGTTTTGTCCAAAAATTTAGGTGTGCCTTTTCCAAACTCCCTTAAGTGAGAAATGTTATTATTTTATGGAACTGTTTTTCCTATTAAAAATGATTGATCACCAACTCTGTGCCAGGTACTATTCTGGGCTCTGGAGGTACAGACAATGCCCTTTAGATTTACTCATTTTCATCTGTACCATTCCTTCCTTGGTCATTTCCATTCTCCTTACAGTGCATCTCTAATTCCTTCCCAGGTTAGGTGGAAAGGTAGTGCATTTGCTTCATTTTTATTTATCCTTTATTTTACCCTTATTTCTGAAAGATAATTTTACTCCATTCACAGCTCTAGTCTGACATTTTTTTCTCTCCAGAGTTTGAAGATATGCTTTCTGCTTTCTGCTGCCATTTTGGCTTTTGATGCATTTGCTGCCAGACTAATTGTCATCTCTTTGCAGGTGGTCTTTCCATATGTTTCCTCTTTCTCCTTTCTGTTCTGAAATTTCACTATGATGTGCCACAGGAGTAGATTTCTTTTCATTTTTCCTATTTGGGTATAGTGTCTTTTACCAATGCTATAAAATCATTGGTCATTACCTCTTAATATATTGTCTCTGCTAATTTTTTGGTCATTTCTCCTTCTGGGACTCCAAGTATATTTATGTTAAAACACCTCCCTCAGTTGTCTGTATCTTTTGATCTCTCTTACTTTTCTTTTCCTTGATTCTTCATGGTAAGTTATGGGTGATTGCTTGAGATCAATCTCCCCATGCATCAATTCTTTCCTTAGCTCTGTCCAATCTGGTTTTTTGACATAGCCCCTGAATTTCTGATTTCAAAAATTTCACTTCAAAAAGTGCCACCTTGTTCTGTCTACCTGCTGTTGCTTCACCTTGTAATTCCATTTTATTTTTCTTTAAATGCTTCCCACACTATTATTTGGTATTCTTATTGTAATAATTCTAGCCTTTAATTTCTTGGGAGAGTAAGTCTGAAACTGTTGTTTCTGGTGACTCTCACTTATGACTGTTTGTTCTGGAGATTGCTGGTCACGAGCTCATACTGGTGGACTATAACTGTAGGTGCCCAAATGGAGAGTCTTTACCTCAAATGAGGATATTCATTCACTTTGGTCTTGAACCTGGGGAAGCCACCTCTCAGGTGACTCCAGCCCTTTCCAGAATCCCCACTGCAAGGTTACTCTGCTGTGCATGTGGCTCACAGCTCAGGGATTTTGCTTCTGTCACTGTTGTCGTTTTCCTTCTTAAGGCCTCCTCAAGTTTTCCATACAAGCCCAGAAAGACAATAAAAGTTATGTTTTATGCAAAAATGCATTGTTTTGTGGCAGGAAGCCTCCACAAGGTATCTATCTCTCCATTCCTTATTGTCATCACCTGTGATTGAACGTTAAAGGGAAATGTAATCATGAATACGATGTCATTGACAAAACACAGTAATTAATCACTTTCCAGATGATTCCAAATGAAGCTTTGCTGTTTCTCTCTGCTTATGCTTTCTTTCTTACCAGCTATTACACATTATCATGGTTTAAAAGTGGTTCTATGAGGTTATAGGATCCACTAGAATGTAAACTGTAGAAAGAGAGGAATTGTCTTGACTTACCATGTTTCCCCATCATATTCAATGGTACCTGGCACACAGTAGATGTTCATTAAATATTTGTTGCCTATTGAGCAGATACTAGATTGACTTTGTAAGCCTGTTAAGAAGTAAATTGTGAATCCCCATGTGCTATCTCCCTACCCCTCCACCATCACCACTACCATGCACACACAAGGACTGCTAGTACTAGGGGGTTGAATATAATTTCAATATTTTCTAGACACTGAGTATATGCTATTGTGCCATGACTTTCTCCAGGCTGTGCATACCCACAGGAGAGAAGCTGCATTTTCATTGTGTCATGTGACCATTCCTGGGCCTGTCTCAATGGGACAGCCTCCCACAAAGTGTTGAGTTAGGTTACCACTCATTTTTCAAGAGTATCACCTGGAGTAGTGGTTATCACACCAGCACATGTATCAGGATCATCTGGAAGGCTTGCTAAGACACAAATTGCTAGGTAGCCCCGCTCGCAGAGTTCCTGACTTAGTCTGGAGTGGGGTCCCAGAATCTGCACATGTATCAGGGTCTTGATGCTTCTTTGAGAGTCCCTGAACTGCCATTTTCTTCCACAGCCATCCACTTAGTGCATCTCACTCTTTTCTCATTTGGAGGGGTCTCCAGTTTGCATCTGAAAAACCTCTGTGACTCACAAGAAGAACCAACGCTCACTCGATTTTTCTATACTTTCTGTAGTGGGGCATATTCACTTTATAACTTAAAAATTTAATGAAACACATATGCCTACTCCTAGCACCTTCCAAACCATTCGGAATGCTCCTTCCAAACCATTGTCCTTCCAATGTCCTTCCGAACCATTCGAAAGCTCCTTCCATGGTCTTGGGCTTACTGAAAACTAACTTAAAAACAATGTCCCGGGGGAGCCTGGGTGGCTCAGTCGTTTGAGTGTCCGACTTCGGCTCAGGTCATGATTTCGCGGTCTGTGAGTTCAAGCCCCGTGTCGGGCTCTGTGCTGACAGCTCGGAGCCTGGATCCTGCTTCGGATTCTGTGCCTCCCTCTCTCTCTGCCCTAACCCACTCACATTCTGTCTCTGTCTCTCAAAAATAAATACACATAACAACAACAACAAAAAAAAACAATGTGCCAAAGCGAGCACAGAGGAAGCAGTTTGATGGGTACAAATGGCAAGTTCTCCTATGCAAATGCATAATCATCAATTGCTTCAGCACCACATCCTTTATTTCATCCCTTCTGGAAGGATGACACTTCTTGCCTCGTTTCGTTGAGGAGATTGATGGCCTAGTGTGGGGATATAGACAAAGGCTCTCAGTGTTCCCTTCCATCCACTCCTCATCCCGGAGCACAACCATTGGTAATAAGTGCAGGTGTAAAACAAAGGGGTGTCAGCATAATAAGCTCTCAGCAGCAAGATTGCCGGTGATTTAAAAATGAGGGGTCATGTGCCCCTTTGTTCTGATCCTGAAATCAATAGCAAAATGAAAAAATCCCAGTGGACTTTCACGGACAAACCAGGACAGTTGTCTTACGGACAGAGTATAACATATCAATGTGATATTATTAACATCCAAAAAAGAGATATTAAAAAACCTTCCCCATTTTTCTTTGACCACATGCTACATCTGAACCCTGACTCTTTAGGACCACCGCTCAGAAATTCTGTCTCTCCTTTCCTCTTCTTCTCCCATCTTGCCTCCCTTTCCTCCTTTACTCAAATTGAAGGCTCGCATCTCCGGAACACCCCTCCCTCTGGGGCACAGTTAGGGTGTGAAGATCCCTTGTGGGGATGCCTTGTGTCCAGAATCAACTCATGCCTTGTGTCCATGCAACATGGCTGAGGACACCATGGTCCCCTGCATTTGGCTGAGAAGAAGAATGTCCTAAAATGCAGCCTACCCAATCCTTGCTGAATCCATAGAGGGGAACCTGAGCCAGTGGAGCACCCCCCCCCCCCACCGCCCACCGTGCATATCTGGTCTGTCTTCATGTGGTCTCTCACCCTAGGTACACAGGCAAGGATGCTCAGGGCTGTCACAGCTGCGCCCAGAGCTCACCGGAGTTCTGCAGTTGTTGAGGAGCAAATCAAACCTCTTATAACTGATAAAGCAGGTGTTGGGGCGTACGCTTTAGGGGTGAGGCAACAGTGAGCTTCCTAATTCACAACCCCCAAGTGAAAGTTACCCCCCATGTCTGGGACATCACAGGCACGAGGAGCAGAGACACTAAAGGAGCAAGATGAAGACAAAACTAAGCCATCCAAGCTGCCTCCGTTTCCCAGATTCATCAATAACTCTTGCTGAGGAGGTAGAGGGAGGCCATTAGCATTATAGTCATTAATATCCTTTCCCATGGAAATGGGAAGCCAGGAGGAGAAGGTTCTACTTCACCTGATTTATGAGAGAGGTTCCAAATCAACTTCTCACATGGACTCAGGAGACAATGAGGAAGAGGGTCCCTGGTGTGAGTGGTCACGGGGGAGCCTGCCGAGGGATGATTCCAGGAGCAGGATGGAGTTGGGGGCTTTCTGCTGAGGGTCCAGCCGCCACTCACATCCTTCTCTGGGCTGCAACCCCTCGTCCCGGGGCTGCTGTGCAGCAGGTCAGAAAGAAACGCTCTTGCAGGGGGAAAAGGAAGGGTGGAGGTAGAGGTGTGGTGGAGACGTGTCATGAAGACTTTCCTGAGACTGTCTGTCTTCCTCTTGCCTGCACACAGGAGATGCAAGTTTGCCCAACCAGCCGTGCAACAGGGAGCCTGTATCAGCAGGGAGGGAAAGCTGGCATGGTTCCTCCCATGACTGTGCCCCGAGGATGCCCCCACTTGTTGTGACGCTCTGCTCAGATTTCCTGCCCCCACCCCTGCCCCCTTGTTGTCCAGCCCATTCATTTTCATCTCAAAGGAAAGAAAAAGTCCCCGTTTGCCGTCACCCCTTGTCCATCAGGCCTCTGAGATAATGCGTGAGCCTGTTTTTAGAGGCATGTTTAGAGGTCAGAAGAGTGACTCCCCAGCGGAAATATTACTTCCAAGAAAGAGACAGGGATAAGGAAGAAGGGGGTAGGGCAACAAGGAAGGGGGGGTGAGAGGGAGGGTCTCTCTTCGCGGGCAGCGGTCTCCTAGGAAGCTGGGCAGCATGCCCTGAGCTGGCTGAGCTTGGCAGCTGCCTCCAAGAACAGTCCACAGCTTCTTCCTTCTGGAACTGCCACTTTGAGGCCACTCCACACTGTCCAGCATTCTATGCCTCAGCTCTCTGAACTCACAGGTGAGGCAGGACGCTTGCCTCTCCCAACAGATGCTTCAAACATCTCCCCAGGGTGCGGCGCCTGGGGGGCTCAGTCGGTTAAGCATCTGACTTCAGCTCAAATCATGATCTCTTGGTTCGTGAGTTCGAGCCCTGCGTTGGGCTCTGTGCTGACAGCTTAGAGCTTAGAGCCTGCTTTGGTTTCTGTGTCTCCCTCTCTCTCTGCCCCTCTGCTCTCTCTCTCTCTCTCTCTCTCTCTCTCTCAAAAATAAATAAAATAAAACATGAAAAAAAATTAAACATCTCCCCGGGGTGCTTAGTGGTCAGAGAGCAGAGCACAGTAATGGGAAAAGATCCAGAAGCTCCCCCCCACTGCCTTACAAAGAAGGGACCCTGCCATCCCAGACCACACCCATGTCTCAGGAACCCACACTTTGATGAACTTCAGAAAGATGGGAGGGAGAATGAATGCATTGTGGGGGAAAAAAGCCTCTTGTTTACTGGTTGTCTAACAACCACCCAAATCCACGCTTTTTTTCCCTTGTTTTATCTCTTCTTTGTTTCTGCTGTGCTGCAAATGTCCCGATTCATCATTTCTCTCCCGTCCAGAATATGGCACTTGTAGGAGGAAAATCCTCAGTCTTGCAAATCTCAGTGTTTACGCAGGTGACTGGAGGGATTTATGCCTTTAATTACAGCGATGTTTCTGGAAATGCACTGGTTAAACTACAGAGCAGATGTGGCATTGTGCATATTAGAATGTGCTTACTGTATTTCCCTTTTAATTACAGCTCCAAGGGCAGCAGTCAAGAAAGTGTTTTTGGTAAAATCAGACAACTGCTGTGAATACGGTTGAGGACTCCTGCTGTGGGTCCTTGTCGAGTTGTGTCTCCCCAGACCATCCTTGGGCCTCGCCTTGCTGTGGTCAAATAGAAGCATACAATCCAATTCCAACCAGATTGCATGCAAGAGAATTATGAGCATTTTCTAAAATAAAAAACACATCTCCATATATAAGTACAATTGCATTCCCAGTAGCTAACATTATAGTAATAGCGAAAAACGGTTTCTATTATACGTTTCTTTCTGATCGATAATAACTCCACTCTGAAAATGGCTTTGAGGCCAAAACCATTTCCTGTTGGTCTTGGCCTTCTTCTGTCCTTTTAAAAAGCTTTTAGAACTTAATCCCTGTAGTCACTTTGGGAATAATGAAAAGCCATAGGAAAAAAAACAAAAATACAATGGTCATGATTCTGTTTCGTGTTCGTGTCCTTGACAAGCGAGCCCAAACTACAGCTCCCAGCGGTGACGGTGCTGATCGTATCCGCCACACAAGGAAGCAGCCATCTGTTCAATTGAAATAGAGAAGTTCAGGCCTTGTCCTGAGGACTTGAGCGTGGTCTGATGCTGAGCCAGTGTATGTAATAACATTCCGATCTTACCTTGGCTGGTCCTCTCCTCAGCATTAGACCATATTAATTCCTCATTGAAATCAACACATTCTTCTTGTCTTATAAAAGGGAAAACACAGGTTATCTCTCACCGCATGATGGGTCAACAATGCAGGCGGGATGAAAGCATCCTCAGCTGGCTCCGCGGCTGGTGTTCACATGTCTGCCCCCTGCCTATGATTCAGTCCTTTCTTTGAATGCCTTTCATGCAACCCAATTAAACGGCACCAATATTTTCAGACCCCTTTCACAGGCAAGGACGTGTCCTAAGTGCAGGCTCAGAAGCTCCTGGAGCACTTGAGTGTTTGATAAAATCCACTATGAGAATATACTCCCAAGGAGTTTCACGTTGAAATCTCAAATTTCAAATTGCAGGTTTTTGTCACTAGCTGAGCACAAGATCTAAGTAAGAGTCTGAGAGCCACCTACATGTGTCGTGAGGTCCAGAACATCCTTCCTTGTTTCAGAGTGAGACGGGGCACCTGGGTGGCTCAGTCGGTGAAGCATCTGACTTCGGCTCAGGTCGTGATCTCACAGCTCGTGGGTTCAAGCCTCTTGTTGGGCTCTGTGCTGACAGCTCCGAGCCTGGAGCCTGCTTTGGATTGTGTCTCCCTCTCTCTCTGCCCCTCCCCTGCTCACACTCTGTCTCCGTCACTCTCTCAAAAATAAATAAACATTTAAAAAATGTAAAAAGTAAACAAAGTGAGGAGCTGCCTCACATCCCATTGTCCTGATTGCAGATGAGCCCAGGGAGACCAGTCCTAGCTTCTCCGCTCCCCACGGGAAGATCTGTTTCCATGTCAAGGAGGGACACACTCTGAAGCATGAGACTTACACGTTCTCCACCTGTGATGCTTACGTGACATCACTGTCAATGCTCATCTACTTTCTGAGAAGTCCCCTACATGCGTACAGGCATATCTCCACGTACACGTGTACACACACATAACATACACATACACACATGCGCACACACCCTCACACATTCATGCACACATGCAGTTACATGCTGCTGAAGATGTTCTTATGCACTGTGACTTCAAGGTCCATGCTTGCTCGTGATTCTGAACCCATAATTTTGAAAGTTTTAAAAAATTTTAAGTGCTTCAGAATAGAATAAGGAAGATACAGATAATTTCAGATCAAATATTCTTTCTTTCCTATAATAAGCCCATGGCACATAATTTTGACCTTGTGGTTCTTCCTTGTTCAAAATTAACTTGCAAAGGACCGTTTCCCATAGATCTTGGAAAAGCTCTTTGTCACAGACCTGTGCCTATGATATCCAAGATGACCCTGCCAGCTCTATCATGCATAAAGGATTAGCTTGGAGCTATTTCCCAGTGGGGTGCCTTTGCAGAGATTGACTCTTGGGTCACCGTGGTGGCCTGTGATAACCGTCTTCATGTTGACAGTTTATTTTCACGGAACAAAGTTAGGAGGTCTGGGACACACAGGCTCCAAGACTGCGATTTATGAATTTTAAATCTCTGCCATCCCCTTGCCTTTGGGTACCTTTGAGAAGCATCCTGGCCTGGTGGTCTTGCAGCCTCAACTGTCGGGGCACAACTAGACGGGCCTGGGGGCAGGACAGGCCAGGGGGTCTTTTGTCTGAAATTACTATTAAGCACTTACGAGTTTTCAAATGATTATTTATTTATTTTGAGAGACGGTGAGGGGCAGAGAGAGAAGAATCCCAAGCAGGCTTTGGGCTGATGGTGCAGGGCTCAGGCTCACGAACCATTCCACGGCGACTTGAGCCAAAATGAAGAGTCGGACGCTTAACCAACTGAGCCACCCAGGCTCCCCTAAGCATTTACGAGTTTTAAAAACATCATATAGCTCAAAATTGTCATTGTAAATGGTTCCTGGAGATCAAAGCGAGTGTTTATAGAACTCAAGAAAAGAGGAGACACGTTTTCATGAATTCTATCTGATCAAACGTGACCTGAAGTGTTGGGAGAAAGGGGCCAGAGTATACAGTTTTCTGGTTGCAATCCAGTCTGTCTTGTGAACACTGTTCTGAGTATCTTCACACACACTCCAGCTGCACCAGCCAGCCAGAGAGGATGAGTAAAAGACAGGGAAGTTGTGTCCACGTGTGTTCACAAGGTCAGCCTGTGATGTTTCCATGACAGCGGTTCCTCCCTGCAGCCCATCTGTGAGCCGGCCTTGCAGGAAGGGGGCTTCTGTGATTTTCCACTCTCTGCTCCCACTCTCTCTCTTCCAGCTTCCAGCTTCCAGGAGGAACACTCCTTGTACCGGGATCCAACTCTCCACTGGGAGTTCTTGGAGGCTTCCACACACAGAGGCCCCTGGAAACACACGTAAGTCCATGTTCTGCAACACTAGTGGGCAGAGAAGCCCAAACACACCGACTACACCTCCTCAGAGGCTCAGGCAAGGGCAAGAAATTCAGCCTTTCATGGGGCACTCACGGCATTTAAAAACAGAGTTCTTTCCAAGAAAACTGATTGGCAGTGAACTGGAACAGGAGAATTCTTTCACTTACTAAGCCACATCTATCGCTGTTTTGGCAGCTGGAACCTAAGACCCCAACTTGTAAACCAAGCAAATCTCTGAGCCACAGACACTACTTGGGTGCCAGCCAATGGATCCATGAAATTTCTCTCAAATTCCTAATTAGCTACAACTTTGACCAGCCCAGTAATTAAGATGCCAAGAACAGAGATGCTTGTTCTTGGGGAATTTATAAATTAACAGTTGGTAGCAATCAAAATGATTGAAGTGCCACCAAAATCCAAGTTCTTTAAAACACAGAGAGTCCCCAACCTGGTGAAGTACCAGGGACAGTGCAGGTGTGAAGATGGCACTGTTGACCGTGATAATGTTGACTTGGAACATCCCCTCATCCTTTACAGCCTGCATTGATAATTCTGCTGGTGAAAACGTGATAGATGAGAAGGAGCCACACTAGTGGATTCCTTACCACCATGGAGGTTGTGCCCAATGGCTGAGCCACAGCAAGTCCCCTCTCTTGTTGCCCATTGTAGAATTGCTGGCAAGTGCACTGTCTTCCCATGATGGGCCAAAGCGACATAAGAGGTGACCACTGGCCTCATGCATGTCTCTTGTGCCCAGGAAGGGACACTCCACTGGAGTCCTGAGACTCTGTGATGGTTAATTTCATGTGCCAACCTGACTGGGCTGTGATATCCAGTTTTTCGTCAAACACCAGTCCAGATGTTGCTGTGAAGGTACTTTTTTTTTTAGATGTGATTAAAATTTAAATCTGTAGCCTTTGAGTAAAGCTGATCATCCTTCATACATGGGTGGGCCTCATACATCAGTTGAAGGCCTGAAGAGAAAAAGGCTGGGGTTTCCCATGGAGGAAGGAATTCTGCCTCCAGACTGCAGATTTCAGACTCAAGATGGCATCATCAACTCTTCCCTGGATCCCCACCTGCCCACCTGCCCTGCAGATTTTGGACTTGCTGGCCCCCACAGTCTTATGTGCCAATCCTTAAAATAAATCTCTCTTGACAGACAGATAGACTGATTATATGGATGGATATATGTATGTATGGATGGATGGATGATAGATAGATAGATAGATAGATAGATAGAATGCATGGAAGATAGATAGATATATAGATAGATAACATGGATAGAAGATAGATAGATAGATAGATAGATAGATAGATAGATAGATAATAAGGATGGATAATAGATGGAGGGATGGATAGATAGATAGATGATAGATATAGATAGATAGATAGATAGATAATATGAATGGATAACAGATAGATGGATAGATTAGCTAGCTAGATATATAACATGGATAGAAGATGATAGATAGATAGATAGATAGATGATAGATAGATAGATAATATGAATGGATAATAGTTGGATGGATAGATAGATGATAGATAGATAGATAGATAGATAGATAGATATTATGGATGAATAATAGATGGAGGGATGGATAGATAGATATGATAGATAATATGGATAGACAGTAGATGGATGGATAGATAGGTGATAGATGATAGATAGATAGATAGATAGATAGATAGATAGATACATGTTCTACAGTTGATAACAATCAGGGGAAATTGATGTGGCACCAAAATCCAAATTCCTCAAAAGACAAGAATTCCCTAACCTGGTGGATGCAGATATATTTATATAGATACAGATGCAGATATGGTATGGACACCCTACTGCCTTTGTTTCTCTACAGAACCCTGACTAAATGCCATCACCCTGACATCCCCTGGTGTGTTCTCCTGGCGTTCCTTCCACCAGCTTTCACCCCAATCTTGGTGACATGTGCTCTGACTGCGAAGAAGCCCCCGTATTCCGAACTGACCTCTAACCTCAAGCAGGAGGCTCTGAAGGAGACACCTTCCTGTGGAACGCTATCTTTAGATTCTGAAATTATTCCTCTATCACATTCGTGTTCTTTCCTCAATTTCTCAGGTATCCAAGGATGCCAGCAACCAGAGGGCAAGCCCCTGGTGTGTGTGGGTGTGATATCCACAGCATGCGGCATTTCCTACTGATTTCTCTCCCACCTGTCCTTCCTCTGATGCCATTTTTAATGGAATTGGGTTTTCCTTCAACCAACACTACGTCAGGCTTTTAATTTTTGCCATGCATACTAATGCAGCGCTTAAGAAAAAAATAAAAACAAGACTATCTGAGAAGAAATGCCACAATTTAACATTTTTGAGCACTGCTGTTTTATTTAGGAGTTCACTTGAACCGAAATTCTCAGGAACAGTTATTATTATTCTGCCCCAAAGGCCATCCACCATGAACGAAGACAATAAGAGTTTTGTGCCCCTGCAAGAGCCCCATTTGTCACAGAGCTCATAATGTGGCTGTAAATCTGCTGTTCCCCTTCTGCCATATGTTTGCATTTTCCATTTGCCGGGTGCTTTGGCTGCACTTGGTCAGAAGGAAGCTTCTATCCAAATGGTCCATTTGGATGTGTCAATTTCCCAAGCGGAGGACTGTTAGGCTCTGAAACAGAGTCATGGAATTTAGGATAAACGGAGTAGATGAAACATCTGATTTGGAAATATGTCATTGAAACGTGTCCAGTCACAAATTAAAGCTCATTTAAACCTCCAATTCCTCTGCCAGAGGAGAAAGAACATTGCACGCAGGGGCACTGGGGCCGCCACGGTGTGGGAAGGGGACTTCAGGGTGAAGATACAACTGTGCACTTGGGGCAGACAGTGCCTGGGCACATCTTGCACAGGGGTTTCACGGCCCACAGGGCTGGCCCTGTGAGTATCTCAGGGGCGGTTGTTCATGGTGAGAGTGGAGGGACTGCAGAACACCAAGGGTTCAAATATCCATGAGGCGTCTCTGCTTGGCCATATTCAAGCTGTGAACGTGGACAAGTTGCTTTGCAGGTGGACGAAGAGGATGTTACTGGCTTGGTGCCATTCTCAGGGACCTTGGGCAGGTCACTTAATCATTTGGATTCTCTGTCTCTCCTTCTCTCACATGGGGCAAATAATTTCCACCTCATGGGACTACCAGGAGAAGTCAAGGAGATTGTCTGCAAGGCATCTTGCTTGGAAATCAGCACACATTAGTGACATGGGTAGGTAGTGTGGCCGCTTCATCTTGGAGAAATCAGACAGACAGATCGCTCCACCCTACAGTGAGGAAGCCTTGATGGGGATGAGAAGGAGGGACCTGCAATTGCACACCAGTGGGTGAAGGGCAGGGATCTTTCCCTCTGCCCATCCCATGCTGTCCTGCTGGGCCCTGCAAATGAGATGGGGTGAAGAGAAATCCACAGGAGGAAAACAAGTGCATGAACACGTGAACCCTGTGTGCACCAGCGGGAGCACCTGGCAAAGAGTAACTCAGAGTGGTGGCTAGAACTCCAGCCTTCAAAGGAAAAGGGGTTTGGGGCTTCTAGGCTGGGAGTCAAGCCATGGGAAGGTCACTAGGACAGGTATGTCACAGATGGGTTGTGCAGCAGGGTTTGTTAAGCAGATGCAAGGCCTGCCTTCTCTAGGGATAAGAGTTGGGAAGGGTCCTCCTCTTCCAGGTAAAGGAGAAGGAGACATCACCACAAATGTGAATTTCCTTCATGAATGAAATTTCCCTTACAAAACAAAAAATGCTCCCTACTCTTAGATCTTTTCTCTTTTCTGCTGGATCTCAATGGCCCTTAGCTCAAAATAGTCCATGTGCCAAAGCAGTGCACGTTGGGGTGGCACTAATATACCCCCTGGGAGCTTTGTGGTTGTTTCTACATTTATCCCTCCCCTGCCCTTGAGGCCCCATCTTCTGTGAGGCTTGTGAGTCTGATGTGGAGTTTGACTGCACCGTAATGTCTGCCGTGGTGTGGTCCACATGCCCTCCACCTGGTGCTCCCAGTGCTGCTTCAAAACATAGCAGGAATTAGTGTTTATGGTATACTTGCCTGCTAAATAAATAGGGTCCTTATTCTGGAGTGTTGGTTGGGGAGAAGACAAGGGCCAATGACCACCTGGGGGCAGTGAGTGGCAGGGCATGTCCTGGAGGGGACAGTATAGCCCCAAAGGCCAGCAGTCAAAGCACCTGCCCCCAGTGCTGCTGGATGCAAAGACAGATCCCCAGGAAAATGGCATGTGGGGTTGAGGAGATCATGAGCTTAGAATCCAAATACACCCAAGTCTGAATCTAGGCTGGGCCCCTCCTGGATGTACAATCTGTAGCATGGGACTACCCCGATCCTGTGTCTCTGTACTGACCAGATACCATGGGGACCCAGGAAGTATGAGCTGAGGCTGGCAGTCAGACATCAGAAAATCACCTTGGGGTCTAGCTTCTTATGACTGTCCATGGGACTCACCCTGGAAGAGCAATCCATTAGATGAGAATGATCTTTGGTTACCACTTTCCAGGGCCATGTTCCTCTGGCTGCCACCCTTACAACTGGAAAAAATTGTTTACACTGAAGCGTTAGATTGTTTTTTTAATATCTAAAACAAAAGTAATTTTATTTTATTTTTTTAGTATGAAATTTATTGTCAGATTGGTTTCCATACAACACCCAGTACTCATCCCAACAGGTGCCCTCTTCAATGCCCATCACCCACCCTCCCCTCCCTCCCACCCCCCACCAACACTCAGTTTGTTCTCAGTATTTAAGAGTCTCTTATGGTTTGCCTCCCTTCCTCTCTGTAACTTTCTTCCCCCTTCTCTTCCCCCATGGTCTTCTGTTAAGTTTCTCAGGATCCACATAAGAGTGAAAACATATGGTATCTGTCTTTATCTCTAGGACTTATTTCACTTAGCATAACACTCTCCAGTTCCATCCACATTGCTACAAAAGGCCATGTTTCATTCTTTCTCATTGCCATGTAGTATTCCATTGTGTATATAAACCACAATTTCTTTACCCATTCATCAGGTGATGGACATTTAGCCTCTTTCCATAAGTTGACTATTGTTGAAAGTGCTGCTATAAACATTGGGGTACAAGTGCCCCTATGCATCAGCACTCTTGTATCCTTTGGGTAAATTCCTAACAGTGCTATTGCTGGGTCATAGGGTAGATCTATTTTTAATATTTTGAGGAATCTCCACACTGTTTTCCAGAGTGGCTGCACCAATTTGCATTCCCACCAACAGTGCAAGAGGGTTCCCATTTCTCCACAACCTCGCCAGCATCTATAGTCTCCTGATTTGTTCATTTAGCCACTCTGACCAGCGTGAGGTGGTATCTCAGTGTGGTTTTGATTTGTATTTCCCTGATGAGGAATGACATTGAGCATCTTTTCATGTGCCTGTTGGCCATCTGGATGTCTTCTTTAGAGAAGTGTCTATTCATGCTTTCTGCCCATTTCTTCACTGGATTATTTGTTTTCCGGGTGTGAAGTTTGGTGAGTTGGGACATCATGAAGATAAAAAGCTTCTGCACTGCAAAGGAAACAATCAACAAAACTAAAAGGCAACCAAGGAAATGGGAAAAGATATTTGCAAATGACATATCAGACAAAGGTGTTAGAGTCTTAACACACTTCCTCTCCCAAGAGTGCTTGCTGCTGAGAGAGAACACCTGTCTGGAGGCTGGGGGTAGAATTCCACATATCACATGGAGAGTGATTTTCAACAGAGGGACCTGAGGGTCCCTCCGGTCCTTCCCAAGGGTGAGGCAGTCCCTCCAAAGTTGTTAAAAGACACAAAAGGACTGGTCAGCGAACTCTGAGGGTCAAGTGTAGGGATTTCTCCTCGGTGGGCATGTGTTCCCAGACAGTCCCTGCTGGGAAGACACCTTACAGACTTCTCTTTCTCCACGGGCACCTCCCCCAACCACCCCTTTCTCCCCAAACTTACCTTCACTGGCTCTGAATACTTAGGCTGGCCACGGCCTGACCATAACCAAGCAATTCTATCCGTGTCAAATATTTGCTGAACGATGTCAGGTAGCTAGCTGGCTTGTTACCTGCACTGCTGATCAGCAGCGTTAGAGAGCTGGATTTTTATGCATCACCTGTGCGGAGGCAATAAGAGCCCCTCTCGGAGCATGAGGTGGAGTTAAATGTGAAGAATTTAGCACAGAGCTGGAGAGAGGTGGAAACACAGCATAAATATTCTGCTACTGTGATCTATGGCCTCTTCCCAGGCAAATCCCCTGCCGGCCCTCCAGGCTTCTCCACACCAGATCTGCCAAGTGCCCTCCCCACCAAAACCCTATCTGTATTCCATCTCTCTCCCCACTGTCTTTCTTTTTTTTTGGGGGGGGGCTTAATTTCCTCAGTGATTGCTTTGGAAAGGGGGGACAATTACCAGTTTACTGAGAGGCCATGAAATTCCTAATCACCTTTCCAGAAAGTTTTTCTTCCTGCTTACAGCAAACTTTCATCCCAGGATCTCAGTGATCCCTCCCACCGCGGCCAGAGTCTCTTCAAGACCTCAGTCACAGTTGGCACTGTGTCCCAGCGACCCAGTCTTGGACCAAGATCCACACTCATCATCCGGAAACCAGGAGGTCCTGCCTCTCCGCCCAAGCTCATCCCCAACTACCCACCCAGCCCCTTTCCATACTCCAATTCCACTGGCCTGCCTGCAGGTGGTGACTTTTAAACACGTGTCCTGAAGCGTCACTGATACACAAACCATTGAACCATCCTGACGTGTTGGGACGTATGCAAACACGCATGGCGCCATGACCACCATCGAGGTGCTAAACGTCTCCATCACGCAAAATCTTCCTTTCACCTGTACCGTTTTATTTTGTAAGAACGCTGAACGCGAGATCTGTCCTTTACTGTATTTTAAAGCGCACAATACCATCTTGCTGACTATGGACACAGTGCTGTACAGATTTCTACAACTTATTCCTCTTGCATAACTGAGACTTTATACCCATCGAACAACATCTCCATTGCTCCCTCCCCCAGCCCCTGGCAACCACTGTTTTACCCTCTGCTTCTATACGTTTGACTATTTTAGATTCCACATATAAATGAGATAGTATGGTGTTTGTCTTTGTCTGGATTATTAAGGGAAATGTTAGCATAATGGCCTCCAGATCCATTTGGGCTGTTGTAAGTGGCAAGATTTGCTTTTTTAAGGCTAAATAATGTTTCATTGTGCATATATATATATACACACACCACGTTTTCTTTATCCATTCATGTGTCGATGGACATTGGAATTGCTCCTGTATCTTGGCTATTGTGAATAATATTGCAGTGAGCTTGGGAGTGTAGATATCTCTTGGAGGTCTTGACTCAACTGTTTGGATATATACCCCAACGTGGGAAGGCTGGACCATAGGGTAGTTCTATGTTTAATATTTTGAGGAACCTCCATGCTGTTTTCCACAGTGGCTGCCCTGATTCTCATTCCCACCAACAGTGCTCGAGGGTTCCGTCTGCTCCGCGTCCTCACTGGCACTTGTCACTTCTGGTGTTTTCGATACTGGTCATCCTGACCAGTGTGAGGTGGCATCTCACTGTGGTTTTGATTTGTATTCCCCTGATGGCGAGTGATGCTGAGGGTCTCTCCGTGTCTCTGGTGACGATCTGTGTGTCCATCCAAGTCTCCTGCCCATTTTCCTTCAGTCTTAGCAAGCTCAGCTCCCTCTGCCCCAGGGCTTTCTGCACATGCGGTCACCCCTCTCTGGAAAGTTCTTGTCTAGATCTTTCCATGACTAACTCCTCGTGTTTTGGGTCTTAGCTCAACTGTCACTGTTGACACCCGCTGCAGTACCCCCCCAAGTACATCCCATTGTCTTGCTTTATTCTATTTTTAAAGTTTATTTAGTTTTGAGAGAGTGAGTGGGGGGAGGGGCAGAGAGAGAGAGAGAGAGAGGTGGGGGGGAATCCCAAGCAGGCTCTGCACTGTCAGCACAGAGCCTGACGTGGGGCTCGAACTCATGAATCCTGAGATCATGACCTGAGCTGAGACCAAGAGTTGAACACGTAACAGACAGAGTCCCCCAGGTGCACCCCCCCACCCCTTGCTTTATTCTTCATGACATTTTTTCTTTCACATATTTGTGTGTGGCCTCCTGCCACCCCTGGAAAACAGTTCACATAATCACAGACCTGGCTGTCTTGATCAGTGCTGTCTCCACACACATAGATGGTTTATTCATATTTGTTGTGCTAATAAGTGAATCTTTTTTTAAAAAAATGGCACTTCCTTTTGTTTCCCTTCTCCTCTGTCTGCTCTCCAGCCTCTCTGTTTTCACGGTCATCTTTTAAGATGAATGGTCTAAACCAAAGCAATCTTATGTGCCCATAAATCTCCTGAGGCTCTCACTGAAATGCAGATTCCAATGGGGGTCTAGGGCCCAGGAGACTCTGCAGTTCAAAGCAACGCCTCTGGGGAACCACCTGCAGACTTTCTGACTCAGCCCAGCCCCCAGCAGACCATGCATTCCAACAAGCTGCACCTGGTAGACCAAGGACCAAGGAGGTCTGTGCTTGTCTGGCTTTCCTCACTCCCGCTTCTGTGTGCCCTCATCCCTTCCTACCCCCTCCCCTCTCCACCCCCCACCCCTCCCCACTCCATTTCAACACACAGAGCCCCCCCCCCCCGGGCCCATCTGAGGCAGTGCGCCAAGGCCATGGCTGAATTTATGAGCGAGCCGTGCTCGTGTCTCCTTCTTCCCCTTTGTGCAGGGTTGTTACAGGCCCTCCTTGGGAACCCATGGTCCCAGGAGCCTGCAGCAACCATGCCCCCCCAACCCCCGTACTGACAGAGAGCCTCACCCTCTTCCTGACTCTGGACCACCACTTGGCATCTTCTTCTGTCCCCTTTCTCTCTCTTCTGCAGAGGTGTCTTCAGCTCCAATGCCTCATGAAGATGCCTAGAAGCCTACCCAGAGCACTTGTGTCTTCTCCTGAGTCCCATCCAGACTACTGGACATTTCCTCTCATTGGCTCCCCCACTTCTCCACTAGCACCACTAACAATGGCAGCTCCCTTAAGAAGGGGGGGGAGGGGAGGAGGGAAGGAAGGAAGGAAGGAAGGAAGGAAGGAAGGGGGGAGGGAGAGAGGCAGGAGGAAGGAAGGGAAGGGAGGGAGAGGGAAGGAAGGGGGGAGAGAGGAAATAAGGGAGGGGGAAGGAAGGAAGGGATGGAGGGAGGAGGAGGGAGGAAGGAGAAAGGAAGGAAGGAAGGAAGGAAGGAAGGAAGGAGAGAAGCAGGAGGAAGGAAGGGGAAGGAGGGAGAGGGAAGGAAAGGGGGAGAGAGGAAATAAGGAAGGGGGGAGGAAGGAAGGGAAGGAGGGAGGAAGAGGGAGGAAGGAGGAAGGAAAGGAGGGAGGGAGGGAGGAGAGAGAGAAGCAGGAAGAAGGAAGGGGAGGGAGGGAGGGAGAGGGAAGGAAGGAAGGGAGGAAGGAAGGGAGGGAGGGAGGAAGGAAGGAAGTGGGGAGGGAGAGAGGCAGGAGGAAGGAAGGGGAAGGAGGGAGGGAGAGAAGCAGGAGGAAGGAAGGGGAGGGAGGGAGGGAGAGGAAAGGAAGGAAGGGGGGGAGGAAGGGAGGGAGGGAGGGAGGGAGGAGGAGGGAGGGAGGAGGAAGGAAGGAAGGAAGGAAGGAAGCAGGAGAAAGGAAGGGGAAGGAGGGAGGGAAGGAGAGGGAAGGAAGGAAGAGGGAGAGAGGAAATAAGGAAGGGGGGAGGAAGGAAGGGAAGGACGGAGGAAGGAGGAAGGAAGGAAGGAAGGAAGGAAGGAAGGAAGAGGGGAGGGAGGGAGGAAGGAGGAAGGAGAGGGCCGGGAAGGGAGAGGAAAGCAGGAGAGGCAGAGGGAGAGAGGAAATCTTGGATTGCTTCTTCTGACCTGCCTTCCTTCCCCATGCCCGGCATGCAACCCCCAGGATGGGCTCCAGGCGGCTAAGCCATATTCTGGCGCCTCTGGCTGGTTTAGCTGCCGTGAAGGGCTCTGCAGAAGCGCCTTCTGCCATTCTGTCCACTGAGTCCCCTTGCTGGGCCCAGCTTCTGGTGTCTGATCAGGAAGTTTCCCTGCGTAGCTTCTGTCACATAAGAACAGGATACAGGGGCCCCCGGGTGGCTCAGTCTGTTGAGTGTCTGTCTTCAGCTCAGGTCATGATCTCAGGGTTCGTGGGTTCGAGCCCTGCATGGGGCTCACTGCTGTCAGCCTCTCAGTGCAGAGCCTACTTCAGATCCTCTGTCCCCATCTCTCTCTGCCCCTCCCCCACCCATGTGATTTCTCTCTCAAAAAATAAATAAATCATTTTAAAAAGAAAAGAACAAGATACAGCACAACCTTGTTTTATTTCCAGCAGCTAAACTTGCTGCCACTTATTTTTTTAAAAACTTTAATAGGCAACTGCTTCACTCTTTTGAGAGAAATGTTCTTTATGTAAATGTAAACCTAATGAATAAGCAAATAAAGAGCTCCCATAAAGCATTTACTTTTTCGATTCAAAACACAAGTCAATCCCTGTATCTCCTTTGGGTTTGAGGGAAGTGTGTTTGGAAGGAAAGTGGAAAGGCGGTCTCTCTTTTTGAAAGGAGTGCCTTCTCATCGGCCCCCACCCCTCCCTCATTGCCCCTTCCCCCCACCCCTTCCCTCATTTCCCTGCTGAGCTCCCGGAAGCTTACCTTTAAATGCCATTGGAAAGAGATTGGCTTGTCCCCTTTCTGTCCTAAGCTAACTGGGCCACTAGGTGTGTCCAAAGAGGCACAATTCCCCAGCTGAGATGGAATAAATTTGCAGGAAGGCTTGCATCACCTCCACACTGACTTAGTGATCGCACCAGGCAGGAGGCTAAGCACAGGACATCACTCAGATTTATTGTTATTCCTACAGCAGAATCCGCGTAATCACCAGTCCCTTAACGAACCAACAGCGTGTCTGCTTAACTGGGACAATGGCCAGGGGACTTTCCCTGTGCTTCCCGCTACTTCATTTTCATGAGTCCAAAAACCTTTCTCGAGGCGTGGCTACCACCTGCCTCTTGTGCCCCGGACCTCTGGTGTCGCCAGAAACCTCGATTCCACACCAGCCTCTTGGCTCTGCCTGAGTGTCTCAAAGCTTAGAACTGATATCGACAACAGCTGGAGATACATATTGCTGTTCCAGGTACTTTTACAAACGTGGTCTCGTGTTAATGCCACAGCAGCCTGGCCTGGCTGGGTCCAGCACGTGGCCCGTTTTGTCTATGAGACACAGAAGACTGGGAAGAAATTAAGCACCTAGCTGAGGTCCCACGTTCGGAAGTAACATGCAGAATCTCCAGTGGGTCTGCGTGTTTCCCAGCTATGCCTCCCCCCTTCCCGACACACCGACGCGATGCACCGTGATCATCAAGAATCCAGGCACCTTCCTCACCACAGCTTTTCCAGAACAAGGGAAATTCAGTGCAGAGCAAAGCACCTTTTTCCATGTGTGTATCCACCTAATAAAAGGAGGGGTAGGTGTCAAGAATGAGCCGTCCAATGTGTGGTGCGACTTTTGTTTCTCAAGGCAAATGCAAAACAGATCAAAACATCCTTTATTCTACCACCATTTCCCGAAAGAAACAGCCTTAGCCTGAAGGCAGAAATCAATGTTCAAAGCCCTTACCCATTTTTTAGAAAGATAAAGGCTGTGTTTAATACATAACAGGACAGCCATTCAAGGATCGTTACTGCTGAAAGTGAGGCTGTGGGAGGACCCTGTTAGACCATGCCAACATAACAGCAGAAAAAAAGGAAGAAGAAAGTAAGAAAAAGAAAGAAGGAAAGAGAGAGAAAAAGAAAGGGAGAAAGAGAAAGAAAGAGACGGAAGGAAGGAAGGAAAGAAGGAAGGAAATAAGGAGGGAAGGAGGGAAGGAGGGAAGGAAGGAAAGAGGGAAGGAGAGAAGGAAGGAAGGAAGGAAGGAAGGAAAAATCACGTGTGAACGGACAACCTGATATTCTAGAACTAGTCCTTTGAGTTCCTGGTTCATGCAGTTTTGAGCGCTGGGGTCCTTTGTTGCCAGCAACAGGCAGTGAAAGAGGCTTCATTCGACTGAACTCAATTATACACTCGCTTGTTTTAAAAAAAATTTTTTTTAATATTTATTCATTTCTAAGAGAGAGACAGAGCACGAGCAGGGGAAGGACAGAGAGAGAGAGAGGGAGACACAGAATCGGAAGCAGGCTCCAGGCTCTGAGCTGTCAACACCGAGCCCGACGTGGGGCTCCAACCTGTGGACCAAGAGATCATGACATGAGCCGAAGTCGGACACCCAACCGACTGAGCCGCCCAGGCGCCCCTCAAGTACACACGCGTTTGTAATGTGCCTACTGTATGCTGCAAAACGAACTAGATGCTAGACGGGCTCTAAACAACGAACACAGCAGGGGCCCTAATCCCTTAGACTAGTAAGAGAGGTAAATAGAGCTATATCTGAACTGCACCCTGTGCACACACGTCAGCATCACCTCTGTCAACAGGACAGTTGGCATCGGCACCCGGAAAGAGCCCAGTGAGGAAGGCCGTGGTTTGGAAAGCAAGCATGCAGCATGCTGTGTGTGTGCACGCTGCTAGCCTGCGGTGGTAGAAAGGGAACAGCCTGTCTGCTCTCTCTAGGAGCACATTTTTCTAGTTCCCTGTAGCCCGGCACAATTAATTAAGTCAGGGACCAAGACTTCCTGTGGCCTCAGCAGTCTCTGTGAAAATCTCAACAGCCCCTCAAGTCAGCAATGCCCAGCTTATAACTCAGACTCGGGAGGCGGGTTCTTGCTGGCGGAGCGGCTCAGGACACAGCACCTCCTCTCCAAAGCTCAGTCCGAGCTTGCTGAGGGAGGCTCCGTGACCGTGGGGAGGTCCCTGGCCCCTCTGGGCTCCAGCGCCCGCCCTGCAAAATTGAGCAAAGCCTCCCCTGTAAATGACAGAGAAAAGAGTAGGGTCAGGATTGGACTGCATTTAGCCACAGGCCATGGGAGGACATGCCGAAAAGAGTGGATGATGGTGCCACTTTCAAAGCCAATAGTTCCAGTCCACGCATTAGGGTGCCAGAGCACTCCCCATGCCCTCCAGGCTCACCCTGCCCCTGCCGTGGTTGTCCCTGGACAGGTCCCACCTGGCTTCCATGAAAGGTCTAGAGAGCTTGTTGCAGGGACCCAGGGGACACTGATGCCTCCGTGGAGCGTGCTGAATTAATTCTCTGGCGCTGCCATATCACAGAACCACAGATGGGACACCTCTACTGCAGAAGCTGGTTTTCTCAGAGCCTGGAGGCTGGAAGTTCCAGAAGATATCAGCAGGGCTGATCCCTTCTGAAGTCTTTCTCCTCGGCTTCCCGACAGCTGCCTTCAAAAGTCACACTCTTCTGAGCATCCTGGATGCGCTTCCTGTCCCCTGCTGCAGTGGAACCCAAGCGAGGCCATGACAGCAGAGCCACCCTGGGTCACGGCACCTGCCACATTCTCTGCCCAGAGCTTGGTAAGGAAGCACGGGACTGGATGGCTGTTCTCTGAGGGCCTGTGAGCTCACTGCCTCTGCTGCTCTGCTCAGAACCAAGCAGTCTTCAGTCAACCAGCTGTCTCAGCCCCATTCCTGCCCCAGGACCCTTGTCCAGACCAAGCCCGCCAGTCTCAATGTGTCACAGGTCAAGTGTGAGGAACTGAGAGAAAGGAAAGAAAACCCCCATTAAGAAGTGTCTTTCTCTCTCCCTCAAGAGGATGGCTGGAATGATTTTCCAAAGGTCTAGAAGCTAACAAGTGGTGGCCAGGCTGTGGAGAGACTGACAGGCTCATACGCTGAGATGAGGTGGCAGATTAGATCCTTAAAAAGTCAAACGCAGAATTACTGCGTGACCCACTCCTAGGTGTGTGCCCGAGACCTGAAAACGTATCTTCACATAGAACCATGTACACATGTGCTCATGGCCGCACATCCACAGTAGCCAAAGTGTGGACGTAACCCAAATGTCCGTGACCATGTGATGAGTGATGAGAACGGTTCGGCTGTGAGGAGGGGCAAAGCACCGACTCACGCCTGGTACAACATGGGGAGCCTTGGGGACGTCCTGCTGAGAGAGGGAAGCCACAGTCAACAGGCTCCAGACTGTGCCGCTCACTTATTTAAAACGTCCAAAGTAGGAAAATTTCACATGGACAAAGGACTAGTTTTGCAGGTGCTCAGGGAGAGAAGAATGGGGAGTGATGACTGACGGGTACAGGCTCTCTTTCTGGGGAGATGAAAATGTTCTGGAATTAGTGGTGATGTTTGCACGGCCTTGTGAGTGTTCTAAAAGCCACTGCATTCTGCACCTTAAGGTGATTCACATGAATAATACGATGTTATATGTATTTTGCTTTCAAAACCGGTTATCTCTTTGGCAGATCATGGTAAGAAATTTCAAAAAAAAAAAAAAGAGAGAAAAGAAAAAAGTCTCTGGAATGCTCCTGCAGCTCTTACCCAACTTGGCCTGTGCTGGGTACTCTTCCTGTGTTGGGTACTCCATCCTGTGCTGAGTACTCCATCTTGTGCTGAGTACCACTCTACACTGTGCTGGGTACCCATCCTGTGCTGAGTACTCTGTGCTGGGTACTCCATCCTGTGCTGAGTACTCTGTCTGTGTTGAGTACTCCATCCTGTGCTGGGTACTGTGTCTGTGTTGGAACTCTGTCTCGTGCTGGGTACTCCATTTTGTGCTGAATATTCTGCCTATGCTGGGTAATACATTCTGTGCTGAGTACTCTGTGCTGGGTATTCTGCCTGTGCTGGGTACTCTGGTCTGTGCTTAAGCATTCCATCCTAGGCTGGGTACTGTGTCCTGTGCTGGGTACCCTGGCCTGTGCTAAGTACTCCATCCTGTGCTGGGTACTCCATCCTTGCTGGGTACTGTGTCCTGTGCTGGGTACTCCATCCTGTGCTGGGTACTGTGTCCTGTGCTGGGTACTCCATCCTGTGCTGGGTACTGTGTCCTGTGCTGGGTACTCTGGCCTGTGCTAAGTACTCCATCCTGTGCTGGGTACTGTGTCCTGTGCTGAGTACCCCATCCTGTGCTGTGTACTCTGGCCTGTGCTGGGTACTCCATCCTTGCTGGGTACTGTGTCCTGTGCTGGGTACTCTGGCCTGTGCTAAGTACTCCATCCTGTGCTGGGTACTCCATCCTTGCTGGGTACTGTGTCCTGTGCTGGGTACTCCATCCTGTGCTGGGTACTGTGTCCTGTGCTGGGTACCCCATCCTGTGCTGGGTACTAGAGAGCTTGTTTACAGCTCCCTTCAAGCTGTAAGCTCCCTGGGGACAGGATTTACAATGGGTGCATTTTTGTGTCCCCCACAGAGCATAACACACCTGTCTGCAGAGTCGGGGCTCATTGCTGTTTGTGGAATGATCTTGAATGCACAAAGGTCCTACTGTGTGCCCAGAATCATGACACACTAGCATGTGGGTGAGGGTCACCCAAGGAAACCACGCCTGGGGGCTTTAGGCAACACACTATCTCATTGTAGAGGTGAATTTTCTGATGCAAAACCTTAGCAAATGAGCGAGACCTTACAACACAAAGTGCAGCTTCAGTGGCTTGATCACCAGAATCTAGACTCGTGCCAAGGGCGGGCCTGTGGGAAAAGAGAAGGGGCTCAGTGGGTCCCAGAGAGCTGCCCACCTGCCCCAATTCACCAGGCATCTCCCTTTGTCTCCTGCCACACGCAAACACTGGCAAACGGGGGAGAATGCAACAGACCCGCCGGGAAGCCCGCGATGCCACCGCACCCTTGAGAGGCAGAGTCGTTGCGATCAGAGAGGCAGGTGGGCGGATCGGCACACACAGACTCAGTCCTGGAGCTCCAGGAAGTTAATTAGTTTTCTCTCCCGTCTATGTGGACTCGGAAGAAGCTGGCCGCAGTCCACATTGAATATCGTCCACCACAATCCCGTACACATCCGGCCTAATTTAATTTTGAAATTGCATTTGGAAAAAAAAAAAAGTGTGAAGATACCAATTGTACGGCATAATTTAGAAAACCCATTATCTGCGGGTTGCCTGCCAATACGGGGATGTGGTTACGGAGACTCCGTATCGTGTGGCTCCGAACGATAGCACAGCCTTTGAGTCCTCTGCCTCTCTCATTAGAAAGAACGAGAAACAGAACGTGTCCACGGACTGATTCTGGGCCACAATTTATCCGGGCCCCCAGGGGGTGAGTCCTCTGAGGGAAGTCAGTTCTGAATTAGAGGCAAGGGTGCTGGGACCTTGTTCTTGGTCTAGAAGACGCCCAGACGCCCAGCACTTGCACCGTGTGATCCCCACAACCGCGGTTCGGAAAGAGTACAGCAATAATGCTGGCATCGTACAAGGCAACGTCCCAGAGTCATTATTTTCTCCTTCTAGAATTTATTGCAAACGAGTCGTCAGGCATCGGGGAGCTTAAATTTTGCACCATCAACTTTCGGCATAAAATATCAGGAGGGAATGGTTTATATCCTCTCCTCAGACCCTTTGAGGGTTGTAATTCTCCTGATGCCAATTAGAATCGGACAAATCAACTGGGGTGAGACACCACACGACCCCAGACTCACCCTGAGTCGCCAGTCAAATTCCAAACCTTCACACAATGGCTGATGGAGTCCAATTAAACGAAAGTTTTTATCTGTACGTTGCCAAGATTTGATTAGAACAATCTTCCCCCATCAAGAGAAAAATGTGGACATATACGTGTATCTAAGCAAATCTGAGACCGCCCACAGAATTCTAAGTATTCTCAGAAATCATATCCAGCCACTAAAATGCTATGTGATGCAAATTAATTTACTGAACAGAAATATTCCAATAAAGTTGGCTATAAACTGAGCATCTGTAGTTAAAAATCGTATTTTCCCACTCACCAATGTGATGAAAATCGGAACGTATTTCCTCAAGGGAAAATATCCTCTCCAGTAGGTCTGGCTGAGACGCGCTCTGTCCCCAGTTCTGTCACACGTCGGCATCCTCACGCCTGGGGCATGTGTCTGTTGGCCTGGCCTCACCCGCTCCGTCAGTCTGTCCACAGCCATCCTACCTTGTGCCACTGCCCCTGGTGACACGGCCATGGGAAACCCAGACAAAGTCCCCAGCCCTGCTGGGCTTACATCCTGAAGGTGAACAAGGTGGGGACATCGGATATTTGCACGGTTACACGGTGACGTGCGCTGAGCAAGCAGGTTCGTATTGGTTGTGGGAAGGTTGTAAGTTTGTCCCCTTGCCCAGGGAGGCCCCGCTGCTTGAGAAACTATCTGGAGGGAGAATGTCCCCTGCCAAGGCCCCAAGGCCCGTGTGGGGTGTTCAGGAAAGACTTCCGAGGCTGGGGCGGGGCCTGGGGAGGGTGGACTGGAATAAGCCACCCAGAGAGCAGCGGGAATTGAGAAAAAAGAGATATGGTGTCCCAGCTGCCTGGACCTCCTGAGTCCCGGCCAGGAACTGGCCTTTGCTATGACCTGGATGCCCCTGGCTTAAAAGATCTTGAAAGATCACTGGATTTTCCTGTTCAGCTGCCAAGAGGGGTAGTGGCCACCCCCCGTCTGACAGTCCAGGGGCTCCTGTCCCTCATGCACGGAGGGCCCATCTCCTGTTGTGTGGGTACTCAGAGCGGGGCCCAGAGGGGGAGCCTCTGCTGATGGTCTCCCCAAGGTCAGGCTTTGTCCACCCGTTGTCTGCTGGAGCCTGATCTTCTGAGCACACGGCTTTCTCCTTATCAAGTTGTTGGCCTTACAAATCTGAACGTGGCTTCGTGGCTTCGTGGCTTCATGGCCTGCAGAAGTCTTGTGGCAACAGGCAAAACAGGTGAAACCTGAGACAATAAGTGAGTGTTTCTGCCCCACTTTGCTCCCAGCAAGGGGCGCCCAGAACGGGTTCCTGGGTTTGATGCCTCAAGTCTGTTTTGTGGAAGACGGGAACGTCTTTGTGGTCCCGGGGGCCGCCACTCATCCTGAAGGCAGCGGGCGGGGATGCAGGGGAAGCTTACTTCCTGAAAAGCCACATTTCTCAGATGGATAATCAGTGTGACGATGGTCCACCTGGCCCAGCGGTGTCTCCCGCGGCCACCGTGCTGTGTCCTCTACCTCACCCTGCTGCATGGGGTCACCGTGGGGGCCGCACACAGGGACGAAGCCGTCAGAAGTAGAACCTAGGGTCTGTACTGGTTCTGGGAGTTGCTCAGAGTCAGTTGCTGCACGTGGGGCGACATCGACCCCAAATCCATCTCCCTTCTCCTGGAGGAGGAGGGGAGCCTGGGGAGCCCATCCTGGGCCACTTTGGGTCCCCCCCACCGCAAATGCATATATTCAAGTCCCGACTCCCGGGACCTCAGAACGTGACTGTATCTGGAGATGGGGCTTTTACTGAGGTGATTAAGGTAAAATGAGGTCACTAGGGTGGGCCCTGGTCCCATATGACTGGTGTCCTTGTAAGAAGAGGAGGTCAGGACGTGGATACGGACAGAGGGATGCTGTGGGGACACAGGCAGGAGATACCGCCCTCACGCCAAGAAGAGAGGCCTCAGGAGAGAGACCCTTCCCACACCTTGATCTCGGACTTCCAGCCTCTAGAACCATGAGGCCACAAAGCTGGGCCGTCGAAGCCACCAGTTGGTGGGGTTCTGTTGCGGTGGGTCCCAGAAACCAACCCAGGGTGCATCCCCACAACAGCACATGGCCACGGGTGCGTCTGGTAGCCTCACGTGTTCCTGGCCATCTTCTCTCCTCTGCCCCAAGTTCCAAAGCCCACATTCCTTTGGAAAGAGCTGTCTTAGTAGAGAGAGGCAGGGGAACACAGGCTCCTGAACCCTGTCCTGGGTGTTTTCCTCCTTGGATGGCGTCACATCAATCAGCCTGGGGCCTCGACCAGCAAACAGTCTCACCAGTCTAGCTCTGCGGCAGCATTGTGAACAGGGAAAAGTTTTCAAATGACTCCTGAGCAGAGTACTTTCATTTGCTGCGAAGTAAAGTTAAAAGTAAATTGCACTAAATTAATATTGATTCAAATTAAGCCATTTATCTCTTTATGCATTTCAACTCCACATCAAATACAATCATCGCTTAAGCTACTCCGCACCAAATAAAATTACAAGTTAAATTGCATCTTGCGGTGGTTCCCCTTTTTCCGGGAAACTAACTAAATAAGTAGATAAATGCACGCATGCACGCGCGCACGACGCAGAGCTGAAGCCTGAACCAGCCGTGGTTTTCCAGCTGCATGAAACAGAGGAGGCGTGAACGCCCGCTTGGTCTGCTCACGTGGATGAGAGTTGCAGGGTGTCTGGATTCCCTTACCTGATGACAGAAAGCTGTCCTTAATTGCTCTGAGAATGGGTCCCCCGGTTCTGGGGAGGCTACCGGAGCTGTGTGTGTTAATCCAGACGCAGGCAGATGTAGTCAAGTCTCCCAGGTTATAAGTCTCTCTGCTTAGCACCGAGCGGGGGGGACAGCCCGTCCTCGTGTTCCACATGCTGCTTCCGATTGACTTCTGTGCCCCTCGTCAGGGGCAGGGACCTAGGAAGGAAAACAACTCTGAAGCAGGAGACCAGTCACAAAGCCTGTTCCAGGTGCTTGGTACCAAGAGTGGGTACACACAGGCTTGCCTGGTCTCTGCTGTTTGGAGACCGGGGATGACACTGATCAGTAGACAATGGTGCTGGCCAGCACCAGACAGTCCCCACCGCCCAAAGCCCAGTCAACAGCTGACATCACCATCCCCTCCTCGCTGGTGAGCAAGCAGAAGGTGGGGGGACCTGACTGTGAGTAATGTCAGGGACACTTCCGAGCAAAAGCCTTCCCCCTCTGACCATCTTGATGGATCCCTGGATCCCTGCCCTCAGGGGGTTAGCCCCTTGCCATCAGAATGCAGTCTGTGAGTCCCCTTCTCGCCACACTGGGGGGAGGCCTGGGAACCAGCCTTGTCTGCAGCAAGGCAAGAGGGGTGTCTCCACCGGCCGTAACAGAGCATCACAGATGGGGGCTTATCAGTTACAGACCTTCATTTCTCACAGTTCTGGAGACGGGAGTCCAAGGTCGAGGTGCCAGTAGGACTTGTCCTCACAGGCACAGGGCATGAGGGAACGCTCCAGGGTCCCCTTTAACGGTGCCCTAATCCTTTTCATGAGGGACCCACCCTCCCGGCCCAATCACCTCGGAGCACCACCGCACCGGAGGTCGGGTTTGGGGACACAAACATTGGGTCCACAGCCAGGCAGAATGGGGAGGTCCTGAGAGTTGGCCGAGACCCATTTCGCTGCATCGAATGTCCATCACGATGAGGACCCATTGGTTCTTACAGGATGGACATTTGAGGCCGTTGTTTTGCTCCCCAGCAGCAGACCAGGGGGAAAGGCCACCGGATCTGGGTACACAGACAGGAACAACTGCCAGGATTTCCACCTCTGCCTTTGGTCACCAGGGCTGACGTACAGGTGAGCCAGCCTGCAGGCCACCGACGGGCTTTCTCTGACTGGCGATGTGTTCCTCTGCCCTTCGTGGACACTGAAATGCCACAGTTAAATGGTGTTTTCCTCTGGGTGTACCCAATTGTCCTTGCTTTTTTTGTTTTTTGGGGGGTTTTTTTGGTCTTGAGTTTAAAAACGAGTTTTGTCCACAGCCAGTGGGCCAAGTTAACCTTTCACCGCATGACCGCGCGTCGCTGGGTCCCCCGCTCCTGCCAGCTGTTGGCCAGCCCTCTCCCACCTCCCAGCAAGGGCCCTGCCAGGTGCCTTCCTTACTGGGCTTCCCTTGGGGTGCCAGACCTTCCCTCCTACCCCCTCCAGACCCCGTCCCACCCAGGGGCAGCCCCACCACCTCCCAAATGCAGCTGCTTGTCTCCTAGATCTGAGAGACACCCACGGGTCCATTCTCACAAAAGTGTGTCTATGGGAGCCCAGGTTACCTTCCGGGACATGTCACGGTGTGATTTTCGGTGGCGCGGCAAGGAGAAGAATTTGAAACAACATTTGGGGCATTCGGAGTGTGGAGGAACCATCGTATGTTCTGTGGATCACCCCCTTGTGCACAAAAAGCGCCCCCAGCCCGCGTGCATGCCCTCCCAGATGAGCCCCATCCGTCTCTGCAAGCTGAGGCCAGGCCCCAGACTCTCAGGGCTCTCCTTGGGGCCATGGGGTCTCACTCAAAAGTCTCTTTTTCTTCACCTACACTTGTCTCCACGCTCAGCTCAGACGGCAGTCCTTCCAGAAACCCTTTTCTGCTTACTTCCTTGCGCTTTCCCCCTCCTCGCTGCCCCCACAAGGCTCTGGCCTCAGGCCATCCCAACCCCACTCACCTCTTTGCATCCGGCCCACGTTTTCCACTCTACCCACCCAAGTATAAGTAGCCGCCACCACCCCCGCCCCGATACACACGTGTCCCAAGGAGAACATACAAAACAACAAAAAACAAAACAAAAACCCTGTGTTCCCTGGAATAGTCTCCTTTCCTGGATGACACAGTGCAATGCCTCCTACTCAGTTACGGGGTTAAGCGTCCGCAGGGAGAATTAAGCGACGTGTGTGCGTAGCAATCACTGCTTCCCCTCTCCCTCACACTTCCCAGGGAATCTCATCCAGACCTGACTCGACCTGGCGGCACCTTCGGGTGGAGCCCTTCCTAGGAATCCGACTGCTTCCTGCCGGGCCAGCTGGGTGGCGCGAGGGGCCCCTGGAATCCTGGTGGGCGTCTGTGCCTGGAATCCGCTAGAAAGCCCAAGGTGTGTGCACGGCACCAGGGAGGCTGCTTCCTTTCTCCTCCTACAGGGGGTGCCCATGATCTCCGTTCCCCGTGCTGCCTCCTCTGGCCACCTGTGCAGAGTGCGAGGGGGGATGCCTGAAACCAGAAGGCTACATCAGGAGTGATCGCACAAGCCAGACATAATAAGAGGTCCAGGTTGTCTGCCTCTTCCTTTTTTTATCGACTGATTCCGTTGTCCTCAGCCTGGAAGCACTGAGACCAGCGAGGCTCCAGGCTGTTTCTTACCCTCGTGTCCTCTCCTTGTCTAGCACCATGTGGCTCAAACTCAAGAAACCACAGGGGTTCCCTATTACATGAGGGCCTTAGGGAGGACCTGGGTACAGGACACCTGTCTCTCGACTGAAGGCACAGCTCCCTCCCCTCCAGACCAAGAGCCCTGGGTCACAAGGAGTGTGGCTTACCTCCACAAATAGTGCCCGGTGTCGGCTGTGTAAAGGGTCAGTTGGTAACGAATCCACTGGTGGGGCTGATTGGTCAGGGCGATCTGCTCCTCCTGGAATCTGGAAACCACCCCCCACCCCGGCATGATCAGGCCCGACCTTGTTCCCCACTGGGGACATCTATGTGGCAGCCACGCCCCCCCCCCCCCCCAGCTCCCAAACCCTGAGGGAAGCAGGTAAACCGTGTGCTTTGAACTTTCCAGGGCAGAGCTCAGGGGCACGTGACCAACCCCCCAAGCCTGCACACTGTCCAGATTAGATAGGACAGAGGTGGAGCCCAGTGGGAGCCCAGGAAATAACCCAGCCTGTGGTGATGGTGATGATGCGGTTGTTAACAGAAGCAGAGCTGGTGTGGGTCTGTCCTCCTCGGAGAACAGCACGGTTGATTAACGGCGTTGGGAAGATAAATGTTAGGAAAAGCAGCCCAATGCCATCAGACCTTATCTTGGGTAATGTCTCCCTGCAAAGTGCATTCTGAAGAGCTTTCCTGGGTTGTAGTAATGGCATCACCCAGGAGCAGAGGACGGGCTGCATCGGGAAGGGGCCGGGCCGAGTCTGGGAGCTGGGACGTCCAGCGCCGGGACCAGAAGGCCCCATGGCCCTGGGGTGGGGGTTGGCTTCTGAGACATCCGTGGCACTGAGCTGCAGGATGAGGGGTGGGGGAGGGGGGGAGGGGGGAGGGGGGAGCCAGGGTTAGGGGGGCTTCGAGACAGAAGGAGAACCCCAAGTGTGTCACCTGCCTTCTCCAGGTCAGACACTGGGGCTGCTTCGTACCATTTTTCATAGGATCCTCCAAGCCACCCAGGGAGACCAGATTGTCCCAGAGCAAGTGCCTCTCCTGCCAAAGCCGTTCTGCCGCCGTGACACCGGAGAAGCCAACACGGTCCTGGGTCGGGTCCTGCTCTCCTGCCTCCTGCAGCCTTAGGCTCTTTCTAAGGCTGCAACTCATCAAAAAGCTTGTATATTAGTTTCCTGTGGCTGCTGCAATAGATTATCCCAAACTTGGTGGCTTAAAACAACACATTTATTCTCTTGCGGTTCTGGAGGTCATAAATCCAAAAATAAATCCAAAACCACTTTCACTGGGCCAAAATCAAGGTGTCAGCAGGGCCGCGGTCCCTGCAGAGGCTCCAGGGGAGAATCTGTTCCCTGCCCTTGCCAGCTCCGTCCACCATTCCCGAAGCCAGCACTGTGGCATCTGGCTTCTGGGTCACTTGCTCCTTCTGGAGGCAATTCCTCCCCTCCCCGCACCACACGACCCTTTCAGGTGACATTTAGTGTCCACCCAGACAACCCAGGGTAATCTCCCATTTCAAGATCCTTAACTTGCTCACATCTGATGAGTTCCTTTGTCTGTAAGAGATTATTCCCAGATTCCAGGCATGAGGACGTGGGTATGTTGGGGAGGGGGGAGTTCCTCAGCCCAGCAGGCAAGCAACCCAAACTCATTGGCTACAAGCTGTTTATCTCCAGCCTCCAGAGAGGTCTGGGTCATTCTGCCATCCCCAGTGTCTCTCCAGCACCGTCCCCACATGTTCCTGGGGCATGAAATGCCATAATGAATTCAGATCTTGCCTGCAACCCCTTCTGGGTCAAAGAATTATGAACAGATAATAAGATTGCTATGAGGCAGCATCTGGGCTCTTAATGGCCGCAGCCTGTGCAGAGGTGGGTGCTAACCCCATGGGGCTTCCGGGAAATGGGGCTGGGGCCACAGTCAGGAACCTGGAGAGTGACACATGCAGTGAGATTCAGGCCAAATAAACATGGGAGTGTCCTGTTCTCCGAATAGGAAATACACAGACACCATAGTCAATGCAGATCCTCACCTTAGAAAAGCCCCACAGTGGCTTGGGGATGTGATGCTGGCCCAGCTGAAGCTCCGAGTCACTGTGGGGGTGGACGCAAGGTCGTCTGAAGTCGCACGGGAAGGCGTACCGGCCGCCGTGGACGGGCATGTCTCCTGATACACGCGGTGTTCGCACAGAGGTGGACAGGACTGTTGAGGCATGTTCCTAAACGGCTCTGCTCGGCCGGACACACTTCTCTGCATCTAGCTGCCCTTCCTGCGTCCCTCTGTCTCTTCCCGACAAAATCGCACATAAGCAAACGCGAGACTGGGGTTTGCATCCTGCTCTGATTGCTGGGTAACCACATTGGGACAAAGTCCTGTCTGCAGAGCCAGTGTTGGAGCAGAACGGACTGTGGGGAGAAGAGTAAGAGTAAGGAGTACCTCGGGGACGGAGAGGGGGATGAAGGTGAACTGAGTTTCTTGGAAATCGGGAAGCTGGAGGGCAGCAGCGTTTGTGTGCTGGGAGTGGAGTGTGTGTGCACACACACACGCACACACATACACACGTATGCACACATTCACTCACACACACGCACACAGGCATACTCATGCACACCCGCACATACATGCACACACATACATACACATGCACACACCCACATGCATGCACACACACATGCACACACCTATACATGTACACATATGCACGTGTACATATGAACACACATGGACACATGCATGTATGCACAGACAAGCACACACATGCACACATGCATGCACACGGACACACATGCACGCACGCACAGGCATGAGAGGTGCTCAGAGCCACCTTGTTCCTCCCCCAGCTACATCTCTCAAGGCCTCACCACCTGACTGTGCCATTATTTATTCTGTCTGCTTATAAAGTTTCCTCCACTTCTTGACATGCCCTAGAGGGATGAGGCCCTCGACTTTTTCCTGAATAATATGAGCCCGTCCAAAGGACCCAGGCAGTGAAAACTGCAGACAGAGTCAGAAATATGGCCACAGAAGAGTGGGGCATGGCCCAGATACGGAGGCCAGGGTGATTAAAATGACCAATGTGTCAGGCACGAAATAGTAGCTCCTGATATCGACCGAGCGTCGAGAATAAGGCCCCTTATATCACCACAGGAAATGGGCAATTTTATGCCAACTCGGAGTAGCGTGTCTCGAGGTAATGGTGGGTATAATTCATGTCGTTGCACTACCCCAGACCTGCCTGCAGAGAATTTCAGCCTGAGCTCAGGTTTCCTGGCTTCTGGCTTTTCGAGCCAGACCCTTAAAATATATATATTGAAAATGCTAAAATATTTGCTTTGCTCTAAGGGGGATTAAGTGCCGGTAAAAATGGCCGGATTGATGGTCCCTGGAGATAAGAGCCATCCTCCTTATGTCCAGATGAATCAGCCGTGACTCAGTCCCTGGTTCACACCCTCTTTTCACAGGCGCGCGTGCACTGCCTCCTTTCTGTTCTCACCCTTCATTCCAATTTCACTTCCTCCCTCGTGTCTGCTCACCTGGGCAGGTGCCAGCGAATGCCTGAGGTGATCCCACGGCGCGAGAGCAAGAAGCTGTGAGATCCAGAAGGCCATCCCTGGAGTGCGCGTTTTCGGCTGCCAGCATTGCATCCCTGGAGTGGAAGACCTGGCCCCCGGAGTCAAAGTGGGGAGGCTGCCTCCCAAAGGAAACATCAGGAAGTAAGGCTTAGCAAAGAGGTCTAAGGAAGAAGGTATCCAGCAGTCTGCGCTACTCGTGAATGCCGTAAAATAGTACATATTTTCCTGTATTGCCCTCATTTTCTCCCATGAAGCCACGTTACAAAGAGGTGAAAACAAAAAGGTGAAGTTTTAAATATGACCCATAGAGCCGCCAAACCAAAATGCTCACTGCTGGCAATTTGGTCTGTTTCGTTTTCTAAACCCACGTGCACCTGTGTAACTCATACACATTCACATACAAAGACTGGCAGTTGAGATCACACCATAAATAACCGTCTTCAGCATTTTCTGCATAATTCCCTGTTACATGCACATCCCCATAGATCAGAAACATGCTGGAGTATAGCTTTACTCTAGAAGTTCTCAGCCACTATTACGCTGTACCCATTTTCCCACGACTTAAGTCGTTTTTAAACCATAATTTAAGAGTAGGCATCCCAAACTTTGCAGCCGCCCCTCTGGTGTTGCATGCGTAAGTGACCAGCAATTTTTGTGCCTCCTGAGGAACGCCACCACCAGGAAGCCCTCCACGTGTGCATGTGGCACAGGTGTGATGGGTCCTCAGCGGGTCCAAGATGGTCTTCTTGGAGGTTTTTGCTGACGGCTGTTCCCACCAGCAGAGCACAGTGGTGGGTCTCCCCTCAGCCTCTACAGCACTGAGTACTGTTTTCCTTTCCTCCTACCAGCTGGCGTGACCAGTTATGCTGGGTGTTCTCAGGCAGTGCTGAGTGTTTGTGAGCGTTCTTGCACCTGTCGGGCTGTGTTGTACATCTCTGTGACTTAATGTGCCTCAGGGTCTCTTGATTCCAGTTTCTTCTCTGTGGCTGAGGCCAAGCCACCGTTGCCTCCTTGGTACAAGCCCCATACCATGCCCCTCCGTGCCCCTTGCCCCAGCACCCCCATCCTCACCTCTGTCTGGGGCTGCCTCCCGCAGGTGGATACTCTCGGCTTACTCCCCATTAAGTCCCTGAGTTCAGGGTTCACGATACTGTAGGTGCTTAATTACTGTGGGCAAGTTGAACAAAGAGATCTCTGGTTCTGAAAACATGGTTGTGGAGTCAACCAGGGACCGAGAGTAAAAAGCCATCTGTTACAGGTTGAATCATGTCCCCCTGAAAAAACATGTTGGAGTCATAACCCCCAGACCTGAAAATGCAACCTTATTTGGGAATAGGGTCGTTGCAGATGTCATTCTTTAAGATGAGGTCATGCTGGGGTAGGGTGGGCCTAATCCAATGTGACTTGTGTCCTTATACGAAGAGGAGACAGATACTCAGAAGGAAAACAGCCATGGGAGGGTGGAGGCAGAGACCGCAGGGGACGTGCGGACAGCCGGGGACTGTCAAGGATCACCAGCAGCTACGAGGAGTGGAGAGAGGCTCCACAGGGCCTCCAGAAGGAGTCAGCTCTGCCAGTATCTTGAGTCTGGACTCTGGCCTCCTGAACCGACGGAGAAGTCTGTGTTGTTTCAAGCCGTCCCTGTTGGCTGCTGTTTGTTAGGGCAACCACGGGACTCTCAGACACGGCTTTCCCTGCCAAGACCGCACGTGCACATTTGGAGAGGCAGGGAGGCTGCGACTTGCCTCGAGTACTGACAGCGCTGTGCTAGATGGGGTGGCCATGGAGAGCAGGCAGGCTGGCCTCTCTCTCTGAAGCTCAGGCAAGGAGAAGTTGGAAATAAGAAACACACCCAGTCCCTAGGGGCGGGCTCACCTCAGCCACGGAGGGCTCAGGGCCACTTCCTTCCGGAAGACTGGAGGGGCTGTCTGCTGTCTCCAGGGACCCGGGGCCTCCGGCCCTGCAAGACAAGGGCTGCTCTTTTCCTCTCGAATATTTGAGCCAGGCTTTGGTGGGGTGGCTGGCTCTGCAGGGAAGAGGTGGAGGCTAGCCGCAGCATCCCCCCAAAACCTGCTTCCAGAGTGAGGACGTCGCAAGTGTGGTATGAGCCGCATACATATGTATTTATGGACATTGAAGGAGGCCCATTGCAAAAATGCATATTTCGTGGCTTCACACACTGTTTTACTGCCCGTGTAGGTCCTTCATAATATCCTCTGGAAATTCATATTAAAGGGGACTTCAAATCCAAATGACTGACCCGGCAAGCCCTCACGGTCCCTGTCTGCGAGGAGGTTTTATTTAATAACAAAGTGTTTTATTCAAAGTTGTGCCTACTGATAAGATTGCCCGTGGAGGCGCTAACATTTCTGAAATGCAATATTATATGTATTATTGGCCAAATCAACCACAGTGCCTCTGTCGGGACAATTTCCCTTTTATGTTCTGGGTGCTTAAAAGGCCTTAGAAGATTCTCGTGTATTTTTTAGGCAAAATGTGCTGCAGATTTTTTTTTTTCCTCGTTTGAAAACCAGAAAGGCTCTGTAAACCATGTCCTAGAGCAGGCCCTCAAACTTAAAAGTGGAAATAATGCACATTTAGGCTGAAAGACGCGTCCTCTTAGCTTAGTACAAGGCTGTGCGCATGCCGGAACACGTGTGCGAGCCTGCAGAGACGGGTGTCTGCTGAGATTCAGAGAAGTTCCTGGTGTGGGAAATACCCCCTATCTGATGTCAGAGTATTGACAGGAGGGCTGGGGGAATGAAGTTTTCTCTTATAATATGGAAGGGAGAAGACTGAGGAGTCGAAAAGAATTTCTAAAGTGTTTCCGGTCATCCTGGGCACAAAACCCTGGTGCTATGGACTGAATTGTGCCCCCACCCCCACCCCCAACCCAGAGTTGAAATACTAATCCCATGGTGGGGCTGAATTTGGAGGTGGGGTCTCTAAAGAAGTAACTAACATCAACTGAGGTCGTAAGACTGGAGCCTTGATCCTACAAGTTGGTGCCCTTACGAGAAGAGACACCAGAGAGCTCTCTCCCCGCTCCACGACAGGACACCGTGAGAAGGCAGCCTTCTGCTAGCCGGGAAGGAGGTCCCCGCCAGGAACTAAATCTGCCAGCACCTTGATTTGGGACACCCCAGCCTCCAGAACTATGAGAAAGAAATGTTGCTGTTTAAGCCTCCATGTCTGCGGAATTTTCTTACTGCCGCCTACCGGGGCCCATCTTTAATCCTGGCCAACAGGGCATATGTGACCACCCTTGAGCTCCAGGACCTTGTCTGCCAGGATCCTGCAGCCAAGAGCAGCCGCCAGAGGAGCCGGGTGGCAGGAAACGATGGTGTGGGTCCAGCCTCACTGCGCACACTTTGTGTCTCCATTTCATCTGTATGCATTTTCCCCTGCTCGGGTGAATACCAGAGGGAGACAACGTCCAGTAAGTGCTTTTTCATCTTTGTAAGAAGAGTTTATTGAAGCCAGTGGGTCAAAAAGTCAACAAGCAAGGAAGCAGAACCAGAAGGGCACGGGGGCAGAGAAGCCCTGAACAGTTGCTAATGTCTCTGACTTTCGCTCTGTGTTCCTTCGGCCACAATTTCAAAATGCAGAGTATGTTCAGGGGGCGTGGCCCCTTGACCTACTGGCCAAAGAGAAAGGAGAAGCAAGCAGCTGTCACAGAAGGCCCTGCGATGGCCTGTCCTTACCTGTGCTGGGCCAGGTGCGCTCAGGCTTCTGTGAGGAGACACTTGAAGATTGGAGGGGTGGGGGGGGGGGCGGCGTCCATTTGTCCCTGCAGTGTGTCACCCGCTGGGACCGGACCCCAGGGCAGGTGTGGTTTAGTGCTGTACCTGCAAGGGGACAGAGGGTGACATCAGTAATGTCATCTTCATACTGAGGGCAGGACATAGGACTGAGTAAGACACTGTGCTATAATAAAAAATATATGGGGTGCTGGGGTGGCTCAGTCAGTTAAGCGTCAGACTTTGGCTCAGGTCATGATCTCACGGTCCGTGAGTTCGAGCCCCGTGTTGGGCTCTGTGCTGACAGCTCAGAATCTAGAGCCTGCTTCGGATTCTGTGTCTCCCTTGCTCTCTGCCCCTCCCCCACTCTCTCTTTTTCTCTCTCTCTCTCTCAAAAATAAAACGTTAAAAAATCTTTTACAAAAATGAAGTTAGGGAGCCTGGGTGGCTCAGTCGGTTGAGCATCCGACTTCGGCTCAGGTCATGATCTCGCGGTTCATGAGTTCGAGCCCTGCCTCGGGCTCTGTGCTGATGCCTCGGAGCCTGGAGCCTGCTTAGGATTCTGTGTCTCCCTCTCTATCTGCTCCTCCCCCACTCACGCTCTGTCTCTCTCCCTCAAAAATAAAATAAAAACATTTTAAAAAATTAAAAAATATATATATATTTCATCTCCATTCGGGGTTTTCAGCAAGAGCTTCAGAAACCCTTGAAAAGACCTAAGTGATCAGAGTTTCTTTGTGATGCTAGAGAGTTGACTCCTGGTTGTCAAGATAGGGGCCGGTCACCGGAAGACCAACATGTGGCTGCAGGGCTGGGGCTTTGAGCCAGCCAGACCTCCAGGAGGGGAGAGGGCCTGGAGATTGAGTTCATTTGTGCGGCCGGTGACTTAATCAGTCGTGTGTGCGTAATGAAACTCCAGTCAAGCATCTGGACACCCAGACTCGGTGGGGCTTCCCAGCTGGTGGGCACCCTGATGTGCCAGGAGGGTTATCCCCTGGGGTTCCCTGGGGAGAAAGCCCAGAAACTCTGTGCTCCCTCCCAGACCGTCCCTGTGGGTCTCCTCACTGCATGTCCTTTAACATAAAACCGCACCTTGGTGCTTTCCTGAGCTCTGCCTCTGGCGAATGGCCCACCCCGAGGAGGGCTCTCAGAAGCCCCCAGATTCATAGCCAGTGGGCCAGAAGTGCAGGTAGCCCGGGGGAACCTCCCGGCAGGTGCATCTGAAGCGGGGCAGCCTTGGGGGAGAGGACCCAGCCCTCAGTCTGCAGGGTATGCTGGTGACCCTGGGTGGTCTGTGTCAGAAGTGCATTGCAGGCCCCCGAGCTGGGGTGGAAACAGAACAGACTCAGAATAAGCTCCACGGGCATGAAACCAGCAGAAAGGTTGGACCCAGCTTCGGGGCTACAGCCATCTGCACGTGGGGGCTTCCATCAGCAGAGAGGGCCGCACGGCCTCCCCCCGCTGAAGAGTGAGGTCCGCGGATTACTGTCACAAAGACGTAGTTTGCTGCTGAAGCCCGCTGGCGGGGCAGAGACACGGGCTGTGTGTCCCCACGTCCATCAGGTGCTGGTACTCATGGAGGTGCGCTGGGGGCTCAGAGCCCTGACGACGCTGTTCCTGCAAATCTGGTGAGCAGTGCTTGCTTGAGGATTTCTCATAGAAGTTTGAAGAACAAAATCTATGTGCACACTGCCCGGGACCGCTCGGTGTAGTCCACCAGGGGGGTGACAAGGGTCCTGCTCTCGACGGCCACGAGAGGGGACGGAGGATGGCAGTATGGTTTTGACTTTGGAGTCAGACACCAGACAGCGTCAGAACCGAGCCGTGCCCTTCATCTGCTCAGTAAACGTGGGCTCGCTTCCCTCGCCTCCCTCGTTGGGCCTCACTGTTCGTGTCAATGCAGTGGGGGCAATATTAATATTGCACAATGGAACCGTTTCAAGGTCTGGGTGGAGGCACCGGGTGGCCTGATAGCGAGCGCTCACTGACCGCTGGATGAGCTCCCTGCTTCGTCTTCGTATGAAGTTGGGAAGGCCAGGCGGTGACCCAATCCTGGCCCCCAGCGTTCAGCTACAGAGCTTGTAAATGAAAGACGGACAGAGGGCACCAGGAGAGAGTAGGGAGGCCAAGGAAGTGAGCCTGCAGGAGACACCAAGGCCGCCCATCAATTCTGCTCTCTCTCTGAATTCTTGCACGGGCGCCACCCCCCCACAACGCACCAGCCACTCAAACTGTGGGGTGATAGTTACAGGTCCAGGGAAAGCCAACCGGAGGGGAAGCCACGGAAACAGGTGAAAACCTGACCAGCTTCCGCACGGGGCCCCCTCCGTTTTGGGGGCCGTGCCTCACAGGTAGCTTCCTCGCTTGACTTCCTTCTACCGGGCGCACATGCCCTGTCGACAATTTGCGACCTAAAGATTCCTGAAACGGGGTTCTGTGGAGGAACTCCTGGACAAATGGACAAATTCCTACTGCTGTCTTCATAGTCACGGAGGAGGGAACATCTAATTCTTTACTACGCCAATAAATTCTGTGTCCGATTTATCTTCCATCAGGCCAACATTAATATTAAAATCCTCCATGAATCATAAATCTGTCATACATCAAGAAAAGCAGCACCAGGAAATCAAAAAAGCCCTCATTAACAAAAGCGGAATTAGTCCTTTGAGGACCGTTCTCAATGGCCAAACAGACCATTTACAGTCTGATCATTGTCCTAATGGGCCGTGCTCTGTCATTGGGTCGGTGTTCTGAATCTAAATTGGCCAGCGATGGGCTGGTAATCACTGTCTGGGGTGCCTGAGGTGATTTGGAGGCTCAAAGTCTCCACGTGGAAGATGGGTAAGCTGTGAGAGCTGGTGGGCAAGAGGGAGCGTCTGGAGACTGGCAGGCTGTGCCAGCTTGCAGCTCAGAGCGAGCCGCACCCTCTGCCGCCTCCTGTGGTGGAGACTCTGGCTCCAGGAGGCTGCTTCCAGGTGGTTCACTTCCCTGGGGCTGTGCCAGAACAACTCCAGCAAAACGCTCCCCCGGGGGGGGGGGGGGGGGGACCCGGAAGAAAGCTGCCCGCCTCGGCGCAGGCAGGAGGTCTGGTCTTTGGGAACTTCCCCCAGAGGACATGCACCACTTTCTTGGAAGTGGTTTCCATGACGGCAGAGGCTGATTGTGGGGAGGGGAATGCCGGCCAGCCGGGAAGGGACTCGACCTGGGCTACCGGAAGGGGGCTCACGAAAGAGCTCAAGACACAGCTTCCAAGTGGACACTGCCAGTGTCATTCTCTGAGCTGGTCAGATCGTCAGCCTAGATTCGGGATCTTTTCCAAGAGGAGCCCCCACATGTCGGGCAAATTCAGTTCTGTTCACGTGGAAAGGGCGTTTTGTGTGCCCTGTTTCCAAGCAGCTTACAAGGTTTAGGAAACAAACAGATGTTTATAATAAAATCTCAGCAGCTGCATTTGCACAGATGCGGGGGTGGGGGGTGGGACTGAGTCACACACGATCATAGAGCCCCAAAGAAGACATTGCCGAACTGGGGAGAAGCCATTGCAGAATTCCGTCCGCACGTACGTTACGTTTGAATATACAAGGATGTGCACACGCGTAAACCCGCAGTGGGGATCATACCGCTACGATACCTTTCTTATCCACCCTCCGAACTCGCTGGTGACAAATGACAGACACTGAGTATCTGCTGTGCTAACAAATATTCTTTCCCCTGGCTTTACTGAGCTGTAACTGACATGTAACACCACGTAAGGTGAAGGCGCACAGCGTGTGCCCGGATACACGTGTGTGCTGTGGGCCAATTACCACAGTCAGGTGAGCCAGTCACACAATCACCTTCTTCTCCTGCAGTGAGAACATTTAAGATCTACTCTCTCAGCCACTTCTGAGCGTGTAACACAGCATTATCGACTGCAATCACCATGCTGCACATTAGGGACCTGAACTACTCATCTTATGACCAGAAATGTAACCGTTTGACCAACATCTCCCCATTTCCCCCATCCCCCGGCCCCCGGTAACCACCACTCGGCTCTGTTTTCACCGGTCGGGCTTTTGTAGATCCCACGTGCGCATCATATCCTGCGATGTCCGTCTTTCTCCGTCTTAGTTTGCTTAGCATGATGTCCTCAAGGCCCATCCATGTTGTTACAAGTGGCAGGATTTCCTTCGTTTTTATGGCTGAATAATATTCCACACACACACACACACTCATACCACATTTCCTTTATCCTTCATGCATCCATCGATGGATACTTGGGGGGCTCCCACATCTCGGCTGTCGTGAATAATGTTGCACTGAGCACAGATGTGCAGCTATGCGTTCGAGACAATGACATCGTTTCGTCGGGATATATTCCCAGGAGGGGGATTCCGGACCCCGTGGTCTGATCTTCTTAACACAGATTCTGACCTGAGGAAGCCCCCACGAGGGCCCATGGTGAGAAGCACTATTTTCCGGGGAGCATTTCCCTCCTTTGCGAGACTATGAGAGGCCTCCCTGTTGCCACTGCCGGGTACAGCTCTAGAAGACATAGGGAGGCTGTGTGTTCACAGGTTAACCGTAACAGAGCAACTGCGGAGTGTCAGTCAGGGCCCGAAACCAGAAAGGAAAATCACAGGTCGGAGATGAAGGAACCCGGAGGGAACCAGGCAGAGTGTGACCCGAATGCCTCACCGGGGCTGGGAACCGGCGCCCCAGGCCGAGCACTGGACACCCACAGGGAGCATCGAATTGCTCGACCTGTGGGGACACGAGAGCAGCTCCGCTCGAAGCAGCTGTGGCCAGGAAAGTGAGGACCCCACACTGGCCGAACAGGGTGTGGCCTTAACACTCACACTTGTGTCTGTGGCAGGGACCCAGGTGGGGAAAGGATTAGAACTTCCTGTCTGGAATGGAGCAAGCAAGGTCTTCGTTACTGTCACACAGCCAACGATCCATGGGCGGCCCCGGCGCGTCACAGGAGCCCCGCTGGAGGAAAAAAGCCTTGCTCAGAGACCTCCCCTTGCCCACCAGCCATTGTCCAGGTCTGGGTTGGACACCAGCTCCAGCAGCGTGCCAGCCTGAGAGTGGGCACTCGGACCTGAGCAGACCGCCGATGGATCCACAGCCAGTAGGGAAAACGGTGGGTGGACACAGGGAGAGAAGTCAGGAGGCCCACAAGGACACCCTCCAAGATGGGGCCCCTCGGAGGCTCCGTCGGTTGAGCATCCAACTTCGGCTCAGGTCACGATCTCATCTCATGGTTCGCAGGTTCGAGCCCCGCGTCGGGCTGTGTGCTGACAGTTCAGAGCCTGGAACCTGCTTCAGACTCTGTGTCTCCCTCTCTCTCTGCCCCTCCCCCAGTTGCACTGTCTCTCTCGCTCTCAAATACAAACATTAAAAAAAAGAACACCCCCCACGAAAAGAAGCACCTGACCCAAGATCAGAACTGGCAGATCCAATAAGGACAAAGTCAGCCCCTCAGGAGGAAGGGGTAATAAAAACGATGAGTGAGATTTTAAAACAGTTTTATGTTTCCAGAAGATATGAGAAGCAGGCAAGGACCAAGAAAGCATGTGAAAAATCAGAGCTGGCAGACTTGTCACAGGCCAGATGTCCCTTCTGGAGAGGGACCTAGCAGACCAAGCACAGCCGGCAGGTGCACGGAGCAGGAGGGTGATGGGGATAGCTGACGAGGCAGCCGACAAGGAGTGGCGATCTGCTCGGACCAGGAGGACAGGACAGCAAACTTGTGCATGTGTCTAAAAATACATGAAAGGGAGAAAACATGCTGCCAGCGTTTCAAGAGTGCAGAAAGATGTGAGCACTTAGATTAATGAAACCAAAAAAAAAAAAAGCCCTGTGCAAAATAAACACATCCACATGGGGACACTTTCTAGTAAATCTATTGAAGCCCACCGACCAAGAGAAAATCATGGAATCCACAAAATGCCACACATGGGTAAGCAAAAACCCTAAACTCCACCAGAGGAAAGAGGCAGGAAAAGAACAAAATAACCACAGTAAAATGCAGAGCAGACATCTTACCCACAGCACAAAGGATGGAATTCAACACAGTAAGTTTTTAAATACTGAAGAAAACAACTCTTAACCTAGAAGGTCTGTAGCCTGTTAATCTACCCTTTTGACAGTTTCAGACAGACCGAAAGACTTTACTGTCCCCTGTTTGCCATTCAGCAAGCCTTTTTGAAAAAGGTGTGAAAGGATGCACCCCAACAAGGAGGAAATCAAACCCAACAAGAGCCAGTAAAGATGCCAGAAAACCTATGCAAATAGAGTTGTGAACACATGGGTTAATTCCAAATAATCAAGGATATATTTAAAAAAAAAAAAAAACAGAGCAGAGGGTTGAAAACCAGATGGCACTGAAATATTAGCCACCAAAAACAGGAGTTTGGGAACGAAGAAGGTTTTGAACTGAAGTCTTCTTGGTGACACACAGACATACCATTAAATGTCATCCAGCTTTGTGAATAGGCGTGTTATGATTTAAAGTCAGTCATCACTAAAGAAATGATAACAGGAAGTAGAAACTATGACGAGAGAACCAGGAGACAGGGCAGAAAAGAAGAAACTGTATCTGCCCAGCAGGAGGTCTGAAAGGGGGAAAAGAGGAAAATGCAGTCCTAAATTGTCTCCACAGTGTGTATTCACCCATAAAACATGCTAGATGGGTTTCTATTGTTCTGCATTTTTAAAAATGAATCCCGGGGCGCCTGGGTGGCTCAGTCGGTTGAGGTCCGACTTTGGGTCCGGTCATGATCTTGCGGTTGGTGGGTTCAAGCCCCGCGTCGGGCTCTGTGCTGACAGTTCAGAGCCTGGAGCCTGCTTCCGATTCTGTGTCCCCCTCTGTCTCCACCCCACCGCTGCTTGTGCTCTGTCTCTCTCTTTCAAAAATTAATAAACATAAAATTTTTTTTAAGTAAATAAAAATGAATCCCTATTTTTAACAATTTGTCCCAAGTTCCTGGCTCATTTCCACCCCTTGAAATGAGTCTGAAGTTGGAGAAGGTGAGAAGCAGGTACTCTGTGGCCCGAGGCCACCAGATACCAGCCTTCGCTGATCTGCGTGTTCCAGGGGCTCCATGACGCGGGCCCAGACCTCCCTGACTTCCCCGTCTCCCTGCGGCTTGGCTCCTGGACCCCCGTGTGGACTCAGCCTCAGCCTCCCTTAACAATGGGGACAGCACTTCATCACGTTAAGGGCCTGCTGGGTATCCATTTCTTAAGCTAAGCTACCGGAATGAGTGCATCCCCATTGGAAGATGGGAACCAGGCTTGCAAGGGACATGCTCAGGACCACACAGCAGGCATGTGGTTCTCCCAGGCCTGTGAACTCTCTCTCTCTCTCTCTCTTCATTACACCCAGCGAATGCACCATACAAAATCACAACTGCCTGTTCTCTGACAAGGGACAGTGGCATCCACCGGGATATGGGTGAGGGGACATCCCAGCTCAGCAGCAGATCCTTGGGAGACTCTTGTCAGAGGCAAGCAAGGCTGACCCAGAAAACTACCCTGGATGCCACTGGCCACAGGAGGGATGACATTGTAGCACGGCCACATGGCAGGTGATGGAGCTGGGATGCAGGAGAAGGGGACAGGCCGGAGGTTGCTGAGCTGTGCCCCAGCTCCTGGGTCTGCAACTGTTCAGAGACAGGTACACACGGATATTCGAGACCTGGAGAGTCAGGTGCTGCAGAGACAATTGTTCTCAGTGGCCACTGTGGAGACCTGGGTCACCTTTTGGGAGGATCCACCGTCTGGAGGGAAGAACCTGTCAGAGGCGAGACTGGACCACGGGGGCCTCTTCAGGGTCCACTGGCCGCTGCTGAAGAGTCAGGCCAGGCCTCAGCAACGAGCCTGGTGTGACTTCTTTTTTTAAATTTTTTTTTTGTGTTTTAGTTATTGCTTTTGAGAGAGAGAGGGAGAGAGACAGAGCACGAGTGGGGGAGGAATAGAGAGAGGAAGACAGAATCTGAAGCAGGATCCAGGCTCCGAGCTGTCGGCACAGAGCCCGACGCGGGGCTTGAACCCACAAACCGCGAGATCATGACCTGAGCCAAAGTTGGGCGCTCAACCAGCTGAGCCCCGCAGAACTTCTGATCATTTTCAGGCTGCCTGGAGACAGGACCTGGTGCCCCTGACCCTTTAGAGTGAGCAGAACCCATCCTGCTGGCATTTCCACTCTGCAAACACACCCCCTTCCTCACCTCTAAGGGATGTTAGTTTGCCTAAGAGGAGGGAGCAGCCACCCTGTAGCAGGAGGAGGAAGGCTCATGAGGGAGTCACATGGCAGGCCTGGGATGAGGGACACAAGGGGCTCACCTGGCGTGCCCAGAGCAGAGCCAGCCATTCATCTATGGACGGGGTGGTTGTTATGGATTGAATCGTGTGCTATTATTATGAAATTATTACATTATTACATATTATTAAATTATTAAATACATAATTAAGGTGAACTGAGGCCTCAGGGGCGGGTCCTAGACCAATAGGACTCGTGTCTTCATACAAAGAGGAGATCAGGACACGGGGAGAGGACAGGCGTCCACACACCAAGGAGAGAGGCCCAGGAGGGCCCAATCCCGCCGATGCCCCGATTTTGGCCGTCAGCCTCCAGGGCTGCGAGGGGTGAGCTCTGCTGTGTGAGCCACCCAGTCCATGTGTTCCAGTGCGGTGGCCTGAGCGGCATCGCGGTCACTGAGGAGAGAGCATCTAACCGAAGTCTGGGGGACGACAGAGAGCTGACCACAAGGCCCTGCAGGGGTGAGGGAGCACACTGAGCAGTGGGGAGGGGCTGGCGTGGCTGCAGAGGGTGTGGGGGGCAGCGGAGCCGGCCGGGTGGGCCTCCAGAGGCATGTTCTGGGGCTCCGGGTGGACACAGAATCGTGATGACACTGTTGCCAGGAGCCCTTCCTCTGCTCTGTGGTCTGAGAGCTTCCCAGGGAGGGGTGCAGCCCCTTGTCATCCTGACACGCCCAGAACCTCTCTGGAACCCAGGAAGGCTGAGCAGGGGTGAGAGCTGGTGGATGGCTGGGCCGCCCCTCGTAGACAGCCCCTGTGCGGGTCACTGCAGACTCACAGATATTAATATATCTGGAACCGTGACTCACATCCGCATCCTAGGAGCTGAGGTGCCCGGGGCAGGGGTGCGGCAGGGGGAGGGGCCTTAAAGATCCCATTTCTCCCACCTCTATTCGGAGCCACTGCAGAAACGCTATTAATGATGAACAAGTGACGTGAAGACGAGAGGTAGAGGTCATATTGGAGTGTCACGTCCACCTGTCACCATGGAAACGTCAGGAGGGAAGAGATTTTCCTGTAAAAATCCCCCCACAGTAAAGCAGGGGAGCAGATGCCTCTCCACCCTCCCAGCCCCCTCCCTATAAAGCCACTGTGGGTCACTTTGTGCCACCCCGCTCAGATAAGAGATCGTGTCCTGGGTCCTCGGGAAGGTCCTGTGTCTCTCTGCCTTCAGTTGTCCCAGGTGGGCGGGCTCTCCCGGGAATGCTCATGAGACGGCGTTGTCCATGGTCCTTACCGGCAGCAGACCCCTGGGCATCACCCGTGAGCTGCTCTGGTAAAGAGCAGTGTCCCAAGTCACCCCTGTATCCGGCAACTTTGGAACCACCAAGACAAAGGGAGGTGACACATTTCATTTCTCCAGAACTTTCCACGAGGGTGGTAGCTCACCCTGTGTCCTCAGCAAGTCTTGGAGGACAGAGGGCGTACCTCACACAGGCTGATGCTGTGCACGTGTCTTCACGTGCACCTTTCCATCTGTCTGTCCTGCGGTTCGTGAAACCGCACAGCATCCTCCCCCCCGCCCCCCGCCCCGTGCCGCCTCAGCTGGCGTGAATGAAGTCACGGTGGCAGAGTCCTTTGAAAACTGTCTGAAGCAAGAAGCGAAAAGCACAAACTATCATTACTGCTGTCACCACCGCTAATCCTTTCACTGGGGATGCCAGGGGTCCTGGATGGAGAACAGAACTCGGAGGTGTGATTAGCTAAATTTAGCTCGGGACACAAAAGTCGGCAGCTTTGAGTTTCGCCTCGCTTTGACAAGCGATGAGCTTGGAACCACTGCCGATCTTTTGATATCATTCCCTTGGTGGCCAAAGGAGCCAGGAGAGAATTACTTTCAGACAAGGATCTTCACTGTTTGCATAGCACACATTTCCATGAGGCTGCAAAAGCATGCTTTATTAAATTTCCTTTGAAATATAAGGCTTTGATTTAGGGGCAGGAATGTTTTCTATGCCTTAAAAATGCCATGCAAGTTAGGACTGGAGCAGAACGTCCTTGAAGGGTAAGAACCGGGCAGGACCTCACCTGCTTCCTCCCTGGTCCTGAGCAGAGCGGAAGGGACACATCGGGTTAGTCTGCCGGAGTGGCCGTAACAAAACACCCCGGCCTGGGCACCTGCAGGGCAGACATTTATTCCCCAACAGTCTGGAGGCTGGAGGCCCAAGATCCAGGTGTGGGTGGGGCTGGGTCCTCCTGAGGCTCTGTCCTTGGCGTGTAGATGGCCATCTTCTGTGTCCTCACACAATCGTCCCTCCGTGCCTGTCTGTGCCCCCCTCTTCTTCTTATAAGGACACCAGTCCTCTTGGATTAGGAGCCCCCTCTGCAAAAGCCCTGTCCGTCTCCAAAAACAGTCACACTCTGACTTACGGAGGGTTAGAACTCCAGCAGATGAACTGGGGGGGGGGGGCACAGCTCAGCCCACAGCGCCTCTGGCTTCCCACTTCCTAGGCTCTGAGGAATCATGGGTCTGACTCTGAATGATGTCCAGCCATCACTACAGATGTGCCCTCCAGTGGCCTCTGCTTCTCTGTTCATGTGTACTTCCCACACCATTTGGACATGTGACAGGTTCTCATCAACGTGCGAGAGTCGCCGGTTTTCCTAGAAGTGGGCGTTCACCCTGAGACGAGAGTGCGGACAAAAGTCTGCTCCCTGATGGTCCATCACGTCCTCAAGACTGGCGAGGGTAACTGTCCGCTCAGGGTGGGAAAGGAATAAAGGGAGGGGGGAGATAGGAGGAAGGAGGGGGGACCCACCCACCCACCCAAAGAGTGCACTCAAGAACAGAGACAGTTAAGTCCTCTGTTAGCAGAGGAGAATGTACTGAGGCAGGACGCAGACTTTCTAACGGAAATCAGCCTGGGAAATGGGTTCTGTGTCCTCTGCGTCCCCTGGGACATCTGCAGGGATGTGGCTCAGCCAGCATTCAATCTTTCCAGGTACCAGCAGTGCTGGCTGCGGACAAGAGCAGGGTAGGGCAGGGGCACACACACACACACACACACACACGCACGCACACCTGTGAGTGTGCGTGTGTGTGTGCGTGCGTGCAGGCACGTGTGCCTGGGCTGGCTTCCCAGGGAGACTTCAGTAACACCCACCCCCTGAGAACATCCTTCCGACAGCCGGGAGGCCTGTTAACCTCCTCCCAGACAAAGCACAGAGGTGGGAGAGAATCAGAGAAGAGTCGCATTAAAACATGGTAGCAATAACACTCTTTGATGAATGTTCCCCATCAAACCTCTGGAGCATAAGTCTGAGAGTGCTAAGAAAGCAATTGTCAGGAAAAAAAAAAAGAAAAGAAAAAACCCAAACTGCCACTTATCCCTTTTAACCTATAGGCTCCATTTAACCAATTAATCTTATTTATAAAAGGACAAGCAAACAATTTAAGTTTATGTGGTTTCGGTTTTGATCATTTTTCTGCTGTTAACAGACAGGGTCATTCTTCCTGATAATTAAGACTCTTATAGTCAATAAGACCTTACTATTAAATTTAACTAATATTGATGGCCTGAACAGCGGTTGCCATCCCTACTCCCTGCCGCGGGCTCTCCCTCTGTGCCGACAGTTCAAGTGCGGGTCCTTAGCGCCTCCGGCCTCATTAAGCACCGCGTCCTTATGAATCACAGGTCTGGGCTTCCGCGAGCCACGGGAGGAGCGAGGGGGAGCCCAGGCGGGGCGTTTCCAGTCATCCTGTCTCCGCTGGGAAGTGAGACGCGGAAGCAAGGTGTTTTAGTCGGACCCAGAACTATTTACAACAAAACAAAAGAAAACCCTTTGGGCTCTGCTTCTAAATCTTACGTCTTCTAATCTCTCCTGCTTCCACCATCTGACTTCTCAGTATATAGGTGGTTGTGAGGGAGGAAAGTCCTGTCCTCTACCCTCTTAATTTATGTGCCTGAGGGCTGTGAATTAAAACCGGCAGCAGAGTGGTGGGAGAAAAGGCATGCACACTTATTAATTTTCAGTTCTACATGGACAGGGGCATCACCAAAATAAGATTTGAGAGATTATATACATGTTACTGGGGGATGGCAGGGGCAGAGGGACACTTCTGGGAGAACAAATGACTTTGGGGTGGGGGACACTAATGGAAACACCAGTTACTTTGTTTGAGAGGTAAATGGGCCCTTAGGAAAATGGGTGAGAGCTGCAAGAGTCCAGAAGAAGAGATTGCACCTGCCCCTGGGGGTGGGATTAATAGTGATGCTTCTTTTGGGAAGCTTTCCTTTTAGGGAGAAAAGGGATTTCAGGAGCTCAAAGGCCTTTGACGCAAAGTAATCTTGGGCCGAAGTGGCCTATTTTGGGGTGACACATCCTGACCCCCTTGATGAACCCCACTCTCTGCTTCCATATCCACAGGGATGCTCTGCTTCTAACCTCTGTGTGTGGCCTCTGGGCATGCTGGTGGGGGAGGGCAGGAATCCTGTCAGGAGCTGGGTGCTGGGTAGGTCGGGTCTACACCTGGCTGTGAGATGTAGGGAAATATTGGGGCGCAGAGAGGATGGGGGCTGCTGGGGGCTGCTAAAGTGGAATCCAGATAGCAAGCTAAAGTAGTAGGTTGACTCTACAGGATAAACGATAGAAAGTCTGATGGCGATCCTGGCAGTCTGGGGTGGGGGTGAGGCATTCACAATAACCGTGAGACAGTGGAAGTAAGACTCCGCTAGGAAATGATGTTTGGGGGGAGACTCAATGGTAGCATTCTTCTCCCCAAGGGAGGGGAGTGCATTGGCCAGCTGCTGCTGGGTAACAAGCAGTCAAGTGATCTCAGAGGTGCACGTATTTTCCGGTCACTCGGGCTGAGCCTCGCTGCCTCACGAGGGCCCGGGTGCAGAGGCAGGGAGGGGTAAGGAACGGCGGGTAATTCTGTCCACAGCAAATGCACTCATCCAAACTGTCTGTGCTGATCAGTGAAGTTGCCTGAGTTTTGCACAAGGGAAATTAGGACCTGGAGACCCTGATTGTTCCCCCCACAACACACACACACACACACACACACAGAATTCACGTGCACTGAAGTGCCCAGATTTTAAGTGTCTGCTTGGATACCTTTTGACATATATGCATGCGCATCGTGAATACAGCACTCCAGTCACACTAGAGAACGTCTCTCCCACCCGGAAAGTCCTCCACACGCACAGGCAGCCACGACCCTGATCTTAATGCCCAGATAGGGTAGTTCTGCCTGTTCCAGAACTTCAAGCGGGCAGAACCACACAGTGTGTGCCCTGGTGCCCCGTTTTCTCAGCATCGGGTCTGTGCGCTCCCTAGGTTGCGTCTCTGGGTTGTTAACTTGCGCTGTTGAGAAGCATTCTTCTGCACAGAAGTAGAATTGACCCATCCTCCTGTGGGTAGGCGTGTGGATAGTTTCCTGTTTGGGTATGAATTTGGCTGCCACGAACATTCATGTACAGGTTGGGATTTCTAAATATTTATTTTCATTTCTCTTGGGTAAACACCTAGAAGGGGAACCACTGAATCCCAGGGTAAACGTGTATTAGCTTTGGGGGACACCTCGGCTTTCCAGTGTTTGTACCGTTTTACCTGCCACCTGCAACGCTGTTCTCTTTCTCTTTAGTCTTGCCGAAGTTTGGGATTTCTGGGGTTTTTCAAATTAACGCTTTGTGTTTCCTTACGACTTAAATATTTCATTGTTTAAATTTGCATCTTTTTATGACTTATGATGTTCCTGCTACGTGTGCTGTTGGCCATTTGTACATCTTCTGTGAAACGACTTGTGAAACATTTTCCCCCATTTTCTTTCTTTCTTTCTTTCTTTCTTTCTTTCTTTTGGTTTGTCTCTTCACTATTAAACTCCCCTTTTTGATGGTTTACCCACCAATTCTGAAAAGCATCATCTAGCAAAACAGGAAGCTAGAGTCCCCTCTGCTTCTCTGGAGGGACCAGCCTCCTGGGAGGGGACAGGCTGGCATCACAGACCCACAGAACCTGGAACCCCAAAGAGAGATGCTTCCCACCGTTTAGCTGACAATACTGACCTGAGGGAACCCCATTTAATGAGATCGGGGGTAAGTTATCAGGGTCTGTTAGTAGACGTAGAATACGAACAGTCATTTAATTTAGGGGACTGTGCCCAGGTCTCCCACGATCTTATGAAGTGATGAACAATTGGGGGTGAGAAGTTGCACTAGGACAGAAGTGAGGCAAAGCAAACAGAGTGGGAGGTCGACCAAGTGGAGGTGAGGATTCCACGCTCATGAGACAAGACCCCCAGTTGCCCTGGTCGGTGAAGACCAGGGCGTTGGCGATGACATCGTAGTAATTAGTAGAGGTCAGAGTCGCACATGGTGCCTTAGCTCTCCTTGCAGCAGGTCTGGGGAAGGTGCAGTGCGGGTGACGGTGTCTGTGCCGAGGAAGCAGGGGCGGGGAGCAGGTGCCGTGAACGGTGTGACACAGGAGTGTAACCCAGGGCTCTGCTCAGAGCCGAGTCTGTGAAGCTGTACAGAAAAGCAGCTTCTAAGGAAAGAACACAACCCACGTCCCTGAGGCAAGGGTGAAGGCAGCACTGTGAGGGCCAGAAAGCAGAGTATGTCTGGAGGCGGGTGAGGTAAGCGAGGGTGGCGTGGAGAGAAGTTCCGCGAAGCGCCCTCCAGCTTCAGAACCTGCATCTCGTCCTGTGCGGGCTGGAGCACACCCGTCTCATGAAGCTGCTTGAGGTTTCAAATCACCCGGGGGCTGTGGATGCAGCCAGCACAAAGTGTAGGCAAAAGCGAGGTCCGTGTGTGTCGGCTGAACAGAATGAAGAAATGATAGCTTATCTTACGGTGGAACCCTGTCTCTGGGAAGGAGCAGTCTTTGAGAGACCCAGTCACTCCATCAATTCTGGGGTTCAAAAGCCCATAGGCTGCCTTACCGGGGACCTCAGAGGCCCTGAAGGAGCCCTAGAAGCCCACAGAACCTCATAGAACCCCTTGACTTATGACTCAGAAACCCAGTGTTACCCAGAGGGCCTGGCACTGTACAATGATTTTCTTTTTATCACCTGCTGAGATTTTGATTCATGGAAACGATATTTGCATTCCGAGATGAAGCCTCCTGCAAAGTATCAATCTTTATTACACCCATGCTGGCAGATAGACCCAGGACTCATTTACTGCATTTTTTATTTTTAAACCAGGCAACGGGGTGCAGAGAGGGATAGCCTGTGATCTGCCACTGCCTTCCAGGCACACGCAGAAATTCTGAAATATGACAACGCTTAAACCTGTTCTCCAAGAATTCCAAAGTCTGCTGTGGAAGGCTCCCTTGGTCCCTGCCACTGAGCTGGACTGTGGTTGGGCCCCTCCCCCCCCCCCTCCGCTGTCTGCCCTCACCTTGGTTGTGACTAAAATCTCTGAAAACCTCAGAGGCGAGAGCCAGAGTCGTCTGGAGGTAGAGAGCCCTGACTTTGCAATCTTCTCAGATCATAAAGGCTCTTAACACTTCCCAAATGGAAAAGTCCTTGCAGGTGCCTGAGCCCCATCTCTGGGATGCTCTTGGAATGAATGGTGTGGCCATTACCAGCATCACTGGGCTATTGATTGCTTCTAGGAAAAAGTGCTCTTGGCCAACAAGGACCTGGGTCCCTATCTGCGGTATCGTGGGAGTAAATTCTTTTTAAAAAAATTTTTTAATGTTTATTTATTTTTGACAAAGAGAGAGAGAGAGAGACAGAGCATGAGCAGGGGAGGGGCAGACAGAGAGGGAGACACAGAATCCGAAGCAGGCTCCAGGTTCCGAGCTGGCAGCACAGAGCCCGACGTGGGGCTCAAACCCACGAACCATGAGATCATGACCTGAGCCGAAGTTGGACGCTCGACCTACTGAGCCACCCAGGCGCCCCGGGAGTAAATTCTTAATGTCCAGCTCTCCAGGAGGCTTGGGAGCTTCCTCACAATGTGTACTGATTACCTTGTGTAATATCCCTGCCATGACGAGATCCAAGCTGCTGACGAGACGTCATTCAAACATGGAGTTGGGAAGAGATGTTCACCACTTCACTGACAAGTGTGTGTAAGCTGTTGCAGCCCCCGCTGGAGCCATTGACTTCCTCCAGATTCACCTTGAGAAACTCTCCGTCCCCTGCTTCGTTCTGAGATAGGATCTGCTCCTTTGCTGAGTGTCCCCCATGTGTGTGGCCTTATACGGGAGCCCCCAGGAAGCCCCCAGGGGGAGACAGCGATTTCACACCTGTGAGAATGATGGTGGGGGTCCTGGGACCCTCTGTTGTGGGGTGTCCTTCACAGTCCTGGATGAAGTGTGAAGGGGAGAGAGGAGGGGGACCAAAGCGGTCCACACAGCAGAGATGTGTGTGGGAGCAGCACAGGAGAACGGTTTGTGGTCCAGTGCCTCTGATGTCCAGAGGCAGCATGGGGTGGAGGGGGGGTGGATTGGAGAGGTGCTCACCAGCCAGGTGCCATCAGCACAGACAGTGTCCCCCACCATTCCCCTTGGATTCATCGAGACGGCTGTTTTCCTTTGCCAGCTCTTCCCACTCTGTCTACTGCCTGTCATTCCCAAGTTGCCATGGGTGTCATCAAACATCACGAAGAGGAGGGTGAACCCAGCTCCCAGCAGAACACAGACCGCGTTTACTCCATGACCCTGGACTACCGGTGAGCGGGGACCGTCACTGCACAGGGGCAGCTCTTCTCCCCTCCACTTCCCGTTACCATGGGGGACGTCACCCCATGACGGAAAATGCTGGAAACACTTGAAAGACGACCCTTTAAAACATCCCCCTCTCTGACCAACCACCTCAATGCTTGATGCTTCTCCCTCGAGTCTTTTCTCTGGTTTTGTTTGTAGTTTGCTTGCTGTACTCCTCGCGTCGCTGGGACCCTACACTTCACCCAAACCACGTGGTTCTCAGTTGTCCTCCTTCCAAACGGCATTCACATCCACCATCGTTTCTCTTACTGAGTTTTTCTTGTAACCAGTTACCTGGGCGCATAGTTATAGAATCAACTGTGTCTGTAAGATTTATTAGATAAATCAGTAGTGCTGGATCCAACTCCTGCTTCTTCCCTTCCCCAGAGGTTACTGCTTCCCCATTTCTTCTTTTCCATTTCTTTCCATCCTTCCCTCTGGGTTCATACATAACCCATTGATACCCATTGGTTTTCAGTCTCAGTCATTATTTGCTGGCCTGCCACTGAGGACAAGGGATGCTTAACACGCTGACCGTCCTCACCCCCACACACGCCCACCTCTCACCCCCTCCCATTACCCCACCGTGAGGAATAAAGAGGGAGTCACCATCTGACCAGACCGACGTTCGGTGGTTAAGATTCCGTGCACGCGCAAACATGGAGGTTAACAGGTGGCTTTGATTCAGTGGGCACTGGGACGTCATCTGTCTTTTCCTTGAATAACTGTGTATTCCCAACATAGCTGACCATCTTGGGTGTTGGCTCTCGGCTTGTCTCATTTGTCTGCCTGCCTTTCTCTAATCTTGTAGAAACTGACTCTCACTGGAGTCCCTTCTTAGTTCACTCAAATGCATCCAAGGAACTTCATCTTGGTGGCATCCCTCCCAGTCTCCCAACCTGCTCTGCTCTAGACATTGTTCTGATACACGACTGTCAGAGTCTCCTTCCCCACGACCCTAGGGACCCAACTTTCCTGTGCCCCCCTTTCTCTGATGCCAGGGCTTCCTCCCTCTGGTTGACTCCCTCGGGTTCCGGGAAACAGGTGCATGAGGCCAGGTGTATCCAAAATGTCCTTACTCAACATCAACATCCACACTTGACCACTTGGCCGAGTATAGACTGCCCTTCTGCCTCCCTTTCCCTCAGCACTTGGCTGAGTATAGACTGCCCTTCTGACTCCCTTTGCCTCAGAACTGAAGGCATTGCATTATTCCATTTTCTCCTTGTTTCCAGCACGGCTCTTAAGAAGAAGTCAGATGTCATTCCGATTCTTGATCTTATAGGTAATGTGTTCTCTTTCATCTTTCTCTCAGCTTTTAGGGTTTCTGCTTTGTCCCCAGGGTTCCGAAGTTCCACGATGCTACAGTTTTATGTCTTAGTATGCACAGTATTTTATCCATTGTGCCTGACACCCAAACAGTCTTTTCAATTTGGAAACGTCAGGTCTGGAGAGCAAACTTGAAATATTTCTTGGATTTTATAAAGCTGTTTTACCGAGAGGCAGTCTAGTGACGTAGTTGCGTCTTGGACCAGAGAGCCAGCCTGCCGCCTGCCTGGGTTCGAATCCCCACTCTGCCATTTACCAGCTGGGTAACCTCGGGTAATCAATCTTCTGGCCTCTCTGTGCTTTATTGTCTTGGTTTATAAGGTAGGAGAAAAATAATGTCTACCTCAGGAGTTTTTATTAGAATTACATGAGTAAATATGCGATGCTTGAGTTCAGTAAACATGCTTGGAGTAGCTTGAGGGACCCAGGATTACTGTCATGACCACTTATCTCTACTATTCTTTGATGATTTACTCCCCTGTCCCAATCCCATCCATGGTGTCTCCAAATTCTCCTCCTGCTCCTCCTTTTTTTTTTTTTTTTTTTTGGTTAATTCTCTAATTTTTTAATCTTTTTTCAAATCACTTTGTCATTTTGCTACTTTCTGAGATATTTCCTCAGCTTTATCTTAGAACCTTTATTCTGAGTTGATAAAGTTTGCCATTATCTTTTTAATGCCTCCCAACTGTTTTTTTGTTGTTGTTAGTGGTGGTGGTTTGTTGGTTTTGTAAGTGTTCCTTTTTAATGGCATTCTGTTCTTGTTGAATAGATGAAACATCTTGGGGCACCGGGGTGGCTCAGTCAGTTAAGCATCCGACTTTGGCTCAGGTCATGATCTCATGGTTCGTGAGTTTGAGCCCCATATCAGGCTCTGTGCTGACAGCTCGGAGCCTGGAGCCTGCTTTGGATTCTGTGTCTCCCTCCCTCTCTGCCTCTACCCGGCTTACACTCTGTCTCTCTCTGTCTCTCAAAAATAAATAAACATTAAAAAAAATTTTAAATAGATGACACATCTTCTCTTCTAAGTCTGAGGATATTATTGGCATGCTTCTTGTTTATTTGGCTTTGGTTTTCCTCTTCCTCCATAGTCATTTTCTCTCTGGGGTTCTGTTTGCTTGTTTGGTATCTGTCTATGTTACAAGACTTCTTCAAATATTTAGCAATTATTGAAAGTTTGCTCAGATTAGTAAAAAATGTTTTTTTATTTATTTTGAGAGAGAGAGAGAGAGAGAGAGAGAGAGAGAATCCCAAGCATGTTCCACGCTGTCAGCACAGAGCCTGATGGGGACTTGAACTCATGATCACGAGGTCATGACCTGACCCCAAATCAAGAGTCAGATACTTAACCACCTGTGCCACCCACGTGTCCAAAAAGCTTGTTCAAGTTTAATAGAAGGGCCCTAAAAAGTTGATCAGGGATACCAAGAGATGGTGGCACTAGTCGACTAAGGCCACCTGCCTGGAATGTCACTGGGGAGACTCTGCTGTTTGTGTCTCAGCTCTTTTCTCTTGGGCTGCTGAGATTTCCCAGAGAAGACCCTCCCCGTCTCCTTCCTGGAAGAAGTCTGATCACCAGGATGCTGAGAGTCAACCAGGAGGAAATCTCCATCTAATCCTCACGTTTCAGTGCCCCTCTGGTTTAGCCTCTCCAGAGAGTAAACCTCTAGTCTCCCACCCAGCCCAGTGCACTGAGTGGGGGGAGGCATGTCTGGTGGAGGGAGAGGTCGGGCCCCATGTCTGCATCCACGGTACAGGTGCATTGAGTCCTGAGCCCACGGGGGGTGCTCTATGCTTGCATGTTTTCCTTTAGGTTTGAATTTTTTCTGTTTTCTGTGTTTTATGTACCATTGATTGGACTCTCCTTTCTTGGACGGCCCAGTCTATAAACACTTGTCTTTCTGCTTCTCAGCATCCAAACCCATGTTTCCATTTCCTTTTCTGTGCTCATTGTCCTTGTGATCTTGGGTGTTGCTAAAAATTTCCACCGAACCTCGTTTTGGTAGGATTTAGGTAGGCACTGAAGATAAATGTGTTTGCATTCCCTTTGACAGCTATAACCTGAAATCCTAGACGCTATTTTTAAGCGTCAGTGTATTATCCCATGTACTTGTTTCCAAGTCTTCACCACCATAAACAAACTAGTAAGCGTCTTCCTGTCAAAGCCATCATGGGAGAGTGTACCCATGATCCTTCACAGGCACAGAACAAACGAGTAAGTCACATAGGGTGGGAGAGTGAGAGAGGTGGGGGGACGTGTCTTGAGTTCGAATTCTGCGTCTCTCACTCACTAGCTGCACAACCATAGGCCAGTCGCTTGAACGCTTTCTGTTTCTGTTTCTCTCCTCAGAAAACGAGATGAAGATTATAACGCACCTGCCAGGAGAGCCACTGCATTGGCCACCATGCCAGCGTGTCTGTGGCACTTAAATTTGGACCTGGTGTCTGTGACGTGTTAACTATTCCTTTCACAGGGCTTTCTAAAAGGGTTGAAAAATATTGCTCAAAACATCAGTTCATGTAGCCACTAGCAATGACTAAGACTCACCATTGCACTAACTGGCTTCTCAAAATGTACATGGCTCCTTCTAGTTTGATAGGCAAGCCCAAACATACCCACGCACACACATATTGTATTGTTCCGTTTGCATTTTTAATTTTTATTTATTTTATTTTTTAATGTTTATTTTTGAGAGAGAGAGAGAGAGAGAATGAGAGGAGGAGGGACAGAGAGAGAAGGAGACACAGAATCTGAAGCAGGTTCCTGAGCTGACAGCTCAGAGCCTGACGTGGGGGCTCGAACTCACGAATTGTGAGATCATGACCTGAGCCAAAGTCAGATGCTCAACCCACTGAGCCACCCGGGTGCCCCTCATTTGCATTTTTTAGTGTCGACATAGACATTTTTCCACACTGACTTCCTAGCTGTGTGTTTGTGTTTGTGAATCGCCTGCTTGTGTCTCTGGCCCGTATATACATTTGTAAGGTCCTACGTTTTCCCTGGTGGCTGATATGACATCACCCGTTTCCCAAGACAAACTACGACTTAGAAGCACTGCACCAGTTGTCAGACGCACCTGCTCCCCATGAAAGAAGCTTTCCATCAGAGGATTCAAGCATCTACAGGGCAGGGCAGACGCCAGTGTGAACGGGAAGGGCTGCTGTGGCCAGAGCTCCTACACACCCACATCGGGGGTGCTGTTAGCCTTCAAGGGTGCAAGGAACAGTAGGCAGCTTCCTGTCTTGAGCACAGCTGGAAAGGTTTGGAGGCCCCTTCTGGATTTACATCATCAGGCCCCTGCCAAAATGCTGGACCTCTTTCCATCTTGAAAATCTCGAGCAGATTCTCTCACCGAGATCCCAGTGCCAATGGCTTTGAGCTCTTCTCGTAGACGAAACACTCCGGGCCAAGAAACGGCATCGACCATCTGGGGGAGAGCTGTCTTTCTTTTTGACAACTGTCGCAATGAAGAGAAAGCAACAGCCCTTGTCCTGGGGGAAGAGGAGGGAGACAGCCTCTGACAATTAACATGGGACGATTTTTCAAGCCGGAATGCAGAGGCCCGGCGGAAAGGTTGGAAAGGCAGCAATGACAGATCCCCTCCACCTGACACGAGATAGTGGCTTTGCAGGGCCCGTCTGCCCTGATGCAGACTTGGGGAGCAGGGGGCAGTATATTTTACCCTCCTTGTCACCGACGGGGGGAGGAAGGCTGATATTCCTTTACTCCTTCTCTAAGCGTATTTTCGTAAGTGCCAGGTGATACTCAGTCTTGCGCAATTAGCAGGCCAGGGAGATGTTATAACCGCAGAGGGCCTCTGAGAGCATCCGGGCAGTCTTCCCAGCAGGCCTGCACTGGAAACTGGTGAGACGATCCCATAAAAAATAATATTCTGTAGTCAGATTCACCTGGGAACCTGGCATCCCACGCCTGGCTCCCAGTGGACGTCAGCATTTTAAAGGCTAGAAGATGCTGTTCAAAGTGCTTTGTGCAGTCCAATATTTGCCAAAGGATTGGATCTGAGAAGGCTGTTTACCTACAGCGGGCCTCAGAACTGCAGGTCCTGGGATCTGTAAGGCCTCTGGAGACTCAGCCTCCCGTCTGATGAGGCAGAGCTGCCCAGCCATCAAGACCCTGCCTCAGGACAATCTTGGCCCAGGATCTTTCCCGGTTCTGGTTGACCTCCAGGCCTCCGGATCCCAGGCATTACTGCTCAGCCTGTACCTCCCAGGGCTGGGAGAGGAACAAACAGTTAGTGTGTGAGGCAAGGATGAGCTCACGGCTGTGGGTGGCACCCAGCAGGGGCTCCAGAACCATTGGTTGCGAAGTAATGAGAATCATTGGTTGCAAAGCAAATGAGGGTGAGCTCAGGGCAGTGAGAGGCACCCAGCAGGTGCCCAGGAATCACTGGTTACAAAGTAAACTGATCGCCGTCGCCCTGATTTCAGTGCTCTGAAAGGTAACTGTTCAGATTTGGTTCCTGCTGCCTGAACGGAGCTTGGCTATGACCAGACAGTAGTCGGGACGGCTGTCTCTGCCTCCCAGCTGGGCCTGGACTTACAGATTTTCACGTCTGGCTACGCACCACCCAGCTGGAGCGAGAACCCCATCAGGTTGGTTTAGCCACAACCCTTGCCTCAGCATCTGATGACTCTCTCTATGTGAGCAACCCCTCATCCCCTGGCCTGCCTTCAGCAAGAGTCCCACTGGGTCAGTGTAGTGAAGAATTTTCCTGCCCTCTCAGTAATTTGCACCTGCTGCCTCCCCCCAGTCCTGCTCCTTGACTAGAAATCCCGGGAACCTTCCGTCTTGTGTTCAGATTTGAGCTCATCCCTCTCCCACTGCAGAACCCCCGACACCTCCCCCCCGCCCGACCCCTGCAGAGGCCTCTACCCCCATCATCACATCACGGTCCCATAGAGCCTGACTTACCGGTTTAAACAAGTGTCAGAATCATTTTGTACTTGGCACGCATGCTTCTGTTATGTGTAAAATAATTCATTGAACTTTCCCCAATTTGGGGCAATGATCAAGGGTCTATACTTAGTAGTAACAAGCCTGGATCTGTGGACTTTATACGTATTGATTCACTGACTCCTCAACCCCGCCCCCCCCAGCACCTCCCAGTACCACCCCCCCTCCAGCAAAATGAAAGTTTTTGTTGCCCTCTTGTTACAGATGAGATCACAGAGGCACAGAGAAATTGAGCAACTTTCCCACAGTCCCTCAGCCAAGCAAGGAGCTGAGCCGTAGACGCACAGCCGGACAGCCAAGCTTGAGCGCATTAGACACGGGCTGTGTGCCCCGCCCCGTCTGTGCACTGCGGTGGTGGTCCACGCAAGCTGTAGGGTGCACACAGCACCGCCATCATTTGTTAAAACAAACCACCAATGAAGGGGAAATACACAGTCCTGTAGGGGAGGAAAAAATCCTTTTTCTCCTACCCTTTGAGGTTCTTAGCCAGTGCTGTGACAAAAAGCAGATTACCCAGAGAAAAACACACAAATGTGGCTCAGTCGGTTAAGCCTCCGACTTCAGCTCAGGTCATGATCTCGCCATTTGTGAGTTCGAACCCCGGGTCGGGCTCTGTGCTGACAGCTCAGAGCCTGGAGCCTGCTTCGGATTCTGTGTCTCCCTCTCTCTCTGCCCCTCCCCCGCTCACGCTCTGTCTCTTTCTCTCTCTCAAAAATAAACATTAAAAAGGGGCACCTGGGTGGCTCAGTCGGTTAAGCGGCAACTTCGGCTCAGGTCATGATCTCGTGGTCCATGAGTTCGAGCCCTGCGTCAGGCTCTGTGCTGACAGCTCAGAGCCTGGAGCCTGTTTCGGATTCTGTGTCTCCCTCTCTCTGACCCTCCCCCGTTCATGCTCTGTCTCTCTCTGTCAAAAATAAATAAATATTAAAAAACAATTTTAAATAAATATTAAAAAATTAAAAAACAATTTATAAAAGAAAAACACAAACGTATCTCATATAAGAATTCTGGGATACGACAGCCTCCCTCAACAGCCTTTGTAAGGAAATGAAACATGGCTATGGGGTTGAACCTGAGCCTTTTCATACCAGGTCTGACAAAGAGTGGAAAGTCACCGGACAAAAGGGTGCGAGCTCAGGGAGGTGAACCGGGGCAAACTCAGCACAGGCTGTGCGTTCAGATGCCTCTCAGCACCTCCCCATCTTTTCAGAGATAAGGATGCTCCTTTCCTCTGGGCACAGCGAGGTCACCTCTCGCAGGAGGGTCGTGAGCTGCTTCGGGGACAGGTCAGGGGCTCCTTCCCACACCTGCCATTTCTCAAGTTCCTTCAGCTTAAAACAACCCATGTGCCAAGATGCCATATTTGGAGTAGTGTGTTCTGAGCCCCATCAGTCCACATTTTGAATAAACGAAGTAAAAACAGGCATAGTTAATCCATTTGCCCTGAAAAGCAGGTGTCCTCAAAGACCCACGAGGCACAGAAGCCCCAGGCTGGCCCAGCACTCCTGGACCCCAGGATCCTATTTCCTGATTCTTCCTTCGGGACCCCTTCACTCTGCGGTGTTCGAGGAGGATCCTCTCTCTCGTCTGTGACCCTGCCAGGTGTTGAGAAACAGCCCACAGGAGGATGTCCATGTGGTGGGATGTGCCTGCTTCTTCCTTAGTCCTCCTCCAGGCTTCAGGGTCACCTTAGAAGGGTCTCTCTGTCTTCCTCCCACCTCCAAGGTGGTTCCTTGATGTCCTCATGCTAACACTGAGAAAAAGTCTGATAACCCTCTCCCAGTTCGCTCATCTGGCAAACACCCCCGCGGAGAGGGACGGCCGCATGCTGTCTCAGACGTGGGTGCTAGCTTGCCATGGTCAACACAAAGGCACCGGTGACCCCACATCTGTCTGCAAAATGGGGCAGACTGTGGAGCATCTCAGAGCTGCCTGGGTGGATGGGACGTGGGAGCAAGCAAAGGGGGGTTAAATCACCCCATGCCTGAAGGGGGGGAGTGAAAGGCCTTCTGTTCCTGGTGAATAAAACAGAACAAAACAGAAGCAAGCAAGGAAACAAACCCATTGGAGTTTTCTGTTTCACCCAGCAGTCTTTGGTGATCCTTAGGACCCAGCCACCTGGAGGAGGTTCTGAGTCTCAGCCTGAAGGATCCTGGTGCCAGGTCCTTGCAGCTTAAAGGAGTCAATGACCTAATTGGGGGACGGCGCTGCCCTGTCTGCCTCCCCCAGGGCTCTCCTGGCCGTACCAGTGGCCTGACCAGACAAGTCTTCTAAGCAAACACAGCTTCAAGAGCTGTCATTAGTGAGCCGTTCAAGAGCATCCTTCCAACTGATCTTTTAGGATCTGGCTTCCATCCCTGGATGAAAGTGAGCAGATATCTGTCTTTGGCCTTAGGGTCCCCAGGGCGATAATTAAGGTAGAGGCACTGGGTTCTCTATCCTCTTGAATTTCCGTCCCTGATCCCATGAGAACACTGAGCCCCCGCCCAAAATCTCTGTGCCGCTGTCTTTTCCATCCTCAGCCAGCTGACGGTCATACGGTCACTATTGCGCCCACAGGTTATGAATCAGGGTCTGAAGGTGTGTCCCTCACCCCCTCAAACGTCAGCATCCGGCCATGTGTGGGTCCTGCCGTGGATGTGGGTGCCTTTTAAGCCCTCCCCTTCACCTTGGGAAGCTGTGCCCATCTAAACTCCCTGAAGACCCTGCCCCATCCCTCACTTATGCTCAGGAGCCGGTTGGGTCTTTGTGCTGCTGGAAAGCCATTATCGTGCAATTCTGAGCCCTTCATCATTAGGTTGGCATGTGTCTGTCTCCTGGGAAGAGAGGCGTTAACTGTAGGTGCTGACATCTAACAGGCCAGGCCCCTGGACTGAAGGAGAGAAGGGAAATCTTCTCAAGGACCAGAATTCACTCACTGGCCCTGCAGAGACTTGGCTTCTTCCTGGGGCCATAGGGCTTTCTCAGCTCTGGGGACACAGGCACTGCAGCGAAATCTGTTGGGATGGAACCAAGCTTAGCCTGGGGGTATTTGTGGAAAATCCAGAAGGAAAGCATAGAAGGGCTTCCCCTCTGGGGTTTTAGGAACAAGCCTGCCCCTCCCCATGAACCAAAGACAAGTTCACATACTCCAAGCTCCTTCCACACCACTGTTTTTCCTCATTAAAATAGGAGGTGGAGTTTTGTTTGCCAGGAGCTAAGACTCCCACCAGCAGAGCTCCAAGGCCCCCACCCCCAGGTCCCCGGGGAAAAAGAGAGGCAGCCACAAACCAGCCCGAAACAGAGGCTTGGGGGACAGATGACAAGAAAAGCCTACCCACCTGCCTTGCAGGAACCATAAAATGGAGCTCACAGAGACCCCGTCTCCTGTGCTGGAATCAGGATGTGGCTCTCTAGACGACCCCATCAATAGACATCCGCTGGCAGAACCCCTGGTGGATGGCCTTAGACTCAGGCAAACACAGTATTCGCTGAGAAGTCAGCAAGGTCTCCTGCTCAGCCCATCACTTTGGGGGCGGGGGATGCTTGACCTTGGCTTTCCCATGTCCAGCACAGCCTATCTCGTGGGCCCGTTGGCTAGACTTTGTTTTCTCCTAAAGGAGGTTGGGTTTTCTCTCTCTTGTGGCAGGTGACCACTGTTGAGCTGCCTGCATCGTCTGATGGCCTTGGGGTGGGAGCAGGAGGGAGAACCCTAGATGGAGACCTAGCCCCTCTTAGACCCCACGGATGGGACGGGTCTGCTACACCATCCGGGGAGTCCCAATGAAAGCTGTGTCAGCCCAGCATTATCCATATCAGTGCACAGAATGAAAGAAGGAAGGATGCTTTCTCCCTCCACCCCCGCCCTGCTCCCCGTCGATGGTTGACTTATCCTCTCACCACCTACGTGTCCAGTGAGCGAGGCCTCGGTGGGGACAGGCTGTGCTGGGCTCTGGGAAGTGTGAGTTAATTTTAGTTCAGTCCGAACTACTAATCAGCCATGTAATGAGCATGGAAACAAAACCGTCAGGACCTGCTACTACGGATGTGTGGGTGTGTCTCCCGCAGCACAAGATAGGGCCCCGAAGTCGGCTCCTGGGCAGACAGGTACCCACCGACCATCCCATTTACACAGAAGCAGTTCTGTGTGACCATCTCAGCATAAAGGCATCTGCCAGTGTCAGCATCTCACGCAGGGAGCACACGGCTGTGAGTCCTGGTTCCCCGATTCGCGGCTCTGACGCCTTAAGCAAGCTCCTGGACCTTCCTGAGTGCAGGTTTCTCCACGGGAAAACCAGGAATGACATGTGCCTGGATGTTGCCAGGGACCCAGTTCGGTAAGGGTGTGAAAATCCTCGTCCTGGGAAGACGGGCTCTGCGAAGCAACTCCTTGCCCCCTGCTTGTGTCTACTCGCCTGGCAGGGTTTGCATTTTGAGGCAGAAACTGCCCCCTCCTGCCCTCCAGCTTCAGCCTGGAAAAATGACCCCGTGCAGAGCTCGGGCACTGGCTTGAACTGCTGGTAGGAGGGTGAACCGAGCGCCAAAAGGTGTGAGATTTGATCTGCGAATGCGCACCTCGCGGAGGTCCGTGGAGGCGGTCATGGGGAGACTTGCTTCCCGGCCGGCAGAGGAGTGGTGCCCGTACCTGGTGTCAGAAATGCTGGTGGGGAAGCTACAGGGGGTGGGGGGCTGCTTCCTCCGGCACCCTGAGCCTGCGGTGGGTGTCGTCCGGGCACGGAAGGGGCACAGGGCTAAGCAGGTGCAGCGGGGCCGTCCCCGGCCACCTTCCGCACACCCGGCTGGCTCTCGCCGGGATCCTAAATCTTCTGCAAACTGGAGTCGGTGAAACCATAACCCAGGGACGTTTCTGAGAAATTGTTCTCTAGAATTAGCTGCAATATGGCTCTAATAAAGAGAACAGTCTATAAAACATTATCAGTTCTAATTGATAATTGAATTTTTTGTGTTGCCATAAGTAAGGCTAAAAGCTTCAGATATTGTATTTAAATTTCTACTTTAAAAATCCGGGGAAACCCAGCCAGACTCTTCCATTAGAGAGACAGAGAGAGAGGGAGGGAGATTTGCATAATGTATATCAGAGACAAAACCGCGTGGACGGCAGGGGAGCACGGCTGTAGCAATCCAGGGCTCTTAACAAATTTCACTTCAATTTACTCTTGTCATTGACCTCACCCTCGGCCAACACACGCTTAGTGAGCTGTTGTCTCCGCGTGTGACAGGCGTGGCCTGCTCTCCACAGGGTTAGCTCCGGATGGTGTCCTTGGGTCGAGAAAGGAGAAGGCTCCGCAAGGAAGCCTGTGGCTGCAGGAAGCCCTTCCAGAAGGCCCGGGGCCGCCTCTGGGCAGGTGGGTGCGAGCGGACAGGGCCGGCGTGGAGGGCCCTCTGGGGAGAGCGTATCCCTCCTGGAATCCCAGCGCTGGAAGGGTCCCCAGGAGCGTCTGGCTCACCGCCCTCATTTGTGTGACAGAAATGTCCCCAGTGGTACTTGGGGACAGCGGGAGGAGGTCAGTTAAGTCCCCAGAGGAGACAGCCAGCAGGGGGTCTGCTGGTGTCCCCGTGTCGGCAACCAGAGGAGAGGACACACAGTCATTAAACAAAACATCGTCATCCAAGCTTCCTGGCAAAGATTCTCACAAGCTAAACATTCTACACCGAAAGATAAATTCTCTGGGTTCAGGACTTGGTCTCTACTTCCCCCGTGTCAACACCGAGGAAGTGATGGCACCATTGGCGGCCCCTCCCAGGGCCAGCAGGTGTTCAGGGCGGGACGGGGAGGGTGGCCCAGACCCCAGAGCAGGAGCAGGTCTACCAGACAGATGTTCTCTGGAAAAGTGACGGCGGGCTCGGGGACGCAGTAAGGCTGGTGGTCAAGGGCTGACCTGACACAGCAGAACCCCCTTGAGGGGAAGCACGACCTCGCATGACCGCGCACGACCTTGCATGACCGCCCACGACCTTGTATGGCCGCGCAAGACCTTGCCTGACCTTGCACGACCACACACGACTGTGCATGAACGCGCACGACCTTGCACGACCTCGCACGACCTTGCATGACCGCCCATGACCTTGTATGGCCGCGCACAACCTTGCCTGACCTTGCACGACCACACACGACCGTGCATGACTGCGCATGAACGCGCACGACCTCGCACGACCTCGCACGACCTCGCAGGACCACGTGGTATCTTGCATGACCACCCACAACCGTGCACGACCTTGCATGACTGCGCACAACCGTGCATGACCCCCCACAACCCCGGACAGGCCCTGCTGTGTCTTGAAATGCAGATTTCTCTGCCTGAGCTAGTGCAGGCGGAAGCCTGGCCGTGCAATACTGCCCAGTGAGTGGGGTCAGGGTGTGTCAGAATCTCTGCATCCCCGTGATTGCGTGAGGGGACCCTGACCACCCCACCACCACCCAGGGCCAGGTGAACATCTTGGCTTCCAGCATAGGAGGAGGACAGAGGTCACAAAAGAGGCGTGTGTGTCTGTGTGCGCGTGTGCGGGTCATGTGACGCGTCTGTGATGTGCGGGGCCGAGGTTTCCATGTGGTTGATGACGGCCCCTCTGTGTGCCCCTGACACTCTCCTTCTGGCATCTGAGTTCTGAAAGCATCTCGCTCAGCAGGGGAATCAGGAGGCTTGGGGCGGGGGCGGGAGGTGCCCCGTGGACCCCACCCTGTCACACAGCGGCCCCAGCCAGCGTCACCAGGAGAGGCAGAGCCCACAGAGCCAGCCTAGTTCCCAGCAGGGTGGCACACGCCCTAAATTTGCCAAATTGCTACAAATCAGCCCACAATCACTCCTGTTTGCGTTCCAATTAGGGAGGAGGTGAGTCTTACCGACTAAACAATTCATCAACTGAAATTCCCCTGGAGAAACTTGTGTGATGCCAGGACTGTCACCTTCGGATGGAGTCCCAGCGCCTGTGGAGCCGCAGGGCGTAAAGCCCTGGGGTTGGGGGTCCGGCTCCTGAAAACCTGGCCCTCACTGCCTGCGAGGTGGTTTGGAGAATCAAAGGACATAACCTCGGGGAGAGCCACGTGCAGCCCCAAGAGGAGCCGCAGCCGGGTGGCATCCTGCTGGGTCCCTGAAGCCCGGACGGGCCTTCCCAGCCTGCTTGCCCACCTCCCCCCAACCCCGTGACCTTGCTCGCCCCAGGCGGCGACCTTCTCTGCCACCGCTAAGCCCGCTCACGCCCGGCTGGCGGGTGCCCAGCGTGGTGCACAAACCGGTGCGGTAGAGGAAACACTGACGGGGTCTGGTAGGGTCACAGTGCACCTGCTAGAATGGACCTCAGGGTGGTCCGGCCTGTGCCTGCCCCCTGACGCTGCTGGAACGAGGCACCACGTGCAGGGTGAGGCGGGGGGAGGGGTGGTGCTTAACAACAGAACCCATCCCCCCCCCCCCCAGTCCGGGGACCCAGAGTCCAAGTCTAGCTGTGGGCACGGCTGGTTCCTCCCAAGGCTGATGGCATGTAGAAGCCTCGTTTCCGCCTCATCCCCGCACGGCACTCGTGTCCCTGTGTGTCCCTGTGTGTCCCTGTGTCCACATTTCCCTCTTGTAAGGACACTAGTCACGTTGCACCAAGGCCCCAGCACCACCTTATCTTAAGCAGTTCCGGCTGCAATGCTCGTATTTCCAGATGACGCCGCCTCCTGAGGTCCTGGGGGTCAGGACCCCACATAGGAGTTTGGGGGGCGCGACCCAGTGCACAGCACAGCCCCCTGGCCCGTGTGTACGTCCAGAACGGAGGAGCTTCAGGACGCAACTCTGAGAGCCGTCCTGTCCCTCGGTCTTGCAGACGGATTCCCACAGGGAGCCTCCCTCTCCCCAAACACCTGTGCACACTTGTTGTGCCCCAGGGAACTTAAGGGGAGGCCTGGGCAGAGTGTTGTGAACCCAGCCGGCCCCTCCCATCTTGGTGAGCTTTGGCAACTCACCGTGAAGGGGATGTGACTCCAGGGAGTCACATGCACATGAAACAGGGCCTGGTGGGCACCGGGACCTGCCTCCCGGCCCCTGGCAAGTTCCCCTCCTGGTGCCCCCCCTCCAGGTGCCTGTGGCGTTTTCCTCAGGCCCCTCTGTGCCGAGGGGGCGGCCCCGCTCACACCGTCTACTTCCCCTTCACAGGACCCCTCCTCCAACGGTGACCTTGTACCAAGAGCTGCCTGAGCCTGGATGTGTTTTCTATCACCTCGGAGGGTTCAGGACCCAAAGTCAACGCCCCTGTCTCTGAGCTCTTTCCGGAGACTGGAACTGGGGGTCCACTCCTGCTGGCCGACGTCGGTAAGCCCCTGGGTGGCCCCGGGTGGCAGATGACGTGGGAGCGGCTCATGTTACTGTGGAGGGGGCTCCTGTCTTTCTCCTCATTCGGGAGCGGCCGTCCACATCAGACTAATGAGGAGGAGAGAGCGCGTGCGGTGAGAGCTCCTCTAATGGGTGTCCAGAGCAGCCAGCCCCCAAATGAACGGACTCTCCTGTTCTCATTCTATCTACTGAAAAAAAAAAAAAAAAGACTCCCTTGAAACAAATGAAGAGTTGAAGGCAATTCGTCAAAAGACCATTAGCTGCAGACCTGTCTAGCAGGTGCTTCTCTGAGTACTTGCGCATAATTAATTAGCAGGCACAGCCTTACGGACCCAACATGAAAGTTGAAAACCCATTTTACCACATTTCATACTTTCTGCTTGGCCCCACCGTCAAGTGCTGACAGGTATTGCACACGATGCCAGGCTGGCTAAGTTCCCATAGCGACGGACTTCCTCGGAGGACCACGGACTGGCTTCGTCCTCACTGCTGGGGTCCCCCCAGATGCTGTGGACGAGACACGCACGTGGGGTCCCGGCACTCTCCACGTCCGGCAGTGTGTGCAAATGGCAGGTAAGCTGCTCAGAAAAAAAAAAGTGATAGATGATTTGTAGTTACGGCCTTGGACTAAGCAAGAAAAATAGGCAAGGAGAAGGGAAAGAAAGAAGAGGAAGGGAGGGGGCAGGACGAGGAAGGAGCATCTCTTTTGACCTTCTTGCCGAGGAGAGACGGGGCTTGCTTTCTAGAGATCCGGTCTCCTCTACTCCCAAGGCAGTGGTCTTGCGAAGGGGATGATGGGGAAGGCTGGTGTGGGCTGTTTTGAGTGGCGAGCCCATCAGGCTTGTGTTAGACTGGAAGGGAGGGCATTGGAGCCTGTGGCCAGGGGAACGAAGAAACGGCCCAAACCTGGGACGTGCCGATGCCCCGAGACTAGAGAAATGAGACCCACATAGGGTGGGCTCTTTGAGGCATGGAGGGGACGGGATCCCCACAGCAGGTGCCTGAATATGCAGCCTCAGGGTCCCCTGTAAGATGCACAGTGGCTGAGCTCGGGCAGAAGAGACTCCTGGGAACGGGGTCTGAGCCAGGACAAGGAGAGCAGAGGCTTCCAGGCTCTAGGGGACACCAGAGAGGGCGAAAGAGGCAGCAGGAAAAAAGTGAACAGCGGTGGACTCGTCTCCAGTCTTGCATCTGAAAGAGCTGGAAAGAAATGCGTCGTAGAAATGGCACATTTCTAATGGCGCCTCACAGGCCGCGCCGATTCAGCATGGACGCTGAGCGCAGGTGTGGCGGCTGGTAAAATCGTGCGTATGAGAAACTGGGGGGACGGAGCCCCTATGGGTGCACAGTGCTCACACCTTGCCGAGACAGATCCACAGGCTTCGTGCCTTTCACGCCTTTAGTCAGTGTGGCGGATCTGGGGCTGCACCCCTGCTCTCACGCAGCAGAACTGAGACTCCGAGAAGCAAAACGACTTGTCAAAAGTCTCACAGGTGGTCGGAGATTATCTGCCTTTCGGGAATAATTCAGCGCTGGCTCAAATTAGAAGGATCTTTGGGAAGTCTCATAAAAGAAGGACTAAAACTTCAGGCACTGGGGGTTGTGGCTTAAATCCTGGCTCTCCTCTGAGCTAATGGCATGAGCCACAGATGCACTTCACCTGTGCTTCCTCATCAGGAAAGTAGGGATGGGACTGGGGTCTCCCTCCCGGAGCTGGGCAGTTGAGAATGACACAGCCATGTGGGGCAGAGGACAGAGCCCGTGCGCGGGTGCAGGCTCATGGCCGGGCTGGTGTCGATTTAGTGAGACTCCCACGACACACCCCATACTCTGAGACATGATGGAAATTCCTCCCCCAGATCACGTTCCCATACCTCCCCACCCACCTACGACTTCTTCAACCTAATGAGACATCTTATCATTGTTCCTGTAGCGGTCAGTTTGCTAAGCCGTAGGACCCAGTGATTCAACCCAACACGAAGCCCAGTGCTACTATGAAGAAACTCCGTAGATGTGGTTCATATCTACAGTGAGCTGGCTCTCAGTAAGATCACCCTTGATGATCTGGGTGGGCCTGGTCTAATCAGTTGAAGGGCCTTCAGAGTAGAGCTGAGCTTTCCCTTGCTGATGGCCTGTCTTGTGGGTTCCGGACTTGCTCTGTCAGTCCCAGCACTGGGGAAGCCAATTCCTTGGGGAAGAAAGCTCTTTCTATGTGTATATCCAGATACCTGTGTTTCTAGAGCTATATTCACCCTCCTATATCTTTACATCTATCGATATAGATCAGTATCCCAGATCAATACATATCTATCACATAGATATGTATCTATAGCTCACATATCCTTAATCTATAGCTATGCATACATCCACAGACACGTAGAACTGGAGATATCTGTACAGATACAGACGCAGACATGTAACATGGTTGCAGACAGAGATGGAGAGGTGCAGGACTGGGTGTGGACAGAGCTGTAGATACAGGCCTGTCACTGGCTCCGTGCCCCCGAAAGGACCCCACGGAGCAGCTCGTCAGTCAGCAGACGTTGTCAGTAAGCTTTTGCCAGCTCAGGGATCGGAAAGAACCCCCTTCAGATCCTCATTATTCTCTGCTCTCCTGCCTTGGCAGTGCTCTTTTTCCCGCCGAAGGTGGGATCCTGTCTGGAAAGAAGCTCCTGGACGTCGCCGAGTCAGCAAGTGACCACGGCACACCCAGCCGCGCTCGAAAGCTGAGACCCATGTGGGCGTGGTTGCTGTGGCGGCCACTCGAACGGAGCTTCCTGAGCCAGAGAGGAGCGCCTTCTCTTGGGCGACTCACTTCGATCGTGAGCACGCTTCCACGTCAAGCCGTTTCATCAGAACCGCGGCCTGTTTCCTGTGCGTGCCGCGGGAGGCAGGCACTTGGCCCGTGTTTATAAACACGCATTAATCAGGGGCCCAGGGCTTCCTAATTGCCATCCATCTCTGCAACCTCACAATGAACACAGTTTTCTTCCACATTATTTTACATCTGAAAAGGCTTGTCAAGGCCTCACGCGTCTCGGTGACGTATACGGGCCGAGACGAGTAAACACGCACGGTCGTTACTGTGAATTCTAATCTCACGGCGCATCGTGCCGCAGAACGCAGAGTGACGAGAGCACAGGTGAGCATGTCTGGATGCTTAGGCGGTGAATGGGGGATCATCACATATGAAATGCCTGCCTGATTAACAATTACAGAATCTACTATCCCACGGCGCCTGTCCGCCACTCTTAATCAGCGCCTTCTGTGCCGCGACACGCGTCTGGCCTGACGTGGCTGTGGCCTCCTTACGCCCAGGCTCCTCAGGATCACGCTCGGCCACGTGATGTTTTTCGAGGCCGGTCTAGTGGCCCGCGAGTTTCTGCTGCCACCGTAACTCCACCCGCGGGCGCACCGAAGCCCTTCCTTCAGGGAACAGATGAGCCTGCTTTCCGCGGCTGGCGCGGCACAGGCTGAGCGTGTTTTCAAAGTGTGGGAGTGACGCGCTGGGGCGGGACGTCATTTTTGTGACGGACGAGTACAGGCTGGGGCGTAGCAAGCATGCGACTCTCGGGGAGAGCTAACTTGGGGAAACACGATCGCAAGCCACCCGCTCTTGTCCATGTTTGACATCTGTCGGAGGAGACGGTTTGTTGCTCACTGACAGTAGCCCTTGAATGATTATCAACGACGGGGATGAGCACCACGGGACTCTCCTGTCTGCAGAGACCTCTCACATTACCTGAGCCGTCCTGGTCCGTCCCACAGGTGGGGAGAGGAGGAGGAGGAGGAGGAGGAGGAGGAGGAGGAGGAGGAAGCCAAGAACGGTGCCAGTCCCAGCTGACCAGCAGGTGGCAGTCTGACGGGGGGCTCGCATGCTGGCCTCAGTTGCACTAACCCCCCAACCCGTCTCTTGGCTGTGGAAAGGGAGGCTCGGGGAGTTTAACCAGCCTGCCCAAGACCCCACAGACACTTAAGGCTAGGCTTAAAAGTAGCGAAGGGGGAATGACCTCTATCCTTAGGAGAGTACAGGTGTGTGAGGGGCTGTCCTGCAGATGGGAGACGGGGTCATGGGGCCAAGAACCACAGGGAAGATTTACTGAAAGGCAATCAGCACATTTATCTGGGGTGGGGGCCGGTGACCACGACCTTTTTGTAGAGCGGGGGGAGCTGACTACACCTGGGGCCATGTTGTCACAGCAGCACTTGGTGACCCTGGGAAGGGATTACTTGTATGGCTTCTTCCGCAGTCTGGTCTAATTTAGAGACCTAACTAAACCCTCCTTTCCTCATACTGAAGCCCTCCATGGGGATAGACTTTAAAGTTAATATGAAAAGAGCATTTGGAACAGAGGCTGTCCGTGAATTGACCACGGTCGGGGGCCCTGACAGAGTGCCTGTACCCAGGAAGGCCCAGGGGTAGCGCTCTGCTTAAAAAGTGGGTGGCTGTGGGCGCCTGGGGGACTCAGTCGGTTAAGCACCTGCACCTCAGCAATCAGCCCAGATAAGTCCTCTGCTCGCCCGATGACATGGGCCGGTGGCTAACATTCACTGGTCTCTCACTATGTACCATACACTGCCCTGAACACTCTGTCAGCATGACCCTAAGCCTCATATTTACTCTATGCAGTAGACACCATCCTGTTTTTAAAGATGTAGCCCAGAGAGGTTCAGTAACTAGCTCAAGGTTGCAGAGCTGGGAGGGGAATCCAGGAAGTCCCTTGAAACTTGAGTTCTTGACCCCCCCCCCCCAGTTCCAGCGGGTTAGTGAACGGCAAGATTCTAGCTCCCACCTACAGAATAGAGTCTCATTCTTCCCGCTCATCTCACGGGAGAGGCGGTGAGGCTACAGTTGGCTCATCCCTGCTGCCATGAGGAGGGAAGAGCTGGCACTCCTTGCTTGGAACCACGGGTGGGAAAGCAGAGCTAAGTGATGGAAGTTCTGAGAGCTTTTGTTTGTGTCTTGGTTATAATTCTGTCTAGAGCTGAATTCATCCCAAGATGTGCAGTTGCAAGAGCCAATAAATCCCCATTTTTGCTTAAGACAGTTTCTATCAAGTTTTGTCACTTTCAATAGAAAGTATCTTAACTGATTCAATATTCTCTCATTTTTCGCAACTTAAATACCACGTGAAAGCTAAAGATGAAGTTGGCCTCTTTCTTCCTCAAGATAGAAGCTGAAAACAGGGGGAAAGTGGAACAAGGCATTCAGCATCTTGGGGCTGGCTCTGTGATGACAGTCAGGCGTGCTGTCCTTGTCCGGCAATCCTTGGACTCGGACTACGCATTTTCCTCTGACGTCGGCTTTGGGCCCCCCCCACCCCAACTTTCGGCAGGTGCAGGAAGTGGGCCGCCACTCCACACAATCCCTCGTTGGAATCCACCACTCCCCTAACGGGCACACATTCAGATTTCAGAGGAAATTTACTTTGATACATTTTCAAACTTCAGACGCAAATATCAGCAGGAGCCTGGAACATAACACGAGGTGTGTGCGTGCGAGATAGCTGTGCTCTTTACCGACAGTGGGCACACCGCCTTTGCAACTATAAACGAGAAAAAACAAGATGCTGCAGTGAGTGAGCCCTACCCACGGGGGACCAGGCATCTAGTGCTGCTTGTTATTAAATTATTATTGCTTACGCATGCTCCTGACAACATGATATGCCTCCAAACGGCTTCATCCACAGCTGATTAATGTGTTTTCGAATTTTCCTCCAACTATCAACATGGAGGAGTTGATTAGCTCATTAAAATTTTTCCTTTTCTTTCAGAGTCCAAGAAAATCACATTTGCCGTAATTCATTGATTTAAATAGAGACAGTTGCCCTCCAATAATTCCTAATTTCACACAGAAAAATAATCTGAAAAGTTATTTATCTTAATGTCAGTTGAGGCTAGCTAATTAGACATAACTTCAGTGGTTTGTACTTATTGAACGCTGGGCCCATGGACCCTGTGATGGTGTTTATGGATTTGAAAGTGTTTTGAGGAAAAAGAAGTGGAAAGGAGTCGGGAATTTGGGTCCTGGCTGGTCCTTCTCCCCACCTGGTTCTTCAGTTTGTGATGGTGTCTCTTTTTTCTTCTGTTCCTGCCAATGAAGTGGCCACATCCTTACCAGGGCAGCATTCTCAGTGGTCACAATGAAGGAACACTCACCGTAACCGGTCCCACATGCCCACTTTTCATGCCAGGCAGGGTTCTGGGCTCTACACACGTAGCCGCACATCTCATCCTTCAGCAAACCTTTCCTCCTGACTGTGGAGGAAACAGAAGCCCCAGGGGATGCTGTCACTCAGCTCAAATCCCACAACCAACCAGTAAGTGACAAGCCAGGATTCAGACCTGCATTTGCTTCCTCACATGCATGTTGTTGGCTCCTCTCTGATTAGAACATGGGTTGTAGGGGTGCGTGGGGGACCCAGTCGGTTAGACATCCGACTTTGGCTCAGGTCAGGATCTCACAGTTTGTGGGTTCAAGTTCCGTATTGGGCTCTGTGCTGACAGCTTGGAGTCTGGAGCCTGCTTTGGATTCTGTGTCTCCCTCTCTCTCTCCCCCTCCCCCACATGCTCTCTCTCTCTCTCTCTCTCGCTCGCTCTTGCTCTCTCTCTCTCTCTCTCAAAAATAAATAAACATTAAAAATTTTAAAAAAAGAACACGGATTAGAGTTAAGGGCCAACCACACACACAGAACCCAGTGCTGGCATCGCTGGGCAAGTCGCTTGAGCCTGAGTGTCAAGGACGACAGTGTCTAGTTCATGGGGCCATTGGCAATGCTGGGAACTCGTGTATTCGGAAGGTGTCTGGAGTGGGGAAAGCTCTCCAGATATGGAACCATATGCATGAACGTGATGGAAAATTGCTCTTGTGATTAGGATACATTAGACGGCCAAGATGAAGGCATTCTGCAGGTGCCATTAAGGTCTCCAAGCAGCTGGCTTCTTTTTTTTTTTTTTATTTTTTTTAACATTTATTTATTTTTGAGACAGAGAGGGAGAGAGCATGAACAGGGGAGGGTCAGAGAAAGAGGGAGACACAGAATCTGAAACAGGCTCCAGGCTGTCAGCACAGAGCCCAACACGGGGCTCGAACCCACGGACCGTGAGATCGTGACCTGAGCCGAAGTCGGACGCTTAACTGACTGAGCCACCCAGGCGCCCCTACAAGCAGCTGGCTTCAAGTCACTCCAAAGGGAGGTATCCTGGGTGGACCTGTGTTATAGACAGATAGATAAATAGATGCATGGAGAGAAAGACAGAAACAGAGAGAGTTTGTTATATCTTGTATTAGTTTTCTACTGCCGTGTAACAAAATACCATAAATTGGTGGCTTAAAAAACTGCAAACCTGTTATCTGATAGTTTTCTTGCTTTGACAGTCTGGGTGGGCTTGGCTGAGCTCTCTGCTCAGGGTGTCACCAGGCTGAAATCAAGGTGCCAGCCAAGGCTATGTCTCTTCTGGGACCAGAGTTCTTTCTAAGCCCACGGGTTGGTGAAACTCTGTTTCTTGCAATGGCAGGACTGAGGCCCTCGGAGTCTAGAGGTTGTCCACTGTTCCCTGCCACGTGGTCCCCTTCATAGCACGCAGCTTGCTTGTTTCCAGGCTGGGGGCAGGGCACCTGCTGTTTCTCATCTCATTCAAGGAGTCACCTGATTAAGCAGGCTCACCCAGGAGCATCTCCTGATGGATTGACTCAAAGTCAACTGCTTTGGACCTTAATTCCATCTTCAACGTCTTCACCTTTTGTCATATGACGTAATCTGCCCCTTCATGGCAGTGATAGCTCATCACATTCATAAATTTTGCCCACATTCAAGGGAAAGGGATATACAGATTGTACACCACACTGTGGAAACCGTGGGGACCATCTTAGAATTCTGCCTACCACTTGTTGGGAAAAAAATTCAAGTTCATTTTTTTCACGTTTTTATGTCTTTCTACATGTATTTTGAAATTATAAAAGTTTTCAAAAGCGCTCATAAAAATATTGCTACCAGTACACCGTGAGAAAGACTGAAAAATGGTTCGTTTTCAATGATAATTTATTTAAATCCAGGTTAGTTAACATACAGCATAGAATTGGTTTCAGGAGTAGAACCCAGCGACTCATGTCTTATGTGTGACACCCAATGTTCATCCCAACAGGTGCCCTCCTTAGTGTCCATCACCCCCCACCCACCTCCCCTCCAGCAACCCTTAGTCTGTTCTTTGTATTTAAAAGTCTCTTATGGTTTGCCTTCCTGGTTTTATCTTATTTTCCCTTCCCTTCCCCCTATGTTCATGTGTTGAGTTTCTCAAATTCCACATATGAGGGAAATCATATATTTGTCTTTCTCTAACTGACTTATTTCACGTAGCACATAATACACTCTAGTTCCATCTACGCTGTTGCAAATGGCAAGATTTCATTCTTTTTGATTGCCAAGTAATATTCCATTTTAGAAATATACATCTTCTTTACCTCTGATGATTTCTAGCTCTGACGGTTTCCAGTATCATTTGGTTAAACACTCGAGGCCTCCATGTGCTCATCTATGAAAAGGGAGTAATTATCTGCCTTTCCTATCAAGCTCATGGGGGTTGCTTTTGGTTGCAAGGAACTAAAAAGGAGAAAAAAAAACTAAAGAAGAAAAAAAAACTCAGATTATATAGCAATTAAGAAAATCCAGAAATTACTGTTTTTCAGGCATGGCTTGATCAAGGACCAGCTCCACTTCCTTATAATAATCTTAACTTTCCTCTTCTCTGTGTAAACACTGGCTTTCCCCCATGGAGGGGAAGTTACTGCAGGAGGTCTGGGGGCACAGCTGACTGTCCACAGTACAAGTTCATCCTGCTCCCCCAACCATCAAGCAGCAGAATGCCTCGTCACCCAGTTCACTCATGCCTGGGCCAGGGCATTGCCCATTCCCGAGCTCACATCTGTGGTCAAGTGGGTGGGATCTCCCAGCTTGACCTGGACTAATGAAAGCCTGCTCCTGAGCCCCGAGCCAAGAGTGAAATAAATCCTGCCCAACCCAGAGCTGCTGCAGAATGGGGAGACCTCAGTGGTTGCCTGAGGGGTTGTCTCCATAGTGTCACAAAAACGTTTCTGAATTAACAGATTCATCAGGTCCTCTACCAGTCACCAAGCTATATTCGGTGCTGGGCTGGGTGCTGGGGTAGAAATGAAAGACACAACCCCTGCCCTCCAGGAACTCACCACGTTCTGGGAGACAAGCCACCGCCAGATAATTCTAACCAAGCATGAGCTCACACGGGGAGGCATATCACATGAAATCCTCCCTAACCTGGGACACGTGAGGTTAGTAGGGGGAGGGGTGGGTTTGTGGCTCCGCAGAGGGAGGGAAGAAAGGTAGTCCAGACCCTCCCCACTCTGTCAGCCATGCATCTGCGGGTGGCCATCAGGATTCAGACCCACTTCCTGTCAAAAGCCTATATGAATTATCTAAGCTGTGTATCAAACGGCCACACACTTGGCAGCTTAGAATACCATCTGTTGATGATCTCGGGGTGTCCAGAGGTCAGGAGTCTGGGCTCTCGCCTCAGTGGTTCACAAGACTGGACTCAAAGCTGGGTGGGACCGCTTTCTGGGGCTCTTCTTCAGGCTCATGTCGTACTGGCAGAATTCAATTTCTTGCTGTCGCAGGACTGAAGTCCTTGCTTTCTTGCTGACTCATGGCCAGGAGCTGCTCTCCGGTGGCTCAAGCCATGGCAGTGTCCTCTGTTAAGGCCAACAGGAGAGCATCTCTGTGGCTTTGGGTCTCTCTGACTCCTTCTTTCTCTGATCTAGACCTTCTTTTCAAAGGGCTCACCTGATTAGGCCAGGCCCACCCACACAAGGGAGGGAATTATACAGGGTATGCAAACCAGAAGCCAGGATTCCTGAGGGCCATCTTCAAATTCTGCCTGACATAAAGTCCCACCCTGCTGGCAAAGGAAAACCTCTAGAGTAAATGGAGGTTTAAAACTACCCGAGTAATTCTTTTTAAAGGAGAAATTTTCTGGAGGCCACATTCATGGGTGGCAATGAAGCAGCAGACTGAAAGCTGGAAGGATCTGCTAACTAGAAAGACTGGGGGGTGGGATGGGGGAGCACCATGGTGGCCCCGTGCTGACTCCAGCCAGCCAAGGGCAGCTCAGCACAGTCCTGCTGCAATGGATGTGTGAGGTCCTTTTTTGTATGGACCCCCTGCTCCCACACTATGCACCTTCTGCAAGATCCACACAAACCACCTGCTTGGGAAGCCCCCGAACCCACCTGCCATCCTTCTATCCCATGTCTGCAGATGGGCAGGACGTGCCCTGGGGTCTCGCTTCTGATTTAAAAGGGCAAGCTGGTGCCCAGCTGGCTTGGTGGAGCCCTGTGCCCCAAAGAAACCCCGCTGAGGTCAGGAGATGTCGCCCTGTGGAATCAGTGTCCAACCCGTTGCCACTAGCCCGAGTCCAGGAGACAATCAGCTGACTGATAAGCCCCACTCAGATCAACCTGGGTAATTTCCATGCTCCCTTCTCTGCTGCAGTTTGCAAAGAGAGGCTCCCAATTTGTGGGAGGCAGAGGAAGCATGGGGAGAGGATCAAAGGGGTCCTTCCTCTCCCTTCATTAAAAATGACACCTCTCGTTCATTGTGAAGGGAATGGGGGCTGTCTTGAGGTTCCTATCCTGACACTTGGAGATTTTTGTCTGTTCAGACCTTGAAAAATATGCAAATGCCCTGCATAGAACCAGGCACACTCCTTTTTTTTTTTAATGGATTGGTTCTGATGAAGACTGATTTTGCTCAAAAGTAGCTGGTTTTCCGGAGCTCAGAGTCTATTATCATTCTTCTGCCTTAAATGAGTTTCTGCCATATTTCAAACCTCTGCTGAGGGAGATTGCAGGTGGGAAAGGCTTATTACAACAAATTACCTTGACATCAGCTCTTTTCATAACATTAGCTCCTTACTAAGAGTTCACCTCAGCCCCAGGTGAGCCACTCGGGCTCCAGAGCAGGAAGAAGATACCGTGTCTCAGACGCTCAGTGTCCCCGACTCAGCGGTTTCAGACTTGGTTGAAGTAACGCACCCTCTGTCCCCCGAGCACAGCATATTGTCGACTTTCAAAAGGAACTCTTTCAAATAGTAACATGCACTTGTGCGTCCACACATGCTGTATACAACATACATGTGTGTGCACGCTCTATACCTGTGTTCACTCCGTCTGAACCCCTGGGATCAAAAGTAGTGGGCACATCTGGCCGCCACAGAGAAGCCACCAAGTCCTACTCTTCTTAGAGGGAAGCCGACTGTCACCCAGCAAACATCCTTCCTCCTTTCTTCCTTCCTTCTCTTCTTTTTCCATTCTACTTGTATCAGTCAGGAGAGACGAGGTTAGCCCCCTGTAACAAGCATCCCCAAAGCTCAGTACTTCAGCGTAACCAGAGTTATTCCTCATTCACTCAAGGTCCTTGCAGGTGGACAGGACACCTGTGATGAGTGTCATTCCTTGAGAATGGAGACTGGAGAGGCTTTATGACGGCCCTGCTCCTGCTATCACGCCACAGATGATCGAGGATGTGCTGAACGCACATGGGTTTGGGACTGTCAGAGTTAACACGCCCTTTTTGCCCAAACTGCACTGCGCTGACCGAATCACGTCCCACGGCCACCCCTAACTTGAACAGTGAGGGAGCGGTGGTTCCTCTGTGTGTGCAGAAGAAGAACCAGAGAAGCTTGGTGAATAGCGCGAATCCCTACCGTACCTCTCACATGAGTGACCATGGCAGCCACAAGAAAGCACCCCCGGCCGGGGGTGTAAGCACCAGAGAAATATATTCTCCCAGTTCTGGAGGCCGGAGAGCCAAGATCAAGGTGTTGGCAAGTTGCTTCCTTCTGAGTCTGTGAGGGACAATCTCTTCTGGGCTCCTCACGGCCTTTGCAGCCCAAGAAAGCCAGGCAGGCACCAGGGAGAATCAAGAGTCATCAGTAGAGCATGACTTTGGAAGTATGTGTGCTTGGGGAAATCTCTCAACTGTTCAAGCCCTTTGTTTTCCTTATCTATGAATAAGGGATAAAAATACTACCCTTTGGGGTCCTCAAGAGAGCAAAACTAAAATAAAGCATGGAGAGTACCCAGTCTACTGTGAGCAGGAAGGGTGATGGGCATCCTTGGCCCCACCAGGGATGGCTCTGTGAGTGTATAGGCTGCGCCCTTGCTTAGAAGGGTCCGAGTTTGGTTTATTCTCTTGCCATTTTGAAATTCTTTCTTTAACGTTTATTTATTTTTGAGAGTGAGAGTGCACATGGGGGAGGAGCAGAGAGGGAGGGGGACAGAGGATCCAAAGTGTGCTCTGTGCTGATAGTGCAGAGCCCGATGCAGGGCTCGAACCCATGAACCGTGAGATCATGACCTGAGCTGAAATCAAGAGTCAGATGCTCAACTGGCTGAGCCACCCAGGCGCCCCTAGAAATTCTTAATGATTTATGAACAGAGGCCTCCACATTTTCCTTTTGTCCTGAGCCTTCCACATTATGAAGCCACTTCTATACCAGTAAATGGGCTCCTGAGTAAACACGGATTTCTTGTTTGCCTGTGTAAGGAAGACTCTAGGGAGAGGAGACAAGAACCCAATAATGAGAAGAGGAGGAAATGCCCACGTACCCAAAGGATACTTCATCATGGCTGGCAGTCCCTAAGGATGGATGTGCTGACTGGTGGCGTGGGGGAGGGATTGGCAGGTGCACCAGGAGAAGAGACCACTCAGTGCTCCTGTCACAGGGGACATTGTGCCCTACTATGGAATCCGGTTCATCGGTGCAGAGCTGAGCTCTGGGAACTCAATGTCCTGATTGCATATCACCCTCAGGACAGACTGGCTAGTTGGCATTATAACCCCAAATTTATAGACGGGGAAATTGAGACTCAGCAATTAACCCAGCCCAGGGTCAAGCAGCTGGCAGCTGGGTCAGAGCACGACTCCCTGGGCTGCAGTGTCTTTCGGTTTTCTCAAGGCCAAGATGTCGAATGTTCCAAGACCACAGCTAGGCGGTAAATAATGCATGTGTGGAAGAGTCCTACCTTCACACAATGTTGAACAAAACTGCTCTCAGATGTCACTGAGGATATTTTCAAGTAAATAAAATAATGGGAAAGTTAGGAGAAGAAATGGAAGAGTCAGGAATCTTGAACAACAAGAGGGACTCACAAGAACAAATTATGTCACACATTCTTTATTGCTTGTTTCCTCCCAGTAGGATTTAAAAAAAAGATGATTAGACACAGTTGGTGCTATATATTTAGACTCATAAAATGTTTGATAGCATCTTGTGGAATTTTTACTGGTAGAATTATTTAAATTGGCTAGGATCAGAACATTGTCACAAAGATTGAAGGCTGGATTACTGCCGGTGAATACAGGGTCATAATAAATGGCAAAGAGAGAACATTTGAAGACTGGTGTTCTGGGGCTTGCAGAAATTCCATGTTTTAATTAACTTCTTCATCAGCAATTAAAATAAGTAAATCTGGCTCTCTGGAAAAGGGGGCCATAGTGGATGCACTTGGAAACAGATATAGTCCAAACATCAACAGATGCAGTCCACACATCAACCACTACCACCATCACCAACACCAATACCAATACAACATCAACCACCATCGTCACCTCCACCACCACCACCAACAACAACAACAGTACATCAACCACCGTCACCACCTCCACCATCACCACCTCCACCACCACCACCACGACCATCGTCACCACCACCACTACCACCACCACCAGTACATCAACCACCATCACCACCTCCACCACCACCAACACCATGACCATCATTACCATCATCACCACCACGACCACCACCACCTCCACCATCACCACCACCATGACCATCATCACCACCACCACCACCACCACCACCAACAGTACATCAGCCACCATCACCACCTCCACCACCACCACCACCATGACCATCATTATTACCATCATCACCACCACAACCACCACCACCACCATCATCACCACCATGACCACCACCACCTCCACCATTACCACCACCATGACCATCATCACCATCATCACCACCACCAACAACAGTACATCAACCACCGACACCACCTCCACCATCACCACCACCACCACTATCACCACCACCACCACCATGACCACCACAACCACGACCACCACCACTATCACGACCACCATGACCATCATCACCATCATCACCACCTCCACCATCACCACCACCACCACTATCACCACCACCACCACCATGACCACCACAACCACGACCACCACCACTATCACGACCACCATGACCATCATCACCATCATCACCACCTCCACCATCACCACCTCCACCACCACAACCACGACCATCATCACCACCACCACTACCACCACCACCAGTACATCAACCACCATCACCACCTCCACCATCACCACCACCCTGACCATCATTATTACCGTCATCACCACCACGACCACCACCACCACCATCACCACCACCACGACCACCACCACCTCCACCATCACCACCACCATGACCATCATCACCACCACCACCACCAACAACAACAATAACAACAATACATCAACCACCATCACCACGTCTACCATCACCACCACCACCACCACTATTACCACCACCACCACCATGACCACCACACCACGACCACCACCACTATCACGACCACCATGACCATCATCACCATCATCACCACCTCCACCACCACCACCACCCTGACCATCATTATTACCGTCATCACCACCACCACCATCACCACCACCATGACCATCATCACCATCATCACCACCACCAACAACAACAGTACTTCAACCACCATCACCACCTCCACCATGACCACCACAACCACGACCACCACCACCACCACCACGACCATCATCACCACCACCACTACCACCACCATGACCATCATTATTACCATCATCACCACCATGACCACCACAACCACCACCACCACCACTATCACGACCACCTCCACCACCACCACCATCACCACCACCATGACCATCATCACCATCACCACCACCAACAACAACAGTACATCAACCACCGTCACCACCACCACTATCACAACCACCATGACCATCATCACCACCACCAACAACAACAACAGTACTTCAACCACTATCACCACCATCCCTGCCACTGTTACAACCGCACAACTGCCGGCACCACCAACACCAATGCAACAGTACCCATAACTACCACCGTCACCACCACAACGGCAACAACAAAGTCAACAAATGTAACCATCACTGCCACCACCACCACACCAACAATAACCACAGCAAGAAGCCTGGTTTGGAAATTACGACGTACCTGGGCAGAGACCACTGTGGTTGGGGTGTGTTCTGCCTTTGACTGTGACTCCTGGCAGAATGGACTCCAGCCTGTGACTGTCAGGCCATGGGGGAGGGCTGATCCAGTCTGATCTCAATCCCCGGGCTTATTCCACGACCGACTCACAAACCCCTTGAAAGCAAGGACTTTGCTGGCCTCTTTATTTTTGTAATGCCAGCATTCGGCATGAAGCAGGTGCTCCAGACATATTTCTGAGGTAATGAACACTGAGAAAAGATGAAAAGGGGTTTTGCAAGTGGAAATGCCCAGACAAGTAGCCTCTTCACTCCAAGGTTGCCCTGGTGGCCGATCTGTGGTGATGAGGGGGCTCTGCGGAGGCTGATACCCACCTTTCCCCCAGGCACACCAGCATCAGTAACATCTGAGCTCCCTAGAACATGGCATGGTTTACAAAGCTCTTCCTGCAGTGCTCAGAGTTCTGATCCTCAGAGCACCTGGAGGGGGTACGTGGGCCTGGCATCCTCAACGCCTTGCTCTGCTCACCAGAAGGGACACACAGAGAGGGGACAGGCATGGCCGGGTCCTGGGGAGCCAGTGGGGAGGTGGGGTCCAGGCTTATCTCCCTTCTCCGTCTCTCACATCCCCTCTGAGAACTCATGTCACAGGGACGTCAGCTCCAGACCTCAGTTGCCCTTCTGTATCTGTTAGCTCCTCCCAGCTTCCTTACTGAAATCATTGGTGGGTTTCTCAAAGTTTGCATTGTGGGGTGTTTATAGGACCCACAGGAAACATTGTAAGCGCTATCGTGAGCTGCTCCAATGTTCCCCATTGTGTTCTCCCTCTTGTCTGGGGACGTTGCAGCGACCACAGAGGTGTGGCTGAGGGGCGGCTGAATCAGGGACCCCCTGGGGGTGGTTTGGGCTCATGGGATGTCTGGCTTGGCCACGGCTTCTAGAAAGCACCTGATGCCCGTGTGCCCGCTCACCAAGAGTTGTGAGTTAGAACTGCATCTGTCAGGTGCAAATCTGTAGGTTTTATGCATGCAGGTTTTATGCGTGCCAAGATCCTGGATCAGTCTTGGCATATCCAGTGCCTTTTGCCCTTCACCAAGTATAAAACTTTTAGCTGAAGAAACACCACGTTTCTGACTTGCCACCAGGTGCAGTGAAACGTCTTGATGCAAGAAATGTTTCAGTGACAAAACTATACAAATTCATCAATGATTCAACCTATATTGCGTGGGGTCATTTGATTACACAGGGACACAGCTCAGCACTGAGACCCACTGGTTTCTGACTAATTTTTACGCCTCTTTCACAATTATGCATGACACCCAAACTTCAAATATGAAGGCAAGTAGTCTAAATGAAGCCAAAACTGTAGACCGAAAGGAAGCGTATTTGTCAGCCTTTTAGTATTTCCAAGGCATTATGATTTTTTTCTCCTTTTAAATATCCATCCCGTAGTCTAAGTTTGTATATGTTTATATTTAGCTATATTATATTCACTTTGCATTTATGTGTATTTTAAATATAAGAGGGCCCGAAAACTGTGTATGTTTCTTGCACCACCAGACTTGGGTTCGCCTGGTCAGATTCTGGCTTTGCTCTCTAGGAGCTCCCTGGGAGGTTCCCGTCCACTGTCCATGGCCTTGCTTCACCTCTGGGCTCCCCTGTGCATCTGGGCAGGGGCTGAAGTATGCCTTCCTCAAAGGCTGAAGCTTCGGGGGGAGAGAGGGCTTGCTTTTTAAGGTCCACACGGTCACGGCGTTTGCAAGCAAAGCTTGCCTTCTATTTGGCGAACCAGCGTCCTCGTGGTCCCGGAGGCTTGCCCTTATGTTCCAGGCCTGAGTAACCACAAAGTCCTTCATGCGTGAGGCTTAAGGCTACAGCTCTTTTTGGTTTGGGGGCCTCTGGGTTTGGCTCATCTTCTCAGCAACGGCTTCTCTGAGACCATCGGAAGCGATAGATTTGGGTGGGAGGTCCCCCTTTCATCTGCCCACTGCCCGCTGGACTGGCTCTGCCATCTGACCAGGGAGTCTTTTTTTTTTAATGTTTTAACGTTTATTTATTTTTGAGACAGAGACAGAGCACAAGCAGGGGTGGGGCAGAGAGAGAGGGAGACACAGAATCCGAGGCAGACTCCAGGCTCCGAGCTGTCAGCACAGAGCCCGACGCGGGGCTCGAACTCACGGACCGTGAGATCATGACCTGAGCCGAAGTCGGAGGCTCAACCGACTGAGCCACCCAGGCGCCCCTGACCAGGAAGTATTAATGGGGGAGGCTTGTGCAAGGCAGAGGCCCCCACATCTACACCCAATTGTCTGTGGTTCAAAGCAGTCGACTTTCCGAGCCAGCAAGGTCGCGGGCTCTGAGGACTCACACACGTGGTGCCGGGCGCCTTCCCGGCGCGGAGCTGTGACCCTTCTCTGCACCACCGCCCCCCCCCCCCCCCCCCCCCCCGCTCCCCGGGCTCCACTCTCGTCGGACTTTGTTCAAACCGTTCTAATTTTCTCACTTTTCCCGACCACGTCTTCTCCAGCAGGTGCCAGTTGTCACTGGTGTCCTGTGTTTACACTGCCCTGCAGGGTGTCCCGAGGGGCAGCCACTTCCAGCCTGCAAGATCTGGGGCCTCCCCGAGTGAGCCCGCAAATCTCCGTCCTAAGTACGGCAGCTCCCATTTCTGTGTTTTGCAGAGAAGTGTCTGCAGAGACGGATCATAGTGGAAATGTTCTAGTTCACAAGTAAGCACTCCAAGGCCATCAGGGCAGGTCTGCATCCCGAACCCATGGCATCCTCTTATGGGTCGGGGGAGGAACCCACCCTCGCCACCCGCAAGCCAGCTGGGGGAGAGGGGCCAGGGGAGGGCATGGCTGAAGCATCTCGGGGACAGATCTTAAGGAGCAGCGTGCCTCACTCCCGCTCATACCCACTGGCCTGCACTGAGCCATGTGACCTCACCGTGTGCAGGGAGGGACAGGAAAGACACTGTCCAGGCAGCCACCCCCCTGGCTACTGTCCTTTCCTGATCTGAGGAAGCTGAGCTGGTTAAGAGAAGTGATGGGGCAGCCAGCCTCTCCCACAAGTAGCCGGGGGCCAGTTCTCCCCACCGAGTCCCGGCGAGGGTTAGTGCAGGTGCCGCACGGCTGTGGAGACTCAAGGGGTCATGTCCATCCAGCGTGGGCAGCGTGCCTGCTGCACCACGAACACGGGTGGGTTACGGTTGTCAACCTCACCAGCCCCATTCATCCCCCGGGGCCACCAGCTCGGGGCAGACCCTCTAGGGCTGTTTGCACCTCAAGATCATCACCCACGGAAGTCACTGCCACCCTCCCCCACACAAGTGCACGCACACACTCCTACACACTCCTGTTCCTGCGAAGGCAGCTGTGTGGGGACTCACACCCGCCCCTCACACACCCTCACGGACCCACGGGGTACCCACCTGTGCAAGCCCCCAGCAATCACACCTGCAGTAACACCGTTATCATCAGGAACAAACAGGAAACAGTCCCAAGCCATCAATAAGGTCGCTGCATTGACATTTATGCCCAGTAGGTGTCAGACAGATATTATCTGCTCCTGAGTGACAGCAGTCCCTTCCGTGAGTCTCCAAAGGGGAGCGAGAGATGTACTGACCCAAGGAACACAAGCAGAAAAAAAGCTCTGAGGCACCAGGACTCTTGGCCCCGAGGCTGGGGAGGAGACTCCGGTCCCTGGGCTCTCCTGGGCTTGTGAATGAAGGCACGAGTCCACCTCTGGACAGGCTGCAGGAGGCCGGGTGCCGGGCGGGGCTGGAGAGTCAGGGGTACCATCTGCATACAGTGCTCAGGATGGGTGGGCTGTTGGACGGGGGCCTCCTTGTACATTTGCACAAACCGTGATGAGGGTGTCTGTGTTGGGGGAGCAGCGAATATAAACCAAGTGTGCAGTGGGAAGGCGCAGACCTGTCCTGGTCTCCCTATGTGGCCCCAGGAGTCAGCGTGAAGGTGATGGCTAGTCTGCAGGGGGATGCTGGGCTCCACTCAGGCCCTGGGGCTCCCAGGGCATCACCCGGGGACCTTAGAGGCACCCTGGTTCCCCACTGTGCTGGCAGCTGCTCTTGGGTCGGAAGAAAGGGGGGGGCTGAGAATCAGGGGCTCCAGTGGTGATTTACGGAAGGGATTGCGACACCTTATTGGGGCTGCTGACTGCCGCTTCAGAATCCTGCTCTCCATTTTTCAAAATGATATGTTGAATGCCGCTTAAAATATCCCAGACATTCCTCTCTGCCTTAATTACAATCATTAGGTTTGGAAAATGGCTAATGACGGGTGGGTTTTGTTGTTGTTAGAGTTTCTGTGCTCCTTGCTTGGCTTTCATGATAAGCCAGCCGGCTTCCAGCCCGCGTGGACCAGAGGCACTGTGGCCACGGGGCATCTGGCGCCACGGTCTCTGCTCTGGGGTCCGACAGCCCTGGACGGCCACGGGGAACGCTGGGAGGTTTCTAGTGTGAACCCCTGATTGTAAGTGAGTTGTTCCTCCCGGTCTTGGAGCTCTGACCCACGGGAGCGCTCAGTAAACGGGGGCTGTTACTTGGTATCATTATTAATGAATCACAGAAGAGAATTTGTCCTCTCCTCTGTCTGTCTGTCTGTCTCTCTCCTCCTCCACACCCCCCCTCCACAGGGACACGAGGAGGAACGCTGGCCCTGACAGGTGTCAGCCTGGGCCTGTGATGGCTTGGTGGGGGGAGAGGGCATCTGCGACTCCCCCCGCCTCAAAGGAGGTGCACAATTCTGGGCTTACGCCACCTCCTGACTTTTCTCACTTCACAAAGTCCTGGAGCAAAATGGCTGCTTCACTGACTTTCCCCAGGAGCTGCTGTTTCTTCCTTAAAGACACTATTATCTTGCAAATATGCCTTTCCCACCGTCAGGAATGCTTAACCCAAATTAACCCACTGAATTAGAATAAGAAATGGCCAGCCTCCTGGGGGCACGCCTGACAGCCAACCCCTCCAACCTGAGGAAGGTGACCTCCCATCTCTGGGCCTGGGTTTGCTCCCCCATAAAAGGAGTGAACACAGGAGGACCCTGACTGGCCGGGGAGAGTAAGTCCCCATTCCCAGGACCGGATGCAGTCACTCCTTTGGTGCTTTTCTGCTCCCCTCACTCGCTTCCTCCCTGGGGGAGCTGGGGACTCTGACCCCTGCAGCTGTGATTCTGCCGCCTGAGGTCTCTGGGGTGCGTTCTGGGTGGAGGGATGGACAGGAGGCAGCACCCACTCGGGAGGGAGCCACCCAGAGGAGGGGCTACTTGAGGGGCTTGGTGTCTCCTGCTGATGAAGTTTTGGGGTGATGGTGGGGTTTGTGGGGTCCGGAGCTGACGGCCAAGAAAGAATTCTTGAAGACATCTTTGGTGCAAAAAGGTGATTTTATTAAAGCACGGGGACAGGACCCATGGGCAGGAAGAGCTGCCCTGGGACTGGGAAGAGTGGCTGATTATAGTCTAAGTCCAGAGGGACTGTGATGTGCTAACCAGGACTCCTAAGATACCCGAGGCCTTGCTGTCCTCAGGCTGAGGCTGTTTTCCCTCTGGTGAGATGCTGACATTAGGACAGTGGGGGGTCCTGGAGAAACGTTCTGCTCTGGATTTGCCTCAAGGATCTGCCAATGGGCTGCGGGTCATAAGGAAATTTAATGTCACCTGCCACTTCCTTCTCACCTCTGTTCCCACGTCACCATGGAGGGGAGAGTGATGTTGGGGCTCCAGGGAACTGAGCCTACAGGTTTCTGGAGATCAGGCTATTGGCAAGATTGCCTTTTTCTTGGAATTTGCTGAGATATTTGTAAACTGATGGAAACTCATGTCCTGCAGGCCTGTGATCTCTATCAGCTACCATTGGATTTCTGTCCTCTCCTTTGTCCTTGGGCCTTGAGAACCTGAGGAATGTCACACTTATCCCACCTGGTGGGGAGGGGGGGGGGCGTGCTAGCTTGCGATTTGCCCTCAGCCTGCCCCAGGCACCCTCATCACTCCCAGCTTCTCATTCTTCTCCCCTGAAGCATCTATGGAGACCTCAGACCAGGCGCTCAGTTCTCCTCTCTTGACTCCCTTTGGGGATCTTGCTGTCTCTGTGAGTGGCTCCCACTGGTGTTGTGCAGTGCACAACCTGTGCAGCAGTGCATGGTGGCCCTGCGCATCTTAAATTTTCAGTGACCGTCCCATATTCTGCTGACCTTTTAAAAATTTTACGTTGTGAAGTGTAATATACATTTTAAAAGGCTGTATAAAACATCACGGCTCAGATTAATAAGTACTGGTAAAACATGCATCCACGTAACCATCTCCCAAATCCAAACACGGCCCAGGAGGACCTCGAGTCCCTTCCACAGAGTCCCTTCCCCTACCTTGACTTTTAGGATGACTATTTCTTGCCTTTGGCGTTGCTGCTGCCTCTATGGGTAGCCACCCAAATGTGCATCCCCGATCAGTACACCTTGGCTTTGCTGCTGCTGAGGAAGGAGGGACCACAGCATACACTGAATCATGCCGTGTGTATCCCCTGTCTGGTTTCTTTCACTCAACATTACATTTGTGAGATTCATCCGTGGGTATCATCGATGTACTTTGTTCACCTTTATTGCTGCTTAAGTGTTTCATTGTAAGAATATACCACCCTTCGTGTATCTACTCTACTGCTGATGGAAGTCTGGCTCGTTTCCAGTTTGGGGCTATTGTATTCAGTGTTGCCACGGACAATCTCATACACAGGACCAGGTGCGTTTACGCCCGAGGCTGGATGCCTGGGAGTGTGAAATCAGAAGGTCATGGAGAAGGTGTGTGTTCAATTTCAGTAGGTAACGCGCTCACCAGGTTGCAAAGTAGCTGGAACAATTAATGTGTGTTTCTTCCGCTCTGCATCCTCAACAAAGAGTAGCTAATGTCGAATTGTTGCCAAACACGTAAGTGCAAAAGGGTTATGCTCCGGGATTCCTTTTCGCATTTCTGTGATGATTAATGGTATTGCGCACTTTTTCTTATATTTATTGGGCGTTTGTAGATCCTCCTTTGTAAACTGTCCAAGACTTTTTTTATGGGCTATCAACCTTTCTTAAAGATTTTTTAATGTTTATTTATTTTTGAGAGATTGAGAGAGAGAGAGAGAGAGGGCACGCGTGCACAAGCGGGGGAGGGGCAGAGAGGGAGACACAGAATCCGAAGCAGGCTCCAAGGTTCCAAGCTGTCTGCACAGAGCCTGATGTGGGGCTCAAGCTCATGAACCGCGAGATCATGACCTGAGCCAACGTGAGCAAGGGAGGGACGCAGAGAGAGAGGGATACACAGAATCCAAAGCAGGCTCCAGGCTCTGAGCCATCAGCACAGAGCCAGACGCAGGGCTCGAACTCACAAACTGCAAGATCATGACCTGAGCCAAAGTCAGACGCTTAACTGACTGAGCCACCCAGGTGCTCCTGGGCTATGTACCTTTAAAAATTTTTTACCTGTACATTTATTTAAGTATCGCCTCTCACCCCTCAGCAAATCAATTTCCAAAGCCGCCTACTTCTAATTTTCTGTGCGTTTTCATGTTTGGCTTTAGACCCAGGTCTCCTATACGGCCTCTTACAATTTACTATCCACGTGAGTGCCAGATGTGAGCGTGAAAACCAAGTCTCCATAGGTCGGTCCCTGCATAAAACCCTTCATCTGCCCTACAGGAAACGATCTGACGCTTAGCCGTTGCGTGAAGACCTGTACGTCCTGGCTTCCCGCGCCTCGGAAACCGTGGCGAGTCTTCTGTCGGCGCTAAGACACCAGAACTGTAACCCCGCTCCTGGTGCCCCATGGGCTGCAGTGGGCTGGTTCGCTAGCCTCTGACACCCAGCTACTTGTCCCTGGAACGTCCTGTACATATTGGAAAATCAATGTCGTTAAGGTTAATTTACACACAAGAAAAAGCACTCATTTTAAGTGTAGACGTTGATGAGTTTGGACAAATGTGTATGCCACTACCAAAAAGAGAGAGAGAGAGACTATCCCAATCCTGCAAAAAGTTGCCTGGGGCCACCTCGCGGTGCCAGGCAAACTCTGATCCTCTCTGTGCTCACAGGTGGCTGTTCTAGAATTTCACATGCATGCACTCATCGTAGTGTGTGCTCCCTGTCTAGTCTCCCTCGTTTTGCTCGTCCACACCGTCGTCTATCAGCACGTGGATCCTCTACAGCACCGGGCATCCCTTCGTGGAGATCCCACAGTGTCACAGCCCAGTCACCTGTTGGTAGGCATCTGGGTCTTTTCCAGCTGGGACGATCGCACGTAAAGCCGCTATCAACGTGTGTGAAGAAGTCTGTGTGGACACGCTTCCGCCTTCCTTGGATAATTGCCTAGGAGTGCCTTGCTGGGATTGAGGGAAAGTCTATGTTGACCTTCCCGAGAAGCTGTCAAACTATTCTCCGACGTGTTTGGGTGCCACCTGAACATCCCAGGTGCCGCACACACGCACAACACTTGTCCTCTTCACAACGAATGTAGCCATCCCAGAGCTATCAAGTTGTGCCCCTTTTCACCGGTGTTCATTTGCATTTTCTGACGACAAGGAGGCTGAGCGCTAAGGCTTTGCTCAAGCACCTTGTCCATTTTTAAGAAATCAGTTGTCTCTGTTTAGTGCGTTCTTTCCAATATATATTGTAGATATTTTATCCTTGTTTGTGACTTAATTCAATTTTAATAGTGTTTTTTTTTGAAAAGCAGAAGTTTTTAATATTGAATGAAGCCCTATTCATAATTGTTTTTCTGCTTTGCTCCTCTGTGCCCTAGGAAAGCTCTGCCTACCGCAAGAGTGTGAATATTTATCCTCTATTTTATTCTAAAAGTTTATACTCTTAGCTATTATATTTAATTCTGTGGTCCACTTCATATTAATTTTTGAATATGGTGTAAGGTAAGAACCAAAGCTAAGGTTTTTTGCACATGGGTGCTCGGTTGCTGGAGGACCATTTTTGAAAAGACTACCATTGGTCTACTAAATTATCTTGACAACTTTATTGGAATTTAATTGACTATATAAGTGTGATTCTATTTCTCGAATCTCTATCCTGTTCCATTGATTTATATGTCTGTCCATATGGCTGTACCACATTGTCTCGATGTACTGTGGTTTTATAGGAAGTACTAAAATCAAGAAGTGGTAAGGCTTTCCCTTTGCTATTTGCTGTGGATCCACATGTGTGTCCCGTCGCCACATTCGTGTTGGAACCCTAACCCCTAATGTGATGAGTGTATTTAGGGATGTGGCTTTTGGCAGGTAATTAGGTTTAGACGGGGTCATGAAGGTGGGGCCACTAGGATAGTAGGGTTATGGTTGTGCACCAGAGAGCTCTCTCTCCTCCCCACCTCCCCAGTCCCTGCTGCCACCCATCCCCACCATGTGATCTTGAACTTCCCAGTCCCAAGAACCGTGAGCAATACATTTCTGTTGTTTAAGCCACGCAATTTATGAGTTTTTGTTACAGTAGCCCCAACAGATTAAGACACTGTTGCGTTTTCTTTTCCCAAAATCATTTTGCCTCTTCTAGGTTTTTTAAAATTCCCAGGTAAAGTTTTGAATCGGTTTGCCAATTTCAAAACAAAAAAAGTCTCCTTGAATTTTGACTGGAATTATATTGATTCTATAGATCAATTGGGGAAGAATTAACACGTTACTGTGGAGTCTTTCAGTCTTCGAACAGATATTCTGCTCCATTTATGTAGGTTTTTATTTCTTTTATCAATATTTGGTAGTTTTTTTCAATGTACAGTTCTTGCATATACATATGCAAACACACATATATTCCCAAATATTTATATAATATATAAAGCATATATAATATATGCATAATATACAGTATATTTATATTTATATATTATGATATACTAGGTATATATAACTGTAGTGAATAAGTATATATCCTTAAATATTTCACTTTTGTGATATAATTTTTAGAATTATTTTTTCCCTTTGTTTGTTGTTACGCTATAGGACCAAACGGATTTTCAATATTAATTTTGTTTTCAGAGCACTTGCTAAATTTGGTTATTTGTTCTCGCAACGCTTTTCCAGCTTCCTTAGGATACTCTACATGCATGATCGTGTCTTCTGTACATAAAGACAGTTTAACTCTTCTTGTCCAGTTTGTTTGCCTTTAATTATTTCCCCATGTATTATCCTACTGGCTAGGGCTACCAGTTAAACAGTGAGTAGGACTAGTGACAATGGATGTGTTTGCCAAGTTCCCGTAAATGTTCAGGATTTCACCATTAAATGTAATTTTAACAATAAACTTTGTTTGGTTGGTTGGGAAGGCCCGTATCAGTTGTGAATGTTTCCTTCTATTTCTAGTTGGCTAAGAACTTTTTTTTAACGTTTATTTATTTTTGAGACAGAGAGAGACAGGGCATGAGTGGGGGAGGGTCAAAAGGAGAGGGAGACACAGAATCCAAAGCAGGCTCCAGGCTCTGAGCCATCAGCACAGAGCCCGACGCGGGGCTCAAACTCATGGACCGCGAGATCATGACCTGAGCCGAAGTCGGACGCTCAACCGACTGAGCCACACAGGTGCCCCTCTAAGAATTTTTTTAATATAATTCATTGTCAAGTTGGCTAACATACAGCGTATACGGTGTGCTCTAGGTTTTGGGAGTGGATTCGCATAATTCATCACTTACATACTTTGCTAAGAATTTTTAACATTATGAGTGGCAAATTTTCTCAAAAGCTTTTAACATATCCACTGAAAGGATTGTATGGGTTTTTTTTTTTCCCTACCAATATGATGAAATATCTATTGAGTTGTTGAATACTAAGCTGACCTCATTTTCCTGGGATGAGCACCAGGCAGTATCATCCTGTTTACATATGCCTACATTTGATTTCTTGAAATGAAAGATTTTTGCATGTATGTTAACAGAAGATGTTAGTCTGTAGCTTGTCTTGCCTTTCTATTTGTTTAAACTCCACGGCACGCTATAGTTTGTTTTTCCAACTGAGACAGTAAATTATCTTTTTAAAAAGAGGGAAGAGGAGGGCTTATTTTAAATTTACCCACATATTTACCATTTCTGGTGCAGATCAGAGTCTCCCTGTTATCATGTTCTTTCATCCTGAAAACCTCCACCATTTCTAATACAAACCTACTGGGCACAAATTCTCTTGGGTTTGTTGTCTCTAAAAGTGTTCATGTCCTCTGTTAAAGATGTCATTTCTGCGTCTTCTGTCTTGCATGGTTTTTGATGAGACGTCAAGTCTTGGCATCTTCACTTTGTCTCTGTGTAGGATTTATTTTTCCTTTACTCTGAATATTTTTAAGATTTTTCTCTGCCACTGGTTTTCAGGAACTTGGTGACAACATGCCTTTGTGCGGTTTTCTTTATGTTTGTTCTGTTAGGATCTGTTCAGCTGCTTAAATGTATGAGCTGTAGTTTCATCATATTAGGAAAATTTCAGCCATTATTTCTTCAAATATTTTTCCAGGGTCACCTGGATGGCTCAGTCAGTTAAGCGTCTCACTTTGGCTCTAGTCATGATCTCACAGCTCATGAGTTCGAGCCCCGCTTTGGGCTCTGTACTGACAGCTTGGAGCCCGGAGCCTGCTTTGGATTCTGGGTCTCCCTCTCTCTCTCTGCCCCTCCCCCACTCATGCTCTGTGTCTCTGTCTCAGAAATAAATAAACATTAAACAAAAATTGAAAAAAAATCTTTTTCCAACCTTTTCCCCCCCTTCAGGACCCCAAACATACATATATTGCACCACTGGGTTTCTGTCCTCTAGGTCGCTAAAAATTTTACAATATTTTTTGGCCCTTTTTCTTTTCGGTGTTTCAGTTGGATAATTTCTACTTCTGTATCTTCGAGTTCATTGATTCTTTCTTCTTAAGCATTTAATCTGATGCGAAACTGATCCAGGGAATTTTTTTTATTTGAAATATTTTCTTTTTCAGCTCTAGAAGTTATATTTGCGACTTCTTTATATCTTATATTTTCTCATCATTTTCCTGTTTCCCTGTTATACCCTTCGGCATATGTATAATCACTCCCTTGAAAGACTGGTTGATAATGCCATCATTTTTGTGGCTTCTGGATCTGTTTCTATTACATACATTTTTCTCTGTGTAATTGGTCATTTTATCCTGCTTTTGCAGGATATGTAGTAATATTTTGCACATACGTAGTAATTTTCTATTGGATGCTAGACACCTTGACTATTACATTGTTGGATGTCTGCATTTTGTGACCCTTTAGAATACACTGAGTTCTGTTCTGGCTGCAGTTAGGCTACTTGTGGACCAATGTGATCCTTCTGGGATTTATTTTTAATTTCTTACAGGACAAGTCTGGAGTAGCCTTAATCTGTGACAATTCAGCCCTACTAGTGAGATGCAACTCTGGAGTCTCTCTGGAGAGTCACAGATGTTAAGCAACTCCACTTTGGCCAGTCAGAACTCAGGATTCCAGGAATCCTGTGTGAATTTCAGGAAATATTTGCTTTGCAGTGTCTTGGTAGCTTCCTAAGAACCTTACAGAATTTCACCCTATGCTGCTTCACATTTGGCGATGGACTCCTGAACTTCTAGGCAGACTTCTTGAGCCCTTTGTTTCAACACAACTGCCTTCTCTCAATTATTGAGCTCCTTCGACTTTCAGCTTCTCCCTCCTCACCTCAGTGCTTACTTTCCCTCTCTGTGCCAAAGCACCTGTGGGGAGAAAACAACCTCCTCATTTGTTCCTTCTTTCACACATCACAGCCCTATACTGCCGGTTCTCCAATGTTTCATACTTTCCATCCAGTTTTCTAGTTGTTTGGTAAGGTCTGGTGTCATTTGCTCTGGATTGGTGGGAGCAGAGATGGAATTTTCTGCTGACTCTTGAGTCAATAAGTCCAGCCCAGCCTTTCACTAAATGTCTGGCTTCTCATCTCTAATTACCTAGAAGACATGTCCTGCCCTGCCATTATCTCTGAGTCACATGTTCCAAATGAACTCCTTATCCTTCCCTTCCCGTCTGCTCTTCTGCTGGTTCCCTCTTGTCTGCTCAGCTCAAAATCTTGGTCATCTTGAAGCATTACCATAATTGTCCATCTCTTAAAATAAATTCTGGTTTCAAGCCATGCCAATTCTTCAAAGATCTTTTAAGCCTACTCTAGTCTCTCTGTTTCTACTTCATCCTTACTAGGATAGTCCTTCATCCACCCGGTAACAGCTCTCTAAATGGGGGTAGGGTGGGTGATAGCACATATGCCAAGGCAAAGAATTCCTTGCATTGACCTGCAGGTCTCTTCAAATATGTCCAGTCCCCTCCATATTCTGTGCCCTGGGCACTTGAAGGGTCATATTAATCCCCTCGGCCATGTTCTCTAGTTTTCCTACATACTATTCCCCCTTCTTGGCCCACTCTTCTTCACCATCCCCCACCAGCTGTACTTTGTTTCCCCACATAGACTCATCCTTCAGTTCTCAAATTAATATGCCTCCTTTCAGAAAGTCTTCCCTTCTCTCCTCTTCCCCAGATGAGGTTTGGTGGCCTCTCTCTGGGTTTGCTTCCCTGTGGAGCATTTCTCTTCCTACTCAGCTTCATACTTGTCTACATCCTCCATCAGATCCTAGATGGTGACCATGTTCCCCAGGTATTCATGGTGTTGCTACAATCACCATCTTACCATCAGTGCTGGGTGCAGGGTCTGGCATCTGCAGGATACTCAGTACATATTTGCTAAAGAAACCAATGACCCGATAAAGAAACAAGAGTGCAGTTTCCATTCCCAGTTTCTTGATCCCATCAAGGGATCCAAAATAGACTTAGGGTGTTGTAGAAAGTCAGGGCTACAGAAGACCTACAAGTAACTTAGTTAATCTTTTATTTGGTATATGTGTCCCCTTGCTACTTCCTAGAATAGGCAGATAGGCTGTGTTGAACCCACTTGTAATTGGGAAGTTAATCTTTGTCATAGCAGCCTGCTCCATTTCCGGATTATCTTGTTATTTCAAAACGCACCAGGAACTTCCTCTTCGTAGCTCGCAACAGTTGATCTCAGCCTTCCCTCTGAATCTGTGCAGGCAAGTGTTGCCTTATATTCCAATAATAGCTATCAGGTGTCCAAAGACTTCCTGCAGCCCCCAAATCTCCCTGCTAATGATAACTATTATCACTAATTCAGCTGGTATTTCTCAAGTGTTTACCTGCTCATTTGAACTTTACAACAATGCCACGAGATAGGTCATATTATCAGTACCACTTTAGGGACAGGGGAACTGAAGCTGACAGGGGGACCACACAGAGATAGAGAGAGATGCCTGAGGAGCCCCAGCAGTTCAGGGCTCCCCAACTCAGCTCCAGACACACAAATGAGGATTCCAGAGGATTCCAGGTCCAGCCACCATCTGACTGCAACCAGGTGAGAGACCTGGAGGGACAACTGCCCAGCTGAGCCTCGTCAGTGCCCAGATGAGTCAGAGATAAAAATGAAATGAGTGTTTTTGCTGCAGATCACTAGGTGTGGGGTGGCTTGTTATGTAATGGTTGGCAACCAGACCACTGACCTCATCTTGTGCTGCCCGTTCAGGTCAGGGTCAGGGAATACTCTGGTCTAGGTGTGCATGAGATACATGCTCAAATATCCTTGAGTCCTGCTGTGTCAGTGATAGACACTGTGCTGTACACACGGCCCAATGCTCTGGGAGCACAGGGCAGAGACGGACTAACCCCGAAGGCCAAGGCATGTGCTAGAATGGCAAGGAGTTGGAGATGAGTGTCTGAAGAACAAATGAGAATTGAGCTGTACCCTGGAGAGTCTGAAAGACTTTTCTTGGGAGAATGACAATTTAGGCTGAGCAAACAGCTGAAGCATGGAACCCAAAGGTAAGGCACACAGGAGGACCAATGCTTTGATCCTTGGAGTTGAAGCATGGGATGAGTAGGGAAGGAGGATGAAAAGGCTAGAAAGGTAGGGATGAGCCCATCCAATCTGGTACCTCTTGAGGGATGAGGGAAGCTTCTCATTGGCAGAAAGCAAGCAGGCCTTGAAGACCCCTTCATTTGATTCTCCTGTGTGGGGTTATCTTACCCAAGTGTCAGACACAGGAAGAATAGCCTCACCTTGTCTGAAGAGTAAATGGGGGATTTATGAGATACCAACAGAAGGACTACAGCAGTAAAAGAGATGACCCTGATCTGGCCATTGCCCCACCATATTTTCAGAAGTTGACATCGTAAGGTCCTGTTTGGGCACATTCTCTTTCTGGCTCAGCCCAGCACCCCAGGTGCAGGCACATGCTGTGCTTCTGGAACACAGCCAGGAAAGAGTGCAGATGGGGGGCTCCCCCTCTCAGGTCCCCGGTGCAGGCCCTCCCAATGCCTGGCAGGTTGATTCGTATGCTTCGCATACATTTGATATTCTTACACCCATCACCAACCGGAGCCCAAACCTTACTAAAAGGGGAAGGAAGAAGTCCTTTTAATTTGATAGTGGGTTTCCCCTTGGTTGGCTCTTAGATGGGCACAGATGACAGAAGACACCCAGAGCACAGCAGAGGCCTAACCATAATGAGAGGGGATCCAGAGAATCTGGGTGCAACTGAGAAGAATCCACCATCAAGGGGAAGGTAGGAGATACCTCTGAAATAATTAGGCTTTGTCTTTTATTGAATAAAATACAACTTCCCCTGGCTGTCGATCTCCAAAGGACTGCTCTTTGTGAGGCAAAAAGTGAATTCAAGGGTACGCGTTCCCCAGGTGAGTAGATGAAATGAAAACCCAGCTGTTTCCCGGGACTAACACAAAGACTGAAAATGAATGAGTTTGGAGGCTCTGTGAAGGCATTTGGAGCCACTGGAGATTTTTGTGCAGAGAATATTGAGGCCAGCTTTGTGATGGGCAGAGGGGTAGGACGGTGGGCAGACCAGTAAGGATGGGTGAAGGGTGGCACAGCTTGATCAGGGTGACACAGGAGGGATGGAGAGAGGGGCGGTGGCAAAGCATTTCTGAGGAAGAATGGATGGCCTGTGGGGAGAACAGGGCTCTCCACTGAGGGGGCCTTGGTGACCCCCCCACCCTCCTCAGCAGCAGACAAAACCCACACCCTGCTCCAGCCCCCCATCTCTGTTCACCTGAATACACCCAAGACCCTTCGTCACTCACTGGCACATGTCCCTTCTTTCTCTGTGGCCACCCCCTGACAGGCAGAGACCAGAGCACCAGCAGATGATGGGTGACAGGTGGGGTAATGGGCCCCCATGGGGACAGTCTGGGACAATGGAGCTTGCTGGGTCCCCGGTATCTGTTTACTCCAGGACCACCCCTTCCATCCCATCCAACCCCATCACCTATGGGATCTGTGCTGAAGCAGCCTTGTGTGTGGACATTTCCAGCACAGACAGCTAGCTTCCTGGCAAGCACCCTAGATGGCCGTTCCTCCCATGGGCACTCCCCCTGGGCCATGGCTCTGCCTCAGGTGGCCTTTCCCCCTGGCTGAGTGTTTCCGTGTCTCCCCTCTGACTGCTGGCTTAGATCTCATTTCTCTCCAAACCACTGCCCAAATCCTTTTCCCCAGATTCTGCTTTGTCCGTGTGAGCCCTTTGCTCAAAGCACCAAAGGCTCCTCATCACCTGAAGAAATGATTCTGCCCAAGTGGGGGACATCTGGCTCACCTGGGACACCTTCCAAAGCCAGAGCCATTTGGTCTGAATGTGAGCCCCTTGTCCAGGTGACCCAGTGTGTGACAAGTGAATGTGTTCCCCACTGGTCCTCAGAATGAAGTCTGAATGTCTGAACCCATCCTTCAAGGCTCTGACCTACCTCTATAACCACATAGAAATTATACCCCGGACAAACCTCTGGCGGCAGACTTGTGTCCTTCAAACTCCCCAATGTTGTCACCAAGTTAGGAGGCCTTCCCCCACCTGCCCCTGCACACGGAAGCCACGCTTTCCCTCCGAGATCCAACTTTGTCTTCATGAGGATTCTCCAGAAAGCAGCCTGTGCTGACGCTTTATTGGAGGGAGTGGATTCTAGAAGTGCAACAGTTGGGTGGGGGGAAGGGAGAAGGAGGTCAAGATGGCAGTGAGTTACCGTGCTGGCTGCAGCCTCCCCAAGACACACAGTGGAGGTGCTTGGTCAGACGGGGCTTCTCCAGAGACACGCTGGGGGAAGAAAGGAGAAGAATTGATCCCCCAGCCCCTTCTTTCCTCCCTTCTCCCATGGGTTGCCAGCTCCTGGGCTCCTGGAGGGCAACGAATGTCTCACTAGCAAACCTCAGGCAGGTGACCGAAAGAGCCAAGTAGGTGGGGTGTGGCGTCCTCACTCCCGTTGGACCTTCGGGTCTCCCAGGCGCACTCGTCTGTAAACCTCCTGTGCGTGAAGCACACGCTGTCTTGGAGTTTGCATTTTGACTCCATCTGACTCAGTTTCCCTCTTGCACCTGTCACTGAGTCTCCTTGCAAGAACCCGCCAGTCCTCTAGGAATGTTGGGTGAAGAATAAGACCTTTCTTCTGGAGGACTTTGCCAGATCCACTCAGCCACCACCATCAAGTGACACTCTGGAGTGGCCTTCTTGGCAGGTGGCTCAACAGAGTGGCGAGGATTTGGCGATAGAGTAGGTCCACTGGGCCCAGGACAGCCTGTGTGACCGTGGACGAGTTACTCACTTCTCTCTGCCTCAGTTTCCTCATCCGTAAGGCTGGGGTGGCACTAATGTCTCCTTCCTTGTGTTGTTTGTAAGGGGTAAGTGAGGCAAGCACGTGTGCTTGGTGCTGTGGTCAGGAAGGGCTCCGTCCCTCTTGTGGTGGCGCCATGAAGGACGAGGGGGAAGCTCCAGTCTCCCTGGAGGTCTTCGTGCCCTCCAGCCTCCGGGCAGTTCTTTCTTTCTCTCCTTGCCTCCAGCAAGTTCCTCCGCTGGCATGCGTTGTGCTTTCTTGGTTCTAAGTGGTAACATTACACAGAAGGTGGATGCCAGCCCCTGAAAGATGCTGCTCGTTTGGGGAGCCACACCTTCAGGTTGGCAGAGGCTTGGCTATAGGAGTCAAAAAGAGCCCTTCATCAGCAAAACCGACACATCATCTTTGACCTCCTTTTCAGAAGAACAAGTGGAAAATTCTGATTTGTAAGCAAAACACCTGCTACCTGGGTTGGACAGGCGGGAAGAGGCAGGTAGGATCTGTCCAACACAGGGGTGGTCTGTGAGCCAGTGGGACCCAGCTGGGAAAGCTTGGGTCTGAGTTGGGCCGGATCTCTCTCATATTCCCTTGGCTGCCTCACCCTTTGGACCCTGGCCATATGCACTACCCCTGCTCCCCAACCACAGGAGACAAGTCTATGCCTGTTGACATCCAGAGGACAAGCCCTGGTGCCACACTTCCAACCCACCGTGAGCATAGACCTCCCCTCCTTGTGCCCCTCCAGCCTGACTTGAGCTGGGGCTTCTGCTTGGAAGATGAACTCCCACTGCTCCTTGTGCTCTCCCCCAGCTCCACATCCTTCCAAGTCTGTTTCCTGTGTCATTGATTCCAGAATGAGATGTTCATTTGCTCTTTGAAAATAGCATTTGGAGCCATTCAAACAAGCCTCTTCGGCTCAGATAAATCACAGAGAATGGAACGGGAGCTCAGAGTTGTTTTTCATTTAGAGGAGCCCCACTCTTCTGGAAAGGACCCACAGCTTCTCAGCTGAAATACAGCCTCCTCCTTAATTTCATTCCACAAGCCCCCTGCCCACCGTCTGTTTGATTTAAGCGGTAATTCAATCCCGAAGTGAGCAGCCTCTTTCAATGGTTCTCATTATTTTTCTGCATAATGTTATCATATATAAGGACCTGGGCTGAGGGACGTTCACACCCTAGCCATTACTCACACACAGTGCCTGGTCTGGGAGCCTGGCAGGGGTCTGGTTTAGGGAATCAGGTGTCTGCTTCATTCTTGGGGCGACTGTGGTGTGACTTCCTCTCTCGCGGGAAGGACAGAGCTCAGCTCATGATAACATTTCTTTATTTTTTCCCTCCATGACCCAAAGCAATATAGCATAATAGGGGTGGAGGGCTCCTTGCTGACTGGGGAGGTTGCAAGACAACCTGTGTCACAGACTGAACCACCTCAACACAGAACAAAGACTTCTATAAAACAAGGATGAGGCGTTCTCATAATGCTCGGGTGCTCTCCTGACTCAGCTGCTTTCGGTGATGACAAGCTCCACCAAGCCTGCTGGTATTAATGAGACCGGTTGGAGGTGGTTTGTGGTTCTAGGGAGGTCTAGTCTGTATCCGTAGCTCATTCAGTATCAATACCAAAAACTCATGCTGTTGTAGTGTTCCAGAGGTCCTTGTTTGTGTGGAAGTGTTCTCAGAGACCACACTCTGGGTGACTGTCACCAGCAAGATATCTACGTGGCTAGTTCTTGCCAAGATGTGTTATCAAGCCAAAGAGAATGAGTGAAGTGACTTCAGCATCTCCAGCACCAAGGAGAGCTCCAGGAGCCTCCTGGGAAGGCGAGGAAGCCTGGGAACAAGAACAAGGGCAGCTCAAGTGCAGGCTCGCTCTGCACCATCCCACCCCTGCCTCCTGCTCTGGCACCTTCAACCCCCCTCCCCAAACCCTGCAAGCCTGGAGAAGCATAGCCTGAAAGGCCAGAGATGTGGCGGCATCATTTCTGCCAGGTTCACAGCCTAACAGTTAGGAAGCATAGACAGCTGTGGAGAAGAGGGAGTGCCAAGCAGAGTCTGGGCAGATCCGAGAGGAGCGGGTCCTTTCCATGCCCAGACTCTCTTGCCAGAGGTGAGCGGGGGAGAAACGTGGGCACGAGCCCCCTGGATTACGGGCAAAGTTGCCAGAAGTGTTTGCCTTCTTCCCTTGATTGGTGCGGCAGATCCTAACGGGGCACGATGCTGCAGGGTGGAGTGTGCAGGAGCTGGACGGGGAGCTCAGAACATCGGGGACAGAGTGAGAGGAAATACAGAATCACAGATGCAAACACGGGTGGGGGTGAGGGAGGCACGTCTCTGCACTGGCAGCTGCTCCCTGTGCAGAATGACGTATTCAGAGCCACCTTGTTTTCTAAGTTTTATGACAGCATACAACCACGGCAGCTGCTTCACCTTTGTCTGGCAACCTGAGACCAAAACAAAAACACTATTCTGGGGACGGTCACTTTAAAATGGAAACTGCATATCCCTCAGGAGCCCAAGTTTCTACTTGGAAACCCAGCTGCCACAGAACAAGATTATGGTGCCACCAGTGGTCCTGTCTTCCCTGGACCAGCCCCTAGCATCACAGGGGGAGGAGAAGGAGCTGGGACCTCCTTCTGGATTCATTCACCAGCCCCCCACTCTTTCTTAAGGCAGATACAGAACAAGGAAGGGGGATCAGGTTTCAGACTAGGGATGGCATCTTCCTATGACTCTCCAATATTCTGGGCTGAATTGTGTCCCACCCAAATTCACAGGGTCCAGTCCTGGCCTCCAGTATCACAATGAGACTTTATTTGGAAATAGGGGTCCTGCAGGGGCGCCTGGGCAGGGAGCTCAGTTGGTCAAGCATTCGACTTTGGCTCTGGTCATAATCTCACAGTTCGTGAGTTCAAGCCTCATTTTGGGCTCTGTGCTGACAGCTCAGAGCGTGGGGCCTGCTTTGGATTGTGTGTCTCCCTCTCTCTCTGCCCCTCCCCACTCATGCTCTGTCTCTGTCTCTGTCTCTCTCTCTAAAAAATAAATCAGCATAAAAAGAGAAATAGGGGTACTGCAGCTAGAGCAAGTTAAGAGAAGATCATATTGGAATGGAGTGGGGCTCTAAACCAAAATGACTGGTTCCTAAAAAGGGGAAATTTGCACACAGATTCCCCCTCTCTCTCTCTCTCTCTCACACACACACACACACGCACACACACACACACACACACGTGCACACAGAAAGAACATCGGATTTCTGCCACAAGCCAAGGAATTACCAGAAGCCAGGACACAACCCGGGACAGATCCTTCCCCTATACCTTCTGAGGGAGCACAGTCCTCCCCACACCTTGATTTTAGACATCTGGACTCCAGAACTGTGCAACCATGATTTCCTATTGTTCTGGGCCACCCAGATTGTGGTAGTTTGCTCCAGCAGCCACAGCAAACCAATAATCCAGGCTACAAACCCAAACCCCACGAACAAAACCCAACTAAACAAACAAACAACAACAAAACAGTGAAAATGGAGACTACACGTCCCTTCCCGGGATGTCGCGACTGCCCCCTGACCAAGTTGCTATTTTAGGGAAGACTCTATGTGGGTCAGTCCCGGGAGCCAACCATGGCAGACCAGATGTCTTGAATGGCCAACATCCAGCCCATTTGAAATTACCCTCTGCAGAAAGGAGGCGAACTATAAGTCCCCTAAAGCAGGGCCTCTCAGTGTGGGCGCTGTTGACATCTGGGGCCTGATCGTTCCTTGCTGTGGGGACGCTGTCTTATGCATGTGACATAGCAGCATCCCTGGCCTTCACACGTCCAATGCAGGCAGCACACTCCTCCCTGGCCTGCAATGACCATCAAGCCCAGATGTCTCCTCAGGGGGCTGTGGGGGCAGCAATGTCCACCCTGGTTGAGGACACTGTCCTAAAGGAGCCCGTCATGCTTTCTTAGACCCCTTGCTTCTGAAGCTAACGCCCAGGAGTAAAGCCCAGAGCCTATCTAAAAGGCTCTCTTTAGAGGCGAAGAAACCCCTGCAAACCAGACTCCCAGTAGACTGGTGGGCAGTAGATCTTGAATCATTCAGTCTTTCTCAGTCTGGGTCATTCGTGTGGGTGGTTTGGGGGCAGACCTGACATGCACCTTTGACTGCTAAACTCCTGAGCTGGCTTTCTCTTGAGGGAAGTAATGTGGGGACCTCCCAGCTCCCTGCAAACCCATGTTCCTGCCTTCTTTGTCCAACGGTTGGTGGAGATCCTTGCTAGAGAGATCCTGGGGAACACGCCACATCCCTGGACCGCCTAGCCCTTCTTCCCTGTGGCTGGAGAAAAGCCTCTCTAGCCATTGCCCAGCACCAAGAGGCTTCTGTCGTGTTTGTATATTTGGAAAACTGTCACCATCAACTCTACCGAATTTATTCAGCCATTTTGGGCCCCCATATTTATTTTCTTGGCTTCCGTTCAAAAGCAAGAGCTCCATGCACTAGTAAATGGATACTAGAGTCCCAATTTCCTCCTCTCACTGGTGAGCAAATTGAGTTTATTTTAATGGTATCCAGGCTGTTGATTTGTTTAAATCAATTAAATGACCAAAGCGGTATTGTTTTTTCTGCTTGTTAAAGGCAGTTATGTATCCCATTCATCAATGTGTCTCAGGGCATTAAGCCCCTCACTGATTCAGGGGAGGTTTTCCCTGGGGAGCCCGTGGCCAGTTTGGCCATCGGCCAGCTCGCAGCCTCAGAAACAAAAAGAAGCTCCTGGGGGGCAGTGTATGTGAGAAGCAGACAAAGGCACCACCCCAAGCTAAGACAGAAAGAGAGCATGTGTGTTACTGCGGGTCTTATGTACTGGAAAAGGCAACATATAAATTATCTATCGATTCTGCAGTGGCTCTGGGGTGCGGGGAGGAGACAGAGTGCACTGCCTGCTTTCCTGAGCTAATTAGAAGGAAAGAATGCTCACTCCTCGTTGCAAGGATGCTTTCAATCGTTGGTCTATCGTTAAACGTTTTCCTGTTAAGAAAAGATGGCTTAGGCCTTCCTTCTCCAGTGCTTGCAGACCTTTGGCTGGGGAACTGATGTGCATGTCAACTCTTTTATGTTGACTGGTCCTCCGGATCCATACCTCTTCTCTTTCTGGAGCCAGTCCTTGGCCTTGGCAATGGCTTCACCCAATAAAGAGAGCCAGAACACTTAGCAGCAGAGTAATCATGCCATGAACCCTTTTCTTTGCAGGGGGGATGAGGTTGTTGTTGAATGGGAGTGGCCTGAGTGCACCACCCCCTCCCATCCCTGGGCTAGAGGCGGTTCACAAAGCTAGGTGCCCTCATGGTATCTTGGTCTGCCCCATCCGTTAAACAGGGCAATTGATGATGCATAGGAATTTGGTGGTATGTTTTACTAATTCCAAATATGTGAAGATACATCAGACAAGCCCCAAAGTGCTCAGCAGGTGTAGAAGACCCTGGGCCCGAGCAGCGTGGCTTTACTGAGAAGGCTGCCTTATTGTCCTTGCTTTCTTAGACTAAGCCCTAGTGCCAGCTGGCCTAGGCACTCAAAAACCTGAGCAGCTAGGGCAAGGACTTCACCTTTCAATCTACATGAAGATAAGCAAAGCCCCTACCTCCTTCCAGCATCCCCTGACGGTGGAGAGCAGGGTTTCTCAACCTTGGCCTATCAACATTCTGTGCTGGCTGATTCTGTGGGGCGCTGCCCTGTGCATGGTGAGGTGGTGAGCAGTGTCTGAGCTTTTCCCCAGCAGACTCTTCAGACACTGCCAGAGGTTCCCTGGGGGGCAGCACTGTGGTTGAGAACAAGGCCCTTACCACCTCAGAAATAGCCTGATCTGAACCTGTCTTTTGCTCTCTGTATGTTTTTTTCATTCCATGTATCCAACGGCTCCAATAAGAGAGGCCCTTTGGAATTTCTTGCCTTGGCGAAGGCACACAATCATAAGCTTTTGGCTCACCTTTTCCCTTGGAGGTGGTTTCCCTGCAGGGATCTCTGCAGACATGAGCTGGGCTCAGACTGTCCAAACAAGAGCCCAACCTGCTCTTCTGGATGCATGCTCTTCTGAAGCACGTGGTGGGACAGTGTCAGTTGGTCCACACAACGTCACACCCAACCCCAGGACCCACCCATGGAGACTTGGGAATGTTTTCTTGCTGGCTGAAGTAGGAAAACTTTGTCTTGAAAATAATGAAGATCCAGAGAGGAAATTTTACAATCTATGATCTATGATAGGTATAGAAACATGAATGCTCATATTCTTAGAGTGGTCTCAGATAGTATTGTTAAAAAATGTATAAATGAACAAATAATATTTTTAAGAGTCCTTTTGAGGTCATGGCCTCAACTCATGGCAATTCTTTTCTTATGTATTTTCATATTATGTTTTTTTTTAATAGCAACATCAGAGTAGTAAATATACACAGGAAAGTTGATATAGGTGTTGCATGTACAATGTTTTTCCAAATACATAGCTTTGAAATACAGAAACAACTTAAAAAAAATCTGGAATAAAAGTTCACCTGTATGGAAATCACACCCAGCCCCCACCCACCTCCCCCACTGAAATATAGCGTGTCATTTCTGTTTATTAACAGGATTATGATATGCATTTAAGGAAAAACACAACAGTAAGCTACAATAGTTTAACTCTTTCAAGAAGAAGGTATATAAATATGTCTATAAGGACAGCTGTGGTGTAGATGTATGTATAACACTTATACAGAGAGGCTTTCGTTTTGCGGTTGAAAATTAACAAGTGCTCCATGTAAAAGTATAAATAAACAGGTAACAGTTTATTGTATCAGAAAATAATTTAGGAAAATCAAAATAAACCCAGCTTTACTTTACATGAGTAAGGGGGGCAGATAAAGTTTTACAACATGTAACTTAACACCTGTGCAAATAGGCCCCAGAGGCCATCACATTTAATTCCTCATGTTGTGGTTCAGGTTCACGGTCTGTGAATTTTCCAGTTCCATGGGTGAGCTGGGGAGGAGGAGAGAGATGGGCCCATCCTTAAATGTATAGAACTAGGCCTGGTGAATTCGAGTGTCATTCAAATGTACTGAGAATGTGGAAAATGGAAACGGATCCTTCCGTTTCTCAGATATGTGGCTGTCACAAAGATGCCCCATGTGAAAAATCCAGCCAATAATCTGGATGTTTCCCTGGGGATTCTGTTTAGCCCACCCTAAAAGCCCAGGTGTGCCCAATGGCTTGACGATGTGAAAGCAAACGCAAAGCATGGAAATGGTTGACCGCCTTTTCCCTTCGTAATGGCACTCACGATGAGATTAGCCAATGACAAGTGAAACCGGCAAAGAGGCATTCAAAGGCTAGTTGGACTTCCTTTGTAGAAAACATACACAGAAGCCAGACCTGTTAAGCGCATAACCATGCAGAGATCTCTGCAACTTGTCCCCACCAGTTTAGCGTTGAATGGACAGTGTCCACTGAACTAAACAGTAATTGAAGGGTTTCAGACATTTCCCTTCTGTTGGGTTATTGGTATTTTCTAAATGTTTTGCAGTAAACATTTATTCCTTTTGGGGACAAAAAGGGGAAAATAATTTAAAAGGAGAATCCATGCTTCTTCCTCCAATGTCCAGTTTAACGCTGTCTGGGTCTAAGTCAAGTTCAAGAAGAGTCCTGATCAATAGCATGTGTAGAGAGACTGAAAGCCTTAATCTCTTGCTGATCCATACCTCAATCACGAGTTAAGTAAACTGAATCAACAGTGTTATTAAAGCTCAGGGAAGGCTTTGTTGTTGCTGTTCTGCTTTTCATTTGAGTAGGTTTTAACTGAAGGGTAATCGAGTTCTGGGCCCCAACACCCGCCATTTTGCTTCTCCAGGGAATGTGGGAGGAGGAAAGGATCCAAATGGGGTTGCCAGAACAAAGGGAAAACAAAACAAAACAAAATTCTAGTCTTTAAGAAGACAATTACCTGGAGCCCCAAGCTTGTCACATGTTTCCCCCAAATTTCTTTTTCATTCCAAAACTTCACAAGTTCCCACACGTCCTTCTCACCACAACTGCTGGTGAGTGTTTCAGGAAACAGCAGATGCCATGGATGGGGGTGTCCAGTCTTCCCACTGAGCAATGTACACACGGGGGTCTCTGAAACAGTCGCTGAAGCTCAAGCCGTTCTGTGTCATCTTGGGCTGGGAATTCATCTTTAAGGGTCAACTTTATGGTCAGTTGACTGAGGGCCAACTTTGCTAAGGGTCTTTCACCCTTCTGGCTTCTGAGGAAGCAATCCAAATGCAAGTGAAAAGCAAACAAAAACCGTATTTTTTGATGGGTCTGTAGGTCATGACAGTTCAGTTCAAGGAGTGTGTGGCCAAATGTGGGATCTCTCATGCCAGCTGACTTAGCAAAGCCAGCTGCCCACTCCTGTCTTTAAGGTCCTTCACTGGGAGGACTGTTGTGCTTGTTTTCAGAAGTGGCGTAATACCCAGAGCACCTTAGCTCCCTCCCCTCCGGGGCTTCCATGTAAGTTCATGTTTTCCTGCTAGAAACTCATCAAGAAAAGCACTCGTGTTGACTTTAAGTTGTAGGCACTCATATACTATGATATTATAAATCCATATGCATAAAAGAGAGAATTCAAGGTGGACCTCCCAGCCCAAAACAGACTTTGGAGGTAGAGGGGGAAGGGCCTTCCGGTGGAAAGCCTGGTCAAGAACAGCACTGTGGGCTTGCTGTCACACCCTTCCATGGATTTCAGTAGCCTACAACTTCAGCAGAGCCCCTCTCTCCTACTCCTGCTGATCCCCCAAAGTTTGGAAATGGAGGTTGGGTGTTACAATGGCTTTGAGACTAGCCCTTTCAGTTTGTGATGAGTCAAGAAAGGGTAAATGATTCTCTTGGAAAGAGGACGGTGGCCCAGGAGGTTGGTACAGTCATGTTTGCCTTTGCAGCTCCTGCATAATGATTTGAAGTAACTATCCAGGGGTCCTCAAGGGGTCCCCCTTCCTAGATTTTTGGTGGCCACGAGTCTTCACCGTACACAATGGGGCCAAAAAGTAGATGTTAGCACTGCAAAGAGTTCTTGCCTCTCCCGTGGCTAACATTCTCCCCGATTCCCCAGAAGCAACAACTTGCCAGATCCATCAGGACTAGCACTGACAGTTGCCAACCCAAAAGCCACAAGCATCAACACGGAAGCATTTTACGGCACAATCTCAGAAATCTGACAAAAACTAACCAGTGTGATCAGCTGAGTTAACGTCCACACAAGAATGACGCTGGTGCGGATTTGTTGTTTGGTGTTGCAGATATCTAGGTGTTGAGTTATGCGTGAAAACCCAGGTTTCTAGGGGATTCTGTCTCACGGAGAGACCACCTGGGACAGAACTAATTAACGTTCATACAGAATTTCTTAAAACCTGATCTTCCACATCATTCCCACCACACATTACTCAGCAGGTGTTTTACTGTGAGATTCAAGATATCGGCAAGAGTTAATTCAGCCCCAGGGGATGTCTTAGCAACTCTCATGGCTTATTGTATTAACCTATTTAATTTACACTATTCATGGCACGTGTGTGTTCTGATTCTACCCTACACAGAAGGGATATGCCCCTTTATGCATCCACTGACCCTCACCTCACTACTCACTGACTGTTTAAACTACCCCACCCCAAGGTCGCATAAACCCATGTGTCCCATGTGCATAAGGCTGGCCCAGTTTAAACCATGTCTCTTAAGCTGTGGTTGTTCTATACATGGCTTAGACTTATGGGTTGATTCGAAACTCTTCTCTTGATTCTAGGCACAGTAACTCTTGGAGCATTTAGCGAGGAATCCATCAAGCTGGGAATGCAACGGGGCTCCTGGGAAGTAGTAGCATTTATTCCAGCATTCCAGCTCCAACCCAGACACATGGTAGAGCCAAGGTGACCATTCTCTTCAATTGCCTTTACCACTGGGTGTGGGCTGTGCACTCACAAGGGTGGAGTATAGACCTGTCACTGGCATGGTGTCTGAAAAGCCATGGAGAGAAGCCCCTCACCCTCATGCCCCTACTGTCTATGCACCACTGCCTTAACAAGCCCATGACAAGCATCTGTTCTACGGGTCTTTCTACGATCACGGTGCATCGTGTGCAGCTTTCTCGTCTGCTGCAGCCTATGTGTTTCACTCCCTCCAAAGTGAAACAGAGTGCAGGGAGGAGATACAAACACGTCCTAGCCTGGCTGTCCCTGTTCTGGTGGGGCGGCTCCTCTGGTAAAATGCAGGCACGACTAATGGCCCTTTGGCAGAAAGGGCGATTGGATAGAGTTGAATCCCCAGCTGGAGATTGCCCGCTCACACAGCGGCCGACTTGTACTCCAGAAATTGGCGATAGTGTGTTTGCTGGTTGAGATCTTTCTCAAATCATTTGAGGTCGAAAAGAAGATTATTTCTGTTTGCTTGGTGGCTGGGGTGATCTAAACAATGATGATTCTCTGCCTACGCCTCTATTCACCCATTCCTTAGTTTTGAATGCAAACTCTAACCCCAGAAATGCAAAACTGTGCACAGCCATGCTCCACAGGTTTTGGAGGGAAGGAAGGGCTGGCAGCACATTTCAAAATGTCAAACAACTATGTAAGACCTCGTCCAACCCCCACGAATAATGCTGAGTGCAACTAACACACAGATCTTGGCTCAGAGCAGGGGACGAAAAGCAACTTTGTCTTCATAGCCGGAAGCACATCTACGTAAAAGAAGTCAGGAAGAATAATCAAAAACTCTCAGATGGTGAGAGTTTTGCTCATTTATGTGGGCTGTGCTATTTACATTGGAAAACAAACAAACGATCAAAAAAACAGTATGGCATAGCAAATTGACAAACTGCACCAAAATAACCATTCCAAAATTACATGAATCATGGCGTGTTTTGGAGTATCTGCTTACTTAAAAGCAGATGTTGTTTAAGAAGTATGCTGCTAAGTGTGATCAGTATTGAGGGTGAGCTTTGGAGAAGGCAGCTGCCTTCTTTTCTCTTACCAGGACGGATGACTCTCCCTGGGGACCCCAGTGCTCTGTGGGCTGTGCCGCCTCGGTCCTTGGATTCCTTTGTCCTCCTTGAGACGTGGTTGACCTAGCTGTGACTTGGCAATGAACATACATATGCACATGGGGAGGGGTCCTGGAGAGAGGCGGCGCTGGAGGAAGAGGGAAGTTCATCACTGGAGTGATAGCCCTTGTATCAGGCCCTCGGTAAGGAAGCCACAGTCCCCAGGAGATGCAAACAGCCCCCTCCTCTCTCCCGGCTATCACTCTGCCCCATTCTCTTCCTATCACTCACCCCCCTCTATGGAAATCATTATGTTTTGCTTCTATGTTAATTATCTGCCTCCTCCAAGAGTGGAAAGTAAAACCCACGAGGGCAGGATCACGTCCACCTTGCTCGTCACCGTGTGGCCAACATGACAGAAGTTGGAGCCTTTGCGTGAGCAGAGGAACAGTGGGTCCTGGCAAGCCACAGACTGGCTTCCCTTCCAGCTGCATCTGTGGGTGGTGTCTTCTTAAGGGACACATGCCGTGAAACAAGAATGGCCCTGGAGCGTCGACAGAACTCAGGATGCCCAGTGCCTTTCCCTGCTGTGATGTGAGGGGCGGCTCCGTGGAAATAAGAGGGAAGATGGTTCATGATAGCATGGACACTCACTCATGCTGGGACCTCCCTGATGAAACAAGGTGACGATGTCACAATAACGGGCAAAGGAAGGTGGGTACGGAAGGCATGGGAAGACCCAGCCCGACCGCCATATCGCTGCAGGTCCCGACCCCGAACCTCAGCCCTGGCTTCTTGTCTTATCTCCCAAGAGACTGAGGTCAACCCAGCTTCCTGAGCTGCTGATGATACTGGACCATCTGGGAAAAGAGGCAAAAAAAAAAAAAAAAAAAAAAAAAAAAAAAGAACTCCATGGGCAGTAAGAGTCAAACAGAGACCTTTCAAGGCAAAAGGGCCAATTCTCTGGTGTGTGCATTTCATAACAAGACTAATGGGAGTGGACATCCCGGCACAACGTTCCTCAAGACCAAAGCCGGTAAGGAAGACTCCGCCTGATGCTAAAATGTGGCTGAGAAAACAGCAACAGATCTGTGAGATGGAAGAATGTTCCAAGACGTCAAGGTCACAGGAGTCAGGACCCAATTCCTGGGGGTCAATTCAGAGGCAGCGGGATTTGCTGATGAGTCCAGGCTCCGAAGGTGCAAATGGTGCATGAAGGACCAGAGGAGCTGGCCGAATGTCGCACAAGACGTGCACCCAGAGTCGGGATGCAGAAGGACCGGAAACACGTGGAAGAAAACACGGACTCCCTCCTGTCCCTCCCGTGCAAGAAGGACACTGTGGACACAAGCCGCCTTCCGACGTGCCCCAGGGGTCCCTATGCTTCCACGCCGCGCGTGAGCAAGCAGTGGCCGAGTAGGAAGACCAAGTAGGCACATGGCCCGTCTGTGCCCTGGACGCCGCTGGAAGCCGAGCCCAGTGGGGAACCACCAGGAAGCTTTCCCGGCTGAGCCAGGAGCCCCTCCCCCTTGGCATTCAGAGCTTGTCAACAAAAGTAATTACACCCATTCTTTCAACCAGATAAGGATGACATCGCGTGCATGGAGATCAGAAGTAATTAAGCCTAGAAACAGACTTGACTGGACAGCAGAGTGCCCAACGCCCAGCCTAGCTGTTCTGAAAGCGTTAATGGCAGATGACGGACGGTGGTCCAAGTGCTGCAGGGGGGGGGGGGGGGTGGGGGGGGGCGCGACTGTGGACTGCAGAGTCGCCAAGGGAGGAGGTGGAGGTGGAGAAAAACTGGGGAACTTACCAAACCATAACGCCCTTCCTCTCAGCACCTTTCTTGGGTGGGGGGCGGGGGGTAAAAAAAAAAGCCACAGCAAATGTGAGGACCCGGCAGACGGAACTCTGGCCGAGCAACGCAAGGCGGCCTTGAGTGAACTTGAACTCCAGGAGGCTGAGGGGAGCGAGGGCTGCGTGTGGAGGGACAGCCTGGCCACACCCAGCATGTGGACACTCAGGACACCTGCACCTGTGTGCGTGGGCTGGACTCGGAAGACGCCCGTGCCGTCTCGCTTTACAGACCTCCTCGTGGGTGGGGCTGAGTTTTGTAAGCCTGCTGCCTTTCCTTCCTTATCCCCCCCGTACAGAGATGATGCTTCCCCGTTTCCCGGTGACCACCTAAAACCTAAAATCCCTACGCACACTCCCTCAGCCACCGTGGAGCAGTGGCCTTCCCCGAGGTGGATTTGTTTCGACCGATGTCAACCCAGAGCTAGACTTCCTGGTGAGGAACGTGCAGGTGTGGGCGCAGGCCCCGGCCCCGCCCTGAGCGCGTGCCCAAGGAGCTGTGTTTGGTGGGTGGGTGGGGGTGCTATTTTAAGCTTCCTTCGAAAGCTCAGCGTCACTCGGGGCTCTGGAAAGGGTTTCGGCATCCTGAGGTCCGAGGCAGGGGCTGAGCAGCCGTCACGCGTGCGGTGTGGACACCAAATTGTGTCCTCGTCAGGAATCCTGGGTTCCTGCTGTGGGTGAATGAACAGGCCCCTGCCATCACCTCCTTCCCGCTCAGGCTCCCTGGAGCTCAAGGGGTCAGAGAGCAGAGGGCAGCTTGCACCGCCCTGCAGGGCGCGGACAGCCCCGGCCTCGAGCTCACACCAAGCCAGCCGTGCTCACCTGAGTCAGGAAGTCCCCAGGGCCACTTCCAAGTCCGCAGGTAATGAGACAGGTGGGCAGGGTGATGCATGGAGACAGGTGCACCCTCCAGGGCCACACGGGTGAGCCCCAGGAGCCTGGAGATGCCAGTGGCTGGGGGTTTCTGCGTTGTCCTCCGTACGTGCCACAGCTTCAGAGGAAAACAACAAAACCAAAACCCGAACCAAAACACCGACTTTCCCACGTGGTGAGTAATTCCAAATAACACAGACTTAACACTAAGGTTTTTTTTCCTCGCCTGGCATCACTTTGCCTTCCCATATGCCAAGAGAGAGGTGCAGAAGCTAGCTTTTCAAGCACATTTTAAGATGTTATAGAGGGAGACCGGGCCCTGGGGAAGCACTGTGAGGCCACCGGCCCAGCCGAGGAGTGCGGACAAGGTTAACCTGGTCTGCGGGGCATTTCGGAGACCAGTTCACACTCGAGACTGGTGCAATCAAATCACACGTGGGCCATTCATAGAAGCCAGGACACATGCACCTAATCTGGGGTCCCCACGAGGAGAAAACAGCTTCCCTTATAGCGCCCCTTACTGACGGCACGGATGGGGCACCATTAATTATGTGGCTGGAGTTGGGAGGGAGTAGCCAGCCCCGGACACGGCAGTATTTTTAGCGAATTACATGTGGTTGGGATTCGCTGTAATGAGGCTCCAGCCTCGGGCCCCTATTTCCACCGGAAAAACCCACTGCAGGATTCCTCACGGCAAGACACAAACATTGACCGACCGGCACCAGCAAGAGAGTGTAGCATCTGCTATAGTCCCGATCAAGATTCAAAGTCATGCTTGGGCCCTAGAAAGAGCAGGCCGTCCTGTCCACCACCAGCACGTGGGAAAGAAACGTGGACACACGTGGGGCACAGCACCCATGGGACACACCTGGGTCCCCTGCACGTGGAACCGTTTCCTCATCTTCGAACAGACGGGGCCCTCGTATGTTTTTGGGTTCCGTTCTGACATACGCACACACGTGGTAAGGATATATTCCTTTAATTTTTGGAACTGGAAAATTTTCTTTAATTCAGTCTCTGCTTCTTTAACACAAAGATGGCCAAGAATCCACCACCTGCCCAGTCTGATGCTTCGTCCCCTTTGTAAGCAGCCGGCTACGTAAATGTGTGCATGGCCGTTAGGTAGCTTCTTCAAACAATTAAATGAAAAACGATCATATTTATGTGTCTATATATATATATGTATATACATATACATATACATATACATATACATATACATATATATATGTATGTATATAAAACCACGGCATTCTTAACACTGGCCCAACAGAATACATTATACATCGAGTGCCCCTCACCAAATACCAGCAAATGCAAGATGTGTCATTTAGGGGGTCCCTTTGCGTGGGTCCAGACTGTCCCCTGGGATGGGTGGCAATGGGGTACCAGGTCACCAGAAAGAGTATGCTCACTCATGGAACTGTGTTTCCAATACAGGCCTCTATATGCGCGTGTGTGTTTGCGTGTGGGCGTCTGTGTGCACGCGTGTGTGCATGTCGCCAACGTAGAAAACACCGGTTTATCCTGTTCAAACTAAGCATGTTAAATAAATCAGATTTTGTAACCGATAACGTTTTTTTTTTTTTAAAAAGGAACATTGAGGATCTTCAAAAATCGCTACAGTACAAAAGAAGTGTGTGTGTGTCTGTGTGTATTTATATATTTATATATGTATATTAACCAGAAATAGCGACTCTGTCGGGAGATTCCCACCCCTGTTTTCTGTGAGATTTCTACACGTGGTTCGCTTGGCTTCGGCTTTGTCACCAAGTCTTTCGGGTCAGTACATGGCACATAATGGTATTATTGGCAAAGGTTCAGAATCAGTACAAATCCCAGGCTTCAGGTGCTTCCTGCTGGCCTTCCTTCTCGTCTCCAGCTTCTTTCTTGCTTTGCTTCTCTCCGTTCTCCAAAGAAAACTCTGGCAGAAGGCAGTTCCCCATAGGCGTGAGCATTTTTATAAAAATATATTTGGCCTATAGCGTCCTGCTCTTTGAGCTTCCCACCGGCAAACTGAAGCAGTAGGTATGGGGACCCTCCCCGTACAAAGTTTACTTGTAGGTTTTGTGTGTGTGTGTGTGTGTGTGTGTGTTTTTAATTATTTTATTTATTATTTTTTTTACAGGTTCACCAACGGAATCCTGTGTGGAAAGAAAACAAGAAGAGATTAACTAGCAGGGGGAGTCAGGGTGGGGGGACGCTGCACAGCCGAGCCCCAGGCTGCTGGCTGGCTTACAGACACGGTGTCCCCAGAGCAGGAAGGGTGTCAGCCAGCTCTGGTCACCAGGGAGTCCCAGGGACCTCGCACTAATCACGGTAATCGATGGAGGAGCCTTTTCTGCTGCCCCCGCACCAGGAGTGGGTCTGGGCCACCCCCGTGGGAACTACGAGGGGGGCCACACACCCCAAGCCTGCAGGGGACCGAACGCATCCAGCGCTGTGTGGATGCTCTCTCTGGCTCCTACCCACCAAGGGCAGAGGGGCCGCCCGCCCCATCCCTGGATGGCGGGAACCACGCGGTCCATTTCAGTCCTCTGCTCGGCTGGAAGCTGGGACTGGGAGACATTAATGCATTGTGTCAGAAAGACCACCTCCTGGGTGTCCCTGAGAGGTGATCTTGCTGAAGAGAGAAAGGCGGCGAGCCACATGCTTACAGGCCACGTCGAGTCTGCAAGGAAGCAAGGAAGGGGCGGCCCGGGCATAGCCTCAGAACCTAGGAACCTCAAAGCCTTCCCATGTCCGTCACAGACCCCAGAGTCAGGCAGCCACCGGCGTCTGGGCATGGCCAGGTGCGTCAGGCCGCGTCACCGCTCAGCGTGGGGGCGCTTTTGCTGAAAGCCACAGCTCTCGCTCCCAGGACTGGCACTGTTTCTCTCTGCTGTCACTTGGACCCCCCCCCCACCCTGTAACTACAGGAAATGAGGACCCTCAACCGGTATATCGGGGGGGGGTGTGACGCCACACCCTCACCTGTGCCGGTGATACAAAAGGGCTGGGGGGGGTGGAGCATCATCGGTTCTAAAATGAAACAGTGAAGCTCTCAGCTGGAGCTCTGGCAGGTCCACAGTGGCTTGTGCGGCTGGATGGGCCCTGTCCTAGTCACCTGCTGAGTGCCTCAGACCCCCGTGCCTCCCTCTGGATACCCAGGCGCGGGTCCTGTGGGCAGGGCCTGTGACTATGGGGCTCTCTGAGCCCCCCAGGTGACTCTGATCACAGGCCAGGCTTGGGCCCATTACCCCTTTCTCAACAGGCCACAGCCTGGGCTCCTTTGTCCTGAATCAAATAAGCCTGCTGGGTGATCCTCCCGGGACTGAGGCCTGGGAGGTCCCCAGGCTGGGGGGACACATCTTCAGGCTGTAGGACAGCATCCTGCTGGGCTCCCTCTATAGCATCCAGGAGCTTCAGACTGTCTGCTCCCCCCAGGGCAGGGGTGAGGGGGCTCATTTCCTCTCTAGGAACCCTCGCCCCTGCCCCTGCCCGTGGTCTGGACAACAAGGCAGGGCTCTGGCTCCCTGCTCACCTCGCCTTCTACCTCCAAATGACACGTGTGGACAACTCCACGGGGGCCTAAAATGGACCATCTGCTCACCCTGTGGGACGGCCCATCTGCTGTGAGCAGGGTGTCATTGCATGGAAAGAGGACCGCCCTCCATAGCTTTACTCCAACGGTCCCCTGCCCGCTGCTCACACCCACTTTCCAGGATGGGGTGGGGGTGTTTTTCAAAAGGAAGCCATTAAAACAAAGAGAAATGTCTCTCCTCTATGTCTATCTTCCTTCTAATTTGTGGAAAGCTAACAATCGTGGAGACAGATTCTCTATGACTCCATTCATATGAGGTCCCCAGAGGAGTCAAATCCAGACACAGAGAGTGGCAGGGTGGGCGCCAGGGCCTGGGGTGGGGGTTGGGGGGGCTGGTGTTTCGGGGGGACAGAGCTTCAGTTGAGGGACATGAGGAAGTTCTGGAGACGGATGGTGGGGACGGCTGCACGACACGGTGACTGTACTTAATACCACCGAATGCACTATTAAAAATGGTTAAAAAGGTCCACTTCATGTTACGTATATTTCACCATAATTTTAAAAGCTGGAAAGTCAAAACAGTATGACGACACTGAAGCCTGGGCCTGACGACCCCCTGCCCGGTTTGGGCCGCCTGGGAGCCTCTCTGGCTGGAGCAGCTGTCCCTGTCCCAGCAGCTGTCCCTGGTCCTGGCATGATGACCAGCAGTGCCCCCTCCTCATTGGAAGAGGGTCCTGGGCTGGAGCACAGGTCGGAGGGTGGCCCCCTTAAGAAGGGAGGTTTCCAAAGCCAAGGGAATTAAAAGCAAAAATGAACTATTGGGACCTCATGAGGATAAAAAGCTTCTGCACTGCAAAGGAAACAATCAACAAAACTAAAAGGCAACCGACGGAATGGGAAAAGATATTTACAAATGACATATCGGATAAAGGGCTAGTATCCAAAATCTATAAAGAACTCACCAAACTCTACACCCGAAAAACAAATAATTCAGTGAGGAAATGGGCAGAGACATGAATAGACACTTTTCTAAAGAAGTCAGCCAGATGGCCAATGGGCACATGAAAAGATGCTCAACGTCACTCCTCATCAGGGAAATAAAAATCAAAACCACACTGAGATACCACCTCACGCTGGTCAGAGTGGCTAAAATGAACAAATCAGGAGACTATAGATGCTGGAGAGGATGTGGAGAAACGGGAACCCTCTTGCACTGTTGGTGGGAATGCAAACTGGTGCAGCCGCTCTGGAAAACAGTGTGGAGGTTCCTCAAAAAATTAAAAATAGAACTACCCTATGACCCAGCAATAGCACTGCTAGGAATTTACCCAAGGGATACAGGAGTGTTGATGCATAGGGGCACTTGTACCCCAATGTTTATAGAGGCACTTTCAACAATAGCCAAATTATGGAAAGAACCTAAATGTCCATCAACTGACGAATGGATAAAGAAGATGTGGTTTATATATACAATGGAATACTACTTGGCAATGAGAAAGAATGAAATCTGGCCCTTTGTAGCAACGTGGATAGAACTGGAGAGTTATGCTAAGTGAAATAAGCCATACAGAGAAAGACAGATACCATATGGTTTCACTCTTATGTGGATCCTGAGAAACTTAACAGAAGACCATGGGGGAGGGGAAGGAAAAAAAAAGTTAGAGAGGGAGGGAGCCAAACCATAAGAGACTCTTAAAAACTGAGAATAAACTGAGGGTTGATGGGGAGTGGGAGGGAGGGGAAAGTGGGTGATGGGCATTGAGGAGGGCACCTGTTGGGATGAGCCCTGGGTGTTGTATGGAAACCAATATGACAATAAATCTCATATTTAAATAAATAAATAAAAAGAAGGGAGGTTTCCGCAAGGCGGCTTTGCAGTCCCTTATTCTGCCTTTAGTCAGACAGACGGAGGTGACAGGCGCCCCTTGGCCCCTTCCCTCAGGCCAGCCATCTCGTGGGTGGTTTTCAGAACGGACCGTCTCCTTCCACTTTCCCACTGAAAGTCTTCAGAGCTTCGCACAGTGGACAAGGTCCTGCCTCCTCACTCTCCGAGTTCCAGGCAGCACCTTGGCCTGAAAGGGCAAATCTCGGACTTCATATCCTTCAAGTTTCTGCAGACGGCCAGATCCCTGGGGAGGCCTTCCTGGGCACCCCTCCTTTCCCAAACGTGTTCTCTGTCTCATTTCCATCAGAACGTGCTATTACAGGACTTCTCAGGTACAGGACGATACGTACAGTCAGGGGGTGCCTAAGGGTTCACCTTTGGCTCACCCGGGTTCCAGCCCTGTGCCCAGAGTGGGAAATCCATGCTGGATGCAGATAAGAGAAGAGGCATCTGTGTGAAAGTAGCCTTGTCCTCCGGCCCAGAGACTAAAGCCTGAAATGACCTTCACGTGCTGCCTGCAGGTGGGTTGTGATGGGGACAGCCACGTCAGAGGATTGGCAGAGGGGCCCCTGAGCTGCTGGGGAGAAAGCCTCTTCCAAACCCATGGGCATCTGTTTCTACCCAAAGTCTCAGGATGAAAGAGGCAGAGAGAAAGAGAGAGAAAGAGGGAGAGATATGGCTCCAACCCTGTGCCCTGAATTGCCACTTTAAGAGCAATGCTGGCTTCCTGCAGAGGTGGGTGGGTTCCCTGCAAGGGTCTCCACAAGGGTGGCCTCACCCCATCAGGCCAGGAGGAGGGGCTTGAGGCTACGCACAGCCACTTTCCAAGTCTGCCCCGCATTCCTGCTGCTTGCACTCAGCTCCAGGGAGGGCTTGTGGTTTTCTGTTCCAAAGACTCTGTGCATGAACCTCTCAGCTGGGCACTAACCCGAGAGGGACCAGAGAGGTATGTGCATCCCAGGCCAGTCAGGAAAAGAGAGCCAAGGAGAGCCCCCCACCCTCCACGTCCTGGCTGGGGAGAAACAGGGGGAGGGCGTCCGCACCAGAAAGGGAAGCTGTGTGTTGCAAAGTGATCTGAGAGATTGGGATCTGGGATAAATTCTGACTTTGGAGAAACTAGTGCCCTCTGCTGCCTGGAAGGAGATCTTGGGCTCGCCTGGCCCCGCCATTGACAGACTAACTACAAGGTGGGTCCTAGGTTTAAAGAGCAGTGTCTGCTTTTTGCAAAACAAAGAACAAACAGACTAAGGCAAGAGCGCCCTGGAGCCAGTGGCTGCTCCTCAGTTTCTGCCAACCTGACGGGAACTTTCCGTCGGACTGGGAACTTTCCGTCGGACTTCGCCTGCAGCTTGGAGATCAGTGTGCAGAGGGGGTTTCTGCACGTTGCTTTGAAAAAACCGTTCCTCTGAATTACAAAAAGCTGGATGTGTGTGTGTGTGTGTGTGTGTGTGTGTGTGTGTGTGTGTGTGTTTTAAAACAAAGTGGGAAGGCTCAGGTGCATTTCTCGGTTTTTATTAGTTATGTCTTCAGTGTGTTTTTGAAAATAATAATGGCACATGATTTATTTCGTACTGACTTCAGATGCAAGAACTTTTATTACTTTTCAGGCTCCGTTGGGAATAAAGTGGCCTTTTGGCAAATGCAAAAGATCTGAACACTAATGAGCTTTTCTGAAGTTTACTTGTTACGTGAAAAATGACAGGAGATTCGCCCAAGAGGCAACGGCAGGCCTGTGTCTTCATCCCCTTACTTGGTGTTTGGGAAGGTCAGCTTTACCGTGACTCATCCAGAACAACGGGGTGCCACTGTGGAGATGGTCTGAGGCAAGAATTTGCTGGAATCTACTGGAGAGGCTGAATCAGGGAAACAGGATGAATATCTGCCCGCATCAGGGTGCCTGTGTCCAGGAGCCCAAGCATCACCAACAATCTGCCTGCAGGGAAGCGAACTTAACCACTCTTGGGTCCCACGTGTGCACAGTGGTTCGCGTGAGCAGACACAATGGTACGGTTACAAACTGCTATATCATCATTAAAAATGCATTTGGAGAGGCTTAACAGCTATGCAAGAGATAAATATCTCTGCTGGCTCTTAAACCTTAATTAAATGTTTTAGTATTAATTGCTATTTATTTAAGGGACAATAAGTACCCTAGTAAATCTGAGCGAACTTCCTGGCCCTTCTCCGCTCGATGCTCATGTCTGGGCATTAATTGCAAGAGTCGGGGATACTTAGAATCTGAATGCTTTTCTCCCATTGAGTGATAAACAGTCTGTCCAGCACGTGGAGACGGAATCTTTAAGCATTTATCAAAGGCTGACAAGACTGTTTGCATAGCCCTGCTGGTCTGCGTCTACCGGAAAAGAAGGTGGCCGGAGCTCCACAGGTGCATGGCGGCCTCAGGGCAGGTCCTGACGGCTCTTCTCACCTCCCGACACGGCCCCCCTGGGATCCACAGTGAGTAGGTCCGGTCTTCGGACACAGAGGCATCCTCTCCCGCCAACGGAGGTGGTCCTGAAATAGCTCCTCGGACGAGCTGGCAAGTGGGGTCCAGACAAGTGGGGTCCAGATGCCCTGAGAGGAATGTGGTCCAGGCGGGGCCCGCCAGGGAGTGGCGGAAGAGGAGTGCCCACCAAGCCTGTGGGGGTCCTTCGATGCCCCGTGTTGCTTGAAGAGAGAGCTGAGCCAAGGAGACAGCAAAGCTTTCTGGAGCAGAGGAGCAAATTAAAGCACTCTTTCCTACTTTTTGTTTTTTTAAGTCAGGGCTACGGCTCAGTGCTCAGGGTGCATGAGAAGGCTGTAGGCTCAGGCTTCCAGCACTCAGGAGCTCGTCTCTCGTCTGCCTGGCTCCCACGCTGCAGAATCGGGCTGAATGTCCCAGGAGGCCGATTTCGTGGGAAAGCCTACCTTCGTCAGCCACCAGCTCTCTTCCCGTGTGGGGCCGGGCAGGGGGTGGCACGGGGGACAGACAGCTCATAGCACGGGGGGCACAACCGAGGCTCTCAGATGGTGGGCAGAGCCAGGCCGCCTTGGGTCAGACCGGCCCCACCACGTGCCACCTGACTGAACTCAGGCAAGTCACTTAACTGCCTCGTGCCTGTTTCTCCTCTGTAGGTGGCACTTCCGGGAGGACAATATGAATCTCTAGATGGAAAGAGTGTCCCGTGAGTGCCCCCTGAGGGTCCGCATTAGGAAAAATGATCCCCCACGGGGGCTGCCTGGAGGGCAAGGCATGCCCACTGCTAGGCTCTTGAAGGAGGGGAGCTGGGGTCCTGACGTGCAGGGACCAGGTCAATGTCTTATGCTCGAATGCATTTGTAAAATCCTAAGAGGCATGCTGGAGACCACCGGGCCATCCTGCAGAGGTTTTACCAGGCTGGAGGGGACCCCGCTCCTAAGAAGCAGCTCCCCGTTGCCAGCCTGGCTGGAGCTCCAAAGGGCGCTCTGTCCCTGGCCTTAATGAGGTGAGTCACGCCCAGGCAGACGGAGGCATGAGCTTCTGACGGATGGGCCTCGGAGGCGCATCTGGCTCTTGAATGGTTGCGGACGAGACTGCGCTTTCCCTAACTTGCCAGCACGGTCTCAACAAAGGCCATTTGTGGGGGGCGGGGGAAGGGAGGGGTGCTTTCTTTTCTAATCTAATTACGTTTCTTTGCCCGTTGGCTGAACATCACGCTAAGCAGGTCATTTTGGCTTCGGGACAGGAAGTGAGGGCTGGAGATTTGATTTGGAGCGAACACTCGATTCATTAGGGCTGGATTAGCACAGATTTCCCCCCCCCTCAACTCCTATTTCTGATGGCTCCCACAGGCCCCCGTCTACACACAGCCAGCCGAGTTCTTGGAGGGGCACACGTGTGTCCCGAGGAAACACCTTCCTGCCCCTGCCCTTCTGCCCACTCTGACCACGAGCCCCGCGTGAGGAGGTGAGCGGAAAAGCGGTATTTTCAGACCCCGATAACCCATCCTAGAAACTGGGTCCCCTACTCAGGGAAGGGATGTGATGTCACAGAATACCTGTGGACGAGAAAAACCCAGCCTCAAAAAGAAAGACAAAACCAAAGAGCCCAGCCCGCGGGTTGCGTCTACTGAACTGCGCATAGAAAGCGTGCAGTCATGGGGGCGAAATGCTCTTTCTCCCCCAGCAGCCCGAGTGTTCGGGAGATTCGGTGCAGAAGAAAGCAATTTAACGTTAGCATTAAAGTTAATATCACTGAAAGCAAACCAAATGTTCCTATTCAGCAGAGCATGGAAAATTCATCCTGTTTTGGTGCCGGTCCCTGGCTTCAAATTAGTAGATGTCTCAACCCTTTGCTTGCTTCCTTTATCATTTGCCTTCTTATCTCTTATTTTTATATTCCAAAATTATATTTTAATTCTGCTTTGTGCCCTCCCCCGTCGACGTACAGACATTCGATGCAGGTGAGATACCTGCCCGTGTGGCCGCCGCCCTGGTCTCCGCCTGCTGAGCGGCCGGGTTTCCCTGCTGGTCCGCGTCCCTGCCTGTCTGTCCCTCCCCTCCACGGGGCCATTTCTAACAAGTGAAGCAGAGAGACCACAAGCCCAGCCCTCCGGCTCGCATTCGGGACGGCCACACCACCTGCCATGTCCAGAAGGCCTCCCACTTATCCCGGGGTTGGGGAAGGTGAGGCAAAGGGGAAAAACAAAATCAATCAACGTCCAGAAAAAGAGGTACGTACCATAAAATAGACACATGGCGTCTGCCCTGCCCCCAGGAGGTACACAAGACTTCGGCCAGTCAGCAGGAGATTTCAAACCATTTCTCAGACACAAAGGCCACAGGAATAAGATGCCGATCAGAGGAGGGTCTGCAGGGAGCAGAAAAACGGGCTTGCGTGTGCCGGTATAGAACAACGGGCAAGCCGGCCGGCTCAGGCCTGCCGCCGATCACCGGCTTCTTGAGTCACAAAGAACCCAGGAGACGTAATGCTCAGCTTGGACCCCCCCACCGGTCTCCGGCAGGAACGGGGAACCCCCCACAACGGCCAGCTGACACTCACTTCCGCCCTGGAAGGCCTTGGAAGACACACAGCCTGAGGGATCCGTGTGCAGAAGGGAGCTGGCATTCTAGATTTCAGTGTTTTAATTGGTAGGACAAGGGCAAAGCTTAGGGTCTCCGCCTCTGAGGGCAGAGATAACACCCACTTTACTGCACATGCTGGAGCCCGGGGGGCCTGACTCCGGAAATGGCTCTCCTGTCATCCGTCACCTTTGAGACCTGAGCCATCGTTTCCGAAGGCCAGGGAGACCCAGCAGAGTGTGACCTCAGGCCCAAAAGCAAGAACCCGCTCTATCCAACGCTTCTGAGCCAGGGCTAAGAGCGCCAGCCACGCCCACGCTGCACGTGGACAGGGCAGGGCCAGAGGGGGACCAGTGGGAACAAGGATGGCCAGTCGGTGGCCCTCCATCCCCGCTTCCCCAAAACGGAAGCTCTGGTTGGCCAGGATTCACAAACTGACACACACATGTTCACTCGGTGAAATGCTTTGAAATGCTTTTGCCAATTCTTTGTGAACGAGGCCTTCGGCAAGGCTGGTAGGCAACCAAGGAGCTCCCCCAATGTCGCCGAGTGTAAGTGCAGCAGGCAGAGGACACCCCTGAGGCCCTGCTCTCTTCAGCGGGGAGAGGAGCATCTCAGGGAACATTGGGAAGATCGCGGACTCCCACGAAGAGGTGCAAGACGGGAGCTTCCGGAAGACCCACCTGTTCTCACGGCCAGGACAAGGTCCCGCTAACCATGGGCATCACAGCTGGACGTCACCCCAGTCTCCTTGACCGTGGCTCTGGGAGGAAGGCTTTCGGGCCCTCGGGCATCTACTCCTAGCTGCTTTTCCTGCTGCCAACAAGGGGTCCCTCAGGTCCGTCTGCTTTCTTACTCATTTCTTCCTAGACTTTTCAGTGGTTGGGAATTTTTTTTTTTTATTTACAAAATGATGCATAAGTGTATGCTCGCTTAAAAAAATAGCTTGTTGATGTTTTAATCTAATGCCGGATAAATCCCTGGAAGCTGACTCAAGGGTTTCTTCAATGTTCCCAGGGATGGTTTTAGGGTCATGTCTTCTTTGAAGGATTACACATGATTAATTAAAAAAAGAGCATTTAATAACCCAGAGTCTGGTTGGTGTTTGATATTTTGGCTAGATGCGCTGCTGACATTTTGTTGACGGGGGTTCTGAGACGCTGGCAGTGGGCCGGGGGAGAGGGTGCGTGTTGACAGGGGGGCGGGGGGGAACGTGTTGATATCAGAAGGCCCGGCTCTGTGAAGCCGGAGGGATGCCCACTCATCTGCCACCACATGCTGTCCGGGGTGGGGAGGCCTTCTGCCCGCTCTTCAAGGGTAGGGTCTGGAAGTGGATTCTGGATGCTGCTGTGTCCTGTCTCTGGGTGGGGAGACACCTCTTTATGTCTAGCCCGCCCCTCTTGTTCCGCTAGACCAGCTGTGTGCATTTGCTCAGCGCCCCCCCACCCCCCAAAGACACATGACGGCTGCCCCACACAGACCCACGGACCCTGTGATGACACCGTCCGGCCAGGAGCCTGTGGAGGCGGCAGGCACCAGCCCAGGCCTGAGCTCACCGGTTCCCGTTAAACGTGGACTTGTACTCCCCCGTCGGATGCAGCGTCTCGTCTGTGTACACAGGCACAGCCGTCCGCACACACTCGTGGGAGCACTGGAGGGTCTCGTTGTAGGCCGTGAAGATGTCCAGGCTGCTGGGCACCCGGGCAGGGGTGAAGTCCGTCAGGTTCTGGCAGCTCTCCTCCTGCTGGTTGATCTTCCGCTGGTGGCTGGTCCTGCGCGTGTTCCCGCTTTGGGCACAGCTGGAAGAGAGCCAAGGCGACGTGGGGGCGGGGCGGGCCGGTGCCCAAACCCAGCACCTAAACTGTGGAACCTTCCTCTCCAGGCATTAATTATTCGTCATTTAATATTAAATGGTAATTTCCAGCCTCTTCGGAAAGATCAACCACAATCAAACAATCAGCTTGCTCTCTTTTTTTTGTTGTTGTTGTCGTTAATAAAATCTGAATTGTAAATGTGGCCATTATGGCAGGGCCGCTTATGAGGTAAGTGGCTGAGCTGGGTTATCCCAGAGCTGAGGCCCTGTCTGGCCAAAGGATGTCACCCAGGCAGTGGTGTGGACGCAGTTTCCCCACGAATGGGTACGGGGGGGGGGGGGGGGGGCTGGTCTGGTGGTTCGTTCTGGAAGGGACGATGTAACTATCCCTGGGGAGAATTAGTGAACGGGGAGCCTTATGCCTTCAGCCCTGCCCCCGCCCAAGCTCCCAGTTGGGGATGAAAGCTGCTCGTCCATCCTTCACTGCCGCCAGCAGGTCTTTGGAGAGGACTGTTCCGCACTCCCCATGGATACTTCCCTGCTCCTCTGGTCCACAGAGCCTTCCCAACACTGTCAAGGATGGACATGGGCATCCCTCCCTTGTCAGCCAAGGTGTCTGGTGACCCTCTCAGTCACTTCTGGCAAGTCACAAGAAGGATGAGTAGAAGCCCCATCCCCACGGTGGAGGGCAGCTAGGAGGAAATTTGGGGAGCCCCCAGTTGGAGGAACCTCATCAGGGCACCAGTGCCCCATCTCCCCATCCCTGCTGTGCTCACAGCCAATGAGGAAGAAGTGGCTTTGAGGGGCGAGTGTCCATAAGACCATCACGGTCATGCCCTGTCTCGGTTTTCCAACAAGATGAGCCCTGCTTCCCGATGCAGAGCCCCACCCTGTAAGCAAAGGTAGGAAGAAAATTGCAAAAGCCAAGGGACTCCCCCCCAAGGTCATGGAACCCCCTCATCCACGGCCTGGGTTGTCCTCCCCAGAAGGACTCTCTGAGGCTTTGCTGTAAACCCCACTGTGGGAAACCAAGAGGGAGCTGTCCTGTTTGTCACACGGCAGGTGACAGAGTCCTGCCTCCTTTGAGGGCAGTCAAGAGGGTCGATGGGATTTGCCCTGCCATGCACCCATGCGCTCCTGGGCTCCAGAGTCCCTTCTCTGGCCAGCCATCCCCTGCCCAGGACTGCCCTGTGGCGAGCTGAGTGCGGTCCTCATCACCAGTCCCAGAAAACGCCTGGGGTCTAGGGTTTGCCAGCCTTCGGGAAGCCTCACTGTTCTCCGTGAGGTCGGTTTTGGGGGTTGTGCCAAGCCCCTCCTTCCCACCTTTGCTGACCCTGGAGACGGGCTTTCTCTCGAATTTCCATTGTCTGGACACTCGGGGGTGGCTGCCACCCATGAGCCCTGTAGGATTTCCTGCACCTGCCGGCAGCAGGGGGATTATCTGGGTGTGTTACTCTACCAGGGGCTTTGAGCTCTGATGCTAAAAGGAGACACATTTGCTGGAGGAGAGGCTGCAGGCACACGGGGCCTGGGAGGTGTGTGTTCAGCAGGGTCACCCGGCAATGCCCCGATTTTCCCAGGGGTGTAGCAGGTGCATACACCCAGCAAGGCCAACCTCAAAGTAGGCCAATTTCCAGGAGGAAATAGGCAAAGGCAGGCGGCCTGGAGCAAGGCAGTAACCTAGTTCAGCAGACACAGAGCGGCGGCAAGAAGAAGGAAGGATTCAAGGCGGCTGAGCCTGGACAGCCAGGGGCAGCGAGGGGTGGGCACAGATCCGCCCAGGCCACCAGTGTCGGGTGGGTGACATCGCAATTTACACACGAGTGCAGAGACAGACAGGGACACCTGCCACCTGAGAAACCGTCATGGAGGCTGGGCTCGCCCGTATTCTGCAGAGAAACCACGGTGAGGGGGGACGCTCCCCAAGGGCTGTATCTGGGAGCGCAGCACCCGTGGCCGGCCGGGCTGCCCCGGGGCCGACGGGGAGCAGGGCGTAGCACCGGGTTCTCTGACCCAAATGAAAACTCAGTGATGTGGGACCGGGTTGGAAAAGTAGGAAAGCCTCTGTGCACACTTCCCACGGGACCCCCCATTTCCAGGCCAGAGGGGCCGAGGAGCCTTACCAGTTTTTTAAGACAAGAGTTGTAATCAGAGCAGCTATGACCATGATGAGGGAGACAGTGATGGTGATGATCTGATGAACAGCCAGACCTGGAAGAGAGGAAGTGGGGGGCAGCCGTGAGACCAGGGTGTGAGCAGAGGAGCCCAGCAGGGGCAGGGCCTTGTTCCTGCCAACTCAGGTCTCTCCTTCCCCAGGTGCCCTGGCTACCAGCACCGTTGTCACCTGAAGTCCAGGAAGCGAGGCCCCAGCCCCGGCCTCTCTGGGTCCCCCAGCTGTGACCGGGCCCGCGGGCAGCTGTGTCCTTTCTCGCACCTACCTGCCGAGCCCGCCACCTGGCCCAGGTAGGCTCTGGCTGGCGCATTCTTCCAGCCCCTGTCACCACTCCTCCCACCTGGGTGAGGGGCAGCACCTCTGAGTAGCAGTGCATTTGGCCTGATGCAGGAGTAGCCAGGACGGCCCAGGATTTGTTGGGAATGTGGGGGACAGTGAACGTGGGTTGACACCCCCCGGCAGACTCAGGGGTACTTGGATCACTGGGGTGGTAGGAAAGGCTCCCACTTCCGGTCCTCTACCTGAGGCTCTTTTCCTCCTGACAACACATCTGTCACTACCTTCCTAGAACACAGACACTGGGGGCAACCTCAGCAGACTCCACTGGTCCGTAAAAGCCACGTGCAAAGGCCTTGTCCTCCTCCAGTCAGATAGAACCCTACCTGAGGAGCCTGCATCTCTCCACTGCCGGTGTCCATCTGCAGAGGCCCACCTATCACCCCAGAGGGACCCAGCAGGTCCCGGGGGGGCGGGGGTGGGTGAGCACAGCACATGTGTGTGTCCCAGTGTGGAGGATCTCAGAGTAGAAGATTTTTCTGGCGGTCTCCCAAGGACACAGTCTCGCAAACAGATGTTACCTCTCTACCGGATATGATCCTCGTGGGGGGAATTGCTAATAAATGATTCAAGGTTGGCATGACCAGAAAACAGGCTTTCTCCTCCCGTTTGCCCATCATCCGGGATATTTCTGCTTGTCGTGAGGGATTCCCGTCCCGAGCCCACAGGATAAGCACCGCTAGGAAAACTGGAGAAGGCACATGGATTTGGTACATGGAAGTCACGGACTTCCCCTTATTTACTCTTTTATCCATTGATTCGGGAACCAGTTACTGAGCACCTCCTGCATGCCAAGCAGTGTTAGTTCTGACCAGCTCAGCCACGGTGCCCACCTGGAGCTGCTCTACTGCCCAGTTTTTAAAGTGGCAGCATTCACTGCTCGTTCTGGACGATGGCTTAACATACACCTATGCCCAAGTTGTGGCACCTGCTATGAGCCTTTGGGCCAGTTTACGTTCTCATCTAAGACTGCCAAGTCAGCTTTGCAATGGAACTGATAGCTAGTTATGCCGCAGGAACCACCCTCTGTCTCACCAACAACGGAGTGCCCACCAGCTTCAGTAATCCCTAACTATTCAGCAGCTTCCCCAACACCCAAGCGAGACCTTGTTGGCAGAGGAAGGGTTGAAAAGGATGCTGATGGTGAGTGATGATGATGATGGTGACGGTGATGATGGTGACGATGATGGTGATGATGGTGACAGTGATGATGGTGGTGGTGATAGTGATGATGGGGATGGTGGTGGTGATGGGCATGATGGTGGTGGTGATGATGATGGTGATGGGGATGATGGTGGTGGTGATGATGATGGTGATGGGGATGATGGTGGTGGTGATGATGACGGTGGTGGTGATGACGGTGGTGATGATGATGAATGCGGAGATGATGAGAGTGATGATGGTGATGATGGTGGTGATGATTATCTCAGGCATGCTCAACAAGTTGTAGCGATTGTCAGATGTGCATGATCCCATTTATTCCTGATAACAACTCTCAAAGGTAGATACTGTCAGCATCGGTCATGGAAGTGAAAACTATGTGGGTCAGTTTGAGTAAGTTCCCTGGATCACATAGGGTCTATTGGCTCCAAAGCTTGTAATAAGAGCGGTAGTATATGATTCTGAGCTCAGATTTCATTCATCTGGTTTTGCTCTGACCTTCTTTAATCTCAGTCTTGGTCTCCTTTCTCCCAAGACTGAGGCTGGCACCTCTCTAATCTACATTCCTGGAGAAGAACATTCGTGGAGGCAGGCTCTTGAGCCTCATCATCCCCTCCACGGATAGATCCCTTGGGAAGTGCTCTGGGTCCATGCAAAAAGCTTCTCAGGCATTTGTTGGCAGGTTACACCCCAACTCCCATGGCAAGAACTGAGTCTTTGTTTCTTGGGCTAAACCCTCCATCTTGTAGGTCAGGAGAATCCAACCTATGGAGGCTAGTGATGTAAAAGAATACCCTGAGTGGGTGAGCCAAGAGGAGTATCAGGGGCTGGTTGAACTTCCAGGCAAGGCCTAGCCGGAGGCACTGAGAGCCCTTTCAAGAGCAGAGCTCTGTGCCGTCCTTTCCCCAACATCTGCAGGACCATGGGAGGCATAGGGCACTGCCAGATTTTGACCTCTCATCTTCCTACTATGGGAATTCTGTTGTGTTGAATATCTTCAGTGATAAAGTCCTTGGAAGAGAGGAGTTCCAAGACTAGCCACATCTTAGATGTCTGACCGCCTCCCATTCCCCCTGTGGGTTAGGATGGGAAAGCATTGATTCTCCCAGTCTGATGGATGTAAGAAACTGAAGCCTGGGGGAGAAATGGTTGGCTCAAGGGCCCCCCTCCCTCACTGATGACTCTCAGAACAGAAGATCAGCCCTTTGCTTGAGGTCCTCATAAGTCCCTGAAGCCCCTTAAGAAAGGGTGTCATCATCTTTACATCCACCCCTAGCCCCACGCATGCTCTGACACAGTCCCTTACCACTGTAGCTATGGGACACATTACATTTATAGTTGAAAAGTAGAATATAAAAATGAAGGGAACAGGGAGAAAGATATAATCCCAAGGTGTGCCTTGTTCTGGAGGCCCTTCTTCTGACTTCGGTGTGAAATTCCTCCATAGAACTTACCAAACTAAAATTTGGCAGAAATGATATATGGGTTAATAGCCAGCCAGATCATCTGGGTAAAAAATACGACAATAATAGAATGGCTATGCTTTCTGGAAAGACCTCTCTACGCCAGGCGCCTTGCTAAGTCTTCACACGTGATCGATTTAATCCATCAGCATCCTGCACTTTTTCACCTGCCTGACCAACGAGGAGCCTGATGCTGAGGAGTAAAGTGACTTTCCCATCATCACTTGGCAGATCCAGGATGGAAGGCAATTCTCTGCTCCAGGGCCTCAGAGAAAATAAAATATCTAACGCCAAACTAACCCATCTGTGGCCACATTCTGGTCATAAAATTGGCTAGAGGCAAACATCTGACTACTCCTCACATACTGCCTTTGCAAGGCAAACAGCCTTCTGCTTCAATGCCTGGCCCATAGGTCTTAATGGGCCCCTGGGCTCATGCACAAAACATCAATGGCTACAAGACAATCCCATAGACCCCATACTCATGATGGCTGAACAAGGATCAGGCCTTTTGACATGTGGCAAGAATGACACTTGTAAGAAGCAGTTTGGAAGACAGAAATCCATAAGGATGTCTCCCCCCATTTCCTTTCTTTGGGAGGTCGGCTACTAAGAAGAGAACAGAACAACGTGTGAGAAGTGGTTCCGTTTCAATCATCTGCCCTGTTATGTAGTCCTCTCCAAATGTCAGCCGTCCTTCCTTCATCTGTGTAAATCCCTGTAGTCTGGCCATAAAGGGGCAGAGAGTAAATATTTTAGGTTTCGCAGGAAGTGTGGTCTCTGTTGCAACTTCCCAATCCTGCCATTACGGGGCCAGACCAGCCATGGCCCATGTGCCCACCAATGGGCGTGGCTGTGTGCCAATAAAACTTTATTTACAAACACAGGCAGTGGCCAGATTTGGCTCAAAGGCTATAGTTTGCTGGGCTCTAACTTAGGTGAATAGCTGAAGGTGGTTTGTCTTATGAATTAATGAGAATATATACCTGTTTTGAATGATTGGTTAAAGCCAGGACTCCAATGGCAATCCTTTGGTTCTGAAGACTAGAACCTTCCTCCTCCATCTTCAGAAGTTTACTGAGTTCTGGGAATTTCACTGGCCAGTTTCACCCCGCTGGGTTTGTCTGTGTGAGGTGGGCTTGAGAATAGATCATGCTGCGTGACAGTTCCCTTGAGAACTCAATAGATTGGATTCTTGGTGTTTGGACACCAAAACTCAGGGAGAATGTTACCAATGTAGTCCCTCCAAGGACCCACAGAATTATTTTAGCCATATGGCTCCATTTCCTCCATTGGGGTAGAAAAGGAGCCGCGTTTTGTGAAAAGAAACCTTCAGATCACAGAACCGGTGTACGGAGAGGGACCTTTCCCTACTGGCTTTCCTCACCCCACACAAATGACAGGGTTCTTAGGAGGTTCTCTCCCCCGATTCTCTCCTTCCTCACTCCTTTCTGCCGATACTTACACCTTAAATAATGTCCCCTCTGGTCAGGTCCCTTGCGGCCATTGCATAATGCAGGCAGGAACATCTGTCCCCCAAACCCCACTGACCCTGGACAGGGCAATGTTAGTTAGTAGAGTATCTACAGCCCGCTGTCAGGGAGGCTGCGATCCGGTGAACACTGATGTTACCTTAAGGGAATGCACACTCTCCACCCCCCAGAAAAGCAACAAAACACAAACTTTCTCCCCTCTGTTTACAAGGTCACCATTGAAGCCATCTTCAAATGCTCTGCAATTCAGACCTGGTCCCAGAGTGCACGGCGTGCTGTGCGGGGGGTTCTTGCTTCCCCTTCCTGACAGGTGTTATTGTTCCTGCTAATTTAGGGGCTCTTTCTGCTCCTGGTAATTGCCACTGTATACTAATGTGCTAGGAATCAGCTGCCATCCAGATAATGAAAAATTATACCTGGAATAACGGATGGGGACAGATGGATTAGCGAACTCTGCATCAATCAATAGGGCTTTTATGGTTATATTTGTGGTGTTTTGTAATAAGATCAGGCCCTGGAGATTGATGTGGGCTTGGTAATCTATCTCCAGGTCTGGATGGGTTTTTGATTAAATAGAAGCTGAATCGCACACAGGCCACTGTCCGTGACAAAAACAAAGCCATCGAGGGCCTTCTTTCCCACCACTTGAGGGGCGTGTGGGCACATCTGGCTGGTGCACTTGGGTGGAGGCAGGAACGATGGCCCTGGAGTTTGCTGAGGCAGAGGGACGACCCATCTGTGCTGACAGCAGCTCATTTTATGATACAGGGATCTCATGCGCTTGCCCTGCGGGGACAAAGACCTGTTGGCCAATGGATCCAGGGACGCCTGTCTTCAAGGGCTTGACAGGTGAGAGGCGACAGGGTTTTCCAAAGGGCCAGCTGCACTGCAAAAACACCATTCCTTTCCACAGAGGCTGCAAAACACAGACTGCACAGCACATCTCTGACAAAGTCTCTGGGAATACGGGGACACTCACAGCATCCCCTGCAGGACGGGGGAGAGGCCAGCCCAGCTTTCTTGAGGAGCAGGCGCTCCAGGGTTTGGGCTCATTCTGAAGCGCCTGGCCACCTGACGGGGCGGGGAAGGCTGCTGAGGGGAAATGCATCTTCCCAAACCAGGATGCTCCAGAAAAACAAGGCTACCAGCTTTTGTGGCAAGGACACAAGGGGTGTGCCTTTTTCTGAGTGACCCCCGCAGTGTGTCCACACGGTGGGCGATGAGGGGGCCTCCAGCCAAGACCCTGTGGAAAGCAAGCTGCCTCTCATTGAAATTCTCTCCAGCCGTGAGCAGGACCACCGCCTAAAGAGGACAGAGTCCGCCTCTGGAAATGGCTGTGCTAACACCTCACGATAACAGGGCAGAGGCAAGTCCTCGAGGAATCAAAGGACCCAAGTCAGTTTGTCCTCAACCGGGACATCTGGCCACGGCCGGAGACGGTTTTGGTTGTCACATGGAGGTGAGGGGTCGGTCCTACTGGCATCTAGCGGATAGACACCGGAGATGCTGGCAGATGTCCTACAGAGCACAGGATGATCCCATAAGAAGGAATGATCTGGCCCAAAATGTCAAAGGTGCTGAGTTTACTCACTACAGGAAGAAATGCATGAATGACACCAGGAAACAGGTGTCCCCCATATGAACCCTGGATGGTCACACCCTCCAAACTGACTTGCTGGGACACCATTGCTGTGGTGGCCCCTCGTGAGTGGGTCAGAAACCTCCCGACCACACCCCACGTAGCCACAAAGGTGAGATGTGGCCCTTTGCCCATCACGATGTCCCTGTTCTCCCTCAGGTACTTCCTTCCTAGTAGCAACGGTGAGGCTGGGGGAGGGTGTGCGGAACTGCCCTCTGGCGTCTGCTGTGGGTGAACCCACCTCGTCACGCTCCTCTCAGTGGCGGTGGATGCCTGGCGGTGTTCTCAGTGAATCATTCACGCACAGCTCCCCACAATCCATGAGGTGGGTGCAGAGATGTTCCCCACTTCTACAGGGAGTTTGGGGGACTTTGTCAAGGTGGCGCGGCGTAATCTGAGAGGTCCCCAAGACCACTCTCAGGTTCACAAATTCACTCAAAGGACTCACAGAACTGAACGAAGCATTAACACTCAATTTTGACTTACTACAGTGGGAAAAAGCACAGATTAAGATCAGCAATGAGGAGGGGGCAGGGGGCAGAGTCCAGGAGAGGCCAGGCAGGAGCCCACAGCCGTCCCCTCCCAGCAGAGGAACGTGGGCGGCCCTACCTCCCACCAGTGACGATGCCCGACAACACGCGCAGAGTGTCGCCAGCCCGGGAAGCCCCCTGAGCCTGGGTGTCCAGTCTGCGCAGTGGCTTGGTCATGTAGTCATGGCCGGCCCGACGAGCTGACACCCTGTAACCCAAGGCCCCCACCGTAAACCACATTATTAGTGCAGGCTGTCTGGTAAACCAGGACATTCTTATCAGGGAGGACATTTGGAAGGCTTACGGTGACCTCCCAGGAGCTGGGGTCAAGGTCATTCCTTTGAGCAAAGCTAATCCTTTAGTGCACATACAGCTAAGACCCAGCAAACCCGTGACTCAAACCCCAGCAGGCCTGGTCTGGGACCCATGCCTTTGGCTGCTCTCCCACACAGCCCGCTGGAGGACACTGGTTCTTTCCCCACGGGGGATGGCCAATGGCCATGCTGCTATGATCTAGGGAGAGCCTGGGCATCAGCATGCACACCCCACTGGCTAGGGTCCCCCAAATTGGGTTTGGTCTCCTGTCATCAGGCTCAACTAAAGCTGTCCCATCCACAGGTCAGCTACATCGAGGAGCAAATTCCTCACACGAGGAAACTTCCTCTGCATTTGAAGACTCCCCTGAATTTCAGAGCACCGTGGGGAGACAGAGGCAGCTGGGGGCCAAAAAGATCGCACAGCATCTGGGTCCAGACTCAAAACAACACACTGGAGTCCACGGAAAGGGTGGGATGTGGTGGGCAGAGAGGCTGGGAAAGCCCATTCACTTCCAGTGGTGTCCTCATTTTATGGATTGAGCTGTGTCTCCCCAGAACTCATATGTGCAAGCCCTACCTGCTGGTGCCTCAGAACGTGACCTTATTTGGAAACAGGGTCATTGCAGACGTACTTAGTTAAGATGAGGGCACACTGGGGTCCGTGGCCCTGACCTAATATGACTAGTGTCCTTATAAAAAGGGGGGATTTGGAGACAGATATGCACACAGGGACAAGGCTGGATTCCCGCCGTCAGAGCCCACGAACCACCAGAAGCCGGGACAGAGGCTGGGATATCCTCCCCTGGAACCTTCAGAGGGAGCACGGCCCTGCTCTCAACCTCTGGCCTCCCGAAGTCTAAGGCAGTAAAACCCTGCTGTTTCCACCACCCACTCGGGTATGTTGTTATGACGGTCCTGGGGACCGAATACACCTGAGCTGAAATGCTCTGTGGAGGCCCAGGAGCCTCGGGTGGGGCGGGGGTGGGGGGTGGTCAGGCAGAGCCACGGAGGCCCTCGCTGTACTTCTCAAAGCCACCATCCACCAGACAGCAGACTTCAGCCAGCCCCAAGACAGCTGGTGCTGGCACCTGAGAGTCAGGACCCAGGACAAGCAGCCTGGTCCCTCTGTAGTGGGACGGACAGTGTCACAAGACCCAGGACAAGCATCCTGGTCCCTCACCCCAAATTCATGTCCACTTGTGCAACCTCAGAATATAACCTCATTTGGAAATAGAGTCTTTGTAGATTTAGTTAATTACTTCAGGATCTTGAAATGAAATCATCCTGGATTTAGGGTGGGCGGTCAATGCAATGGCTGGTGTCTTTCAAAAACCCCGAAGAGGGCACAGAGAGACATGGAAAAACTCCACATGACAGCGACGTAGAGGGCGGAGGGGTCAGGAGTCCAGAGTCAGGAGCCCATGGCTGACAGCAACCAGGAGAAGCTGGAGGAGACAGATAGGACCCTCTTCTAGAACCTTCAGAGAAGGCGCGGCCCTACTGGAGTCTTAGTTTTGGCTTCAGGCCTCCAGAACCTCGAGAGAACAAATTTCCATTGCTCTGAGCACCACCCCCCACCGCCAACCTCCGTGGGCTTCTCCCTGGCGGCCCTAGAGGTTCACATACTTGCTTGGCCTCATGATTCTCTCTCAGCAGAGTTAATTCAGAGGATGCGGGAACACCATTAGCCGTGTGGCTGGCGCACAGTAGGCCCACAGCAGGAGTCTTCCCCGTGTGGCCGCGAGCCATGCACCTCCTCCCTGCACACACACGAACCCCACCCCCCAGGGCTTGGTGACAAATGGGGCTGCGGTTTGCCTGTCTCCCCCTCTCTGGGGTCCCGGACACCACGCTGAGCAGAGAGGCCTTGAAGCAGAGGTCAGAAAACTGGGCCCTGAGGGCCAAAGCCAGCCCCACCATCTGAGTCTGTCAATAAAGTTTTATTGGCACGTGGCCTCATCAAATTCCTGGACGTGATGTCTGAGCTTGCTCCTGTGCCTCCAGGACAGGGTCCAGTCGTGTGGCCTGAAAGCCTAAAAGAGCTGCTATCTGTCCCTTTAAGAAAGAGTTGGGGACCCCTGCCCTAGAGGGCCCCCGAGAACTCCACAGTGGATGCCGCTGTGTGTGACCGGCGAGGACGGGGGCGAGGGAGGCCAGGGAGAATGAGGGCTGGCCCTCCGTGCCCCTGCCCACCCCTGGTCTCAGGGCCTCTCCCGCCGTAGGACCCCACGCACAGGGGCCCCTCGTGGAGGGCAGCACAGGCTGGATAAGCATCTCCGAGGTAATTTACCAGCTCCAAGAAGGGGTTACACCGGGGGGCCAGGCCCCATCCATCTGGTCCCTCTGACTCCCCTTCACTGCGCAGCAGTGACCAGGATGCTGAATCCTGGCCCAGGAAACGTGCCTCCCGCCTTGGGCCCCGCGGCCTCAGAGGCTGGCTCAGACCTGCTCACTCACAGGCAGTGTTTCTGAGCAGAAAGGCCAGTCCCGAGGGAAACACAACTCCCTCCGCACAGAGGTTGAGATTCTCAACCTCAGGGTGGCTTTCAAAGCATGAGCATCGCAGCTTCTCCAACCCGCCTCTCTCTGCCCTCTCCCCAGCCTTGTTTGCCACTGCCTCCCAGGGTGCATGGTGCATGGGCACACACAGGCTTGCACACACACAGGCACGCACACACAGGCACCACACGCACGCACACACAGGCTTGCACGCACACAGGCACCCCATGCATGCACACACACACACACACACAGGCTTGCACACACACAGGCACGCACACACAGGCACCACATGCATGCACACACAGGCTTGCACGCACACAGGCACGCACACATAGGCACCACATGCACGCACACACAGGCTTGCACGCACACACTGAACTTACCGCTCATCTCATTCAAAAACAGAAGCAGCTGATACTCAGCTTTGAGCTCAGTAGCCAACATGGAAACGACCCACTTTCTGGACTTAAGTCCCAAGAGCACTGGGCCATCTCAGCAAAGGACGGCGGTGAGGAAGGAGGGTGCAGGGGGAAGCCAGCATCGCTCCTCTCTAACGAGAGGTCGGGGGGCTGGGGAGGGACGCCCCCGTGGTGCCCGTCAGCCAACCTCAGACCAGCAGAGGAGCTTCTATGAGGAGAGCAGCCACGGTTCACCGCCGTGGGCCTGGTGGCCCGGGCTCTGGGGCCCACGAGTCAGCTGCGGAGTCTTTGGCTGGATTAGTCACCAGGGCCACTGGCACCCGCCACCGGGACGGAGTCCGCATTTAGCCCATACAGTGGTGAATGGATCGAACCGCCAAGCAAACAGCACGCGCTCCCCCGCAAAACCTGGCTGCCCTCCCTCTCAGAGCATCCTCGCCGTGCGACCTGGATATTCCCGTCCCCCAGAGGATGTGCCAGCGCCGCCGTGGAGCTCCAGATTGGGAGCCAGCGCTCAGTACGCGTGCGGAGGGCAGTGGCTCTCGCCCTGCTCAGCGTCACTTACGTGGAGTGTGGGCAGAGGCTCAGGCCGCCTTCCTGGTGCAGGACGGCTGGTGCTGGGCGTACCAGCTCTGTGCGTGGCCTGGAGCAGGTGCCTGCTACGTGCATTCTAGATAAAGGGACGGACCAATGCCTCCTGTGTATCGGAAAGCCCAGCAGGCACACCATGGCCAGATTCCCACCCAGAGGCCGGTCCTGGAGGCCTGAGTCCTGCTAATCTTTTTAGCTGGGGATCTCTTTAAAAATACATTCCCTGTGCCCCAGACGCCTACCCAAGCCCAAAGGACAGGGCCCAGACTGGAGGGTAGCCACTTCCTGTGGCTTGTGCACTTGTCTCCTCCTGATTCTCAGTGGCATCTCAGCATCTTGACTGTGGCCCAGGACACAGATGTTGTCTAGCAGCCGCAGGGGCAGGGCAGAGCCTGGCAAGTCCTCTCGGGCCTGCAGGCAGAGACACAAGGGCCTAGGAAGCGGTTCCCAGATGCTGGCCAGATAGCGGAGGTGGACCCTGGCGAGAAGACCCTTAACCTGTCGGTGTGTCACGGGTAAGGACAGAACTATGGGACGGTCACAGACGTCACCATGAGCTCAGCCGCACCTAGAGCGGGCTCACTCGCGTTCTGCCCCAGCACGGATCTGAGGCTCTGAGCCACCTGCCTCCTGAGCCACCCTGGAGGCCAAAAGGACACACAGGATGCCCCCACCCGGCGCCCGGGGCAGAGCAGGTGCCATCGCGGCGCCTGTCCGGGGGGTCTTGGGCAGAAAAAAGCAGTGTTTGGATGCAGCCCTGAGAACCTGATTTCTGGTGGAAGCTGCCCCGTATCCACCGGGGTCACTCCTGAGGGCCGTCCCAGGGGAGCCGTGCTGTCGTGGAGCAGAGGCACGTCAGTGTGCCCTTCAGGAAGAGTGAGGCAGAGGGGACGTGTCTCTGCTGTGCCCACAAGGACCTCAGACGGCCGCCCTATCCTCCCTCGTCCCCAGGCTGGGTCTGACTGCCCCCGATGTCACATGATGGAAAAGTGACAGTGTTACATGTTCGTTCAACAGCTGAGGACCTACTATGTGCAGACACAGGCTAGACACTAAGCTGCAGCCCGGTCCCCACCATGCGCACGTCGCAGTCTAGGGGCCGGAGGGGCAGGCGCCAACCATCACGCTCGGGAGTAAACGTGCATTGTGTCGTGACAAAGGCTTCAATGACAAAAGGTACCATGATGGCCCAGGATGGAGGCAATCAGGCAAGACTTGGGGGCCCCAAGTCTTCACCCCGCCCTCCGGCCACACTCCTGGCTGCATCACTTTGCAGTGTCCCCCACCCAAGGAGGGGGTGACCTGCCCCAGCAGTCGCCTCTGGGCCGTGCGTGGGGCACAGGCTCGTTCGCACGTTTGCTGTCACCAGGAGAACGTGCCGGGCCCAGATGCAGCAGGTTTACACCCTGAGTTTGGTGCCGTTCGTTGCTGGGACGGCAGCTAACTGATACTCTCAGTGAAGGGGGAGGGCGGTCTTCCAGGCAAAGAGAAGGAACCGCACGGTCCAGGGTCACAGGAGACTGCCAGGGAGGCCCCAGGACACAATACAGGAGATGACTACTCCCCGCGGGGCAGGGCGGCTTCAGGTCCAGAGCGCTCAGGGTGTCAGACGTTAGCAGGCGCCACATCTCACTCACTCTGTCGCCATGTCCCTGAGCAGCTACTCACATACGAGCCATGGTCCCAGGGTCTCCCCTTGGAAACAGTTCTGGCACACAGGACGCAGAAGGGATACGGGACAGACTGGGTTTGCTTTGTAGAAGAGAAGAGTTTCGGGAGGTGTCTGTGGGCAGCTGAAGGCACCCACCCACAGGGGCTAAGGGGGATGCAGACCATGGCCCTCCCTAAAGACGCTTCTCAGCGTTCCAAAGCGAGAGTTTTGTGCTGTCGTTGGAACCGGGGGCTCCGTGCGGGAAGCTGAGCTCCCCGCTAGAGGCCCCTGACACACGAGCTTGAGAACTGTCTGGTAAAGAAGCCTGTGTCCTAAAGTTGGTTTGAGCCAGCACCCCCCGTACAACCCGAAACGGGCTCCCTCCTCTCGCATCACGTGGTGTCTGAACCCCGGGCGGAACCTGGTCCCCGTGGAATTCTGCAGCACACAGCTTCCGGCGATCGGAAGTCAGAGAAGGGCTGTCCACTACCTACGAGGGCTATGAGCACCACCCAGAGCATCCGGGGAGCACTGGTCCTGGACTCGCTGTGTGGAGCTCCAGCCACCGCCGAGCGGCGTCCTGCACAGCCAAGCCCCTGACCTCGGCTGGCATTTGCTGCAGGGCCCTGTGGTGGCCACCACTCGTCTGCACGCTGGCGGAGCTGGGGAAGCCCATCCACAGCTGCCTTCCAGGGACTCGGCGAGCTCAGAGTCAGGCCTTTAGGGTTGAACCGAGCCCGAGGGGCAGGAAGGGAGGGAGGGTCCGGCCACATCCCTTCAGAGCACGGTGCAGCTTGCAGACAGAGCCCGGTGCTCAGCTGGCCGTCGGCTCTGCCTTCAAAATTCACTGACAATGTCAACGGAGCCAGCGGGAGGGAGATGGCTATCCCTGCGTCCCATTAAAACCACTGCGAAGCCCTAAAGTTTGAGGAAATTGCAATGCAATTTGGACGGGGCGGGGAGTGTGGGAGAGAAGTCCACCAGCTTCCCGCAGGGGTGCTCGGAGCACTTTTTAAAAGCTTCCTGCTGGGGAATGTCGTTAATCCCAACGGCGGCCACCGGTTGCATGCTAACTACCATTTTATTAAAAACAATAAACAGACAAATACATGTATTCAACAGGCCCAAATACCCCCTCCCCCACCCAGGGGTCCCGCAAGGCCAGCCCACTGCCCTCAGGAAGTTGTCTGACCCCCTTCTCCCACCAGGAGGGGGCACTTAAGAGTCACTCCTGTCCCCACCCACCCCAGCTCCAAGGCAGGGCGACCTGTCCGGACAGCTGGGAAGGGCAGGACAGGATAGGCCCAGGCAGTGGTGGCTCCGGGCACTGGTCCCCGCGATGCCAGGAGAGCAGGGAGGAGGGCCTGAGGGGTGGGAGGTGCAGGGGAGGGGTGGCACGTGGTGGGAGACAGAGGCTGGGGAACAGCTGCCCTTTGCTTTGACGTATGGTCCTGATGACATTTGAACCCATGATTGCAAGACGGCCTTTCAAAGCCCAAGACTGAGGCCCCGCCAAAGAGAATAAGCAGAAACCACCTCAGTCTGGGGGATCAGAAGCCAGGAACTCCCTGCGAGTTTGAAGAACAGAAGAGGCGTTGTTGTCCCACCTCCAAGATGACAGCCGTTTGGAGTCAAGGAGGCGTGTGTAGGCTGCAGACAGAAATGGGGGCTGAAGCCTTCCGAGGGGGACGGGCCTTCCAGAAAGACGGAAACCTAGCTTCCAGTCCTCATGATCTCAGCCGAGGTGGCTGAGGGGTGGCCTCAGGGGCAGGAGTCCCAGACGTTTCCTGTGAAGCACCAGGGGTTAGCGGTTTAGGCTTGGAGGCTGATAGGGTCTCATCTCCAAAGCTGCCACAGATACAGGCAAAGCAACAGGTGCAGCCGTGTCCCGGGAAGACTCCGCCTGTGGCCACTGACATTCGAATTGCAACTCATCTTCACGCGCTATGAAATACGACCCTTTTGATGTGCGCCCACCTCAGATCAAATCCTGTCCACCGCTTCTCATCCACAATGTCCAGCACTGAACGCAAGTTTACCAGGCACACCAGAGGACAGCACCAAAGAGTAAAATCCAAGAGGAAGGACACAACAGACCAAAGCAGTGGTCTCACAGAATATCTAGGTGTTTGTGTTACCAGGTGCTAACTCCAAAATTACAGGTGGTTAATATAGTAAAGAGAACAGGTTACAAGACAGACTTTCCAGAGGGAATGGCGATACGTATAAATACTAATATCTCATGTACAGATCACGTACATGAATAATTCATATGTGCGCATACAAATAAAACACGTGGGTATTTTTGAAGCAAATAGAATCTGTTCCCGCTAATTCCAGTGGGACTGGCCCTGGGCAGCTGGGGTTTCTTCCTTTCTCGGTCCTGCTCTCCCCACTTGTGTAATGAGGACCTGAGTCTACATCGGTTGCTGAGCCTGGACACTGTACTTTCAGGGGTTGGAGGAGAATCGAGGAGGGCCTGAGGCCCTCTCTCTCTCTCTCCTTCCTGTGCTGTCCTCCTTCAACCTGTTCTCTGTACTGGGGGTACAAGATTTCACTAGAAAGGACTCTGAAAACGTTTGGGTTGATCAGCACAGTCGGGCCTTTCCAGCAGCAGCGACATAAGATTCTGCCTGAGGAGGGGGTCTGTGATGGGCTCCAGCTGGACTCTTCAGAGGAGGGACACACCATCAGGAAGGGCCCTGGGCGGGACCTGTCTGGTGGCCGGAACAAGGGCCACGTGGTGAGGAACCACAGGAGCACGACGAGGCCCAAGCAAAATGGCGCACACGGTCTCTTCTGCATCAGGATGTGTCTCCGTGGGCTCCCCAAGACCTGCCACGTCCTGGGGCTCCAGCCCGCATCTGACGCCTTGAATTCACCATTTTGGTCCTGGTTTTATACATGTCTTTTGAGAGGCAAACTCCTTGTAAGAGGAATAAATCATTGAGCTGACAGCGTAATTGGGCGGAGATGTGTGGGAAGAAGGCGTGGGAAGTCAAGATCGTTTCTTACTGGCTGAAGGGATTCAGAGCAACAAGAAAATCCTGGGTCCTGACGCGAGGGGTGTCGCTGAGAAGCAAAGAACGAATGGAAGCCCCCGTCTCCGAGGACTCCACGCACAAGCTGTGTTGAGCTCCGCTTATGTATCTGATTTACACCCTGCGACAGAATACTCCTGTTTCTTCAGCACCTGCTTCGTGCCAGGTGGACCCTCGGCCTCCCTAGCTCCGCAGGGCGGCAGACACGGGGTTCACGGCAACTGCGCTGCGCTCCCCCCCCCTCACCCAGGCAATCCCATCAACTCTCAGAGCCATGGTTACCATCTCCACCCTGACCGGGCCCACGGCATCTTCTGTTCTCATCGTCCTGTCTGTTGGGATCTTGCCCTGGGGTACCTGCACCCCTAAGCACAAAGCAAACCTGTTCCTTCCTTGTCCTTCCATCCCGTGGATGTCGCCAGTGGTGCCTCCTCCTTTCAGCCCCTCCTTTCAGGACACGCTCGGCTTCACCCTCCTCGTGCATCTGTGACGATTTCCTCCGTGCACCGAGCCCTGTACTCTGCACAGCGGCTTCCCTGGCTAACTTGTCCTGTCTCACTGCGGGCAGCGCCGTCACCATCCAGGGAGCTGGCAGGTGTATGGCCTGGAGGGGGTCTGGAGGCATTAGGACGGGGGGTGAGCAGGAAGCCCAGTCCAGGAGCCAGGCCCCCACCCCCACCCCGGCCAGCCCCTCAGCCTCTGTGTTCAGAGGTACCTGTGCATTGGGCGTCTGCCCAGGTCTGGCCGTGAGTCAGTGCTCCGTGACCCGCTCTCATCATTCCTGAAATGGAAACGCACATTGCAAAGAGCAGGGATGCTTTTTCCCTTGGCTTTTGTCTCCACTGCATTCTGTCCTCTCGCACAAAACGCTATCATCTGGTGTGTTCACCAGCTCTCTCGTCTTCGGGTGACATAAGCCGGGTCCTGGGTAGAACCGGGGAAGAGGTCCCCGGCAGAACGTGCACACCATGAGGGCTGCGGCACACCCCGGCTGTGGGCTGGGCAGAGAGGCCCCCGCACCGAGGCAGAGAGCGCTGCCCCCCAGGCTCATCACATAGCCCACGTTCCGGAACTGCAGGGGATCGGAGTGTTCCTTCAGAGTCACCCATGTGCTCCAGGCTGCACTGGGCCAAGATGCCCAGACCCTCCCCAGGCCACAAAGAGCTCTGCCAGGTCCGGCACCCATCATACTATCTCCGGATGGAGGTGAAGAAGAAACGATCATGATGAGGAAGCAAGAGTGGTGTGGGAGGTGCACCTGCCCAGGCAGGCCCCGCAGGAGTCCCTGGCAGTGGGAGCGCCCAGGGCAACGGAGGGCTGGGCTCGGGCCACCGAGGCAGGTTCCAGAAGTGGCCCGGTCACCACCGGCTTGGCAACCCCAGGCAGGGAGGTTGGCTGACCACTCCACATCTTGGATTCTGCGACAGCAATCAGCAAGAGTGACCACTGCCTCACTCACCCCCCAAGTTTGGGTCAGGGTGGTGGGGTTCTCGTCCCTGTCTCTTGGCCACCCCATCTGAACCGTCACCCTCTCCCTGGGACACTGGATGGTGTTGTTGGAGAGGAACACCCACATCGCTCCTCTCTCTCTCTCTCTTTCCCTCTTTCCCTCTCTCGGAAGGTTAGATCCCTTCTTCTCTAGTCCAATCAGACCAAACAGGGGTCCACCTCACCCTCCTCCTGAGGTGACTGCAGTGTCCCCCCATGGGGGTGGAGAACGAAGGGGTCTCACAGGAGATGTCTGGGGTTTGCAGTGCCCCCCGCCATGGCACGTGCCCCACATCAGCCTCATGCTTAGGGGACCTGCTGGTCCTGCTCTGGCGAAGGATGGCATTCTGTGTGTAAGGGCAGTGACTGCCAGGCACACCGCTCCCTCAGGCTCAAAACCCATTTTTAAGAGTTATGAGGGTGGCAAGGTCACCCGTCAGGTCCCGTTGGTCACCTCCTAGGCCCTTGTGTAGCTCAGAGGTCTCAAGGGCATTGTGAAATGCCTCCACACCTCCCATCTCCTCTGGTGCACGCGTGTGGACACACACTGGCAAACAGAACCCACACACGCATACGCCCTCCCCTACGTGCGGGGGCCCTGCACACCTCCGGTGTCCCGGTCGCTGCGTCCCTCTGTGCATGTTCCTGGTGGACGAGCAGACACCCAAATCCCTTCATTCTACCTGCAGCGCCCCTTCTCTGCTCGCGCCTCCCACACAGCCTCCCTCCCGGTCAACTGTCCTCCGAGCACTCGCTCTGAGAAGGGCAGGGGCAAATGCACAGAAGCACCTGCGGCCCGTGAGGCCCACGCCCTGGGCTTGCAGTGTCCCTGCCTCCACGCTGCACAGGCCCAGCGGGTGGCAAGTCAGATGTTATCTCAGCTTTGCAGATAAAAAGACCAAGGTTCCAAGACAAGGGGACTTCTCCAAGGCGTCTCTGTGGCGCAAAGCCCGGCACGGCTCGAAGGTGGCGCTTGACTCATGTCCCGTGCGAGGCAGACGTGTGGGGCCCGTGGGGCCCTGGGGGCACCCCGTCGGCTGCTCCCTGGTTCTTCACAACCCAGCAGGGATACAAAGCCAACGGGACTGAAATGCCAGGAGATTTCGAGGCTGAACGCAGGGGTGGGGGTGGGGGCTTGGCATGTGCAAGAGTTTGGAAACTAAAAGTGTTCCCCCAAGACACAGGCTGGAGTCCCAACCCCAGAACCTCAGAATGTGACCCTACTTGTACACAGGGTCGTACAGACGTGATTAGTTAAGATGAGGTCATACCGGGGCAAGGTGACCAGTGTCCCTATAAGAAAGGGGGGGGGGGGCACACAGAAACGCACACAGAAGGTAGAGGCCATGCGGCAACAGAGGCAGAGGTCCAGGTGACTCCCAGGAACCCCTGGGAGTGGAAGAGGTGGGAAGGATCCTCCCCATGGCCCTGTCCACACTTGGGTCCCAGACTCCCGGCCTCTAGACAGTTGAGCACAATTTCTGTTGAGCCCAACAGCCCCAAGGAGCTACACTAACAGTAAAGTTGGGATTCCATGGGGTCAGACAGCTGAACCTTCAGGGGAGGGGTCTTCTGTGGCAGAGCCGTGGGCTGGACCAGCACAGTCTCCCAGCAGCACGGCCTGGCCCACCCACCCGCCTTGTGGAGCGAGGGTTCCTTGCAGGCGGTTTGCACCCTCTGTACCATCCAGCAGGTGCAGGGACCACGGGGACCCGGCACCTTCCCACTGCAGCATGCGGTGACCGGTGATGCACCATTGTCTCACCTGAGACACCAAAGGTCACCAGCCACCTCGTCAACTAAAATCCCAATGTGGGGCAGGCGATTTCTCAGGGAAGGGTGCATTTCCAGAGGCCACGCTGAGGACAACCAAGCGAACAGGGGAACCTAAAGCCTGGTGTCCCTTCTGCAGAAGCACCGTCCCAGCTGGTGCCGACCAGAGAACGGAAATTTGAAAGAACAGAGTGCAGTGCAAGTAGTCTGTACTAAACGTGACTGTTATCATCCTGAGCCACACAACGAATTCTCAGCCATGGTGCGAAACCGGCTTCGGAGCAGACTGGGAGCGGTCGGTGCTGGACATTCGGGTCCTTCCGAGGATGATGACGGCCGGCCACCACCTGTCAGGCCATTGCTACAAGCCAGGTGCCGGGGCAGGCCTGTTACACACGGTATTGCTTGTCCTACAATAATATTCCTACAAAGTGGGGGTGCCTGGGTGGCTCGGTCAGTTGAGCGTCTGTCCAACTGTTGATTTCGGCTCTGGTCGTGATCTCACGGTTCGTGAGATCAAGCCCCGTGTCAGGCTCTGTGCTGACAACACAGAGCCTGCTTTGGACCCTCTGTCTCCCTCTCTCTCTCTCTGCCCCTCCCCTGATTAAAAATAAATAAAATGTTAAAAAAAAAAATCTCACAAAGTACGTGTAGCAGGACAGAGAGCAGCCCGCCGAGATATGCTGGAGTCCTAACTCCCTGCGCCTCTGAATGTGACCTTATTTGCAAAGAGAGACTTGGGAGACATAATGAGTTAAAGACCTCCATTATCCTGGACTTAGGGTGGGTCCTAAATCCAACGAGAGGCGGAAACAAGAGGGGGACTGGGGCGCACAGAGACGGGGGAGGGGGAAGTCCACACAAAAAATGGGGCAGAGCTTGGAGTGATGGGGTCCCGAGCCCAGAGCCACTGGAGCCCCAGCACTCGAAGAGGCAGGAAGCATCCTCCCCCAGGGCCTACGCAGGCAGCACAGCCCTATGCACAGCTGGATTTGAGACTCCTAGTCTCCAGACTGGGAGGCGATAAATTTCTGTTGTTTCCAGTACCACTCGTTTCCTGGAGGCCCCAGGAAAGTCACAAGGTAGATTCTGCCATCTTCACCTTACGGTGGGGGACAGTGAAGCTTGTCCAGGTCACCTGTAGTCCCCAAAGGAGCAGAGCCCGTGTTCAGACTCAGCTCGGCCTGATTCCAAACCCTCCTTCTCTCCACGGGCACTCCAGTCCCAGCTGGACACCTAGGAAGGCCACTCACCCAGCAGGGAGGGACTTGGGAGGAGGACCCTCTCCACGAGAGTGTGTTTCCCGCTACTCAGTGGCCTCTGCTGGCCAGACTTCCCAGAGATCCCCGAATGATCTGCCTACCT